>NC_141142.1:96323616-96955491 GCF_053477565.2 Lygodium microphyllum
AACTGAAATTTTGGGCATTTTCCTGCAATGGAGATTCAATCACACAGATAAAGAGCTTTGTCAGACAATTATCTCAGGGCCCTCCACATGTAATTGCATATCAATGCAGCTGCATATGTGAAGAATCAGAAAGTTAGTTCCCTGCTCAAACAATCGAGCTATCAGCTGCTCTTTTTACTCTCATTTTGAAAGATATTTTCAGTTTCGAAGCACTCGTGCAAACTACTGGCCTCCATATCGCAAAAGAAGGCCCTGCATATTTGTACATGAAGTTCATGCACTTTGTATGAACTAAGCATCAATTTGGCACTTGCTCTTGTGCACAAGCATGCTCCCGATGTATAATAGTATCATTTGAATTCTGCACCAACGCTATTCTCATCCACCAAGAAGTCCCCCTAAGGGGTGTCCGTCACCCATGTACTCCATTCAAACTTGAGCTATTCCTTCCACACCCCTGCTAGTTCATCTGGTTCCAATTGATTCAGCATGACATGAGCTTTCCTCCGTTTCTTTGCCTTGACCTTCTTCATGTATTTGCCTGCTTTTGCCCTCTTCTCTTGTGATCTTACCTGTTTGCATTCAAACACATCAATAAAAACACCACGCACAAACACAACTGCTGGAAAATAATTAAAAGAGGTGGCATTTATGGCATAAAAAAGAGGCAATCAAGTTGAAAGCCAGCAAAAACTGTGCACCTACATGTGTACACTCATGCATGCACAAGTGAGTGTGTGATCAAGAGAGAACGAAAGGAGAAAACACACACATGTATGCACCCATGCATAACCATGCATATGCACATATAAGATCTTACATGAATGCGAGAAAGACAAAATAAAAGTAAAAATAAAAATCAATTTAGGAACTATTCTCTGCAGACAAAGGCCTGTGTTATATTTTTTCTACATTTGTAGTTCCAACATTCCAATTCTTAACCAGTATGAAACATAAACAATTTGGAAAAAGAACTTGCCGTATTAGGGGAAATGTAGAAAGGATTCTCATAGATAGTTTGGCCTCCAAAGCTTCCATTAAAAATTTTGATCGGATGCAGACAGAACCTCGGACCAACCTGCAGAAAAGTTAAAAAATCAAGCCTATGCTCTCTACACTTCTTCATCAACTTGTCCATTTGAAACATCTGAAACTTCAAGTTTGCTATAGTATCTGACACTTTCAACTCGTCAGGCTGACTGAAACAACCGGCATTCAGTGACAAGTCATACATAATCTACACAAAAATGCAATATAAATTCATGCTGTGAGGGTCCAGAGGACTACCTCAATAAGAGTCATCTTATCCAAACCACCTTTTCCTATCTTTTCTGTGCCATGATGAGGAACATTAATCTGCAAATACCACATAGAACAACATGAAAGTCAAAACTTTGCCAACAATCTGTGGAAGCTTGGAAGGCTTGATGCTTGAAAAATATTGACAATCCCAAAAAAACTGTCAGTGTTAAGCACAACCTCATCCAAATTGAAACATCGTAGGTAGGCCGACAATTTTGATATTCAAGCTAACAAGAGAATCACTCGAGGAAATTGACTACTGATTTATGAAGAGCATTGATATAGAAGTGCAAAACAAGCGGCCATCTGAGATTTACGTCCTTGGCATACACAAGACAACCCACCTGGTGACCCATAATGCCACCATGACCCTTAAAACACCCCGACACCTTCCTGCTCGTGCATGTGTGCACACTAAACACCAATCCCCACCCCTTGAGGCACACACCCACAACCATCCTTCCTCCATCCTCTCCGCCTGCTCATGCCTAGTCCTGCCCCCCAAAATTTGGCCAATCAAAAGATCACTCTTAAGAGCAGCACTCATGAAGCTTGATTACTAGTAGGAAGGGTAGCAAAAGCAGTACAAGTGCAAGGACAATTGGATGATGAGCTTACAACAGATCCTTAATGTCTCTCTGTCTTGAAATGTAACCCCCATGTGTTGCATAAGTGCCCTTAAATGGATCTTACAGGGGCAAGCCAGCATTCAACCAAGAAGAAGCCTTCGCAACCAAGAAATAGAAAGGTTTGTTCCCTCTTCAACTGTCCAGTTTTTAATTTTTGGAAGTTGGAAAGCCACTTTCTAAAGATGGCTAGAAATGGTGTTTCAAAAAGTCTGACCAAGATAAAGCATGCATATGCCTCTGCCTATGATTACTCCATTTAATGTTACCAACAATCTAATGAGAGATGTACATGAATCCACACGATATCAAAAAGCTCTGTCAAATTTTTGCAAAGTGTGTATACCTCACTCAGGTAGTGATCTAACCAAAATAAGTTAAAATAATGGGACTGATAATTCATGGGGATTGTGGTACCTGATAGTTTCTAAACCATACATGATTGTCGGTCACTGAAAATGCGAAAACATGGTCAAAAAAGGGCTTCACTTTCCTGTGATCTTTGGGTGTGCAAAATATCTGCAAACCACCAGTTATGTGCTTTCAATGTAGGTCATACATGCTTCAAAACTTAGCATGCTAACAGGACATTGCACTACCTGTCTTAGCAATTCTTTGAGCAGTTGAAAATGAGGCTGCAAGTCAAATGCTGCTGAGAATGTTAATAATGGACGTGAACCTTTGAGGTGATTTCCGGTAAGCTTCAATTCTGCCATTGTATGCACTGTAAGACCCAAAACAGAGCTATTTAGTCATCACCCTCAATGTTTGTGAATTAGCATCATTCATGTTGTTTGAAATGAGGTCTCAAATTTAAAAGCAGAGATTTTACATTCAGTGCATTAAAAACGTCTATAAAAACCCAAATACAGCTATGGACATCATATTTAAGTAATGCTTGCATATACATCTTAACCTACGAACATGTATCTGCAGCTCTCTTAGCCCCTGAACAAAGACTGTATCATAGCATGTTGTGTTATACATCCAGTCTGCAGACCTCTTAACCCTGCCAATCAACCTTGCATCTGCTCGTTTTATTTTCTAAATTATGAATCTAGCACTGATACCAAAAGAGGTTTGATAATCTCATCGCCATACAACTCTTCCACATATAGAAGCCCCACCACCACCCCCAAACTTTTTTCACTGCTCTTTAAAGCTCCAATATCTAGTCTCACAAGCCTGGTTCAATTCTTCTTGCAACAAGTATGCCAGAATAACTGTTTCACATTTCACATGCAAGGTTGAATCCATCTCACCACCAATTACTGTGTGTCCAGCTCAAGTTGTTTAGTCTATTGATGTGCAACACCATTGACATCTTCTTATCTGGAAAACACCTTAAAACATATTTGGCGATGCAAGGTTGGATCCATATTACATATTTGGCAACGCAAGTGCTGAGCCATAGACAGGGGGAGCTCTAAAAGAATAAGAGTTCCACCTACTCCCATCAATGTGTTGAGGTGCCGAGAGACCCAATATTTACTTAGCTACTAGCTATTGTTATTCAATTGTATTTGGTGTCACTTACATAGTGTGCATCACTATTTAAAATAAGTGCTAATACATATGCTATTTAGTACTATATTTGGTGCATTTTGTTTTGAGTGGTTCCACTTGAGCACTACTATCACATATTCAACTTAATACTATTTGACCAATGGTACTTAGCTATATAGTTAGTCTTATGCTATTCAGTACAATTTGGTACTGCTCATTTCTGTTTCATTTACTTACATTATTGTCATACGCCTCAGTTGCTTAGTACTATCGTATGCTATTTAGTTCTCTCCAGTGTCATTAGAAGCTACTACCTTAAGATAGCCAATCTCATATACTATTTATTACTACACATTTAATGCAAGCTATTTTGTTGAGCTCAAAATTCCAAACAGTGTGTTTTAGTCTATTGATGTGTGACATCATTGCAATTTCGTATCAGGAAAAACAAAATTTTAAAAGTCAGAATTTCCGCACCAGCTTTCACCAAAAATTTAACAGAGGGACCACTGGGGCACTTCGACATCCACAGATATAGATCTTTCTTTTTTCTGCACTGAAAACATAATACAAAACCTTCAATATGTGCATTATATGACGAATGTAAGCTCAAAAGCATCGGTACAGCAACTTATTCCCTAAGCCCACCTCAAAAAACAAGCAGCTGCTGCATCCTTTGAGATCAACAAGTTCATTCAGTGTTGCAGCTTTGTTATCCCTAGCTTGCACTTTCACATCCTTTTTACTATGTGGCAGCAACTCCACTATATCCATCATCAAATGACGGAACCTGCATTTGGAAACATTACAGGCCTTAGTGACTCACTGACTACTCCTTTGAAGCTAGTTTTACTTATAAAGCATTGATGTTCCTAGAGATGATAAAATTATTGCTCAAAAACAAACCAGCCTATTAAAGAAAGAAGAAGCCAAAGCGTCACTAAAAGGGAAGTAGCTTTCATGTCTCGACTCTAGCTTCAGAGCTTAGCACAAGCTTGTCTTCTTCACCCAATCTAAAAAAGGAGCATTTCACATTAAAACTTATTTAGCTCATTTAGACAGCCCAAAACTCAAACTTTAATGCTATAAAGAGTTTCTGTATCACATAAGCAAACTCCCATAGTTTGGTCAGTTATGTGCTCAGTCACTTAATATCCCATGCATGCATTCACTCCAGTCTTCATCATGTGGCTGCTGTACGCTGCTCCTCAATTTCTCCACCTGCCAGCTGTCCAGCATTGTCCTCATCAGTTCTGGGCCTGCATTTTGCTGCTGTGCAGGCCACCCAACATCCGACTTACCTCTCCCATCTGTCACCCAGCTTATCTCTGCATCTTGTGATAAGCTGCCATCATTTTCAGGCAGTACACTGCTGCATTTACCTGTGAGAGTGCACAACGGAAGAGGAACACAAGCACATAGAGAAAAGGGGAAGAGAGAAGACAGCAGGAATGAAAGGGAAATCTGCGCTGAATCTGGAAAGAATGACGAATACAA
This sequence comes from Lygodium microphyllum, assembly GCF_053477565.2. Lineage (NCBI taxonomy): Eukaryota > Viridiplantae > Streptophyta > Polypodiopsida > Schizaeales > Lygodiaceae > Lygodium > Lygodium microphyllum. The sequence continues at coordinate 96,328,548 of NC_141142.1, forward strand.
TGATGGATTGATTAGTCCCTGCACGCAGCCCAAAGCATCAGTGAGGGCACCAGATCAGGCTGGAATATGATGACAGCACCAAAGACAGTGAAAGAGATAGTGACCAAGATAGAAATGGAGATGGAAGTGTGCAGCCAGCAGTCCTCGCGAATGATGGAGAAGAATGTTGCAACGTGAGTGAGCACCTGCAGAAGATAAAGAGATGATCTTACCCATTAAGTGACCTAGCTACATACAGCCAAATAACACCAAATCTGACCGACCAGCAGCCTGGGGACAAAGATGTGCAGTTGGCCAGTCAGAAACTGGCTGAGCAGCCCCAACTGAAGTGAAAAGTGCCACCATCCTCAAAACATCAGGCCGCCCTAGGTAGATCACAAACAACTAGCTCCTCCTGACTGCTGGAATGCATGGTGCACAAACTAAGTGCTCTGGCACAGTCACAGCTCCAATGTCCCTATCAGACTCTAACAGGGCTCACAACCAAGAGATGACAAACTAACAAAATGTGGCAGGCTGACACCCTTCTCAAATCCTGGAAGTGTCTGAAGACCCAACAACCTCACATGATGATGCATAGAAGCCTGGGAGAGGCTTCATGAAGAGATCCACCGTATTGTTTGCTAGGGGCAATAGGTCACCGCTAACTCAAGATCCACGATTCGCTCCCAAATCAAGTGGTACTACATTGAAGACCCAACAACCTCACATGATGAAGCATAGAAGCTTGTGGGACAGGCTTCATGAAAAGATCCGCCGCATTGTCCACCATGGGATAATAGGCTACTGCTAACTCAAAATGCATGATCTACTCCCGAGCAACGTGGCACTAAACCTTGATGTGCTTCGTGCAAGCATGAAACACAATTCTTTGCCAAAGCTAAGGCATTCTGGTTATCCACAAGTAGTTATGTGGATCCTATCTCTAGAAAGCCAACCTCCGCCAACAAGCAATGGAGCCCAACATCCTCCTAAGATGTAGAACAAACTGCACAATACTTAGCCTCCATAGAAGATAAGGCAATGGTAGGTCGCTTCTTGCTGCTCCAAGAGATTAGCTCGAGGTGAGGGAGAAAGCAAAACCGGTAGTGAGCATCTCAACTTTGCATCACCTGCGCAATCTGAGTCAGTCCATCTAGCAAGAGTCAGCCCCCCCCTACATGATCCCGTTGGATCGAGTCCCCTGTAAGTAGAGCAACATGCGCAAAGCAACACACAAATGTGCTCGAGTAAGAGTCTTTATGAAAGAAAACAAAATGCCATCACAAAAGAGGTGTTTGGCCGAGTATGGATAAGCCAAATCACTAATCCAACGAGACACCTCTACCAAGTAGCATCAAGAAGGGGGTCTCTGGTGGTAACAAACTTGGACTCCAAGTCCATGAGGCTAGAAATACGCGGACACTCAACCATAGCAAACTCCAAAAGAAGCTAGGAGATATACCTATGTTTGGAGATGAAAATGCCCAGTGCCATCTGATAGATCTATAGACCAAGAAAGAAGTGAAATGTTACATTAATTAATATAACTTATGGGGAGACAAGCGCGAGGGATGACCGTGCGGGGGCTTTGGGCACCCGTACGGGGTTAAGGGGAGCTTGGAAGTAAGTGAGTAATACTAAAATAGTACTCACTAGGAAAAGATAGCTGGCAGAGGGAGTCACGACGGCATGACACTGCGAGAACTTCCTAAGCGTGGTCGGGGGGAGAGACAGATATCTCTCGAGCTTGTTTTTCTCAGTCGTTCATCAACAAAAGAAAATCTAATAATCAACGTAACTTACCTTGAGCCATCTAATATTGGTATCAGAGCAGTCTGGCTATGTCCTATCGAAAAGTTTTCGGCCCGTCTTTAGCCACTTCAACCACGCTTAGGTGAATCCCCATGAAACGGAAATACAAGAAGAACAATGAGAAGAATTTTTTGCTACACGAGAACAACTTGATGATCTAACTACTCGTGTGCAAGCACAGGGGGTTCAAATGGAGTTGCTAATTCAAGCACTCACTGAAATAAAATCCCAATTAGCCTTATTATTCGAAAGGGATAAAGGTAAGGTAGAGACCTCAGATATTCCGTCTTCATTGAAAGATCTAGATGTAACTATGTGAGACCCTAGGGAACCCCACCAAAAGCTGAGGAATAACCCAGTGTTAAAAGATATGAAACCCCCTCGGTTTCATGGGGAGGAAAAAGACAAAGATAAAGATACTATCTTTAATTTCCTCCAAAAATGGGAAGATTTGCACAAATTAAAGAATACTCCACCACGTCTCCAAGCGCTGGAGGCCAGTCTAACCTTAGGGCCGAAAGCAAATAAATGGTGGAGAACTTTAAAGGAGGCAAATAAATACCTGAAACTTAGGCTCAATTTGAATCGGTCTTTTTGAAAGAATTCCTTCTTGAAAATAAAATGGAAAGAAATTGGAAAGATTGGGATTTTGTCAGACAAAAGGAAAGACCTTTGCTGACATATCTTGAGGAGTATCTTGAGATAATTCTCAAATTGGAAGGAATAGATGAATTTCAAAAGACGAGGATTCATAAGGGGACTAGATAAGGCCTTTAAAAAGAAAGTGAAAAGGAGTTCACCCAAGACACTTGAAGAGGCAATCAAATTTGCATTAATCAATGAAGATAATATGCATCCAAGTGCACTCACTAGTCTCACTGATATGGAGCCCAAAACTAAGGAATTTGATACCTCAAAATTTGTCGGCAAATCCAAAAGGAAAATGCCATTCCTTAAGGTTAAGAAACAACCCTATGATAAGAAACAATATGTAAGGCCGAAGTTAAGTCAAGATGACTTTGATAAGGCCAAAAAAAAACTGCCCATCTCCTAACCATACTGCCTCAAAGGAAAAAGGGGGAAGATAAAGGAAAGGATAAGGACAAAGGCAAGGGAAAAGAGAAACAAATCCATGTAGTGCAGACCCTGGAATTAAAGGGGCATGAAAAGAATAAAGCTTTAAAGGTCTTACACAAGGATGTACAACACTAGTGTTGTATGCCAACTTCTATGTGGCAGCCTACCTTTGGGCCACATAATTTAGTTAGAGTGCATGGATTGATAGCGGGAAAGAGGGTTAGAGTCATGATTGATGATTCTACCACCCACAATTTCATAAATTATACACTTGTCAAAAAGTTGAAACTTCCCAAACAATAGAGTGAGCATTAATATGTTGTTCGTATGATGCAAGGTCAGAATAATAAAATATGGGATACAATGGTATCCAATTTGGAAATCGAGATCCAAGGATATAAAGATAAGCTTGATTTCCACATTATGAATATGGAAAGAGCCGATATTGCTTTAGGGAGGGAGTGACTATAGGGATTGGAACCATCCTTAAAGCGTAGTTAACATCATAATACACTGGAATTTGAAAGGGATGGAAAGACTTTTGTGATTCAAGGTAAACATAAAGTATCTGATAACCCTTTGATGTGTTCCCTTGAAGTTCAGAAGCTGATAAAGAAGGAAGCTTGTGAGGTATATATATTATAGTCCCTTCCTGTACAGAACACTTTTACTTTTTGTAATATAAAGCAATAACTTTTTTATGTTTGTGAGTTGAATGTAAAAAATGAATTAAGTGGTTTGTTAGATGAATTTAAAAATGTGTTTCCTTCTGATTTACCAAGTGGCCTTCCACCATATAGGGATGATGTAAATCACCCAATTGACATAGATAGGGATATACACCATGTTTCTAAACCACCTTATAAGCTGAGTGAAACACAGCACCAAGAAGTCGAAAGACAAATCAAGGATTACCTTGATAAGGGGTTTATACAACCCAGCAATTCACCTTGGGCTTCGCCAATTTTATTGGTAAAGAAAAAAGATCGTTCTATGCAACTTTGTGTTGATTATAGAGCACTTAATAAAATAACAGTGAAGAATAAATTTCCTATGTCCAGAATGGAAGATCTTTTTGATCAATTACAAGGGGCAAAATTTTTCACAAAGATTGATTTAAGATCAGGCTATCACCAAGTAAGAATTAAGGCCCAGGATGTTCCTAAGACGGCATTTCATACTAGATACGGGCACTATGATTTTTTGGTGATGCCTTTTGGCCTCACTAATGCACCAGCTACTTTTATGAAGCTGATGAATAGTGTGTTACGGCCCTATCTAGGATGCTTTGTAGTAGTCTTCTTGGATGATATCTTGATCTTTAGTAAATCAAGAGAAGAACATTTGAAACATTTACGATTAATATTCCAATTGTTAAGAACTCATTCTCTTTATGCGAAGAAAACTAAATCTGAATTCTTCGCATAAGAGGTCAAATATTTGGGACTTATTATCTCAAAAGAAGGAATCAAGATGAATCCAGAAAAAGTAAGGGCAATTATTGAATGGCCATCTCCAAGAAACCTAGAAGAGCTGCAAGTCTTCCTAGGTTTATCTGGATTTTATCGTAGATTCATTCGAGATTATGCCAAGATAGCTGTTCCAATGATGGACCAACATAAAGGGAAAGGGAAGAGTTTTAATTGGGAACAAATCAAAATGAAAGCTTTCAAAAACTTAAGGTAGCTATTGCTACAGCTCCAGTACTATTAATTGTGGATCCCAATAAGCCATTTGTGGTTGAAGCTGATGCCAGTGATAGGACAGTAGGTGTGATCTTATTACAAGAAGGTTGACCAGTTGCTTTTGAAAGCAAGAAATTAGACCGTGCAAAACGAAATTATTCCATTTATGAGAGGGAGTTGTATGCAATAGTACATGCAATGAAGAAATGGAGGCACTATCTATATGGTGCCAAACTTTTGATCTTGTCGGATCATGAAAGCATTAAGTGGCTTAATGACCAACCAGATCCACAAGGGCGTAAAGCCAGATCGGTTGAACTCCTCCAAGAGTTGGACTATGAGATAAGGTATAGAAAAGGATAGTATGATATAGTGGCGGATGCACTCAGCAAAATGCTCATCATAAATGAATTGAGTTTTACTTAGTTTACTTCCGATTTACTTGAATCCTTAAAAGGGAAATGCCAGGTTGATCCGGCATATTCCAACATATGGGAAGCAATAGAAAATGGGGATCCAAATGGAAGAGCCTCCACTGAGGAAGGAACATCTGAGGATGTTCAACAAGGAAATGGAGCATCAGGGGTTGGTCAAATGGGATTCAAGTGGAAAAATTTTACCATTGATAATGGTTATTTACTCTACAAGGGTAGGGTATGTGTCCCGAAAGATGAAGAAATAAGACGCCAGATACTCTTTGAGTGTCATGATACCCCTAGTGTGGGACATCCAGGAGTTAATAAGACTTATAGTCTTATTAAAAGGCAGTTCTATTGGCCTGGAATGAATAAGGGCATCCTTGACTATGTTGTCAAATAATGTAATAAATGCCAAGTTAATAAAGCTGAAAGATTGAAAATGGGAGGACTTCTCCACTCATTAGAGATTCCTTTGGGAAAATGGGAGAGTATCTCCATGGACTTTATTGTCGCATTACCCAAGACACAGAGGGGACACGACTCTGTGTGGGTGATAGTGGATAGGTTAACCAAAGTGGCTAGGTTTATTCCAACTTCAACTGATGTTAAAACACCAGAATTGGCTAGATTGTTCATAGAGAACATATATCGATTGTATAGCCTTCCAGCAAATATAGTTTCTGATCGGGATAGAAAATTTGATAGTAAATTCTGACGTGCTGTATTTAGAAAATTAGATACTAAACTTAGCATGAGCATAGCAGAGCACCCGCAAACAGATGGGCAAATTGAAAGGGTTAACCAAATCCTTGAAGATATGTTGAGAGCATATGTAAGTAAAAGGCAAACTGATTGGGAAGAGTATTTACCGATAGCAGAGTTTGCATATAATAGTGCCAAACACTCTTCTACTGGATATAGTCCATTTATGCTAATGTATGGGTTTTAGCCCAGAGCTCCTCATGCAGTAGGACTGCATAAGAAAAAGGTTCAAGCAACGAATGATTTTTTGGAAGATGTGAATAGTATGTTAAAATTTGCTCAAGAAAATATTAAGAAAGCTCAAAATCGAGCTAGAGCTTATGCAGATCCTCACCGAAGAGACATATCCTTTAAGCAAGGGAAATTGGTCTATCTTAAGGTGCCCGAACAAACTAAAACCATGAAAACGGGATGATGTCCAAAGCTTTCACCCAGGTATTGTGGTCCTTTCACAATACTTAAGACGGTGGGGAAACAAGCTTACAAGCTCCAACTACCTGCTGGTAGTAAAACACATCTAGTTTTTCATGTAAGTAAGTTAAGAAAGAAGCTGGGTAATATGGATAATCTAATCTTAAATGATAACATTGAGGGGCTAATAGGTGACCAATCTATTCCACATGAACCAAAAATAATTTTAAGTGTTCGTAACAGACGAACAAGGAATACTAGTTATGAAGAATATCTAGTAAAATGGAAAGATTGTTCAGAAGAAAGCTCAACATGGAAGCAAGTAAGTACCTTAGGGAAAAGGTTTCCCAATTTACAATTGGACCTCCCAAGCATCGTTTTCGAGGACGAAACTCATTCTTAAGGGGGAGGAAATGTTACATTAATAAATGTAACTTATGGAAAGACAAGCACGAGGGATGACCGTGCAGGGGCTTTGGGCGCCCGTACGGGATTAAGGTGAGCTTAGGAAGTAAGTGAGTAATACTAAAATAGTAGAAGTCACTAAAAAAAGACAGTTGACGGAGGGAGTTACGACGGGGTGGCATTGCGAGAACTTCCTACGTGGTCGGGGGGAGAGAGAGATATCTCTCGAGCTTGTTTTTCTCAGTCGTTCATCAGAAGAAGACAGATCTGATAATCAATGTAACACTTACCTTGAGCCATCTAATATAAAGGATGCCAATGTCCATCATGTCAAACTCTTGCCGTAAGATCTCACGAGTCCGATCAACGCTTGTGAGTCACTCCCTATAATAATCAAGCCATCCACATACAAAATGACTAAAACACACCGGTCAATCACAACCTTATAATAAATGTTGGAGTCCTGAACTGATGGATGGAAGCCACTCTCTAAGCAGAATGAATCAATTCTCTAATACCAAACCTTAGGAGCTTGCTTCAAGCCATGGGCCTTCCACAATCTGTAGACGTGATCCTCCTTTCCCTACACAAGAAAACGAGGAAGTTGTGAAACATAAATCTCCTCCTCAAGTATGCCACTAAAGAAGATAGGCCTCACATCCATCTGAAAAGCAGGCCAATGGTGATGGACTACAAGAGCCAAAATAGCCTAAATAATAGACATATAGGCTGTAGATGTTAAAGTCTCTGTATAATCTAGACTTGCACACTATGCAAAACCCTTGGCAATAAGCCTAGCTTCGTGCTTGTCCAAGGAATCACCAATCAAATACTTAGTCTTGAGGACCCACTTCACACCAAGCACCTTCCGCTTACATGGACACAAAACCAACTCCCAAGTCTCATTATGCTCAATTGCATCAAGCTCCTCCTACATAGCACAGGCCAAACATCCTATGCAAGAGCCTCATGAACTGCAATAAGCATAATGCTAAAGAATCTATGGAATAAGAGTGTAGTTCACACAAAGTGAACTATCCTGCTAGACATGTATCATGTATCCTAGCTTATCTACATGGACCTAAAGGAATCGCAAGAAAGTGAGCAACACCAACATCCTCCATGAGCCATCAATACTATCAAGGAATGGCAATAGGCTCACCCTACTGCAAGAGAGACTAAGATAAGAGATCTCTGAGATGTGTAATGCATGTCTCGAAAAGAGACTCCCTCTCAAAAGAAGAGGGCTCCTCCTCATAAGTCTCGAAGAAGACACTTGAGGGGATGGGGAAGGAGTAGAAACGCTCAATGAAGAAGGAATAGAAGGAGGCATCAAGGGTTAAAGAGAAGTAAAAGGGAAAGAAGAAGGGGTGGGAGATGCACCTGCACTTGTTACTCACTCAACACAGCACAGAAAGGTAACCCGATATGTGAGAGCACGGTATACTCTTGTATTATTCAATCAAAGAAACGGTACAACATGGACACATCCCAGGACTATACCCTTGTGATGCCGCACATAAGAGGGTTCACCACTGGGCATAGGGAATCACATGTAGAGTGGAAACCAAGTAGGGCTTAGAGTCACTACTACTCCCTATATAGGTGTTTCCAGTAATAACGCCATGGTATAGCCACAAAGCCCTTACACTCACCCCCGCTTACTAAATTGTTGTCTTCAGTAATCTAAGGATAGCGTTTATTTGACTCATCCTGTAACGTGTCCCCCTGTCCATTTGTAGGACACATCTTAGCAACCCATCGAAAAGAGAGTCCAAAAAGCGCCGCCCAACACTCCCAAGGAATGTCATGGGATTTGTGATCCAGGTCTTCCCAAGTCTGCCACAAAGTGAAAGCATTCCGGCCGTTCCCACTTAGGACCAATCTGAATCAGGGTTTCCCTAATGGTCAAGTTCCTAAGAGGTAACTAGCGTCGAGCCCCAAACGAACTACTTTACGTAGAAACATCAAGGTTAAAGCGGATTTATACTGCACTTGGTTCAAGGAGAATGGGAAACGAGAGGGATGCGAAGCTCGACCTCTCTACCCGTAAGGCATAGTCCCATCCACCGCACTTTCCTCAGGTTGCTTTAGTTATCTGATTACCTACCACATTTAGTTTGACAAGCAAAAACAGCTTCTTTAATTAACCAATTAATCACCGGTCTTTTCACGTAACTTAGGCACTGACATAGAAAAACAATGTCAAGCAAGTTTCTTTTCAACATTTGATCTTTATTTATCAGTCTTTGAAATACATCATATAATCCGTCCAAAGGCTATTCCAACAATCCTCAGGGATCGCTATTCCAAGTTCCGCCCGTTGACTAGTATGCGAGCCTCAAGATTCCATCTGGAGTCACGTCGGCCTCTTGTGTAGGATCCAGAGGAAAGGGATTTACGGCCAGAGCCTCCCCTGGCACCCAAGCGTCTTCTTGCTCCAAGTAGCACCCACGGAGAGACCTCTCGCGGCGAGTTCGGTCCACGTACCCGGTGCGGCTAACAAACCCCTTGGATAGGGTCAGGTAGACAGTCAAAGGTAACTGATATTGCCTTTACCTCCAGGCTTTCAACCTGAAACATTAGTTATTTTTCCAGCATTAGTTCCTTGAGCAAAGAAGTACAAATAGTGCTCCTAAGTGTACAATCACGAGCATTCCAGTGGTCGTTTACACAGTCAACTGCTAAGGTGTGAACCCTTCTCCCCGAATGCCTCCAATATTCGATCTTGGATCAATCGCGACTTGGCAAGATCCTGAGGGTTTCGTAAGTTGAGTTGCTTGTTTACCCTCTTTCCTTGGGTTAGGGTTTATACCTTGTTGACCCAAATTGTCAATACCTTAGGTTTCCGTATATTGTGGTCAATAAATCCTAGACAACCCCGTTGTCCTCACTTGATTGGTCAATTGCCTACTAAGCAATTCATAATTACCCTAACTTGGCAAATCAGCCCCAAGGAAGGGTGATGTAGCAGGATGACTACTCATCCTCTAGAAAATTAGACTTGTACTTAGAACTCGCCAAACTTGTTCTAAGGAGTGAAAATGCTATTTTGTGATTTAGACCCAAAACCATGCGACGTTGCAACTTGTTGCACAAAATAGTTGTCAATACCACCTTATGGGGATTATTTTTCTCATCACACGGTATTCCTTGGTCAAGAATAACTTTGATCAAGTTGTAGGATTTGGGAGTCCCATGGAAATATTATCGGAACCTGGGCAATAAGAATCGGGGTGTTGTCCACTCGCGTACTCGGGGTGGACGCTCCCGCGTATACTCCTCTTGACTTTTGCTTCGGAGCCATTGACGCAGTAGCTTTTGACTCGGCGAACTTCCCCTCGGCTTTCTTACGCGTTTCGAAGTCTCTCTACCCAGGGTCCTCTTCTTCCGCACAGGAAATGGGGCCTTGCAAACCGGGGAAAGCACGGGTGAATAAGGCCTATGAAAGCCTTATTAGAAGCTTCCCAATAAAAGCTTCCAAGCTTTTGAAGTACAAGGAATGACGTGGATGGGGAGAACGAGTGGGTGAAGATGATGATAACGATAGAGGTGAAGACGATGATGATAATGATGATGATGATGGTGGCAATGATGAAGGCGGCAGCCTGGCGGCGGCGGCGGCAGCAACGGCCAGCACCACACGATCCTCTCTCCCCCCTCAAGCTTGGGAAGGGGGGGTTCATATAGGTAGGAAAGGGGGGGGGGACTAGTAGCCACACACGTAGCATGCAGCATGTTCCCCTCCCCATGCTCCTCCCTACTCCACACATACTCGTACTCCCTCTCCCCGCCATGCAATGGCTAAAGGGGAGGGGAGTTTTAATTAAAAAATTTGCAAAAATTATCCATTATCCTTTTCCCCTTGGAGGGGTGTTCTCGCAGTGCACTACAAGATTTTAGCCATGGTCTCTTATGCACAACGCGGGCTGGAGTTTATCAATGCACAAGGGTGGAGCACTTAGCCCAAGGTTTTTCTGTGCAGGAAACCACTCAAAATTGCTCTTGCGCGGAATGTGCGGGGTCTAGGGTCATTAATATTTCATTACGGAAATATTACGCATCCGGGGTCTTTACACAGCTTTGCTAACAAGCTTGCCAGTGTCTGCCGGTCTAGGACTTGGAGAGACATTCGCAGGGTCTTAACACAGGCTATACTATCAGGCTAGTTAGTGTCCGTCACACAAGGACTTCAGGGTCTTAACACAGCTTCTTGGGTGATGCGGTAGGGTGCATAGTGGCAGCGACTGAACTTGGGGGTCGTATTCTTTGGGAGTGACATATTCTTAGAGCTGACTAGAACCATGTCGTCTTTAGTGAAAAGTACGGCTTTTCTCTTTTTGTTGGCTTGCTCTGCCATGGTGATTTTGCTTTGTTCTAGACTCTACTTGGCCGCCACATTCCGATCTCTCCATTTCTTCGAGAATTCCTCTACATCTTGATCTTTAATTTTGGCCACTCCAGATGCTAAGGCAAGGGGGGTGATGACTTCTTTTCCTGTGGCCAATTCAAAGGGTGTGTAACCTGTGTCGAAGTGGATGGAAATGTTGTAGTGGAATTCCAACACATCAAGGTACAAGGCCCAATCCTTTGGTCTCCCCAGGCATAACTCTTGAGATAATCTTCAATGCCTTGGTTGCTTCATTCTATCTACCCATCTGTCTCAGGGTGGAAGGATGATGAGAATCGCAACTGTGTTTCCAAGGACTTAAAGAGTTCCTGTGACATTAAAGTGACAGTTCCTTCCACATGTCACTCATGAATCTTCCATCTCTTTCTGACACTATGGCTAAGGGTAAGCCATGTAGCTTGAACACGTGTAAAGAAGAGACAAGCTACCTCTTTGGCATTCAACGGTGGTTTGGCAGGGATGAAGTGGGCTTGCTTGGAGAAATAGTCCACCACTACAAAGATGATGGTGTATCCATGGGATTTGGGCAGCTCCACAATGAAATCCATGTTGATTACATCCCATGGGCAGCTAGGTACCGACATAGGTTGAAGCAAGCCTACTGGCTTAGAGCGTAGTGCCTTCAAAAGTTGGCAAGTAGGACATGTCTTGATGTAGTCAATGACTTCTTCTTTCATTTTGGGCCAAAAGAACTGCTTCCTAAGAGCCTCTAGTGTTTTGCTCTATCCTTTGTGTCCTCCTAATTTTCCATCATGTATTTCACATAAGATGAGTTTCTTCAACTCCACATTGTTAGGGATATACAATCTCTTTCCTATGAATAGGATTTCCTCCTCGAGGGTATACATTCGATGTGGTGTGTTATCAGCTTCCACATCTTGTATAATTTTGTGCATATCTTGGTCCTATTCCAAGGCTTCCTTCACTAATTCCATGAAGTTGCTACTGACCACATTCACAGCTTTCAAATCAACTTTACGGCTCAAGGCATCTCCTATTTTGTTGATGGAGCTTGGCTTGTGCTTTATCTCCAAGTCAAATTCGGCTAAGAAGTCTAGCCAGTGAGCTTGTTTGGCCGATAGCTTGGGTTGGGATTGGAAGTATTTGAGGGAGATGTTGTCGGTGAAGACTACTCTATGTTTGTCTTAAACATAATTCTTTCATTTTTTGAGGCAATGGATGACTGCAAGCATTTCCTTCTCATGTGTGCTCCACCTGGTTTCAACATCTATGAGCTTCTTGGATTCATAAGCTATGGGGTGGCCTTCTTGCATCAATGCACCCCCAATACCATATTCGGAAGCATCTCTAGAGATCTTAAAAGGTTTGGTGAAGTTAGGTACTTTCAAGACAGGGGTTTGACTCATGCATGTCTTCCTCTATTCAAAAGCATCCTATTGCTCGCTGCCCCATGTAAAGGTGTTATCTTCTTTGGTGAGGTGGGATAGTGGTGTAGTGATGAGGCTGTGAATGAACCTTCTACAAAATACTGTGAAGCCGAGGAACTCTCGCACTTCCCTTACAGTCTTCAATACAAGCCATTTTTGGGTAGCTTCTACTTTCTTGGGGTCCAGTTCAATACCAACTGCTCCCACAATGAAGTGTAGGAATTCTAACTCTTTTACTGCAAACTCACATTTTTCTGGTTTGGTATATAGCTTATGTTGCCGCAGCTTCTCAAAAACTAAGCATAAGTGCTACTTGTGTTCTTCTAAGGTTTTGCTATAGACTAGTAGATCATTGATGTAGATAATGACAAAGATGTCTATCTCGGGTCTAAAGACTCCATCCATGAGGCCACAAAAAGTACCTTGCCCATTGCTTAGCCCGAATCCTAAGACTAACCATTTAAAACTACCATATCGAGTACGGAAAGCTGTTTTGGGAATATCATCTTTTGCTATGAGAATCTAGTGGTATCCTGGCATAAGGTCTATGCGGCTAAAATACTCGACTCCGTGTAGCCTATCTAAGAGGTCCACCACTAGGAGCATGGGATATTTGTTTTTTATGGTGATTTTATTAAGATCCCTATAATCTACACATAGTCTAAGCCTCCCATCCTTCTTAACAAACAACACTAGGGCACCAAAGGGGGATTTGCTGGGGCGAATGAAACCCTGTTCTTCTAATTCATTCAACTGTTTCTTCAATTCCATGAGTTTTGTGTGATTCGTGCGATAAGGGACTCTGGCCACTGGACTGGAGCAAATCTTGGGATGAGTTCAATTTTGTGATCCACATCCCTTCTAGGTGGTAAGCCCTTGGGTAGCTTTGCTACATTACATCTTTGAACTCCTCAAGTATTTCTGCCACTTTTGTGCTACTGGTTTGGGGTTTGGGCTTCTTGGTGACCTCTTGCTCAATGGGTCGAATCATACATAGATAGACTATATCTCCTTGCTTAATTGATTTCTCCAATTACTTGGTGCTACACATCATGATGCGTGGCCTAATAGGGTTCACTTGACACGGTGTTGCTTGGATTGGCGCTCTTGATTGGTTTGGGCCTGACTTCATTGTTTGGCAAGAAACTCCAGGCTTATTCTCCTTCATTTGCACTTTGATTGGTGTCCTGCTTAGCAACTACATTCTTTCACAGGATATTCTGACGACTTCTCCTTGCATATCTAGCATCATCTCATTAACTCCCTTTTCAAACATTGCAATGACATATTTATCATAGAATTCCAAGCCTAGAATAACTTCGAAATCATCCATGGGGATGGGGATTACTACGAAGTTGAGCTTTGCTTTCCATTTCTTGGCTTCTACTTGTACTACAAAGACATGTTTCACTTCTTTGGCCTCTCCTTGTGCGAATGTTACTGATAATCCTTCTAGGGCCTTAGAATTTCAATCCACGTTTGGCTGCGCACTCTAGTGTGATAAAGTTGTGAGTGGCCCTTGTGTCCACCATAATCACTTGATTCCCTTCACTCACTATGCCTTTGATGTATAGGTGGTGGACTGCTACTATCCGGGCTGCCATGCATTGGGGTCGCGCACTGACTATCCCCACTCTTAGGTGGTCCATGCTTTCATCACTTTCGCCTGGGATTTCTTGGATGCACGAGGGTTGCAGTTCCTCTTCTCCATACACACTAGTGGCGTTCACCCTCGACCCGCTTGATGAGGGTATCTTCTATAGGGCATCTATTTTGATAGTGTGGTCCCCCACATTTGAAACATCTAATCCCTGTGGTTGGGCCTGGGGGTCTCCACTATGATGTGTTTGATCCCGTGGGACCATATGACGCACTTAGAGTCGGCTTGTAGTGGTTGTTCCCCCATCTGCCAAGTACTCCTCTTGGTACTAATGCGGATTGTGACACGGTTGGCATTATCCTAGAGGTCTGGCTCCCCATCTCCGTGAGTGAGCCTCTAGGAGCATTGGGTCTCGAGGTCCATGAATTGTTGTTGAGGTTGGTGTTGAATCTATTCTGGTTCCCCTGGGCTGCCCTCCTGCCTTCTAAGTCCACTAGTATTTCAACCATTCTCATGGCCTCGACTAAGCCGGTTGGCTCTTGCCTCTGTACGTCTCTTCTAGTCCATTCATGCATCCCAAATAAGAATCCATGCAATTTAGTATCATTGTCAATGTTGGGTAGTTGCAACATGATCTGCATGTATTTACTGACGTACCTCTTCATCTTCCCTTGCGTTTGCTTGAGGTTTCTCCATTCATCTCTAACTTTGAGTTTTTTCACCTTTGGAATGAAGTAATCTTTGAGTTCCTCTTGGAGTTCTTCCCATGAAAAGATGGTGTATCTCTACTCCTGTGCCAATAGGTACAAACTAGCAACATCCTCCTCCAAGTAGATGGTTGCCACCTCTGCCTTCCTATCTTCGGTAATCCTGGCATATTTCAAGTATATGTCCACCTCTGTGTTGGGAATAAAGGGCCATCATGCCTTTTATATGTGCACGGGTGTAAGCAAACCCTTAGCACATTTGTACTTTTATATATCTCTATCTAAAACCTAAAGAGGTACACACACCAAAAGATTGTACCCAAGAACATCGTGCATCTCTCTCTCTGACTCTCACTCTACTTTTGCTCACGTTTTGATCTCTACCTAACATTTTCATCACATGACATTGCATCACCATTGCGCAACGCTCACTTCAAACTGGTATCATAGCTGCAGCTAAGGTGTTCGCGCTTCTTGGAGTCCACTCAAGTCAGCTCACCATTGTTCTTTCACTGGATAGACAGGCGACAGTTCTAGTTTGCATGCAGATCAAAGCCATCATTTCTTGGTAGGACACAGTCATGCGCAAGTCACACACTTCAGGTGCAAGTCAAAATGTCGTTTTTCAGGTCACGAGCAGGTCACGCGAGTAGGCGATGGATTGCCGGCTGTAAACGGGGCAGATTCATCACTTTTCTTTTGCAAAATTTTTTAGTTTTTTCAAAGGTTCCCTGCAAGCAAGCCCTTTGCTCACTGACGGGCATTCGTGCATGTAAGCATAGTTCAGAATTTTGGGCAAATTTGTGCCAAAGATTTAGGGATTTGTCCACATTTGATGCAAGCAAGACACAACAGTGATATTTGTCTCAAAAATTGCAGGAATTTGTGACATTTTGCCTCCGACGTTTGGGGCTTTTCATGTACATGCAAGAATTAGGCTAAATTTACCCAATTTCTCGACATTGATGCACATTGGACCCTATGCAATTTGGGGCTTTTGCTGTTTGGGCGAAATTTGTGCGCCATTTGGTCATTTCATGTACATGTGGGTTTAATTCCATGCAATTTGAACATCTAGCACTTGGAAAATTTTGGGAGCTTTGCTGAAATTGCTCTATTTTGGCAAAATTGGCCTATTCTATGCATATCAGAGACAATGCAGATGTATGCTTGATGCTTTGAGCACAAAAATTTTGGGGCTTTTGACCATGCGTGTCAAATTTTGTGCTCGTGGGTACATGTACAACAGAAATTGCAGCTAAAATTTGGGACTTCTCATGTAATGTGATGTATTTGTCCTTGGAACAACTATAATCAGTTGAAGAGTGTTGTAGCACAAGGTTTAGTGCTTCTGAAAATTTATTTGCAGATCTGAAATTTCTGCTTTTACGTGGTTATTTATTGTTGGTTGGTACTTGTTTATACTTTGGTCACTGGTGTGACAGTTTGGGCCTGCATTTGCTGAATTTTTTGGTCACATTTGGGCTGAAAATCATGGCTGGCAGCAATAACAACAGTCATCTCATGCACATTAAGAAGCTTGAAGGAGCACATAACTTTGCAGTCTGGCAAAAACAATGCTATAATATCCTATTGCAAAAGAAGCAAGCAAGGCCGATTAAGACCAAAGGGGCAAAGCCCACAAATATGGAACAGGAAGACTGGGATGAGTTAAATGAGCTTACGCGCTCAACCATCGAGCTATCGATTTTTGATGCCTTGTTGTTTAACATTGAAGGTTTGGATACTGCCTATTCTATTTGGACTCGACTAGAAGAACTGTATGCCCAGAAGAGTGCCGCAAGTAAAGTTTACTGGCTGAAAAAGCTTATGGATTTGCGAATGAAAGAGGGTGCAGCAATGTCTACTCACTTGAATGAGTTTAACTCCATTTTCAGCTAGTTGGTTGCCTTGAAGTTCAAGATTGATGAAGAATTTAAGGCTACGTTCTTGCTTTGCACTCTATCAGAGAGTTGGGATACATTCAAGACTGATATGAGCAATTCTAATGCGATGCTTTTGTATGCTGATATAGAGAGTGCTTTACTCATGGAAGAAATGAATCGACAAAACAATGCATCCAATAAGTCTTCGAGTGCTTTGCATACTAGGGGCAAATCATAACAGAAAGGTAAATCTGATAGCAAGGGACACAGTAAATCACGTGGTAAGGATGTTGAATGCCATCATTGTAGCAAGAAGGGTCACTTTCAACGTGACTGCTACAAATGGAAGAAAGAGAAAGGAAAGGGCAAGAAGACAGATGATGGCAAGGAAGAGAAGAAAGAAAGTCAGTCTAAGAAGAGCAGTGTCAAAATTGAAGAGATGAATGTTGTAGTCACTCATGACAGTGATAGTGGAAATGACGTACTCTTTATCTCTTCACACTTTAGTACACATGCTTTACTTGCAGATATGGATGATGACACGCACACTTGGATTCTAAATTCAGGTGCTTCCTTTCATGTCACCCCCCATCGTGAGTGGTTTTCTAACTATACAAGGGGTCTACATGGTGTTGTTCATCTTCAGAACAACTATGCATGTGACATTGCAGGTATTGGTAGTGTACAGTTGCAATTTCAGCATGGTTCTGTCTTCACACTTCAACGTGTGCGGCATATACCTCAGCTCAAGAAAAGCTTGATTAGCACAGGGCAGCTAGATGACGATGGATTTCATACCACCTTTGGTGATGGGAAATGGAAGATCTGTAAGGGATCTAGAGTGATTGCCAGAGGTTGTAAAAGTCATACCTTGTATCCTCTCCATGTATCTAGTGTGTGTGACCATGTTGTTGCCGTGACTGAGTAGCCAAGTGTTTCTTTGTGGCATGGCTGGTTGGGACACGAGTCAAACTAGAATGAAAGTACTTTCTCGTTTGGGTTACTGCCTTGTCTTTGTTATGCTGATTTGGAGCATTGTGATCATTGTGTTTATGGTAAACATGCACGGATGTCTCATAAGAAGTCTCTTTTGTTGAAATCTTCCCCTCTAGAGTTAGTACATTCCGATGTATGTCAGATGCCAAGGTTATCTTTAGGGGGAAAGAAATACTTTGTCACCTTTGTCAATAATGCTACACGGAAGGTATGGGATTACCCTATTCGTAGCAAGGACAAAGTGCTTGACAAGTTTCAAAAATTCTTAGCATTGGTTGAAAATCATACTAATAAGACACTTAAGTATCTTCGCTCTGACAATGGTGGGAAAAATGTGTCCAAGGCCTTTCAAGCATTTTGTGATAACAAAGGGATAAAGAGACAGCTCACTACCCCTCGTAATCCATCCCAAAATGGAGTTGCAAAGCGTATGAATCGGATCATATAGGATAAAATCCGTAATATGTTGTCTCATGCTACATTACCCCCCAGCTTTTGGGCAGAGGGTGTTATGACAGCTGTTCACTTGATTAATCGGTCACCGAACAAGTCTTTTCAAGGGGGGGAGGGGGGGAAGGGGGGATCCCTCAGGAAGCGTGGTCAAGCAAGCCCACCTTCATATGCTTACCTAAAAGTGTTTGGCTGCAAGACTTTTATGTACATTCGTAAAGAAGAACACGGCAAACTTGAGCCAAAGTCCTGTAAACGCATTTTTCTAGGATATGGTGACGAGGGTGAAATGAAGTATAGATTAGGGGATCCCAAGAAAAGGAAAATAGTACATAGCAATGATGTTATCTTCCGAGAATATCGCATGCATAAACAGCCTAAAAAAGACTGAGGAGGTCCATAGGTTGTATTCCGGGAAGAAATACCTTTTGGACAACAAAATGTGCCCGATGTACAACAGCAACTACCTGTTGCAATTGAACTAGCAAATGCAGAAAATAATGCTGGAAATGATCAACCAACCATTGCCCATAATGATGAGCCACAAGATGTGCAGGAACAACCAGGACAACAAGCTGTTAATGCTAATTTGCAAGCTGAAATGCCAAGACAGCAAGCTGAAAATGGAAATTTGCAAGCTCAACAATCACCAAACAATGATCATTGGGTCAGGAGATCGTCTGGGCTACTAGACAACCTGATAGATTCGTTCCTGATGCAAACAATATGGCTGATTATGTCATGTTGACTGATTGTGGTGAACCGTCTTGCTTCAAGGAAGCAATGGACATGCTTCAAGGAAGCAATGGACAAACAGGACCGCAAGAAATGGTATAAAGCCATGTTGTCAGAGATCGAATCTCTAGAGAAAAATGGCACTTGGGACTTGGTGCAGTTGCCTAAAGGGCAGAAAACCCTTCCATGCAAATGGGTTTACAAGACGGTCACTTCTGGTTCCTCGCCAAAGTACAAAGCAAGATTGGTTATGAAGGAGTACAAGCAAGAACATGGAGTTGACTTTGATGAGATCTTCTCTCTTGTAGTCAAGATGACTACATCGAGAACCATTTTGGGCTTGGTTGCAACTAAAGATATGGAGCTCATACAGATGGATGTAAAGACTGCATTCTTACATGGTGATCTGCATGAAGACATATATATACAGCAACCTAAAGGGTTTGTGGCAAAAGGGAAAGAGAAGATGGTATGTAAACTCAAAAGGAGTTTGTACAAGCTGAAACAAGCACCAAGAGAATGGTATCATAAGTTTGATACATTTATGTAATCTCAAGGTTTTCATAGAAGTCAAGTGGATCACTGCTTGTACACCAAGAAGGCAACAAATGGCAGCCTGATTATCTTGGTTCTGTATGTTGATGACATGCTGATTGCTCGCAGGGATCCTTATGCCTTGGACTCACTAAAGCAAAGTCTTCATAGCAGCTTTGACATAAAGGATCTTGGTGATACAAATCACATTCTTGGCATGTGAATACTCAAAGATAGGTCAAAAGGATTACTCTATCTCAACAAGAGTATATCTCCAAGGTTTTGCAATGTTTCAATATGGAGGGGGGGAAAATAATTGGGGTTCCATTGCCTCCATATGTGAAACTCAGTATAGAGGACCTCCCTACATCTGATGATGAGAAGGCTGAAATGGCCAAGATACCATATGCTTCAACTGTTGGCAATTTGATGTATGCTATGGTTGCTACACGTCATGACATTGCCTTTGCAGTGGGAGTGGTTAGCAGATACATGGCAAACCCTAGTAAAAAGCATTGAGAAGCAATGAAAGGTATTATGAGACACCTCAAAGACACAAAGGATTTATGCATCTACTTTGGAAAGCAGAAGGCATCTGTCATTGGCTTTACGGATGCAAACTATGCTGGTCATGGAGACTATGCTGGTCATGCAAACTGCAGAAAGTCCACTTTTGGGTATGTGTTTACCTTCACAAGAGGAGCAGTCTTGGATCTCCAGGCTACAAAAGTGTGTAGCATTGTCTACTACAGAGACAGAGTATATGGCCGCTACTGAGGCATGCAAGGGGGCTTTATGGCTTTCACGTATGGTGGGAAAGCTTGGCATTTCAAAGTTACCTATTCTCCATTGTGATAGTCACAGTGCTATCATGCTAGCACAGAATCTCGTCTTTCATGCAAAGACAAAGCACATACAGGTGAAGTATCACCTCATTAGAGATGTACTTGACAGCAAGAGCATTGAGCATTGAGCTTGTCAAAGTACATACAAATGATAATCCTGCAGATCTTCTCACGAAGGGTCTTCCAACAGAGTTGTTTACTCATTGCCAACAGATGATGAGAGTTGGATAGGTATACGTATTTCAGCTTTGTACATACCTAGACTTAGCTAATTATTTTCTCTTCTTAAAGCACATTGCCTTTAGGTGGGAGATTGTTGGAAATAAAGGGTATGTGCACGGGTGTGAACACACCCTTAGCAAATTTGTATTTTCATATATATCTATCTAAAACCTAAAGAGATACACACAAAAAGATTGTACCCAAGAACATCGTGCATCTCTCTCTCTAGCTCTCACTCTCTACTCTTGCTCATGTTTTGCTCTCTACCTGACATTTTCATCGCAGGAAATTGCATCGCCACTGCACATCGCTCACTTCACTCTGCAATCCACTTCTTCAAAGCTAACCCGTCTCTCTCCTTTGTACTTGGCAGGTTGTTCCGCCTTCTACTATCTTCTTCTTATCTTTTCTTGTATCTTGCGCCCTCCTAGAAGTCTCCTCTCTCCCTAATCTATCCATCTCCTCTTGTAATTTTTGCCTTTTCTCCTCTTCTTGTTGTTGTAACACCCATTCTCTATAGCCCTACTCCGATTCTAATTTTCTTCTCCTTTCCTCCTCCTCTTTCTTCATCTGCATGTTTCTCCAAATTGACTCTAGCATGCCCGACATACCCTCCAACTGCCTCTCCAATCCGGCTACCTTCTCTTACGCTACTCTCCATTCTTGCCCTCTACTCTTCTTCCTCTCTTCCATTGTTGGGATGGATACATTCTCTCTGTCGTCCTCCATGTGGTCAGTGGGGATTGTCGACGCAGGAAAGCAGTGTTTCGCCTTTGGGTGGTGGTTGTGCCGTGGAGAAGCCACGTCATGTCTTCAGATGGTGGATGGTGTTAGGGTCGTCATGCTGAGGTGTCACACCGAGGTCAACGCAACGGGGATCGATGCGACATGGGGCAACACGACATGGGTCGTTTCAGCTCATTCTCTTTAGAGCATTGGATCTCACTCTAAGCAAGAGTTGCTCTAATACCAAGTGTGACGCACCTGCACTCGTTACTCACTCAACACAACATAAAAAGATAACACGATATGTGAGAGCAAGGTATACTCTTGTATTATTCGATCAAAGAAACGGTACAACATTGACACAACCCAAGACTACACCTTCGTTACACTGCACATACAAGGATTCACCACTAGGTATAGGGAATTACACGTAGAGTGGAAACCAAGCAAGGCTCAAAGTCACTACTACTCCCTATATAGGTGTTTCCGGTGATAACGCCATGGTATAGCTACAAAGCCCTTAAAGGGGGAGGAGAAGGGAGGGGAGTCGAAGACGAAGAAGGGGTGCCAATAGGGAACCGAGAAGCAAAAGAGTGGAGATGATGGTGGGGGGGGTCAGTTTGTGAGAGTGCACAACGGAAGAGTGCCTAACAATCTCATATGATGAAGCATAGAAGCCTTGGGCAAAGGCTTCATAAAGAGATCCATTGCATTGTCCTCAATAGGACAATAGGCCACCACTAACTCGAAATCTTTGTAGATAAAAGAGCCACAACAAGTTGCTTCTTACTACTCCAAGAGATAGCTCATGATCCAAGAGAGAAGGCATAATAAATAGTGGACCGCCACAAGTCCACATCACGTGCCCAATCAGAGTCACTCCATCCTGATCCAAGAGAGAAGGCATAACAAATAGTGGATCGCCACAAGTCCACATCACATGCCCAATCAGAGTCACTCCATCCTGAAAGAATGGCCCCGTCTCCACACATGACCTCGTAGGATCGAGTCCCCTTTAGATAGTGCAAAACATGCAAGGCAGCTTGCTAGTGAGCCTAAGTAGGAGTCTTCATGAAAGAAGACAACAAAGCCACCACAAGAGAGATGTCCGGCCAAGTGCAAATCATCCAAATCAAAGAGCCAACGAGGCACCTATATCCAATGGCATCACTGAGGGGATCACCTACTGCCAATGATTGGACTTGGGGTCCTCAGGTCCACAGGACAAGCAATGGGCCAACACTCAACCATACCAAACTCCAAAAGAAGCTCAAAGATGTACCTATGCTCGAAAATAAAAATGCCATGTGCTATCTGATAGATCTCCAGTCCAAGGAAAAAGTGTGGGATCCAAGATTTGTCATGTCGAACTCATGGCTCAAGATCTGCTGCGTACGATCATCCTCCTACGTATTGCTCCCTATAATGATAAAGTCATCAATATACAAGATGACCAAGACACACCCTGTCCTTCGCAACCTTGTAGTAAAGGTTGGGTTCATGATCTGATCGATGGAAGCCACTATCCAAGAAGAAGCGATCAATCCATTAATACCAAGCCCTAAGAGCTTGCTTCAAGCCATAGAGGGTTGTATACATACATACATACATACATACAAATGTGTGTGTGTGTATGTGCACACACACAGACACACACACACACACATATATATACATACATACATACATACAAATGTGTGTGTGTGTGTATGTGCACACACACACATATATGTATGTATGTATAGAGAGAGAGAGAGAGAGAATCAACACTTAAGTCTTAGAATCTAGAGATATCAACCATAATTAGTAAAATTAGAGGCATAATAATCAAGTTTCAACAATAATAAAGAAGATTCAAAACATTGTAATCAGCAATGGATTGTCGCATTCAACATTGTAATCAACAATATTGCATAAGTCCAACAAGTGTGCATTGCAAAGACACAAAATATGCACTAGTCTAAAGATCCAAGTTACAAGAGCTCCAATTTCCAAGTCAATACTCTAAAGTTCCAAGAGGCTAGCTGCTGAGTGCTCTCATTCATGGAAGATGGCTCCACTGTGTTGAAAGCTCATCCTACTGAACAGCATCCTAGCCATCACCATCACCATCATCATCATCATCTTTTTCCGAACGTATAAAAGAATCAGCCTTTGCAACTGATGTATGAGCTAGCAAGCGAAGATTGGAGCTCACATAAATTAGGCCATTCATCTTCATTGTACCAAGACGATTTCTCTTGAGTGAATATGATTGAATGAAATCCATAGTTGCTCTAAACAAGAAGCGATAATTGTTTAGCTAAGAATATAAATAGTCAAACTCTGCAACTCTGGAGCTTCTACCCCGTAGCCCTCCCACCATAAAACAACCCCAATACTTGTCCTATCCTCTAGTGCATCCTCTGTACCAAGCATCCCTAATGTTTGTCGATACACACATAGCAGATTTTTAATTTTGCGTTGCATTTCATGGCTAGGATAAAGCCTTGCAAGCAATGTGTTCCAAGCTTTGACCACCTCAAGGTCTCTTTCTTGCATCTTTCCTTGAAACTCAGGATCAAGCACATATGCTGCAGCATGCATAGGAGAGTCATACTCATTCCATCTCTTGATGCATAACTCCTTGATCTGCTCATACTTGTCTGCATTTGGTTCCAAACTCTCCAACTTCTCAATCATGCGATCCGATCTTCCCAATGTATGGTGGATCCATGTCATTTGCAAGCCTCAACATGTGCATAATAGGATCAACCACTTGGTGCGATTCACCTCATCCCAAAAATCTCTATCAGAGACATATGCATTACATAACACAACAGTAGCAATGGCAGCCCCAGTCCAATTTCCATACTCATCACTAGCAAATAGCTCCCCAATTGCACCTTTGCAATAGTGCAATCGACCAAGCATAAGAAAGTTATATGCAAATCGTGTATCCCAATATTTAAGAAGTTCTTTGTCACTTCTCTTGCGAAACTCAGCATACAAGTACTGATGATTACATATAGATGTGAGAATCTTGTTGCCTTTCGCAACAAGAGATGCAATCCATGGCAAGTCCCCAATATCCTTCAACAAGTTATTCAAGCAATGCACCATGCATGGACTAAAGGTGATATGTGGATACATTGCCATTAAAATGTTTCCTACTGCCCTGTTTGTAGGTTCACCATCTGCCACAGATTGCACTACATTTTCTACCCCAACAGCCTGCATTGCCTTGCACCACTCGGATGCCAATACATCTATACTCTTTCCAATCTCTGATGCATCATGACTACCAATGAAGTAATACATTCCCATGAGAATATGCGACAACACCATGTATGGACCTATGGCGTGTGTCACTCCATCCATCTACTATCAATGTCACTTCATTTCTTGCCCATTGATTGCGAATATTTGCTATTGCAATCTCTATGGCTGCTTTCTCCTCCTGAAGCAATGTAGCCCTGATAGTTTCTGAGGCTTATATGTGGATCCATACTCTACAATCATTGTCACCATATTTAAAAAATAAGGTGACCTGGCTGATTTGAATGCAATATGGTCATGGTAAAAAGAGCGTGCCACTGCTGCATCTGTTTCTTCTTTTTCTTTGGTTCCCATGAAGTGTGCAATGAACTATGTCTAACACCACCACCTACTGCCCACTGATGGCCCTTGAGAAGGCTGCGTAGCCGCTAATCCTGTGGTCTTCTGCATGAAACACCATGTCCTGCTAGTCTTGGAGTCCATGTTGTTGGATCCACTACTATATTTGGCGTCCTCCCAACATGTGAATTCCCCATAGGCGTGGCTATGTGGTGAAGTAACTCTTGCCTTTTCTCAATTGATACATTGGTGCAAAAACGCACCTCTTTCCCCTCCTCATGTAGAAGATGGGCTCTCACTTTATGAGCCCCACTAGTGCGAGCATAAGAGCAAAGTTTGCATTTCCAAGGGCGAGCCCCTCCACCTCTCAATGGCACTCTTGCATCTACCTCATCCCACCATGACCAAGTAGTGCTTCGACTTCATCCAGCTGTTGAAAAAGTACCTGCTGAGGATGATGAAGATCCCATAGATGTAAATGCTGCCATGTATATAAAAGTGACAAATAATCAGTAACGTTCAATGAAATTGCAGAAATTTGCAGCCAAAATTTCAACATGAATGTGTTAAATGTTTGCTAAAAATGCCCAAACTTTGGTGCTACTTCAGCCTACATTCCTTATATTGAAAATGCCACAAATTTGGAGCATTCCGGACTGCATTCCCTTGCTGAAAATGCCCCAAAATTTGGTGCATTTTCAGCTCCCAAATTTGGGGCAATGACTGATTCAAAATGCCCCAAATTTGGGGCTCTTTCAAATCCCAAGATCCCAATGTTCCAAATTTGGGGACATTGCAGCCAAATTTGGGCCCCAATCCTTGTTGAGAAAGCCCCAAATTTTGGTGCAACTACCAACAACTGATCCACAAGGCTCCAAATTTGGAGGAGATTGCTACCTGAATCATAAATGCTTTAAATTGGGGCAAAAATGCAAATCCCTGTTGAATCTTCAATCACCCCTAAATTTAGGGCATGCCTCAAGGAGTGAAGAGTCAAGACTCATCTAGATTCTAAAATCTAAAATTTGCACGAGAGAGAGAGAGAGAGTCCTCACCTGATCATAGGCAAGAGTCAGGGACCAAGCAGGCGAGAGTCGAGCCAAGTGAGAGTCACGCCAAGCAGGCAGGAGTCGGACAGCTGGTAAAAGTTCAAGCAACAGTTGAGGGATGACTCGCGGGACGACAGTCAAGACGAGTCACAACAGGCGAGCGCGGCAAGAGTCGAGACGGATGGAAATGACATTTTTTAATACGCTACTAGAACAGTCGTTCCAAATAGGGAACGGCCAAGGAATGGCTAGGGACCAGGGTAGGAACGGGGTAGGGAATGGCTAGAACATTCCATCAGTGTTTCCTGGGCTCAGACCTCCTGAAACATTGTCATGACACTGCACGTCCACCACTGCGAACCTAAGGGAGGAGTTTTTCGCCAAGAATTTGAACTCATTACTCAGCATCATTAGGAATTTGTTTTCCATTGTGTGTCTTTTCGTTTGCAATTCAAACTTTGGGAAGCCATGTCATGACATTGCACGTCCACCACTACGAACCTAAGGGCGGAGTTTTTCGCCAAGAATTTGAACTCATTACTCAGCATCATTAGGAATTTGTTTTCCGTTGTGTGTCTTTTCGTTTGCAATTCAAACTTTGGGAAGCCATGTCTTCATATATGAGCTTTCCTACTTTGTGGTCTTGAATACCAACATGCTTGGGATCCTTAGGAAAGGGTATCCATTGACCTTAGACTTGTGTGCAATCGAGAAAGTGGAGGAGAAAGTAAAGCTTCTGGTCTTGCCTTGTGGAATATATAGAGGAGACACGGTCTTAACACCTAACTCAAGCTTTACACAGACATGCTTTTAGTGAATGCCTCCAAGCTTAACGGAAAGAGAAGCCTATTATTAGATGCGAAAAGGGAAGCGCTGATGGATAGTGGGAAAGTTAAAGGAGTGGGGGGATGAAGCGCTCGTCTATTCGTTCATTCGTGTAATCCAATGGGAAGAGCGAATATGATCTGATACATGCATAGGAGGGCAATTTTGATTTGCACTTAGCAAAGCAATTAGTGTAGCTTTGCTCGTTGTACTAAAGCCATGATAACGAGAGCTGAAACAAGGACAAGAAGGCTTCAAGATACGATAGGTAGTTGGCAACACCACCCTGAGCGCATCTTCGAGATGCATCGGGTGAGACTCAAAAAGTTCTGTGTCAAGTAGCAGAGGCGTCACGATATTACCAAGCAATCATAGGGTGACATAGAGAAGATTAATCGTATGCTTTGTGGGGCAAAGAAGCCCGAATAGGAAAGGAGACAGCAAGGAGATGTAACCTGCGCGTGGCGCAAGCCTTTTGACAAGCTATTGTTTGCACGGCCATCCTACCCATGGACAAATACTGCAATCAACAAGAGGAGGACTAGAGCATTCGAGAAAGAGGGCAGCTTCTATGTTTGTGTGTAGTGGAGCTATTGTCTACTCAACTTATCAAACTGTCAAGATTAACATAGCAAAGAAAGCAGTGAGTAAGCACCGAGAGGAAGAGAAGAAGAAGTTTCTTATCTCTGGCTATGAAGCAGGGAAACTTTGGGAAGAGAGTACCTCCATGCTACCATCTATCCATGAGATCATGTGTGCCACATGTTATCAATTGATGATGCATGAAAAGGAAGCTTGAATGAGATGAAACCACTAAGTTCATGCAACTAGCAGCTATTAAGGAAGCTAAAGTTGAACCTAACACCCATCAATGCTACTAAGAAGCTCTTTTGGAACTACTATAGTAGCAGCATAAATTGACAAAGGTGGACTTCATCTTATACTGATGACCTAACTCAAAAGTTGAAGGCCTAATGCTTCTTAGGTGACAACATGTTTTGAAGGGATCTTGCTTTCATCTTGCATAGCATCCCTGCGACTAGTAACTTTCGCAAACTCCTGCACGCATTCCTTGTCTCTAAAACGTTAATCCGTTCCTAAGTGCCGATACAAGCATTCCCTCTCTCTATGATTTCATGCCTTTACCAAGCAAGTCGGCACATCCACCAACAAGTCAACCACTTTATGGCAAGCAATCGATTGTTTTCAATATTCCCACCAACACTTAAGGTTGGTTAGTCAATCTTGGAATCTTCCCCTATAAATAGATTCACTCCTCTTTGTTGGTATGTTCTTCTCCAACCCATCATTGTCTTCTCTCTCCTCTCTCAATTACATCTTTGCTACCTTTACAATCCAACATGCTCACTAACCACAATGACTACATGTGCAACGTTTGATTGTATCCAACCTTCCTTTGCCCTTAAGATCACAATTCCTTTCCTTCATTTTCATCTGTGGTTTTTTCTCTCTATGTTTTATTACATCATTATATCTATGTCCTTCTCTCTCTATGTTTGAGATCACAATTCCTTTCCTTTGTTATCATCTGTGTTATCTCTCTATGTTTTATTACTTCAAAAATCCATGCTACACACTCCCACTCTAGGAATGGCTTTTGTTGCACTCAACTGCAACTTTTCTAATGCCATAAGAGGCTAGAATGGAATGATTCTTGTTTTTAGTTGTGTCACACAAATAACCACTTCTTGACTGGATGATTCATCCTCTAATGAGGCTTCTAGAAAGGTCACAAAGGACTAATTGTGAAGAAATTTCCACCAACGCAGAAATATAAATGAAAGCATACGACAAAGCATAAACTCAACAAAACATGGTTAGGGTTAGGATGACTCAAAGACGATGAACGCAATGAAAATCTGAATGAATATTGAATATACAATGCTCATGCAACAAACAAACCGTACACGGAAGGAAAACTATAACCCAAACTCTCATGTTTCGAGAACCGAGGCAAAGATAATGAGAAAGAGAGGATATCGTACTCCTGACAGATCCCAAAACGTAGCAAGGCAGCCTCCAAGATGTCAAATAGCAACAAACGCAATAGATGATGTATTGGATCAGTGTCAAGCGTGTAGAGGAGAGAAAAACAACAAATGCAAATTCAACTAATGAGTAGCAACTAGCACAATAAACACAAATTTGCATGGTGACGTGGAAGCCTATACAGCAGCCTCCAACAGCAAACACAAGCTTCTTGCAATCATCTATGAAAAGGTGGCAGCCAACAGGTGCAAACACAGCAATGAAGCACCATGTGGCACTTGGCAACAGCAAATAGATGGACAATAGCAATAGTCACGGCTGGACAACAGTTGCTAGTGGTGTGAATTGCAGGGTGAAGGCTAGAAACAGGCCTTGGATGGATGTAGACAAGGTTAGGCAGCCTCAGCTATGATGTCCTCCGCAAACAGGGTGTGGGCAGCGAAACTAGAAGGCGTGAAACCTGCAAAAACGAGGAGGATAGCCTACCTATTTATAGAAAGCTTCAAGACCTTATATCGCGCACCATTTTAAACTCTCTCGAACCACACACCATTTTAGGGTTTTCATTAATTAAGCATTTTTGGGGCTGCGTAAAGAGGCTAATTCAGCATGTAATGCTTATTCTAGCTCTACACAAACCATCGTGACTTCTTTGCTTAAATTGGTTGGATGCTCTTTGGCACCATGGATCATCATCCTTTCGAGGGAAGGCTTTATCACGACAACGAGAGACATTGGTAAAGAATACTTTTGGCTGCATCAAACATTTCTTTTACATGTGTCCCATGCTCTAAGGTCCATTAATTAGTCCACAATGAACTACCATTGTCTCATCCAAGATTGTTGGATCTTGGATTATCGTAGCCACTACAGGCTTTGCAAGATTGACCCATTTGGAAATAGTATTTTCATCATCATTAAACTCATCTTCTAGCTCCACTGAATTTTCCGCACTTTCTTACTCATCTTCTTCTAACTCTCATTCCCCTTATGATAAGGCTTTGTAAGAGAAGAACAAGCTCTTTGAGCTCCAATTTCTATGTCAGTATTAATTTTAGAGGTTTCTATTAGATCTCCAAATGGTATTTACCCCATGATTAAAGAGAATGAATAACAACTAATAGCTCTATCTCATAAACCTATAAATTCTTTTTAGCAATCTGCAAAACCCTACTCTCATAAGCTACCACATGACCATTCTACATAAGAATTGCACCACTACTATTTCTACATGCATCACGCTATATTAAAAAACTTTTCAAAGATCAAGTTAAACCAAACACACTTTCAATATAGTCTTTTCTTTCAATTGGAGCAATCTCTTTTTCACCCCATCTAAAAGCCGCTCCTTTGTTTTGCAAAGATAAAGAGGAAAAGCAATTTCTACAAAATGGCAAATGAACCTCCTGTAGTAAGAACATAATCCACAGAAACTACAAACATCATGTAGATTCCACAAATTTGGCCAATTACAAATGGCCTCCTCTTTAGTTGGATCCATCCTAACTCCATTTTTAGAGAATATGTGTTCAAAAAGTGAATCTTTTCCAAGAAGAACTTGTTCTTTTTGCAATCACTTATCACACATGTTTGAGAAGTTCTTGAAAGACTATAGCCAAATCCTTCCTATGTTCCATCTCTTTCTTTGAATACAAAATGGCATCATCAAAGAATGTCCCGACAAATGACCTATGCTAACAAAAGATCATGCCTACCATCCGATTAGATGTTATTGGAGCATTAGTAAGCCCAAATGTCATCGCCAAAAACTCATACAAACCATAGGTTGTCTTGAAAGCCATCATATATATTCTTTTTAAATGTGTATCAAATGATTACTACTCTTTCAATCTATTTGGCTGAATATTGCAAATCCCTCCAACCTGTCAAGGATATCCTCTATCCTTTAAATGGAGGAACACTTCCTGATGGTAAGTTCAAGGTGCACTGACCAATACGCATGCGGCATGAACTATCTTTCTTCAGACCCAAAAAGAAAAACAGGTGAGTAGAAAGGGGCTGAGCTAGGCTAAATGAACCCCTCAACCAATCAATCCTAGACATGATTCGCATCTCTTCTTGTTAGGAAAATCATGTGCTATGTGACCCTGCTCTTCGCCAATAAAACACTTCCCAGTAGCCGTCAAAGCATCACACCACTTCGATGACTTACCATTTTTACCATGCTCTCCATACTACTAATTGTTGCGGTTGGTGGGAACAGATTCAGCATTGACTGGTCAAACTCGAGCTCGCTTTTAAGAAACTCTGGCATTACAGTGATCTCCAACGGGAACATGGACAGGTTAAATTTACAAGCGACGAATGTGCAGACGGGCACGGACACCAAGACAGCTCATTTAGGAACATGGGGAAGCCATGATGGATGAAAATAGGCAGTCTGAACCTGAAAGTGATACTCCGTGAGCTGAGGACGAGCACTTTCTCCCTGTTGCGGAAGGGAGGGCGGCTATTCTGCAGAGACGGAGCGTGGGTATGATCTGCTACTCCTTGTCCTTCTTCTCCGACTTCTATGTCCTTCTTCTTGGGGCCTAGAAGGGTGCGCTTGGGTGCAGGAGTTTGGTCGTCCTCGAGAGGAGCCTGCCCTCCGTCTGCTTCTTTACCAGGGGCTTTCCTCTTCTTTCCCATGGCTGCTACCCCTGCTTCTCCTTCCGTCTTCACCGCGAGAGAACACGTCTAAAAGAAGCCTTGCATCGTGGTGTGTTTTAAGTCTAAAACGTAATTAAACCGTAATTAGGGTACTCCATGGAAAAGAGGGCGAAAAAGCTCAAAGCTTACCAGCATCCCTCGGCCTCCTCAAATTGGGTGGAACTCAAAAGCTTCCACCCTAACCCATTACAACCAAGTTGACCCCTCCAGCCATGTGATTGTTTTTAAATGGTTTGGAGAAATATCTTTTACTTTTTATTATTACCCGTATATGACATTGAATATTTCTTTAAATAATTTTAAGCTGTGAATCTTTTATAAAGCAGTTATCATCAAATGAAGGTAAGATATGTTGTTCAAAAAAGGGCGAAAAAGCTCAAAGCTTACCGGCATCCCTCTGCCTCCTCAAATTGGGTGGAACTCAAAAGCTTCCACCCTAACCCATTACAACCAGGTTGACCCTTGCAGCCATGTGATTGTTTTTAAATGGTTTGGAGAAGTATCTTTTGCTTCTTATTATTACCCGTATACGAAAGTTGAATACTTCTTTAAATAATTTTAACCTGTGAATCTTTCATAAAGCAATTATCATCAAATGAAGGTAAGATATGTTGTTCATGGATGTCAAAAAATTAGCACTTCTACCAAACGTTTTTGAATATCTTATTGGAGTTTAATAGACAATGAATGTACTTAAAACTTCAAATTTTTCAAAGCCATGAATTGTGCAAAAAGTGAACGTACTGCACTTATTTATTTGGGGTCCAGAAGCATAGAATGAACCATGTACAATGTATTCCTATGTATAATATTTGGGGTCCAGTCGCTATAGCTTGCAGGTAGTTACATTCCTTTTCAAGATTATGTCCTACTCCAAGTTCGTGGCCTCATCTCTGCTATTAGATATTGCCTCTATGTTGACCTCAAATTTTTATTCGAATGGTTGGTAGGTTTGGATGCCTTTTTATTTTTTTAATGGGTTTTCTTTTGTATTGCAGGAGTCTTTTTTCAACATTCATCGTGTGGCCTACGTGCACCTTTCCATTTTGTTTAGATCTAATGTTGGAAATGAAGTGTTTAGTCTTGTTTCTTTGTATTGTTGCTTTTAAATTGGCTCGTAGATGTTGGTTGGAGTTAGTGATTGATGATATAGTTGTGCTACTTGAGCTAGTGGCAACATTCTTAGTGGATGAGCTTGATGTTTTGGTGTCAATAGAAGTTTGGTTTCTTATTAGTTTACTTGACTCTACATTTATGTAAGGAAACTTACTATTGTTAGAGTTTTTAAAAAGAGTGTATGTTTGAGCACTTGCATGTCACATATATGATATCATTGAATGGATTGCTATGGGTATTATGGATTTAGTTATAGACTTCTATGTTGAGTAAGTATATGACATTTTCGATGGTCATAACAAGCTTTTCATGACCATGAGTGTAGTGGTTCTTTTCCATGTATATTTTTGGTGTTTTGCTTACTTCTCTTTTTGTCACTTCTACCAAGATCTCAAGCAAGATATTGAATCTTTAATGTAGAATCTCGATCATGTATGTCAAGATGTCTATTTTGGTGTAGAGTAGGACTTGGGCAGCACTTGTTTGTGGCAGATTCTTG
The DNA here is from genome assembly GCF_053477565.2 of Lygodium microphyllum. NCBI lineage: Eukaryota > Viridiplantae > Streptophyta > Polypodiopsida > Schizaeales > Lygodiaceae > Lygodium > Lygodium microphyllum. The sequence continues at coordinate 96,361,367 of NC_141142.1, forward strand.
TGCGTGTCTTTGTACTAGAGTTCGAATCTATTGAGTGTCTTTTAGAATTCTTGCATATATGAGATGTGTTTGTATTAGTGTGGTTAGATTCAAAGCAGCAAGGTTTGTAATTTTGACATGCTATTATGTTCTCCAAGTAGATTATTGTTGAGTATATGCTAGGATGTGTGTCCATCAAATTTTAGACATCATTATAGTTTGAAAAGTCCTCAATGTATGTCGATGGTCTTTGCCCAATGAAGTTTGCCATTCTCATTTGGTTTATTGCTAGGCACCTACGATGTTGTTGTGGGTCAATAAGATGATGCTCAAATCAATCTTATGTGTTCATGTGGTTTTGAACATATAGCTTGAACATTTGCATCCATAGTTTGATATAATTACATGAATCTACATTATTGGATTTTTATAGATACTAGGTAGTATTGTTTATATCGTGTGTACCTCATTTGGAGTCATCTTTGCCTTTGCTAATGTTGTATGTTTGTAAATATGAGAGAAAATAAGTTGTGTTAGCCTTTACAAATGTTATTTATCTATAAAAACGAGGGAAAAGAAATTGTGTTAATATGTTGAAAAGGATTTTAATACAAGTGATAATCTTCAAAAAAGGAAAAACGAAAGTTTTGTTTTTTCCCCTTGTTAGAAGAAGTCCAAGAGATGTTTGTGTGATACATTGTGCTATAGTTGGTCTATGTTCAATTGTGTTCAAATGTATTACTTATGTGTGTGAGTCATTAACGTCATGTATGGTACTAGTGCAAAGACAAATGGATCTAGAAGGTCAACTATATGCAAATCCTTCTTTCGATTGTGCCATTGCATACACGATTATTACTAAGAATATGGGTTTGTAGTACCACTTATTGCTCAATGCCTTGTGGTGCTTACTACACTACAATATGAGTTCTTGGTTGGTAGATAGGATTGTGACCTAGATTCTAGAGAACATATCATCATTTGTCTCTCAATACATTTGATTTTACACATTGCACCATTCGAGCATGTCAGACTAAAGTATAGAGAGTGTGGCATTATCTACATTTCTAATATGCTAAGGAGGTGATGTGATATTATTGGCAGAACTTTGTTCAATAGTTATAGATCGGTGGCAACTATACAAGGCTATTAAATAATATCATGAACTTTTTGTTAAATGGATTGAGCAAAGAACCTTGGCTGACATTTACTATCTAGCATACTATTATGTCAAATGTTATTTTTGTCAATATGGACATCTCATCAATAATGATTGTGTCTACTTCTCTTATTGCGATGAAGTGCTCATTTGTCTCTTGTAATGATCATGGATATTGTTGTGCATGCATTGGTATCGTAATTTGGTAGTGGACCATGGTGGAGGGGTTGTATAATGTAGCTATGGTTGCTCATGTACTTGTTGTTAGCATGACACATTTATCCTAGTAATGAGATTGCAATTGTAATAGCCAACAAGAAAGCTTTTTCCACTACTTAGTGTACCGCTAACAATGCATGGACGCAAGATGCATGAGGTGGTTGTAGACCGCTTATTATTCTATTGTCAAAGTATTGCTAGGTATTGTTTTGAACTCTTTTATCAGTTGTAACATCTTGGTTTGTGTTGATACAATATTGTGATGGTGCATAGTTGATGTCAGAGATACTATGAATATTGTTGGGTTGTATTTGATAAATGGGATTTTTTAGATGATCATATTCATTAGCACGTGGGATAGATTCGAGGCAGGTAAACTTATTTGTGTATGCTCAATAATGTACATTTCGAGGTCTTCCTCATTCACAACAAGATCACAGGGTTGGCACTCTGTGTAGTATAATTGTATCATATTTTCATTGCCTATTAGCTTGTTCTCAGATCTAAACACATTACTCGTTGCAATAATGTGTTGAAGAAGAAACCTTCAATTTGGTAGCCTCAATGAAAATCGATAAATCATAATTGTAGAATATCAAGTGACATGAGAGGTGTCTACGCCTTGCTTCTTATCACTATCAAAATTTGCATGTAGTTCAAGGTTGCTTTGGTGGGTGATATTGGCTTGGATAATATTGAAACAGAGACCACTTTTTGCTTGTTTGAATCCAAGTCTTACATACCTAAACTTTTGGCATCTTATATCTAAATGCTTAATTTACCCATCAACTCGGCCTTCATTGCATATTTGAGCAACTAGAATGAGATTGATGAGTTTATTACTCATTGAATGTTTATTTGGGCTCCCCATAAAATCAGTGACGTTGGGTGATATGATGCAACATTGCAATGCTTATCTCTAGATAATAGTAGATGTACCATTGGGTTTTAGGATATATTGTTTGTTTTGGATTATTTTGTGTGGCGGTACCTACATTTTCCATGTCCACTAATACTACTTATATAGCAGGTGCAATGACACTTATGAAGTTGTTTTGCCAAGATGAGGACTCCTAGTTTTTGTGTAAAATTGCAGCGCTCTCAAAGAATAACATAGATCCACTAGGAGACCTTCTATCTAACATGTTACTAGCCCAATCCGATCATATACAACCTCTTTAGGTGGACAAAACAACATACAATCTACTCAATAATGAAACTTGCCATCTTATTAGCATTACCCTTCATCGTGGCATGTGTTGGGGGTAAGGAGGTGCTTTTTTTTAAAAGCAAGCTTCTATAGGCAAGCTTTTAAGCCATAAAATAAAAAAAGTGAGCGTTTTTAAAACTTTGTGATTTGTAGATGAGTGGTGCCATGGTCTAGAGAAGGCACTCTATTAGTTTCATCACCTTGAGAGAAAAATAATAAAAAAAGAAAGAGAATTGGAAATGGAAATCATTGATGAGGCAAAATCACACAATACCCAACATATTTATAATGCAAGGATATACAACTTTCTTCAAAAGACTAGGCTAACTTTTCAAAGGTGTGCTTTGCTTTTTTCAAAGGTTAAGCTAACCTTTTCAAGTATATATACTACTTTTCAAAGGTTATGCCAAGTTTTCTCTAAAAATTGCTTTTTTGGAGGCTTTGCACTATCATTTCAATATTTGGGCTACTTTTTCTCGCAAGGCATAAGGCATGTCTTATTACGTAAACTAGTCTATACTCGTGGTGCACACAAAAGAAAATTGAGCTTAAATACCAATCAACATTTTATCAAAATATATTTAAAGGTACTCATGCAAAACTAGTTTCACACGCATAGTTAAATTACTTTAGAGCTTTTTTTCATTGTTCTAGATAAAAATTTTCATTTTAGGTGATCATCATTCTCATAGCCCATTTGATGGATGGAATTGCCATATTTGATAGTGTATGGTATAATGTATGAAGGAATAATGAAGAAGAGTCAAGAATGACATTTACTAATATGTGTTTATTAATTCATAATATCTACATGGTGTGAGGATAAGCATTTATTGATTCACAATCATGACAAGGAGAGGAATGCCCGAGATTGTGGATTTATAATTAACTATCAGAGAGTCGATGGAAAGGGTGATAGAAACATTGACAATTGGTGTCACATAGTTAATTAGGTATAATTTTATCTATGAGGAAATCAATCCCATGTTATCTCTATTATAATGCTTCCATACAAAATATATTATTCGTCTTATATACCTAATGGTGAAAGAAACAATGATAAAGACACCATAACATTGTATAATCTAAATTATGGTAAAGTCAATTATATATTAGGGCAATACATCCTATTCAACACATGTCATGAATAGAGTCCATAAAATTACATAACTCTAAAACCCACAAAGCATGGAAAACAAGATGCTTGCCATTCTCTATGCCCAAGTAATGTTGGTAGTAGACTGTCCTTGCATTATCAATAAGCTTTCCGTATCCAACAAACATATTACTTTTTTGTATTTCTCCTCAATAAAAGTATATAATAGCCACCTACACAAAGTATCACACTAGTTGCCATAAAATATCATCCATAATCATTATGTACATTTATTATTTAGATCTTTGAATATAAACATCACATACAAAAGTGTGATGACCACTCCAATCCCCTTGCAGATATTCATTGCCTACTTTGTGGTCATATGGCACGCTTTTGCTTTGCTGCCCTAACATGTTCTACTTTGCATTGAAGAGGGCTCATGAAGCTTCCTTGCCTCTATCAACCTCATAATGGGCTTAGGACATCCCTTCTTTGAGAAAATTGTGACCATGAGAGTCCTCACTTTAACAATAAAAAATGATTTAAGTTCTTATGGGCACATCACCCAATACAAGACATGTGAAACTCAATATAGAAGGACATGATACAAATCTCTTCCTTGTTCTCATATATATATCCATGCTTCATTAGCAAGTGCTAACCTCAATTTGAGATGGCGGAAAAATGAAGGAAAAAGCGAAAAAAGGATGGAAAAAGAGCAAAGGTGTAGAGGTGGCCCCTAAAGCTAAGTCGAGGCATGAAAAGCGCCTCAAAAAACTCTTGTAAAGAGCGCCAGGCTCCCTCCTGTGCCATTTGTAAAAGAATAGACGGGTATAGGCTTAGGGCATGAAGCAAGAAGAGGGAATTAGAAAAATTGACCTTGCCACAATGGCCGATCATGTAAAAAGGGATGGGTGCCCATGGGATTTTAGGGTTTGTATATAAAGTTCAAAAACTAAATGGAAGCTCATTCTTAGGTGTGTGGCTATAACAAGAGTTCTCTCTTCTTATCTTCACCTTGCTTGTGTGTGTGCTCTTGAGAGAGGGAGTGTGAGAGTGTGAGAGAGTGAGTGAGTGTGTGGGAGTGAGGAATCAAGAGGGTGAAGCTCTTCACCATCTCCTCGACTCTCTTATTCTCTCTTCTCTTCTCTTCTCTTTTCTCACATGCACGAATATGGTGGATGGAGCTTGGAGATGGAGGAGGCTTGAGGATGCTTGAGCTAGCATCTAAGATCATGGAGATACCGTTGTGTGTGAGAGAGGAGGCAACTCATTTCGGCATCAAGGTAAGCTCACTACATCCTGAGAGGATTGATGGCGCATCGGCTAGGTGAGAGATAGCCATGAGAGCTCGCTTGAAACGCTTGAAACAATAAGCAGTCCGTGGATCTTGGCGGTTGAGCGTGAACTCCCACTACATTTTGGTTCCTTGCCAAGACCACTGGATTCAAGCTTGAGCACTTGCGCGCCTCATATCGAGCATTGAAGTAAGGGATTCATCCCCGAAACGGAGCTTGAGACAGGTAGGAAGTTTGGGTTTTTTATCTTCGAAACAAGTATGTATTTTGGGTTATTTTGTTGGTTTGATGATTGGAAAAGATGGAGAAATCATTTCAATTTTTTACCTTCGGTCTTTATTGCATTTAGCGTAGGTTAGGATTAGGAAATGGGATCGGAAAAGCGTAGGGTTTGCTGCTATAAAATAGGGCAAACAGGGCACAAATCATGCAAAAATGAAAAAAAAAAGAGTGCTTGGGATGTTCAATGTCGGCAAGTGAGTGATTGGGGACATCAAAACCTTACCCGGGAAGGGATTTAAGAGCCAAGAAGTCAAGGAAGAGCTCATTTCATACCCTGACATTGAGAGAGAGAGAGAGAGAGAGAGAGAGAGAGAGAGAGAGAGAGAGAGCTCTTGGAGATTCGATTCGATCTTGCCGCCATGGAGTCTACCGTGTGTTTCACGTATATCAAGTCCTTCCCCTTATGCCTTGGTACTGTTTTGGAAGCTCTGGTGTGATATGATTGCATATCTCACAAGATTTGAGCAAAGTAGTATCTTCGCTGACGTCATCGTGCGCCGTTCGGCCCATCCGAGTGGCCGGTTCCTGGGCCGAGTCCCAAAATCGGCCCTCGGCCCAGAATCATCCAACTTGGCCCACTAGTCAATTTGGCCCGTCCGAGCATATCACTCAGCCCACTCACAACTCGGCCCTTGGCCAATCTACCCCATTCGGCCCTCGGCCCGCGTCCGAACGAATCAACTCGGCCATATCAAAACTCAGCCCTCGGCCCGCGTGCCTTGACCCATCCGAATAGACCCCCTCAACACGTCCGAGTGAATCTCCTTGGCCCATCCGAATCACCTCGTCTGAGTCACCCTGTCTGAGTTTCCCATTTGGCCCTCAACCAACGACAACTCGGCCCGTCCAAGCGACACACTCAGTCCACAACTTTCATTCAGCCCTCGGCCCGTCCGAATCCATCACTCAGTCCTCGCAATTCGGACGAGTTGGGCTGAGTCAGAATTTTTTCAAATTTTTAGGAAATTAGATCAAACTCGGCCGCATAAACCTTTGTGGGTCATCCTGATGTGCAGAACTCGATTCTGGCGTAGGAAATAGGCAAATTCGTAGGACGTAACCACTTAGCAGCTCGAGTAGGCTATTGTGAGACCTAGAGTCCTAGCAACATCCATCTAAGCCAAAGACCCTGAACAAACCTAAAACGGGTTAGACGATGCAACGAGAAATCCTAAAATGTGACAAGACGACCATAAGTGGGTCAACAAGCCTATCATGCCTAAAATGAAGCGCGAGTGCATAAGCCGCTTAGATACTTGTTTTCCGTACTCACCCTGAATTTTTCACACTTGAAGTTCACTTAAGGACATCTGAAAGCCCGATTGAGCACAAGTGCATGGGAAAGAACATACACACACTGAGTAGAGATAAATTGAGGATTGGATGCAAAAAGTCAAGAAACTCACTCAGATAAACACCTCAAGGAACCCACTAATAAGAGAGGATCCCAAGACATAGACGGACAACCAAAGCACAGAGTAGGACCAAGCAAGTGGCACTAGAGAAGTGGATCTGACCAATTTGCTCAACCTGATCGACAGCTTGGTGGAGTACGAGAACGTGATCATGACGGAGGAAAGCTCAGACCGTAGCAGGCCGAACGAGGAACTCAACTTAGGAGTTTTTCCAGAGGCAATTTAGCAACTACGATGCGCACGTTCGGTATAAGCACCGTGGCAGAACGATAGAGGCCATCATACCAGACTTGGAAGAGGAACATAAGCTAGTCCACAAGGCGTTGTAAGGCATAGTGAGATACAACCAAGACCAGCGTGCTAGGAGCTTAAGGCAGAACACAGAATTGTGTGAGGTACAACGGGTGCTAAACCTAGCAGATGGGAATCGAACTGATCATGAGAGAGCCCTGGAAGGAGACTTAACATTGAATGAGCTTCTTATGAAGCGACTACTCGATAACACAGCAGTGGAGTAGAGCGCTGCAGCACTAGCGATATCATTACTAGTAGGATTAGGAGCAAAACAAGGCTCTAAGGACCAATCTAGAATCCCAGTTGCTGCAAAGCAACTGGACAAGTACCAACCCCACGACGATCCATACAGCTTTGTAGAGCAATTTGAGCAAGTCTGTGAGGCCAATGGCCTCACCGACTTGACTCAATGCTCTCAAGCATTCGGGCTTTGCTTAGGCGACAAGGGTAGGACTTGGTACACGAGTCTAGATACCGGAGAATGAGCGAACTTTAATAGCCTCAAAAACCTCTTCATCAAGAGATTCTCCAAGCCCGAATACTTTGACAAATTGCTAGTAAGACTGATGAATATTAAGCAGAAAGAGAAAGAGGACATCCGCGACTATGTCACCCACGTGAGGAGCCTCTTCAAGAGAATCCCCATGGGCGAACGACCTACCGAAAGAACAGTGTCCACCATGTTTATTAGTGGAATACAGAGTGAGGAGCTGAATAAGGCCTTGACAGGCAACTCGAGCTTGCAGTGAGACTTGCTAGGTAGGGTATTTGAAGAGGCCATTTGAGTAGCCAACCAGCTGAAAGAGCGAAGCTCCAGGAGCTCAAATTCAGAAGAGACCAACTCGCAGAGTTCAGAGAGAGCATTAGCCTCTAGTGAATGATCAGGTCCAACGGCCTAGGATAAAGGAAAAGCCATTGAGACAAACCAAGACTTGGCTGAGGTAAAAATGGAGATAGCCAAACTGCAGGATATGTTAAGATGACCAACGGGCCCACATGTCCAATGTGTGTACTGTGGCGGAAACCACTTGCTAGCTGAGTGTCAAGACCCTAGATCACGACCTTGCACTAATTGCAGTAGATTCAGTCATGATGTTGCGCATTGTAGATTATTGAGAAGACTTCCGTACTCACAACCATACGGCCAGCCATATCTAGCGAGCAGACCCCAACAATTCTTCGAAAGGGGAGCCCCATTGGCCCTTCCTGCACCTAATGATGTTAAACCGGCTATTCCTAGAATGGATATAAACCCTACGTGCATACCTAGACCGCCTGGTCCCTACGTGACCCATCTATCGAGTGACGCTCCAGTCCACTACGTGGAGGAGCCAAATGAGGAAGAGACTTACGTATACCCATACATCTCGCACGATGATAAGGGCAACACAGTCCTTATGGACTATCGACCAGTACCAGTGATGGCGTTAGGAAGAGGCCAAGGTAGAGGCCTAGGAGGGCAGACACATGATCTAATCATATGTTGGACTTGCGGTCATCCAAGGCACATCTCATCACGTTGTCCTGAAAGGGAGCAACCAAATAGGGATAAGGCAGACCTAAGGCGCCCTGAGTGCGGAATCACTCATCTCTTCATTGATTGTCCCAAGTGAAAACCATCCTTAAGTTCAGCCAACGTGCTGTTTGGCATTGAGAACCTCGATGGGGAGGCCACACCTATCCCATTGCATGTCATGACCCGAGCACAAACGAAGTAGGCCGGCATATCGTTGCCAGGTCCTAGCAACCTCGATTGAAAAGAAGAGCCGTAGACGGAGAAAGAAGAAACCCGAAGCTAAGATCACGTTGAAAACTGAGAGTGCCACAACTTTGCCTGCTGGAAAGAAGGTCGTTGACGCAGAGGCAAAAACCTCAAATCGCCAACTAGAGGCTATTGAGAAAGTGAAGGAATGGGTAAAAGAGGCCCAAGAGCACCTAAAAGATGCTGAGCCCATCCTAGAGGATGAGATCGAAGATCTCTTCAGCACAAGCACGCCAGTCTCACCCCCTCGACCAAAATCGAGGGATGCAACTGCATCGCAAGTAGTACCGCTTAGGCAAAGCCTTAACGCTATAGGCCAGCAAATCAATCACGGCCATTGGCCACTAGGACAATCCAGAATAGGAGAAAGACGAGTAGCCGATGACCTCCTTACCACAGTATTGACCACCCCTGTGACGCTGAGCCTTGGAGGCTTGCTTAGGCAACATTCCACCCTATGACAAGACCTGAAGCAGTGGGTTGAAGGATCACGAGAGCAAGCTGTTGCAGACCTGCACAACCATGATGCAGAGACACCAATACCGAGTTTGATGCTGTACTTTGTGCCAAAGTCCTTGCACGTTAATGCTTTCTGGGAAGGCACCGAGATGCATGCAGTCTTACCTGTCTTAGTCCTAGGCAACACAATGAGAAAGGGGATTGTAGACATAGGAGCGGGGGTTAGTGTACTGAGCCACGCAGTGCTTCAAACTTGGGGAAGCCCGCCTGCGAGACCGCCAAGTTTAATGTCACACTAGCAAACGGTGTGAGAGTGAAACCATTCGGGGGTACTTAAAAACTGACCGGTGAGAATCACAGGCGTCCAGTTATCGATTGACTTTATAGTCATGAAGGGAGTGGACTACGATATCCTATTAGGCTAACCCTGGATGCGCAATGCCACAGTTATCAAAGATTGGGGTAAGGGCTTAATCTTTCTTGGCAATAGAACGAAAGCTCTGAGGGTAGAGATAGACACTTGGAAGACCTCACCAGTCGACTTGGATGCATTCTTTGCGATGCTTAAAGGTAACGTTCAAGTCAAGAAGTCCTATGGGCCCTTGACCAAGTATATCCCATGCCCGGAGGATAAGTGAGACTGGATGCATGTCCTTGCTATGATTGACTTGCCATTCTCGGATCATGAGGCATACGAGCAAGCCATCAAGATAGTTGGCAAGTCAAAAGACACACCCTCCGTACTAGTTTGCATGATGGCAGGAACCCTTCGTGGGCGACCTAAACCTGTCACATTCCAAGTGTCAAATAACAAGAGGGAACTCCAAGAGATTCTGGAGTATGTGACTGGCAAGCTAGCTGGCAATCCAACAGCAAACTTCAAGCCACTCCAAGATTTGTTAGATGAACCAAGGTAGCAATGGACCAGGGTGCATGACTTAAACCTCATGTACAATTGGGCCCTAGTCCCTGATTAGAGACAAGAGATATACCAAAACCTAGGAGATGATGAGCAATTGGACGAAGATGACTCCAATGATGAGTACAAAGATTGTCGTTCTTTCAGTGAGACGAAAGTGAGGGTGAGATAGACACGGTGGAATATGACATTGAGGGATGAAAAATAGAACAGGTATGAGTGGACTCCAAGTTACAGAAAAAGAGTGTCTTTAAGATAGAGTGAGGGGTCATGCGCATGGATTGTGACCGCGCTTGGTTGGAACACATAGGAGCCATAGATTTCGAACAAGCAGGCCTAACCCAACCAGGTATGACACCGACGCTTAGAATAGAGTCACCCTCTGAGCTACGATCGCCAGGAGAAACCACCTCTTCTAGCGAAAACGACGAGTTTGATTCTAAGTCAGAAGTAAGCTCAGATAGCGACCCAAAAATACCTAGACCATCCAAGACCAAACTCACCAAGGGAGACCTACCCATCCACCTGAGGCGCAGACGGTTGAAGGAAGAAAGGGCAAAATAGCCTAGGGACATGCAAACATAAGAGAAAAGAAAACCGTAGGATCTCCCAAAGAGATTTACGAAATTCAAGAAGGGTGACAGGATAGTAATCATGCTGGGTGCCAAATGCCAAGGGCAAACAAGTGAACCCATCGAGGGACCATCCAAGGTCAAGGTTGTGGACCTAGCATAGGAAGGGGAGACACCCTGACCAGTCTTTATTGCCGATGACTTGACTAAGGAAGAGGAGACGAGTCTTGTTGCTCTCTTGCGAGAGTATATAGACATGTTCGCGTTGGTCCTTAGAAGAGCTTAAGGGGGTAGATCCGAGTGTAGTGACTCATAACATACCCATGACGCCAGACGCAATGCCGGTCAAGCAGCAACCATACCCGATGAATCCAAAACACACTCATGTAATCAAAGAGGAGATTGATAAGCTGATGAGAGCAGGATTCATTTACGAAATTGAGCACAGAGACTAGGTGTCACCCATAGTCATAGTAATGAAGAAAAACAAAAAGATTAGAGTGTGCGTCAATTACAAGAAGGTGAATACTGCCACTAAGAGAGACAACTACCCATTGCTGTACACCGAGCACATGCTCAAAAGAGTGGCAGGCAAAGAGGCCTACAGCTTTCTGGATGGCTTCTCTGGATACAATCAGGTGCAAATGCATCCTACTGACAGGCATAAATCTCAATAGGGGCCCAAGCAACCAAGAACATATACTACCACCACGGAGCCACATCCTTGACCAGCATGAGCATGTCATGGAGCTTTACGCTCAATTGAAAAGGGCAAAGGAGGAGAAGAGAGCAGTAGTAGTAAAGTTGGAAACGGAAAGGGAAATGTCAAATGCTTCGAACTAGAAAAGAGCCGCTAAGTAGCCTTGCAACAAAAAGAAATCCATGTGCTATAAGTGAAGCTAAGGGCCAGGGAAGATGAAGAGGAACAACGGCAAAAAAGATTGGAAGAAGAGAACCAGGAGCTGGTCGAAATGCAAAGGGAGTACACGCTCCTGGTTCTACAACAATCAGAGCTCGAAATGCAGATGAGAAAACTCCAAGAGTGCATGGAAGAGCTCGTTGTGCTGGAAGTAGAGAGAGAGCATGAACAAGAGGAACGAAAAAAAGAAAGGGAAGAAGCACAACGTGGAATGCAAAGACAAAGGAAAGAACAAGCAAGACTAGAAAAGGAGATTGGATGCCTGACAGAAGAAAAAGATGAACTTGTACAAAAATGGAAAAGGCAGGAGTCGGTGATAGTGGCCCTGTCACAAAGGCAAAGTGAGGGCTTGGAAGAGATGAAAAGAAGGCAAGGGAATGGGAGATCAAGAGAGCGAGAAGAAAGTGAAGGACCTAGCGAGCTACTTGGCCCTTGTAGAAGGAAGCATAATACTAGTAGAAAGTAAGGTGGTAGGCACTGCTCAAGCTAGTCTCAAAGCCCAACAACATGCCTTCCTCAGCATGATCTTAGACATCACACTCTTTGAGGAGGAGGAGGCAGTTGAGGTGCTTAAAAGAAAACTAGAAATAGCCCGCAAGGTGATTAAACAAGGGTTATGCTCCCAAGTTCAAGATACAAGTCTCAACTTGATTGGGCAAGATCAGCGAGAGAATCTGTTGAGAGTAGGCTTGATGCCAGAGGAGGTTGACACATTGGAACTCCAAGAAGAACAACCACAGGAGGCAGGAGTAGGGTCAAGCCATGAAGGAGCACAACGAGATGAGGAGTGGATTCCATCACCCCCCTCATCACAACCAGAGCCCCCTCAAGAACAAGATGCCATAGCAGAAAGGAGGGTAGAAGCGAAAAAGAAGAGTGCCATAATGTTAGATCAAGCACGCAAAAGGGCAAAAGTGCATCTGCTTGCAGCTCCACAGGCTCCCATCCCACCAAAAAGGGACTGCTCACCCATGAATTGGAATACGGAGCTATTAGTTTGGGAGCAGTGGGAAAATCGTTGCCAACCCTTCGATTTCACCTTCTGATACCCAGCAACCTTGAGCAAAGTACTGTCCACCAAAGTGGTAACGGAAGTAATCGCTATGGGAAGAAGGCTTGGTGAGACCGATGACTCATTGAAAGAGAGAAAAATCCAACAGCTTGGGAGACAAAATCCCTAGATTACTGGGAAAACAAGGTTGAGGAGGTGCCCCACATGGTGAAAGGCTACGAATCTCAACCTAAGTGGAGAAGAAGAGTCTAGAACAACAATGTGAATGTGTGGATATCGTTTTGTGGTTCCCTGCCCTTTGAACGAAATGACCCAACCTATCTACCATATCCTCGGAGGGTGGGAGTAGATTTTGACCCTGACATCCACACGGTCGATATGACTTCCCAAAAATCTACAACATCAATGCCACAAAATCGGAGGAAGCACTCGCCTTCTTAGAATAAGGCCTATGGGACTCCATGGCTCATTTCATGATGGAATTCTCCTCTTGTCTAGACCCCACCTTTGTAACATGTAATTATATTAGATTACTTAGGACTCTCCTCAAGCATTCCCTTGCACCAGCAGAGTATCATCTTCTGCCACTCTTTTTTGACATTAATGTAGGAATAGATGGATGCGCCATGACTCGGCTAATGTTGCGTGCTGCTTTACTCCCGTCATTTTTCATGGCCCTCCTTGAGGACATGAACGATAGCCATTTTACTAATTGTAGCCATCCACTTTTGTCCACCACTCCTCTCCATGTTAAAATAGGCCAAAAAGGGTACATGCTAAGTAGGCACTTCCTTAGTAAATCATTAAAGTCCCCTACATCCCCATCCCACACTCAAGAACCTAAATAATAAATCCTCTATCTTGTACTATCCCATCAAAGTCAATGCAAAAAAAAAGAGAAGAAAAAAAGAAAGAAAAAGAGACGAAGAAGAAGAAGAAGAGAGAGAAAAAAGAAGAAGAGAGAAATGGAAATGGGAGGAGATAATACGCAAGACACCACAAGTTGCATGTCGATCACACTGCACCTAGGAGTTCTCCAGTTAGGTGTGTCCGATAGCCTCGGTTGGCTGAGCTAACCCCCTAGCCCTTTTGATTCTCCACAACACATGCTTAGGGCACATCAAGGGCAAGACATACCTAAGAAGGTAAATCTTGCCTATGGTTAGACATGTCACCCTAATCCCCATGCACTGCACCTCCCTTGTGCACAAATTGGGTCCTCAAGTGTGGGATACCATTAAGGTCTTAGACCCATCTCCTAGTTCCACAAGCATATGTGCCATGCACTCCATGGTAAGGCAGAGACATCCCCAAGTAGTGCACCTTCTTTTCTTTCCAGGTACAAACAAAGGCATCAACCAGCAACTTCGGCAGTCCCATCATCCATGCAATATGCCCCTGGCCCCCCCACCATCTTCACCGGGTGATTTGTTTCTTCCCAAGCTCAATTTCTCTGCAGCCCTGTCATCATTGGCTCACACATCCCCCTTATCAGCTCAAAACCACAATGTCTTGAGACTAGCAACCACCTACGAGAAGGGCCATTTTATGTGACAACATTTCCATGAAGGCAAAGTGAGACAGAGGCAGATCGAAACAACCCTAGTCAAAAAGTGAATGAAGAAGCTCATTTGGAACAGTGAAAAAGAAGGTAGCTACGGAGGGCCAAACGATGGATTCGTCCAACTTTATCTTCAAGTTCAAAGATGGATCCACACATCTGCCTCTCTCCACGTAGGGATCCGTCCAACACGATATTCAATTTCAAAGTCACAAATCCCTCCAACAAACCCTCAACCAAGGAATTGTATACAAACTCCAAAAAGCCATATGGCTACACTTATCACTCCTTTCAACCACTCTACATTAGTGCCATGGGACTGGCACTTGTCTAGGAGGGTGTAATGTTAACTTCTCAAACAAACAACGTGGAAAATTTGAAAAATCTAAAGCAGAAGACAAGGCCAAGGCAAAAGTGAAACGGAAGACGAAGGTGTGCCAAGAAAAATATGGAAACATAAGAAGTGCATAAAAGTCCTAAATCAAGGAGAATAGCACATAAGAAAAAGCGCGTCAATACTTTTGTAAAAGAGCACAAAGCGCATCATGATTTATCTTAAGAGTGTTGGGCTCTTATCCATGAAAATTGTAAAGGTAGATGGGCAGTAGGAAGGAAGTTAGGAAGATAGGAGGACAATGGAAAAAATGGCCTAGGCCACGACCGACCATGTAAAAAGGGGATGGATGCCCATGGAAATTTAGGGTATGTATATAAAGTTCACAAAGTGAATGAGAGCTCATTCTTTGGTGTGTGGCAAAGTGGACTCTTCTTCTCCTCCTCTTCTCTTCTCTTCATTGCTTGCTCGTGTGTGCTTGAGAGAGGGTGTGTGAGAGTGTGAGGAAGTGATTGTGTGAGGGTGAGGGATCAAGGAGGTGAAGCTCTCTACCATCTTCTCTCTTCCTCTTCTCTTCTCTTCTCTTGTCCTACACGTGGCTATGGAGGATGGAGCATGGAGGTGGAGGCTTGAGAATGCTTGAGCTAGCATCAAGAATTGTGGAGCTATCGGAGTGTTTGAGAGAGGAAGCAACTCAATCGGGCATGAAGTAAGCTCACTACACTCGTAGAGAGGGATAGCGTGTCGGCTATGTGAGAGGTAGCCATTAACGCTCGCTTGAAACACTTGAACAATAAGCGGCCCGTGGGTCTTGGTGGATGAGCTTGAGCTCACCTCTACAATCAATAAAAGATCAATAAGATACAATGAGATACCTTCCATACAAGCTATATCCAGTAGTATGGTGAGAGCATTGTACCATGGAGCACGTATTTGCCTTTCTATGACCATATTATATTTTTTTCATCTAGACACATCATCACCTAGATTGGTCATCATAGAACTCTTTCTAGTTAGCCCAAACTTTTGAAAATAGAATATCTCATGTGAGAGTGTTGGGGTAACATTAGTTTGCGCTATCCTGCAACAATTGACTAAACTATGAACACATGACCATACAAGAGACAACTACAAGGAGAGTACTCTAAAAGGGAACTATTATACTTGGAGCCCCAAGAGGAAAACCAAGGAAAAGGGGATTCTACTGCAAGAAAATCTATCTTGTAATATTAACAAGCTTTTATTTCATTCTTTTGATCATAAAAACAAAGGAAACAACAAATCTTCACGTAGCATCATAGTAGATATCTCCCACGGATTTGATAGAATCAACCATAGTCTTCAACATCTTCATAGAATCCACCAATATAACAATGACCACAAAAGAATACACCATTTTTTAATGGAAATCAATCACATAGTATTCATCTTTAATATCTTCATAGTTCTCTCTATCAATCTCTCATATACAGTTACACTGTTTTGATAGAATTGACTATCTCTGGCTCTCTCTCTCTCTCTCTCTCTCTCTCTCTATCAATAGTACATCATCTCCTCACTACAATATTCTCATAATAACTCTCAATAATCCTTCTTAGGTGTGGATGCACCTCCAAGAGATATGTTTGATATGAAGAGGCACCAGAGCCACTACAGTGTCTTTTCACAGCTCAGTACTGTCACTGTCACTCAGTCTTCTCTTCAGTCTTCAGCAGCTGCTTCTTCCATTTGTTTTAGCTCTTTTGAACTTAGATTCATCCTTTCCAAAAGTTAGAAAACTTTCCCAAAGTCACATATACATTCTACAGAACACTTACAGAAGGTCTACAGAACAATACAATACAGTACCAGAGCAATTACAGAACAGTTACAAGGCAGAGACAGAGCAGAGATAGCGGCTCTACAGAAGCTTTACAGAGGATTACAGAAGGTCATCAAAACCTCATAACTCATACTCAAACCATTCCAAACTATCAAAAACTATTCAATAAGCTTCCAAAAGACCTGAATCTTCATCAATCATCAATCCACGCTTCATACAAAAGAAAATCAGAACAAAACAGAAGCTATACAGAAAGTATACAGAACCAATCAAAACCTATCACAATATCATAGAGCTTCATATCTCTACTGAGAATCATCATGAACTTCCAAAACATAATCAATATCATCTAAAACACTCTCAAACACTTCCTTTATCAACCATACATCACTCTAAATCCATCAAAAATCAATCATTCAGTCCTAAAAAACAACAAAAATCAGTCAAAAATTCAGTCTTCTCCACTCTCAACATATCCCCACGCTTAGAAAGGAAGCGTCCTCGCGACCCAAGGAAAAGAAGAATATAAGTTTATAAAAGAGCTCAATTTTGATCTTCTTCAGTATCTTCAACAATCTCGCTAAACCACGACCCCAACTTATCACCCGTATCTCCAGAAAAAACTACTAAAGGAAAACTTCGTTATTCATTAACTCATCTGATAATCAATAAAAGGTCATAACAAATTTGTAAAAGATATAAGAGGTTCTTCTTCAGCTTTCCACCATATGCTTTCCATCCACCATCAATAGTTTGAAAAGAACTCTTGAACAAATTATTCTCAATCACCATGATCTCATCACATACAATTAACCCACAACACACACACTAAACACTAACACAACCATTTGAATGACACCTCCAAAAAGAGATATATATATCATTAAGAATCATCCAAAATACATTGCAAAGACATCAATGAAGGTGATCCCTTTTGAAGGCTTGGTGGTTTAAAAAATGATCCATGGAAAAGGACTCATCCACAAATGTCTTTGGAGGATTTTGAAAGAATTGCAGGTAGCATATCCTTTCTAGCAAAACAAGATATCTGCTAGGTAGACATAGGGCATGAAAATAGAGGACATCCAACTGTTGGGAATCAATGTTCACATTGACATTTATACAAAGCTTTGGAATGGTCTTTTGATCGTTATGGGAATGCCTATGCATGTATGCTAGATACCAAGCAAAATGAGCTGTCAATCTCACTGAAGGATCTAGAGATTGTGAATATTGGTGAGCAAAATGAAGGTAATTCTGGTATGCTTGACTAGCAGTAGTCTAGTCCCTTGGAATTAATGGCCAGTTTATTTGAGGTCCTGTAAGAGAATCAATTGAGCTCCATCCTCTTCTTTTGGGAATCTGCTGATCAAATCCTTCGTATTCACTAACCAACTGAGGGGGTTGAGAAATAGAAGTGGCAGGAGATGGAAGTGGAATAAGTAAAAGAGGATGAAGAGAGGGGTAGACAAAATCATAAAAGGAGGAATAAGATAAAGGAGTGACTGAAAATTTAAGTGAATCGGTTAGGAAAGGTGTCAATCGATAAACAAGAAAAGTAGAAGGTATATGGATGGACGGAGAAGGGCATGGTGGAGAAGGGAAAAAAACTCGATCTTCGATGAAAGAACAATAGGTAAATATAGGAATTTGAGGAAAACCTTGAGGTTGGAAAAGAAGAGGTAAGATAGCTGCTGAATTGGTTTGATAAAGGGAAAGATAAGTATCATAGCGATGAGCCATTTGTTGGTAGTATAATAGGCTAGGAATAGAAGGACCTAAGACAGATCTTCTCTGATAAGCATAAAAAAAGGTTGAATCAAATGGATGGTTTTTGGAAAGATAAGCTAGGAGATCCACCCTTAGTTGGTTAGTGCTCTGTACATAAGTAGAAGCTGTATTCTGACGTTGATTCAGGACCACAGAATCAATCGTTGAGTGCCATGAATTGTCAGGACAAGTAGCCACTTTTGAGGAATAACATTGGAACATGTCATCTATCCGCAACTCCAAATAGTTAACATATAAGACAGCTTGCAAAACCACATTCCCCACATACCAGACCATATCTACATCATCTGAAATCAACAGATCACCTCATAGATACATGTAAGATAGCAACATGGTATCCGTCGTCACAGAATCTTCAAACACTATACAAAACACTTCTGTTAGCAACTCAGGAGACCAAGCCCCACTCCAACCATCCTCTGGAAGAGGAAGATCCATCGTTGAAAGCTTCATATAGAATGTCAACTTCTGCAATTGATAGTGGACAAAGAAAGAATGGTCTGACAGAACATACTCCTGAAAGTGCTCAAATGTAGACCATAACAAATCCATCCTGGACTGCAATCTTTCCACCTTATCTTGAAACAATGGACACAATGTGGCCTGTCTCTAGAAAACTACCAAGTCCTGCTTAGAGATAGAGGGAATCATAGGAACATTGGGGCTTGGAGGAACGGACCATGACTGCGTCAGTTGGTCTTGCAACTGCTTAATTTGGGAAGCTTGTGATTCCACTGTATTATGAGCAGTCTGTAAGACTGATAGTTTTACATCTAAAAGAGTATGAAACTCTTGAGCTTCTTTGGACATTCTCTCTTTCTCCTCCGAGACTCTAGTGACCTCTGACTGAGCTTCTGTTAACTGAATCTTCAAAGAAAATATTTCTTATCTCTGGATCTCAATCATTTGGGTCTGTTGCTCCATCTGCTTAAATAGATATGCAAGTGTGTCTTTAGCAGAGGCTAACTCTGAGGTTGCCTTATGCAACTGGTCTTTGGACTGCATCAGTTCTTCATAGAAAGAAGCATACAACTGTTGAACACAAGCTGTCACTGAAAGTTCAATCGAACTTTGGATGTCATTACAAAGGAATGGAATAGCATCTCCTGATACTAAACTGTTCAGTGAAGGGATTGATATTTTCAAAGAACCCTCTCTATGTGCTCTGAACAAATTGTTACATGTGAGGTAGGCAGGAAGGTCACTCTGCTAGAAGTAGTAGGAATTGTGACTGAAGGAAGGACTGAAGGAGTTTTATCTGCCACACTCTTGAAGTGCTTCCGCTGAATGACCAGTGGAGGAGGGGAATCAAGATCCTCTATGTCAATAGGTTCAGACTCTTATGAAGGTGGAGGGGGAGGAACTGGATCAGATGGAGGAGGTGGTAATTCACCCTTCTTTAGGCCTGAGTATGTCAAGAAAGCATATAAGTGGGAACCATAGGTGACATTTGTGACATTCCCTTTGGTTACTTTAACAAAATGTTGGTCCATCTTTGTAAGCAGGTAAGTACTCCAATTAATGGCCACCCCTTTTAACACCATCTTGGAAGCTGTGAAGAGTTCTTTGGACAAATAATGGGATGGTGTTTTGGCAGGCATAAATCTGTCTTGGAGGAACTGGCAAACTAACTTCCAAAGAGGATCAGTGATCATGGAAAAAGATACTCCTGAAGTGTTTATCACTTTCTTGACATCTAGAATCTCTTTGGTCTGCTTCTGTAATAGCTTGAAAATCTCATCATTGGAGAATAATTATCTAGCTGTAACAAAGGGCTCTCCTTTGTAAGGAAGAGACAAAGCCTTCCCTAACCCTCGGGATGTTAACACCATGGAAGCACCATGAACCAGGACCGACTTCTTACTGTATGATGCAAGAAACTCATCACATAGGAATGGATCATCTGGAATCAATGGGAATGAAGCAGCCATAAAAGTCGTAAGTCCTGCTTTCGCTATCGGCTCAAAAGCCAGTAGGGAAGAATAATCCCTACTGATCAGTGGGACATACTGGATAGGAGGAGGAGTGTGAGGCGCCATTCAGATAGAAAACACACACACACCACAAACACAGACAATCACAAAGAATGCCTGCAAAACAACCAAATAGCTATAAAAAAGAAATCAATTAAAAGAAAGACACACACATATAGATGTAACTAACTAATTTACCATCCGAAACAACCCACATCTTAAAAAAAATTCGGCATGACCTCTACACATATGCGATCGAAAACTTCATGCGATGCAACAAGCAGGCACCCAAAACCCCATATCAAGCAAGCAAGAAAGAAAAACTACAAACCATACCCGTAATCGTAGCACATAAGCAAACTATAATACCATAAAAATCTAAATCAGGACCTGACCATAACCTTGACCAACAGTTTCATCTAAGAGGACTTTACGTGCCCATCCCACGAAGTGTGTTTTAAAAAAATAGGGGGAAAAAGTGCAGTGAGGGGAAATGATTTTAATGAAGGGTTCATTTTAAGAAATTATTAATAATGGGTGACATTTTATTAGGTGATAAACCTTAATAAGAAAACGACGGTTCCTTCTTAAAATTTGAATTACAAATTATTAGGGTGAAATGGTGCTTTATCGAAACCTGGACTACGATTCCCAGACTGGGGTCTCTTAATGCAAATTCATTAATTAAAAATTAATGGTGATGTGGAGTGCTTTTTTGTGACGTCTAGTTCATTTTTATTAAAAATTAAGGTGCCTCTGAAGCGCACGTAGTGCGTGCAAAGTGAATGGCTGGTTGATATTAATTATTAGAAACTGTGTGTTTAGCGTGAATGCGGGTGAAAAAGTGGGTGAATATAGTTCATTTTAGCAATTAATTGTGGTTAAGGGATTATGAAAATGAATAAACCTCATAAATAAATACCTAGTAGGGGTGTGTATGCAATGGATTGAAGGTGCATGGAGTAGTCTCCCAAATGTAAGGAATCCAGTAAAAAAAAAACAAACACCACTGACTGGAAAAAATAAAGTACCTTAGTGTTTTTGTTTGATTTTTATATTTATTTTGATTTTTTATTTTTTATTTATGGTTTTTCTTTCAATTATATTTTAGATGTATTTGTATTGTGTATATTGTTTAGTTTGGTTTATTTGTTTTGTTATTTTTTCTTTTTTTATTTTTTTAAAATAATAAAAATGGGATATATGACACATGAATATATTGTGAAGTGTAAGGGTGAAATTTCAGCAATCCAACAAGTGTCAACAAGGTATTGTAATTTATCCATGATTTTCAACTGATTTTTAAAATTTAAAATGAATTTTTATGAAGTGAAGTATTAAATTAGGATTTTGACTTCAAATAATATTTTGGCCATTTATGGAAATATTTTCAATTGAGAAATTAGTGGCAAAAGGGACAAGGGGATTTGTGGAAATTTCTAGAATTTTTTTGAATTTATTTTTGAATTTTAAACAAATTTTAATGACTTTTACTCATTTTGCATGTATTTTTGAAGTAATTTTTAAATTTTGAATTTTTTGCAATTTATTTTCTAAATTCCCACTTCAAAAAATATTCCAAATGATTTCAAAAATGTTAGAAAATTTTTAGAATTTTTTTTGGTGCATTTTTTTGAATTTTAAATGAATTTTAATGAATTTTTGGAGTTTTTATGTGTTTTATGTTTATTTTTTATGTATTTTATGTATTTTGCGGATTGAAAAATAAAAGGCGATACCCATACTGCATGTGAATAGTGGAGGATGACTACGTGTGAACGGGGGACTGTAACACTCCATCGTACGGACAAGTCGGAATCGCGTCCTCGCACGTGAACACCTGCTAGCACACCCATACACAGCGAGAAGACAACGGAGGAGAAGGGGCAGAAACGGGGGCTGTAAGGGGGTAACCTAAGTAAATTAGGTGACTGAGTAGGTTAAGTTAATTAGGTTAGCTTAGTTTGAGAAAGGCAATTAAGTTAGGTTAGTGTGTTAAATCAAGTAGGTTAGTTAGGTGAGTTTAGTTTATTAAGTTAGATTAGTGGTAGTCAGGTTAGTCTATTGAAGTAATGTTAGTTAGTGTAAGTAATGTTAGTCTGTGTAATCTATGGAAGTAATGTTAGTTAGGTTAAGTAATGTTAGTAAGTTAAAACTATGGTTAGTTAGTGTAAACTAAGGTTAGTTTGGTTAATTAGGGTTAGTTAGGTTAACTAGGGTTAGTTTAGGGTAAACTAACCAGGGTGGGGGAGGGGAAGGTTGGCCGCTTGCGATGGCAGAGGAGGAGGAGGAGGAGGAGGAGCGTGGTGGAGAAGACGGTTGTCAGCGACGGTTGGTGGAGGCGGGGCAAGGAGGAGCAAGGGGAGGAACGTGGTGGAGAAGAGCGTCGAGGAGGAGGCAGAGGTGCTGGCAAAGGAGGCGCACAATGGAGGAGAAAGAAGAGGTGGGTGGGGTGTGAAGAGGAGGAGGTGACGTCGGCGATAGGGCGGCACGGGCCACGGCGGTGAGGGGAGTGCAGAGACGTTGATGGCGGTAGGGGCACGACAGCGAGATCGGCGATAGCAACTCGGCAGCGAGGGAGAGGCGGAGGTCGACCGACAGGAGGGGAGGCAAAGGATGGCGCGGCAACGGAGAGCAGGACGAAGGGCGCACGGGAGAGGTAAGCGGTTGGGTTATTTTTTTAAAATTTATTTTTTAAATTTATTTGTTTTTAAATTTTAAAAATTTTTAAAGTTAGTGGTGTTTTTTTTTTCTTTGTGTTTTTTTCCAGGTTGTTGAATGTTGTGTGCTATGAGTTTTTGTTTTTGTTTTTTTTTTTGGTTTTTTTCTCTTGCACTATTATTTTTTCTTTGGTGTGTTTGTTTCTTTTGGTTTCTTTTTTCTCTTGCCTTGTTTTTTTTTCTTTGGTGTGTTTGTTTCTTTTGTTTTGTTTTTTTTTCACGGATTTGTTTCTTAGTTGTTTTTTTTTTAAAATTATTATTATTATTATTATTATTACTAGTTTTGTTTTTATTTTTTTTTTGGTGTATTTGGTTTGTTGTGTGTTTGATTTTTTAAGTTGTTTTTGTTTATGTTTTTTTTTTCCAAATAAAAAGAAATGGAATATGGGTGTGCAAAGGAACGCACCCCCGTCCTGCGCGCATGCATGGGCGGGGGTAAAAAAATTTTGCAATGACGGGATCAAACATGGCAAGGATGGCGATGTGTGAGCCGCAGACACCACGAGGGTGTCCCAAGGTGCATAAAACCAAAAACATGTGCGTTCACGCGCGACATGAGAAACACGATCACACAGCAAAAAGGAAGAAAAATTAATAAAACTCAAATCGTATGTCGGATCGAAAAACCGTAAGAAGGAGAAATGGGCCGAGAGCAAGGGGAAAATGATGGAAACATGCAACACGGGTTCCAGGGAAAAATCAAGGTGTTCACATGGAAAACCGCAAAAACAAGCTCGAAAACACATACAATTATGAATATCGAAAAACCCGCGCGTCGGAATGAAGTGCGGAAAGAAAAAAAATGTGCAAAATCAAGTGTGCAACAAGTCTATCATAGCCAAACACAGTTTTGATCAAGATAGGACGTGTTCACATGGGAAAAACCCTAAAAACAGACCCGAAAATGGACTCGAAAATTAATACGGGAAGCACCGTACACCAGAATAGAGGACAATAAAAAGAAAAAATATCCAAAAGAAAGGGATTCACAGGGTTGGTGCATCAATACTCAGTTGGAAGGGAATTAGGAGGGGTTCATATGGGAAAACCACAAAAAACATACCCGAAAAAAGTAATAACTAAAAATTCGACAGTCGAAAGAGGGTGGAGGAAAAAGAAAAAAGTGGGGAAAAGGCTGACAAGACATGACTGTCAAGTTAAACTGGAAGTCCGGTGAAAATAGGAAAAGTTCACATGGAAAAATGTGAAAAATAAGCACGAAAAGGATCAAAAAACCCGCAAAAATTAATAACGGATCAACCGTGCATCAAAATGACACGGAGTAAGAAGGAAAAATGTCTAGGGGAAAGGGTAGGACAGGGTTGGCACAATAGATCAGGGTTCCGAAGCACTAAAGACACGTTCACATGGAAAACCGTCCAATTTACGGGAATTGCTTCAAAAATTAATAACTTGAGAACCGTCCATCGGAACAGGAGTTCGTAAAAAGGAGAAATGGGCAGTTGAAAGGATGAATAGGACTGTAGGGTTGGATTGGGATTCCGGTGAATGTAGGATGCGTTCACATGGAAAAATCACAAAACAAGGGATAAAGAAAAACGACCAAAGAACCGCTCCGGGGACAGGGTGAAATAGAACGGAGGAGTGGGGAAGGGACCCCATGAGGGTAAAATGAAGTCATGGTATAGATATATGATCAGAACAACGTATATGCATGGGGGTATGCAGCATAGACGCATTGTCGGCTACAGGAGGTACCAGGTGTCTTCACAGAACATGTCCGTCGTCCTCCATGGCAGGGACCACACGGCAGCACCCAGGGACGTAGCTAGTTGAAGGAACCACATGAAATTCGTCGATGACGAGGGATATTGCACTCAACTCACGATCACTCAAATGGAATGAAAGAACAGTCACTCGCCCCATTACTAACATCATTCAAGGAAATAATGATGAAAACTCGAAGTGCACACCCGGTTTAGGAATCGACAAAGGAATGGTGCAAAGGGAGTATGCCAGGGTGCACAATCGATGGTGGATCAGTGTATAAAACCCCTTTGGGATAGGTGCAAGGAGAAAGGCCAGGGAGCCTTGTAGTGCAGTGTATATGATAGAATGATGTGTCCTGTGCTGATGGCAGAGACCCAGCCCGTGGGTGCATAGGGAAAAAGAAACGTACCTGACTCCAATGGTCGCAACATCACTCAATCCTCACCTCTCGATAATAATTTATTGAAGAAACACCAGTCACACTCAGCCCACCCTCTGTCTCACGCTATGTTAATAGATACAGAGGGCAACCCATTCCTGAAACCCATTGATGTAATCCTCACTGCCACTTGTGAAGAGGTTGTATGCCTTGTCCGCATTTGATGGTGCAATTGTGCATCCCACCTTGTGCCGGCATACAATGCAAGAAGAAAGGCCAGGGTGCCTGGTGGTGCAGTGCATAGGAACAGATCGTGCTTTGTGCAGAGGCCCATCCCGTGCGTGCAACACTCCATTCACACTTCTCACCTCTCATTTGATTTGAAGGGAAAAACTGGTCACTCAACCCACCCTCTATCTCACTCTCTGATAGATATAAAGGGCAGCCCACATATGCACATCCCCATCCTGTTAGGATGAAGCTTACATCACTCAAGGGGTTGGTGATGAAGATCATGGCGACTGTTGTTGTCATTAGGATCTTGAAGACTAGGGATACCTAGGGAGGCAGCCTACAAATCTTATACGTCAATGACTTGTAAGAAGAGTCGTCTGTTAAGGACAGACGGATTGATGTTGCAGAAACAACGCACCAAGGGAGATGGCTTCAAATTACTTTCTGAAAAGGTTCTGCTGGCGAGTCAGCTATCCTGAATTGCGGGGTGTTACCACCTTTTCCACAATCAACTTCTCGCCCAAGGGTGTTTCCACATTTTCTTGGAACGAGGCTTGTTATGATAGCGAATTTCTTCATTTTCTCCCATAACAGTTTTATTTTCCTTTTTTTTTTTCTTTTTTTTTCTTTTTTCTTTTTTCCAGTGAAAAAGAGAATGGTAGAAATACCATATGTTAGGACCAACCTCGCCACCGTTGTTGGATCAGACGAGAAGAGAACAAGGTCGGGTGGAGATGTTTTTGCGAGGGATTAGCAGAACGAGACCGCCTCATGAGGAGAATCATAAGGGTTATCAAAAGCACGATGAGAAGGACAGTGCGACGCCCAAAAGGGGAAGGGTAGGTCGACTGTGATTGTCAAGATCCCCGGGGAGGGAAGTACTTCTTCAGTCGATAGCCATTGATTAGGAAGGGATCATCAGAGGCATCAACGGTCTGTACCTGAACAGAGCCATTAGGATTGATAGCAAGTACCTTGTATGGGCCCATCCACCATTGTTGAAGCTTGCCACCAGGAAACTTGCCAAATCTCGAATCATAGGCTAGGACAAGATCACCTTCTTTGAACTCATTGTGCTTGATGAAACTGTCATGATGCTTTTCGTCGCGCTTGAGTGGTTTCCATGCACTGTAGGGCCATCCGCCATATCTCATCCAAGCATTCCAAGTGCAGGAGATGGCGTTGCAGTGACTCATTATCTCCCAAGCGTTCTTTAACTGCCACTCGCAAAGAGGGCAATTCCAGTTCAACAGGGAAGATGGCTTTTGTACCATAAACTAACTGAAAAGGGGTCTGTCTTATAGCTGCCTTATGGGAGGTTCTGTATGCCCAGAGGGCCTCTGTAAGTTGATCGTCCCAGTCGCGATGATGTGCAGTAATCGTTCTTGTCAGGATCGAGCAGAGGATGCGATTGGGGACTTCAACTTGGCCATTGGCTCTCGGGTAATAAGGAGTGGACTTGTGATGGCAGATCTTATACAGTTCCGTTAGCTCTTCCATGATTTTGTTAACGAAATGAGTACCTCTGTCACTTACCAGCTCAAGGGGACTGCCAAAACAGGTGATAATATTCTCGTACATGAATAGGGCTACACTGTTACCATCATCCCGCTTCAAGGCTTTAGCTTCACACCACTTTGTGACATATTCCGTACATACTAAGATGTATCTGTTCTGCTTCTGTCTGGTAGGTGGATCAATGGGATCCACAAAATCAATCCCCCACTTCTCGAACGGCTTTAAGGGAAGAATGGGTTGCAGTGGCATGGCACTTGTTTTGGTGGGTTTCCCCATTCGCTGACAAGCATCACATCTTTTGCAGTAGTCATATGCATCCTTGTGGAGGGTTGGCCACCAGTATCCCGCCAACAGAGCCTTCTTGGTTGTCGCTTCTCCTGCGAAGTGTCCACCACATGGTTCGTCATGGCATGATTTCAATACTATGCCGATTTCATCCCTTGCAACACATCTTCGCAGCACTTCATCTTTGCCTCTCTTGTACAGTGCACCGCCTAGCAAAGTGTAGGGGGCTGATTCTAACAGAAGCTTCTTCTTCTCACGGCTTGAGATGCCAAGAGGATACTATTGAGTTGCCAGGAGGTTGGCTATGTCTGCATACTAGGGAGTAACGGTTTCAATTAGAAACAAGGAAGCATCAGGAAGGTCTAGGTCATCTTGTTCTTCTCCTGCAGTTTGAGGGATCCGTGACAAATGATTGGCTAGGACATGGGAACGGCCAGGCTTAGTGACCACTTCAAAATCGAACTCTTGGAAGAGGAGTAACCGTCTCATCAATCATCCTTTAACATCTGCTTTGTTCATCAAGAAGGACGAGGCTTCATGATCCATGTAGAACTTGAAATGCGTTGACAATAGATAGTGTCGAAACTTCCCCAATGCAAACACCATTGCCAAGCACTCAAGCTCTGTCTCACTGTGTAGTTCCATTCCCTATGACCTTTCGACTTGTATAATAAATTGGTTGATCTAATTTAGAGGGGCGCTTTTGACATAGGACAGCACCTAGCCCTTCAACTAATGCATCTGTGTGCACATGGAACTCCTTCGTCCAATCAGGAGGTTGTAAAATAGGTGCTTGGATAAGGCACTATTTTAAGGTATTACAGGTCTCTTCACAATCATCAGTCCAAAGGAAATCAGCATCTTTCCTTAGGAGCTTTTGCAAAGGGGTTGCCTTGGTTGCAAAATGTGCAATAAATCTTATGTAGTAGTCCACATGGCCAAGAAATCCTCTCAATTGCTTGAGGTTTGTTGGTACTGTCAAAGCGGCAATCTTCTCAATCTTCGCCGGGTCTGTTGCAATCCCTTGTGCAGAGACAATATGGCCCAGAAGAACTCTCGAGGAGACGCCAAAGACACATTTTTCGGGGTTGAGAGAAATCCCATACTCTCGGCATCTGTCAAAACATTGCTCTAGGTGTCCTCTGTACTCTCGGATTAAGCTATAGACACAAAAGTCATCAAGATACACCTAAATGAAATCATGCAAATGATTCTAGAAGGCAGCCATCATTACTCATTGGAAGGTGGCAAGAGCATTACAGAGCCCAAATGGCATCACTCTATAGGCATAGGTTCCCCATTTTGTGGTGAAGGTTGTTTTGGATTGGTCCTCTTCTGCGATTTGGACTTGATTATATCCGTTGAATCCATCCAAGAGGGAATACAGCTCATGGCCTGCCATTGTGTCCAATAGTCGGTCTGTAAAAGAGATAGGAAAATGATCCTTCTTTGTCTTCGAATTGAGCTTTCGAAAGTCCACACATATTCGAAGTTTCCCATTCTTCTTGGGTACAACCACAATGGGCGAAACCCATTCACTATTAGCCACGGGATAGATGAACTCTGCTTCAAGAAGTTTCAATAATTCAGCCTTCACCAGAACAGAATAATTAGGATTCATATGCCTTTCTCTTTGCCTTATAGGTTTGGCATCCGGCTCTAGGTCAATGTGATGTTGGCATACTGTGGAATCAATCCCCTTTAGATCTTTGTATGACCAAGCAAACACATCTAAGTTTCCTTTTAATAAGTCTGCAGGACCACTAGTTCTTCTTCTAGAAGATTGAGGCCCACTTTTAGGTGACGTTCAATATCCTCGGTATACAAGAACGTTACTTGCCTTTCACCTTCCACTTCACGGATAAACGTCCCATGGATAGCGTCTGGATAGAGATCTGAGTCTTTCAAGAGAGTAGTATCCTCGTCTGATGTTCCACTAGAACCAGTGTCCTCCTTCTGAACAGATGACTTGTTTGTTTGTTTAGGTTAATGGAAGGGTATCAAAGATTTGTTTACTTCTGTTTGAGTTGTAATTTCTTCTGGACTTAGGGATTCATCTTCCGAGGATGCGTCCAGGAATGTCACATAGCACGGACCTTATAGAAGCTGAGGTTTTGATGGCTCTAGCTTTTGTTGGCAGGGGGCATAATCATCATCTTTTCTCTGGACTGAACAGTCAAGGCGGCAGGAGCCACTAGTAAACTTACTTCTTATGCTTTTAATCCATTGCTTATACAGATTCTGCATACTTTGTGGTCTATTGGTTAATCCAAATGGAACCATGGTCATTCCATCCAGCACCCTGAGATCTTCGGCCTCTGAGGTCTCTGTAGGGACGTCAACAAGATCATCCGTTATAAGAGAAAATTCTTCATCTGCAGTTTCATAACCCGTTTTATTTTCTTCCTCATCATTTTCATCCTCTTTCTCTAGAGGCTTTGTCTCTGCTTCTGTAGAGGCTCTGTAAGAGAAGAACAGATCTTCTGCCTTTGCATCTACTTCTGCTTCTGTCACAGCTTCTGACTCTACTTCTGCCTTTGGCTCTAGCTCTGGCTCTGTGTCTGTTGCTTTCTCTGTGACTGTTTCTGTATATGCTTTGTCTCTGTTCTGCCTTTGCTCTGTCTCTGTATCTGTTACTGCTTTGTATCTGTTCTGCCTCTGCTCTGTCTCTGCGACTGTCATGTAAAAAGGAGAACAATATATCCATGCTTCTATTTCACTGTCAGAGGTGATTTCAGAAGTTGATTCTAGTTGAGGTAGGAGGTATTCTTCCATGGACAAGGATTTTTCTTCCCTTGGCAGTTGGCTTATAGTGCCCACTGTTAGGGACTGTGCCTCTATTTTCTTGGAAAAGGTTTGCTTAACAGCCTCTTCATCTCTTGATGTACAATCTATCACTTTGTTGGAGGAGTCAGTTATGATTTCGATGGATGTGGATCCATTGCCTTTTTGTGATCCATACAACTTCAACACCACTTTGTTGGGTCCTATGCCTAGGTTTAGGGTTCCTTTGAACTAGCCCATCCTGGCTCTTGCTTCAAAAAGCCAAGGTCTTCCCAACAATAGAGGGTATGAGGTCCCATAAGAATTTGTTTTAACCACCATATATGTCAGCCAATAATCTCTTCCTACAAGGGTTGTTTTTACATATGGAAGGATGCCCAACGGTTTGATTCTGCTTTGGTCTGCCAATTTGATAAGCCACTGTGTAGGTTGAATTCCTTGCAACCCTAAGTCCTTCATTGTCATATCCATCATTATGTTTACTGATGAGCCTCCATCAATCAATGCATCTGAAATAAAGCACCTTCTATCCATACACTAATCTCTAGGGTTCCAGGATCTAGGAAGGCGTTAGCCACATCTACTTCCTTTACAGGCTCCGGGGCCTTATTGGTCTTGGTCGCTGTTGAAGGAGCGATCCTTAGTCCACGTCTTCTTGTCAAGATGCTTTTGAATTTCTTTCGACAGCTGGGAGACAGCATCAACAACTGTCGGAATGTTAGGTTTGGTTTAAAAGTGTCTAGGTCTTTGACCAAGTCATAATCTTTGATAGGATCCACAGGCTTCTCCAGCCGGCTGAGGAATGGGGCTACACCCATTTTCATCTTTCCTTTTTCTTCTAATAATTGCAACATTGGCACTTCTTCCATTTCTGGAAGTGCTTCTATCTCATCTCTCTCCTGGACTTCTGGTCCTGTCCCTTGGACTGTCTTTGTGACTTTCTGAAGCACTATAGTGCTCTATACTGCACTGCTCTGTCCTGTACTACTCTGTCCCTCTGTTGGTAGGTTGAACTTCACAGTCTTAGTAGGAGAGTTGTTCTCTTCTTGGACAATTGGTCCCTTCTTCTTAGCACGCGTGACAGTGGCAACTTCCAACTCTACCAAATTGGAGGCAGGCTCTTGTACCTTCTGTTGGCTTTCAGTACCATTGGCCTTTATAGGGGCTGGGCTTGGACAGTCCTTTGCAGTGTGGCCTTCTCCTTTGCATCAGCTGCATAAGGGCTTGTAGTCCATAGATCGTCTAGGGTTTGGACAATTTGGGAAGATATATCCCTTTTCTTCACACCTGTAACATTCCACCTCTGATCTTTGACCACCACCAGACTATCGTCCTCTGTAACTTTGAGAGGGAAACCTCCTTGGACCGAAATTAGGACCAAACTCCCTAGGCTTTGGTCCAATATCATGTGTTGTCATTTTAGATTCCAGCAAGTTGAATCTTTCATTTTTCATCCTTCTGTCTTCGTTCATGCATCTCTTTTAGAGAGCAAATATCCTTTGTATGGTTCTTCCACAAACAATAGAAACAGAAGGCTCCAGGAATGGTTGTTTTTGGGTACA
The DNA here is from genome assembly GCF_053477565.2 of Lygodium microphyllum. Classification (NCBI taxonomy): domain Eukaryota; kingdom Viridiplantae; phylum Streptophyta; class Polypodiopsida; order Schizaeales; family Lygodiaceae; genus Lygodium; species Lygodium microphyllum. Next base: position 96,392,659 of record NC_141142.1, read on the forward strand.
TTCAGTGGCTAAATGTCCTGCTTGATGACACTTTCCGCACCATGTATTAGAGCACATCACATCTCTTCCAGCTCCAACAGGAGTAGATATATCGGTGGTATTCACCTTCAGCGTTTGTAGATGCTCTGTAATCACATCCAGAAGCTCTTTCTTAATACTTGCAACTGAGTTGGATAAGTAGTCCTTCAGATTTTCACCTCCTGAAGTGCTTATAGTACGGTTTTGGGAAGCTTTTGTAATTACTGCATACACTGATTGGGTTGATCCAGAAGGTCCTCTGTTCTGGCTCTAATTCAGAGCTCCTATTGAGACTTGGGGTTGTTGATTCCAGTTGGTAGGGTTCCACTGTTGTTGAGTCGCCATTGGAGGAACAGTTTGAGGCCACTGTTGTTGTGGTTGAACCATCATTTGAGGCACTATCGTGTACGGTGACCACAGTGGGTTAGGTGCATTATACTGCGACATTGTTTGCATTTGGGATAGGGCTAGGGAACTGTCCCTGGGACTGCATTTGGTGGGTATACCATTCCTGGCATGGGAGGAGATAAAACTCCTCTTCCTGGAGTCATTGGCAGCCTTGCTTCAACTTCGTCATACAATCTTGCACCTTCCACTGCAGCTTGCAGATTGACTAGTCTTCTCAATTCCATGAACTTGCAAACTTCTGGTTTGTAGGCCTCTGAGAAACACTCCTTTCTGGATGCCTTCATCCAAATGATGGTTAGTCCATCTCTTCAGGATGGATTCCATTCGCGAGACATAAGCTTCTACTCTTTCTCCAGAGGACTGACTTAGGTTCATGAACTCCTCTCACATCCGCTCTTCAAAACCTTCACGCTTGAAATTAGTGAGGAAGGCCAACTTCAGGTCGTCCCATGTGCCAAAAGTTCATGCTGCTTGTCTCTCATACCACTGAAATGCCGCGCCCTTGAAAGTGGCAGGGAATATCGCTAACCAATGCTCAGGGGTACTGGCATTGTTAGCCACACATGCTACCATGAACTTTGCTACATGAAGATCAGGGTCTTCATTGTACTCTCCCTTAAAAACTGGCAATGGGACTACATTTGCAGGCCTGTCATCAATATTTCCAGGATGAATTTGAATAGAAAGGGGACCTTGAGTCGCCATGAGGACTTTTGTAAAGAGTGCTTTTAGGGTGTGAAAGGAGGCTTTTGCTGCAGCTCGTTCTCAGCTTTGATTTTTGCATTCTCTCTTCTTAAGTACCTCTGGACTCGTTCTAATGCTTGCCTCTTGATTGCATCATTCAGGGGCTTGGCTCCAACTAGTTGGTCTGTACTCAATACGATAGTATTAGAGAGGGCTTCAATCTCTGATGGATTCTCTAGCTAACATCTCCGCTACTTCCTTCTGAACATCTCTCAATTCGGCTTTCAAACCACTACATAGGGGGAGATATTCAGTTCTGAAAGTATCAAAACTCATTCTTCTTAGGATTGTTGTTGTGTCATTATAATAATGCCAGCTTTTGAGGGTTTCAACAGTGTATGTTGTGAAAAACACTCGGTCTACCAACTTCCAGTGGGTTGCTAATTGGACAAACAAAAGATTATCAGTGCACCAAGCATCCCACATATCTTGCTGTTGAGCATCCACGAACAAATTCCAACTCTTTTCCTTCTTGTTTTCGTGAACCTCCACAGACCACGACTCTTGAAGCTTCTTAACAATCTCCCACTTTGATGATATCTGGAAACTTCTCAATGAATGCCAAATCTTCCATGGGTGGTCATTCTCTTTGTTTCTGCTCTTCAGTTTGTTCCCAAACAATTTTCCACCAAGATACAAGTTTCTACTGCTTCAACAGGAACAGGAAATTGTCCACCACATAGAGCATGCATCATGATAGTGATATGTTTTCGCCATTGCGGGATGAACTTATTGTGAAATGTGGCTTTGATAATGAGAATTTCCAACTTTTCAGTGGAAGAAGGAACTTTGCAAACTTCCATTGAATTCTCCTCTTCTTGACAATGCCATTTCTTCATTTTCAGCCTCTTCTAATGCTTGTTGATGGCAAGTTTCCCCGGATGTGCACCAAAAACATGGAGCCCCAAGAGAAACACCAAGGAAAAGGTGATTCTACTGCAAGAAAATCTATCTTGTAATATCAACAAGCTTTTATTTCATTCTTTTGATCATCAAAACAAAGGAAACAACAAATCTTCACGCAACATCATAGTAGATATCTCCCACGAATTTGATAGAATCAACCATAGTCTTCAACATCTTCATAGAATCCACCAATATAACAATGAACACAAAATAATACACCATTTTTGAATGGAAATCAATCACATATTATTCATCTTCAATGCCTTCATAGTTCTCTTTATCAATCTCTCATATACAGTTACACTGTTTTGATAGAATTGACTATCTCTGGCTCTCTCTCTCTCTCTCTCTCTCTCTCTATCAATAGTACATCATCTCCTCACTACAATACTCTCATAATAACTCTCAATAATCCTTCTTAGGTCATGGATGCACCTCCCAAGAGGTATGTTTGATATGAAGAGGCACCAGAGCCACTACAGTGTCTTTTCACAGCTCAGTACTGTCACTGTCACTCAGTCTTCTCTTCAGTCTTCAGCAGCTGCTTCTTCCATTTGTTTTAGCTCTTTTGAACTTAGATTCATCCTTTCCAAAAGTTAGAAAACTTTCCCAAAGTCGCATATACATTCTACAGAACACTTATAGAAGGTCTACAGAACAATATAGTACAGTACCAGAACAATTACAGAATAGTTACAGAGCAGAGACAGAGCAGAGACAGAGGCTCTATAGAAGGTTTACAGAGGGTTACAGAAGGTCATCAAAACCTCATAACTCATACTCAAACCATTCCAAGCTATCAAAAACTATTCAATAAGCTTCCAAAAGACCTCAATCTTTATCAATCATCAATCCACGATTCATACAGAAGAAAATCAGAACAAAACAGAAGCTATACAGAAAGTATACATAACCGATCAAAACCTATCAGAACATCATAGAGCTTCATATCTCTACTGAGAATCATCATGAACTTCCAAAACATAATCAATATCATCCAAAACACTCTCAAACACTTCCTTTATCAACCATACATCACTCTAAATCCATCAAAAATCAATCATTCAGTCCTAAAAAATAACAAAAATCAGTCAAAAATTTAGTCTTCTCCACTCTCAACAATACTTATTTGTATTGGGCTTGTAGTGCCATTAACATCTCTCTCTCTCTCTCTCTCTCTCTCTCTCTCTCTCTCTCTCTCTCTCCTTTGTAACCTCTAAGAATTGACATTGCATCACACTCTCACATGCTTGTAAAGAAGCTAATTCCCACCATAGGAAGCCACTAAACTAAAAATTACAAAGGAATAGACTATTTAACTAAGAAACTATAGCCAAGGTGGCTAGGCATGAAATGATATTACCATTGTTGGCTGAGAATCAAATGATGAGAGGTTGCAGCATGGTATGCATCCCAAGCTATGGTGGCCAAGAGTATTCACCTTCTTAGATGGTGGGAGGTTGAGACCTCAAATATGTAATATTGTAAAATGGAAAAAAGATGCTAGGCCAATTACAACTTAGCCTTTTATACTTAACCCTAGTAGGCTAAATATTGGTTAAGACATTTAGGCACTTTTACTCTATTACAAGCCATCCCTGCCTAGAAGAGCTTTGTCCTCAAACTGAATTTGGGAATAAGATATAAGGTTGAGTACATGAATAGCTTAAAATAGATGAAGTCATTTGAAATAGGGGTCCATGTTGAAGAAGACCAAATAAGTCAATGAAGAAAGACCGTGGAAATAAAACAAACTACTGTAGGTTGTCCAAAATAGGTTGCAGTACAAATATGGCCATATCTTGAAGTAGAAGTGTCCAATTTTCATGTATGAGATATGGAAACGTAGAGGACAATATATAGTATCCAACCATGCCATCAAAATAAAATTTTGATAAAGATAAAGCATTTAACTTCAGAATAGAATTTTATTACATCAAGCTGATTACTATCCAATGAATGAACTATCCTCTTGAAGAAGCCATGGAAATTGTTCCAAATATGATGCATATTGCCAAGAAGATTCTTCCATAGGCAAACCTTTCCACTTAATAAGATACTCCACAAGAACTTGGTTCCTTAGAACTTTTTCCCACTTACCAATAATCTTTTTAGGTTCATAAAAGATCAAAACCATCTTCATCAAGGGGAGGTAGTTCTTCAAGAACTTGGATTTCAGGGCCAACATACTTCTTGAGCTGAGATACATGAAAGACATTGTGGATGTGTGTAGTAGAAGGTAAATGAAGTTGATAGGCAAGATCTCCAACTCTCTTAACTATTTGGTATGGACCATAATACCTATGAGTGAGTTTATTATGTCCTTCCTTAAGAGAAGCATAACGAGATTTTGGAACCTTCAAGAAAACCCATTCACCTTTATCAAACTCCATATGTCTTCTTTTCTCATCTGCATAGGCCTTCATTGTCTCTTGAGCTTTCCCAATGTTATCCTTGCATTCCTTCATAAGAGCCTCCACCTTCTCTAACATGAGCATTAAGATTTACATCATCATGAAACAATGTGGAAGGAACTTGAACCTTGTAACCATATAATGCTTTAAAAGGAGACATTCAAATACTCATGTGATGAGTATTATTATGGCAAAATGCTGCAAGATGAAGCCTATGATCCCATGTGCTTTGTGTGTCATGGCAAAAATGATGCAAATAAACTTCTAGCCATTTGTTGAACCTTTTAGTTTACCCATCTGTTTGTGGAAAGCTGTACTAGGAGTCAAAATAGTCTCTATAGAAGAGAAAAAACTCCTCCAAAAGCTGCCCATAAACTTGGTGTCACAATCGGACACAATCTTCATTAGCATTCCATGAAGCTTAAAGACACATTCCATAAATTGATCAGCCACTTGATTTGTTGTAAATTGAGACTTTGTTGGAATGTAATGGGCTAATTTAGTCAACCCGGCTAGCACCACATAAATGCTATTCCACCCATGCTTTGTTGTAGGCAATCCCATTATAAAATCCATGCTAATATCAGTCCACTTTCCATGAGGAATAGGTAGTGGCTGAAGCAAACCACGAGGTAGAAGTGTGGAATCCTTGTTTTGTTGACACAGAAGACAACTCATGACATAGTCTTTAACATCTCTCAAAATCCCTTTCCAATAAAAGCTCTTATGAATATTATCAAATGTTTTGAAAAAACCATGATGTCCTGCTAAAGGTGAAGAGTGCGTCTCTTGCAAAATGCGGTCTTTGAAAAATGATTGAGGAGTTAAGAAAACCCATCCTTGATGCCATAAAAGACCATTATACCATTTATGATTTGGATACTCTTCTCTTTCGCCTTGCTGAAATTCCTTCATCATTTTGGATGCTTGCTCATCAAGCAAATACTCTTCTTGAATGTCATGGATCCAATCCTTATGCACAATTGAAATGGTAGAGATAGAACATGCCCACATTCTTGATAAGGCATCTGCCACCACATTGTCTTTTCCAGCCATATAAGATATCTCAAAGTCATACCCTTGAAGAGTTGTTGAGAGTGGAAAAAGACTGAATTTTTGATTGATTTTTGTTGTTTTTGAGGTCTGAATGGTTGATTTTTGATGGATTTAGAGTGATGTATGGTTGTTAATGGAAGTGTTTGAGAGTGTTTTGGATGATATTGATTATTCAAGAGCAACAGTGTAGAAGAGGTTTATGCATCATCAAAGTCTTCAATGAAGGTGTCAAACAAAGTCGAAGAAAGTTCATCATATACACAAATATCTAAAGACTATACATTTTTAAATCTTTCAATAATGAGGTTTCAGTTTTTTGGTAACTCCTCCATATCTTGTTATCCTAGACAATGTACCAGCTGTATTCACATTGAGTAATCCTAGACATTATGCTAGATGTATTCATGTTTTTGTGTAATCCTAGACATTGTAATACATGTATTCACATTAACTAATCCTAGATAGTGTACTAGATTATTCATGTTGTTGTGTAAACCTAGACATTATAACAAATGTATTCACATTGAGTAATCATGGACAATGTACTATAGACAAAAAAAAAGGGAAAAAAAGGCGAAAAAGAAAAAAAAAAACAGACAAAACTTTTATGGGAGAAAAGGAAGAAATTCCCTGTCATAACATGCCTCATTCCAAGAAATTGGGAACACCCTTGGGCGGGAAACTCACTGTGGAAAAGGTGGCAACACCCTGCAATTCAGGATAGCTGACTCACTAGCAGAACCTTTCCAGCAAGTAATTTGAAGCCACCTCCCTTGGTGCGCTGTCTCTGCAATATCAGTCCGTCAGTCCGTCAGTCCTTCTTAACAGATGACCTTTCTTACAAACCATTGAAGTACCAGACTTGTTAGTTGCCTCCCTGGGTACGCCTCGTCTTCAATATCCTGATGACAATAACAACAGACATGATCTTCATCACCAACCCCTCGAGTGATGTGAGCTTTCATCCTAACAGGATGGGGATGTGAGTATGGGCTGCCCTCTGTATCTATTAGAGTGTGAGACAGAGGGTGGGGTGAGTGACCAGTCTTTCCCTTCAAATCAAATGAGAGGTGAGATGTGTGCATGGAGTGTTGCATACACGGGCTGGGCCTCTCAATGCACAAAGTGCGATCTGTTCCTGTGCACTGCACTATAAGGCGCCATGGCCTTCCTTCTTGCACTGTATGTTGGCACATGGCGGGATACACATTTGCACCATTAAATGCGCACAAGGCATATAACCTCTGCACAAGTGATAGCGAGGATTACATCAATGGGTTTCAAGAATGGGTTGCCCTCCTGGATCTTTCAACAGAGAGTGAGGCAGAGGGTGGGTTGAGTGTGATGGATGTTTCTTCAATCAAGTATTGAGAGGCGAGGATTGAGGGACGCTAGGACCATTGGTGTTAGGTACGTTTCTATTTCCCTATTCACCCATGGGATGGGTCTTTGCCATCAACACAGGACACGTCACTCTGTTCTGTACACGGTACTACAAGGCTCCCTGGCCTTCCTGCTTGCACCTATGCCAGACGGGGTTGGACGCACTAATGCACCATCAATTGTGCACCTTGGCATACTCCCTCTGTACCACCCCCTTGTCGATTCCTAAACCTGGTGTGAGATTTGGGTTTCCATTAATATTACCTCGAGTGATGTAAGTTATAGGGTGAGTGACTGTTCTCTCATTCCTCTTGAGTGCCCGTGAGTTGAGTGACTATCCTTCGCCAACAACGATACCTCCCCCGATGGGCTTCATCAACCAGCTACCTCCCTGGGTGCTGCTGCATGGTCCTTGCCATGCTAGTTGAATGCTAGAGTGAGCCATGGTACCTCCTGTAGCCGACTCCAACCCTTCTGTAGCAGTGACGGTTCCTTCGACCATATGCGAATCGGGCCAAGTCTTTCTAACCCTATTCTTATGGTTGCAAGTGTACGTTATGTTTTAAGTGTGGGGATGCTAGAGTTCAGTTGGTTGACGAGTCCTAGGTTATGTTGCTGCATCTGACCCTGCCAGGTAAGGTCTTTAGTGTGGGGATGCGTCCCTGCGCATTTGTTCTGCATATCATCATGGAAATACATCTATCCACCTCCAAATGCAAAAATTCATACCACTAATTAGATATATTTCCACTAATTAGATATATTTCCATGTGAACACATCCTTCTTGCTTCAAAACAGCAATCTAACATACCAGCCCTGTCCTATGCCTTCCCATGGACATATTTTCTTTTTACACCCTGTCCTTCCATTGTATGGGTTGTTTGTTATTAATTTTTGCAAGTTTTCGTGTCTTTTTCGTGCGTATTTTTGCCATTTTTCCATGTGAATCTTCCCTATTCTCTTCGGAATTCTATTCTGACTAGATAGCCTTGTTCAGCCATCCTTCTTGCACAATTCTCCTTTTTTCTTTGCCCTGTTTTGCCCTTTGGATTTTTTGTTATTAATTTTTATTGGTGTTTTTTTAGCTCTATTTTTCTTTTTTTTCCATGTGAACGCCTCCTAACCCCATCCGAACTACGATTTGATATGGAATCCTTGAAGATTTTATGTGTCCTGCTATTTTTCATTTTTATTGCCCCTCGTTCCGATTTCACGAATCCTTCCATATTAATTTTCGAATCTCTTTTTGAGTACGATCTTTGGGTTTTCTCCATGTGAAATAGGTCTTATCTCCGTCGAAACTGCGTTCTGACATGATAGACATGTCCGACATGTTGTTTATCACAAATTTCCATTTTTTCGCATTTCATTTTGATGAGCGGATTTTTTGATATTAATTGTCGCATACATTTTCGGGCCTATTTTTTGTATTTTTTCCATGTGAATGCCCTGAATTGTTTCGAAAACCCGATTGTACTTTTTCATCGTCTCCCCTTTGCCTTGCGACACAGTTTTCTTTTTTACTGCATTGCGTTCTGGCTCACGGTTTGCATGATATTCAATTTTCTTGGTTTTATTATGCCCCCGCACGCCTCGCCTTGCGCGTGAACGTGCATGTTTTTGCTTTTACGCGTCTCATGATGCCCCGGTGGTATCTGCGCCTTCCCCATTGCCATCCCGGCCCCTGCTGTTTCCTGGTACTGCAAACTTTTTTACCTCGCCCCGCGCTTCTGGGCAGGACGAGAGGGTTTTTATTTTTCTCTTTATTTTTTTAATTCTGTATTTTTTAAAACAAACATATATTAATTTCAAAAAAATCCACCCCCCCACCCGACGGTTTCTCTACCCTCCCCTTCTTCTCTTTCTCCCCACCCCCCCCCCCCCCCCCCCCCCCCCCCCTTCTTTTTTGAACCCACCCCTCCCCCCTTTTTTTTGACTCCCACCCCTCCCCATTTTCTGACCCCCCCTTGTGATGAACGTGCACTCGTTACGCACTCAACACGGCACAGAAAGGTAACACGATATATGAGCTCAAGGTATACTCTTGTATTATTCAATCCAAAAGCGGGACAACATAGACACATCCTAGGACTACACCCTCGTAACGCCACACATAAGACGGTTCACCATTGGGTATAGGGAATCACATGTAGTGTGGAAACAAGGCAGGGCTTTGAGTCACTACTACTCCCTATATAGGTGCATTTAGTAGCAATGGCATGGTATAGCTACAAAGCCCTTACACTCACCCTCGCTTACTGGATTGGTGTCCTCAGCAATCTAAGGGTAGCGCTTTATTATTGACTCATCCGGGGTCTTAACACATATTTTCGTATCAAGCTGTCGGGTCTATGTGACCGTGGGGTCTTAACACAGTCTATACTATCAGACTGGCTAGTGTCTACCACACTAGGACTTGGGGGTCTTAACACAACCTTTTTCTAGCAAGCTGGTCAATGTCTGCCCATCTAGACTGGATTACTAGGGCTTTGTTGGATTTATCAATGCTTATCACCATGCGGGTCCACCCTCGACTCAATTATATTTGAGGAGTGGAGGCACATTGGGGTCTATGATTGAGAACCGCTTTGTTTGGGTTGGAGAGGCTCAAGGGTCGTTGGAAGGAGCAGGGGGGTCCTTCTCGAGCCAAAGGGCGAAGGCATCTTTGCCGCGTTTGCGAGCCTCCACTTCTGAGATCCAAGTGGCCTCCTTGAGTGGATGGTCGCGCCACTGGGTGAGGTATTTGGGGAAGCCTCTTTGTTCCCGGCATCGGAGGAATGCTTCTACTTCGAAGGGACCGTTGGAATGGAGTATTGGTACGTACCGTGCCCATTAGTTGTTTGGGTAGAACCTGCACAGGAGACAAGCATGAAACACATTATGAACACAAATGTCTGGCAGGTCCAGTTTGTAGGTTACTTCATTCAACACTTGAGTGATTCGGTAGGGTCCATAGTAGTAGTGATTGAACTTGGGAGTCATGTTCTAGGGAAGTGACATATTCTTAGAGCTGACTAGGACCATGTCTTCTTTGGTGAATAGTACGGCCTTTCTCTTCTTGTTAGCTTGCTCGGTCATGGTGATTTTGCTCTACTCGAGGCTCTTCTTAGCCGCTGCATTTCGATCTCTCCATTTCTTCAGGAATTCTTTTGCATCTTGATATTCCGCTTTGGCTACTTTGGATGCTAAGGCCAGTGGTGTGATGACTTCTTTTCCTGTGGCTAATGCAAAGGGGGTGTACCCGGTTGTCGAGTGGATGGAGCTTTTGTAGTGGAATTCCAAGACATCAAGGTACAAGGCCCAGTCTTTCTGGTCCACTCGAGCATAGCTCCAGAGATAGTCTTCGATGCCTTGGTTGACTCGTTTTGTCTGCCCATCTGTCTCCGGGTGGAAGGATGATTAGAATCTCAATTTCGTTTCCAAGGTCTTAAAGAGTTCCTTCCACATGTTGCTCATGAATCTTCCATCTCTATCTGATACTATGGCCAGTGGTAAGCCATGGAGTTTGAATACATGTGTGAAGAAGAGGTGTGCTACCTCCTTGGCATTTAGTGGTGGTTTGGCCGGGATGAAGTGGGCATGCTTAGAAAAACAGTCCATCACTACAAAGATGATTGTGTACCCATGGGACTCGGGTAGTTCCACAATGAAATCCATGCTGATGACATCCCATGGGCGGTTGGGTACAGGTAATGGTTGTAGTAATCCTGCTGGTTTTGAACGTGGTGCTTTGACCAGTTGGCAAGTGGGGCAGATTTTGATGTAGTCTATTACTTCTTCCTTCATATTCGGCCAAAAGAACTACTTCCTAAGGGCCTCCAAGGTTTTGCTTTGCCCTTTGTGGCCTCCAAGTTTGCCATCATGTATCTCATGTAGAATGAATTTCTTCAACTCCAAATTGTTGGGGATATACAATCTTTTGCCTAAAAATAGGATGCCCTCCTCTAGGGTGTACATTCCATGTGGGGTTTTCTTTGCTTCCACATCTCTGATTATGTTGTGCATCTCTTGGTCTTGCTCTAGGGCCTCCTTGACTAGTTCTATGAAGCTGCTGCTGACCACACTGACAGCTTTCAAATCAGCTTTCCGGCTCAAGGCATCTACTATTTTGTTAGTGAAGCCGGGCTTGTGTTTAATCTCCAGGTCGAATTTTTCTAGGAAGTCTAGCCACCAGCGGGCTTGCTTTGCCAATAACTTGGGTTGTGATTGGAAGTATTTGAGGGAGATATTGTCGGTGAAGACTATTGTGTGCTTGTCTTGAACATAGTGCTTCCATTTTCTGAGGCAGTGGATGACTGCCAACATTTCCTTCTCATGTGTACTCCACCTTGTTTCAGCATCGGTAAATTTCTTGGACTCATAAGCAATCGGGTGACCTTCCTGCACCAGTACACCTCCTATGCCGTAGTCGGAGGCATTTGTAGAAATTTCAAAGGGCTTGGTGAAATTTGGCACCCTTAAGATGGGAGTTTGGCTCATGCACTTCATCTGCTCAAAAGCTTCCTGTTGCGCATTCCCCCATGTAAAAGAGTGATCTTTCTTGGTGAGGTGGGAGAGGGGGGTTGTGATGAGGCTGTAATATTTGATGAACCTTTGGCAAAATACTGTGAAGTCAAGGAACTCTCCCACTTCTCTTACAGTTTTCAGTACAGGCCATCTTTGGACAGCTTCCACTTTCTTAGGATCCACTTTGATTTCAACTCTTCCTACAATAAAGCCTAAGAACTCCAACTCTTTCACTGCGAATTCACATTTTTCAGGCTTGGCATATAACTGATGCTGCCGTAGTTTCTCAAAAACTCGACGTAAATGTTGCTTGTGCTCCTCTAAGATTTTGCTATAGACTAGGAGGTCATCTATATAGATAATGACAAAGATATCTATCTTAGGTCTAAAGACTCCATCCATGAGGTCGCAAAATGTGTCTGGCCCATTGCTTAGGCCGAATCCTAATACTAACCACTCAAAACTATCATATTGGGTGTGGAAGGCTGTTTTTGGGATATCTTCTTCTGCTATGCAGATCTGATGGTACCCTGATCTAAGATCAATACGGCTAAAGTACTTGGCCCCGTGCAATCTATCTAAGAGGTCTTCCACTAGGGGCATTGGGTATTTGTTTTTTATGGTGATTTTGTTAAGGGCCCTATAATCTACACAGAGTCTAAGTCCCCCATCCTTCTTCTTGACAAATAACACTGGGGCACCAAAGGGGGATTTACTAGGGCGGATGAACCCTTGTTCTTCTAGTTCATGTAGCTGCTTCTTCAATTCCATGAGTTCAGTGTGGTTCATGCGGTAGGGAGCTCGGGCAAATGGGGCAAACCTTGGGATCAACTCAATCTTGTGATCCACATCTCGTCTGGGTGGTAGACCCTTGGGTAGCTCTGCTAGCATTACATCCTTGAATTCTTCAAGTATCTCTGCCACTTCTGTGTTCCTGCTTTGGTGTTTGGGCTTCTTGCCATCTTCTTCTTCAATTGGTTGAATCATACATAAGTAGACCATATCTCCTTGTTTGACTGATTTTTCTACTTGCTTGGCACTACATGTCATGATACGCGGCCTGATAATGGTCCCTTGGACCGGTGCAGTTTGGGTCTAGCCTCTTGGTTGGGTTGTAGTTGGCTTCACCGTTTGGCATGACACTCTTGGCTTATTCTCCTTCATTTGCACTTTGATTGGGGTCCTGCTAGGCAGTTGCATTTTTTCGCAGGGTACTCTGACGCCTTCTCCTTGCATATCTAGCATCATTTCATTTACACCTTTACCGAACATTGCAATGACATATTTGTCATAGAATTCCAAGCCTAGTATCACTTCAAAATCATCCATGGGGATTACTAAGAAGTTGAGTTTTGCTTTCCACTTGTTAGCTTCTACTTGGACTGCAAAGACTTGTTTCACTTCCTTGGCTTCTCCTTGGGCGAATGTTATTGTTAATCCTTCTGGGGCCTTAGATAATTTCAATCCATGTTTTGCTACGCACTCTGGTGTCATGAAGTTATGTGTGGCCCCTGTGTCCACCATGATGGGTTGGTTTCCTTCGCTCACTCGGCCTTTGATGTATAGATGGTGGACTGCCGCTACTCTGGCCACCATGCATTGGAGTCGGGCGCTAACTGTCCCTATCCTTGGGTGATCCATGCTTTCCTCACTTCCACTTAGGATTTCTTGGATACGCGGTGGTTGTGGTTCTTCTCCTCCATATGTGTCAAGAATCGCGCGGTGGGGAGACTTGCTCAAGATGCTACGCCGAACACACACAGAATGCACAAGGAGAAGCTCACTCAAGAGACAAGAAGAGAGATGGAGGCCAAAACGTTTTCTTGCTGGTTTCTTCTTCTTCTTCCACACACTTTTCAATGTACACAAAGTATAGATAAGATACAACATAAAGGAAAGTGGCCTACTAAGTCAAACAATACATAACCGACTACACTAGTCGACTGGCACTATAACTATGCCAACTGTAAATAGGTGTAGCAACCTGAATATAATAAGTAATGAGTTAGTGGCCATGTGAGAGTCATAACGACCACCGATATGCTACATGTAGATGTGTGGACCCATCTAACCAGGCGGTCCATCATTAATGTTCGCATGTGTTGAGCTTGTCATCTCAACACTCCCCCTCAAGCTCAACTGCATCTCTGTACCCAATGCCTTTGTGAAGATGTCAGCTATCTGATCTTGTGTGCTTACATACACCAAGTCAATCTCACCTGCTAGTACCTTCTCTCTCGTAAAGTGGTAGTGTACCTCTATATGTTTTGTCCTGGCATGGAACATAGGGTTCCTAGCCAACTGTATACCTCTCATGTTGTCACAATAAATGACAACTGGACCTTCCACCTGCACATCTAAATCAGCCAATAACTTTTGCAGCCATACTACCTCACATGCTACAACAACAGCACCTCTATACTCAGCCTCTATACTCGACAAAGCAACTGTAGATTGCTTTTTGTTGCTCCAAGTAACTGCTGCACTACCAAGAGAGAACATGTATCTGCTGGTAGATCTTCTATCAGACATACTACCAGCCCAATCTACATCTGTGTATCCAAACACGTGTACATCTGTACATGCCTCATAGAAAAGTCCATAATGTAATGTGGACTTCACATATCTCAATATGCGTCAGACTGCATCCAAATGTGGCTTTTTAGATACTTGCATAAATTGACTCACAAGACCAACAACGTAGCTCAAGTCTGGCCTTGTAATGGTCATGTAGATCAAACTCCCCACTATCCTCCTGAACATAGTAGGGTCTTCTATCTCATCCCCAACATCAGCACTCAACTTTACATTCTGCTCCAATGGGACTGAAAGTGGTTTGCATGCTGTCATACCATACTTGGACAACCTATCCAAGCCATACTGTCTTTGGGATAGCCATATACCATCATCACATCTGATCACCTCAATGCCAAGGAAGTACCTTAGCTCACCTAAATACTTCATCTCAAACTTCTTCTTCAAAAAGTCCTTGACTTCAGCAATCCCATTATCACTATCACATGTAATAATCAAGTCATCCACATAGATGACTATGATGTCCAAACCTGCATCTCCCTTTCTCACATAAAGTGAGTGATTAACATCAGAAACATAAAAGCCAATATTGACAAGATACTCTTTGATCTTGTTAGACCATGCTCTAGGTGCTTGCTTGAGCCCATAGAGAGCCTTCTTCAACCTGCACACATACATGGGATGCTCTAAATCTTCATAACCTGTTGGCTGATCCATATACACTTCTTCCTGCAAATCACCATGCAAGAAGGCATTCTTCACATCCATTTGCTGTGACCTCCAACCTTTGGCTGCTGCCAAAGCAATCACACATCTGACAGTTGCCATCCTAGCAACTGGACTGAAGGTTTCTTCATAATCTATGCCATATGTCTGGGCATAGCCTTTTGCAACCAGCCTAGCTTTGTACCTACTAATTGAACCATCTGCATTGTGCTTAATCTTATAAACCCACTGACATCCAATAGCTTTCTTGCCCTTCGGCAATGATACTAGATCCCAAGTCTTATTGGCCTCTAATGCAGCCATCTCCTCATCCATTGCTCCATCAAGAATTGCATCAATGCCATCTGACACTTTATTCTTTCCTTTGTCTTTACCTGTAGTGCTACTAGATGCACCTGAAGATGTAGAGCTACTCCTTAGTCTCCCAGACCAAGGACTACCAGATGATGTCTCTGGTCCACTAAGAGTCCATGATTCTTGCTTTTCAGCCTGGACATGAGTGTCATGATCATCATCATCATCCAATGCATCACTAGTAGATGCATACCAACTGCTCATTTAATCAAATATGACATCCTTGCTCACTCTGAACTTACATGTGACAGGGTTATAACAATGATACCCTTTTTGCTCTAAAGAGTATCCAATAAAAACACATTTTTCTGCCTTTGGATCAAGCTTCTTCCGTAGCTCATTTGGCACATGAACGTATGCAACACAGCCAAATACCTTCAAGTGTGATACATCAGGCTTCTTGCTAGTAAAGCATTCTTTAGGAGTCATACCATGCACTGCAGCTGTGGGAGTTCTGTTCATAATATAAATAGCAGTATGAACAACCTCAGACAAAAAATGCTTAGGCATATTCTTTTCAGCCATCAAGGCGCGTGCAACTTCTGCAATATGCTTGTTTTTCCTTTATGCAATCCCATTTTGCTGTGGGGTATACCTGTATGTGAACTATCTCTTTATCCCATGAGACCTCAAAAAATCACTGAACTCATTCGAGAGGTACTCTCCCCCTCTATCTGACCTCAAGCACTTTACTTTCAAGCCTGCTTCTCTTTCAACTGCAGCCTTGAAAGTTCTAAAGTGCTCAAATGCTTCACTCTTTTCCTTCATAAAATATACCCACAGTTTTCTAGAACAATCATCAATGAATGTGACAAAGTATGAATTGCCTCCAAGAGATACATTTTGTGTAGGCCCCCAAATATCTGTATGCACAACATCAAGGATATTTCTGCTTACATCTCTGTCATGTGAAAAGGGTTGTCTTGCCTGCTTACCAAACTGACATACTTTGCATACCTTATGAAGTTCTGCAATTCTAAATGTAGGCAAACCTGTAACCAACCCTTTGGACTGGATTAATTTTAGCCTTTGTACATTTGCATGTCCAATGCGTTTGTGCCAAATTTCAATATCTGCAACAAAATCTTTTCCTTTAGTATACATAGCAGTATTCATAGTAGGAATTCCAACATCCAGAGTAAACATACGTTCAACTCTACTTCCCTTTGCAACCAACCTGCACTTGTCATTGAAGTCTTCTACGAAGCAACCCTTTGCATTAAATCTGACTTGCAGCCCTTGCTCTACCATTTGACAGACTAACACCAAGTTCTTTGTAATAGATGGCATATGTAATACATCTGAAAGACTCTTTGTCTTACCATCATGTAAGGACAAGGGAACTTTTCCAATGTGTGAAACTGGGTGGCATGAATCATCACCCGTCTGCACATAACCTGTATTTTGCAAATATTGCATCTCTCCAAACCATTCTGCATGGTTGGTCATATGATTGGATGCACCTGAATCAACATACCAATCATCATCATGTGTTCCCTTTCCTGTAATAGCATTCAGCATATGCTGCATAATAAACATACGTTCATTTTTGTCTTCATTCTGTCGTGAAGTCGATGTATAGTTTCCTTGTTGCAACTTACCATTGCGAATATCATCTTTCTTAGCATAACATTGGGTTGCAATATGACCTGTTTTGCCACAGTAGTGACATACAATACCAGAGTTGTTAGAACCTCTATTCTGCCATCCACCTCTTCCTCTAAAGCTCCCCCTGCCTCTAAAGTTACCACGACTTCCTAAAACCTACATATCGCCAAATTGCTGATTCAATCTATTTTGCTGGTTGTCACTACCACGTCATGTACCATGGCCTCTTGAAGAGGATCTACCAGGTCCCCTTTCTGAACTTGAGTAAAATGCTTGGACCTGTTCACCATTTCTTTTAGATGAATCACCCTGCATATTGATCTCTTCAGTAATCATGAGGGAGATCAGCTCATCAAAATCTGGAAATGGCTTCCGTACATATACTGAAGTAACAAATGATTTTCATGCTTTCTCATTGTTAAGGCCACTCAGAGTGGATAAAACCAAATCATCATCATCAGGCATTACATCAATCGCTGCTAAAGTATCTGCAATGCTTCTCACCTTCAACACATACTCATTGACAGACATTTTCCCTTTCTTCAAGGCATTCAACTCTTGCTTGAGTTGAATCTTTCGTGCCTTTGTGTTTACTGAAAACATACTCTCAAAAATCGTCCAAGCTACATGTGAAGTTTTTGCATTCCTGATATGTCCCAGCATAGTATTATAAATTACTGCAGATAGCTAGTACATCACCTTTTTGTCTTTTACATTCCACTCTTTCCATGCTTTTAACTCATCTGCAGTTGGAGGAATACCCAGCTTTGGCTCCTTTTCTTCACCTGAGACAAACTCATAAAGGCCCTTTCCAATGAGGAAGTTCGTCACATGGAACTTCCATGAAGGATAGTTGTTCTTGTCGAGCTTCTCAATAATGGGATTTCCATTGTTCTCTGCCATGATCACAAACAAGGATATAGCACAGTAAGCTAGTCTTCTGCAATCTTCCACAACACGTACACAGTAATACACCAAGCAACCTTTTTCACCGATTGCTCAACACTACATGTAATCTGCAACCTGTTTATAGATAAACCTTATATTTGCTTCCTGCAAACACCTCAAAAATTATAGATTCGCAATCTGTAACCTGTGCACCTACTTTCGATCAATACGGCCAAAATCACAGTATACCTTGAAACTGCTGTCCGCAACCTTCCGACTCTAAAACGAGGCCTGAAACGGCCTCAGATGCCCAAAATAACTATGGGAAAGCCCTAAAGATCTAATTTGCAAAATATACAGTGCTCTGTTCACACACCAAATCTCACAACAATCTGAGATTTTTTGCTCGACCCTGCTTCCGGTGCCTCCACAGGCACTATCCAAGAGAGAGAGTGGAAGGATGGAAGAGCTTCTTACCCGTGGCTTGCTTGCTGGAACCTTGCTTCTTCTCCTTTACTTCAGCCTTCGAAATCAGACTCTCTCAGTGGCGCGGCTTTGATACCATGTCAAGATTCGCGTGGTGGGGGGACTTGCTCAAGATGCTGCGCCGAACACACACATAATGCACAAGGAGAAGCTCACTCAAGAGACAATAAGAGGGATGGAGGACAAAACGTTTTCTTGCTGGTTTCTCCTTCTTCTTCCATGCACTTTTCAATGTACACAAAGTATAGATAAGATACAACATAAAGAAAAGTGGCCTCCTAAGTCAAACAATGCATAATTGACTACACTAGTCGACTGGCACTATAACTATGCCAGCTGTAAATAGGTGTAACAACCTGAATATAATAAGTAATGAGTGAGTGGCCATGTGAGAGTCATAATGACCACTGACATGCTAAGTGTAGATGTGTGGACCCATCTAACCAGGCGGTCCATCATTAATGTCAGTATGTGTTGAGCTTGTCATCTCAACAATGAAGCATCTGATCTCGATGGAAGGGCCTAGGGGTCTCCACCATGATGTATTTGATCCTGCGGGTCCATACGATGTGCTAGGGGTTGGCCTGTAATGATTGTTTCCCTATCTTCCTGTTGCTCCTCTTGGTACCAATGCGGTTTGTGACACGGCCGTTGTGGTGGTGGTGTTTTGGCTCCTTGTATCTACGAATGACCCTCTAGGGGCATTGGCCTTTGGTTCCATGAGTTGTTGTTGTTGAACATGCTTTGGTTCCCCTGGGCCGTTCTTTTGCCTTCCAAGTCCATTAGTCTTTCGGCCATTCTCATGGCTTCTACTAAGCTTGTTGGCTCCTGTCTCTCCACATCTCTTCTAGCCCATTCTTGCATCCCAAACAAAAATCCATGTAATTTAGTGTCTATATCCATGTTTGGTAGCTGCAACATAATCTGCCTATATTTGCTAAGGTATTCTTTCATCTTCCCTTGTGTTTGTTTGAGGTTTCTCCATTCATCTCTCACTTTGAATTTTTCCATCTTTGGAATGAAGTAGTCTTTCAGTTCTTCCTGGAGTTCTTCCCACGAAAAGATGGTGGGGCCCTGCTCTTGCTCCAACAGGTACCAACTGGCAGCGTCCTCCTCCAAGTAAATGGCTGCCACTTTCGCCTTCCTGTCTTCAGTTATTCGTGAAAACTTCAAGTACCTGTCCACCTCTGCGATCCATTTCTTCAGGACCAGCCCGTCTCTCTCTCCTTTATACTTGGCTAGTTGGGGCATCTTGAATTTTCCATAGTCGTCTTTTGAATTGTCACTATCTTTCTCTTCTCTACGGTGGTGCTTCTTCTCCTTCTTATTGTATTTCTTCTTGCTTCCTACTTCTACTACCTTCTCCTTCTCTTTCCTTGTATCTTGCGCCCTCTTAGATGTCTCCTCTCTACCCATTCTATCTATCTCCTCTTGCATTTTGTGTATTTTCTCCTCCTCTTGTTGTTGTATCACCAATTCTCTATAGCCCTGCTCCACTTCTAGTTTTTTCTTCCTTTCCTCTTCCTCTTCCTTCATCTGCATGTTTCTCCATATTGACTCCAACATGCCTGACATGCCATCTAATTGCCTTTCCAGTCCGGCCACCTTCTCCTCTTGGGCCCCTCTCCATTCTTGCCCTCTACTCTTCTTCCTCTCCTCCATTGTTGGGGGGGTAACATTCTCCCTTTCATCCTCCATGTGGTTGGTGGTGATGTTGGTGTAGGGAAGCCGCGATGAGGTTGGCATGGGGAAGCTGTGTCTCACATGTGGTGGAAGTGGTCGTGCCGCGGGGAAGCCACGTCACGTCTTCAGATGGTGGGGTGTCGGGGTTGGGGCATCACACCGGGGGCCGATGTGATGGGGGGCGACGCGACGGGGGGCGTCATGCCAAGGGCCGACGTGCCGGGGGGTGATGCGATGGGGGCCGTCTTGCCGGGGGGTGACACGACGTGGGGCGTTGCACTGTGGGTAATTACGAATTCGTTGTCTTCAGGGCACTAGATCTTCTCTCCTACTTTCGTGAGCACTCCTTCACTCCAAGCAAGAGTTGCTCTGATACCAAGTCTGATGAACTTGCACTGGTTACGCACTCAACACAGCACAGAAAGGTAACACAATATATGAGCTCAAGGTATACTCTTGTATTATTCAATCCAAAAAGTGGGACAACATAGATATATCCCAGGACTACACCCTCGTGACACTGCACATAAGAGGGTTCATCACTGGGTATGGGGAATCACACGTAGTGTGGAAACAAGGCAGTGCTTTGAGTCACCACTAGTCCCTATATAGGTGCATTCTGTAGGAACAGCATGGTATAGCTACAAAGCCCTTACACTCCCCCCCCCCAATTTTTGACCCCCCACATCCCCCCTCCATTTCAACCCTTCCCCCAACATTTAAACCCCCTCAAAATTTACCCCCACCCCCACCTTTATCTCCCCACCTCACCCTTTACCCCCCACCTCTAACTTTACCCCCTTCCCCCCAACTTTAACGCCCTCCCCCTAAATTTGGCACTTTCCCCTAAATTTAAACCCCCTCCCTCAAATTTGATCCCCCTCCCCCTAATTTGATCCCCTCCCTACATTTACCCCTCTCCTTGTCTTCATTTACCTCACCTCCCACCTAAGCCCCTTGTCCCACTCCCCTCCCTCCGCCCTTTGCCCCTCCCTTGTTCGCCCCCCTTCGTGCGCTGCAATTGACCTTTTGGTGTCGGTGGTGGCTGTTCGTGTGCGTTCACGCGCGAGAACGCACGTCCGCCTCGTTCGTGTGGTAGGGTCTTGCCACCATTCGTAAGTAGTCACAGTAATTAGGAGCCGTTCATATGCAGTCACGGGTACTTTCAATCCCAAAATCTCTAAAAACACATTAAAAAAATGTAAATATTCATTAAAATTTAATTAAAAACTAAAAAAGTACAAAAAAATCTCCAATATTTTTGCAAACAATTGAAATATTTTTCAAACTGGAAATCTCAAAAAAAAAATTGCAAAAAATTCAAAAATTAAAAATTCTTTTCAAAAACATTAAAAAATTGGCCAAAATTCATTAAAATTTGATAAAAATACCGACAATGTCAAAAAAATTTCAAAAAATTCCATAAACTCCCTTGTACATTTTGAGAATATTTGACCAATTGAAAATGCTTCCCTAAGTGGCCAAAGTATTATTTGAAGACAAAACCCTGATTTTGATGGCAAAATTCATATAAATTCATTTTAAATCTAAAAAATGAGTTGAATAATGTGAATTAAATCTGATTACCTTTTTGATACTTGATGCTCATGATTGATTGCTGAAATTTCATGTTCACCTCCTTTAAAAAAATATAAAACAAAAAATCAAAATCTATTATTAAAAAAATTAAAAAAATCATAACCATAAATCCTAATCAATTCAACATCCCAACATATCCATCTTTTTGTTTTGGTCATATGTATCATTTGTTTTATTATTTTCGGTCAATGTGCTAGTTGTTTTTTCATTTTTCTATACGACAGGACGACTAATTTTAGTTGACATTTTGTCTGTTGTGTGAAATATTTGTGGATTGCGCCTTTCCCTTTTTTTTTTGAGGATGTGGTATCAGGCTTTGCAGACAGCCCTACTCATTGCCATGTTTTTTCTCTTTTTCCCTCTCTCACGTTTCACCGTAACACATATGTAATTGTAATAAAATCAACCGATCATTGCACCCACCAAATAAATAGAATGCGCTTCATTAATTTTTAATTTAAAAGAAACCTAACTGTTAATTATAAAAGAAACCCCGCCGTTGCACGAGAACATGGCACAATAACCCACATAATTTTCTAAAAATAAATCCACAGTGCACGCGCATATGCGCTATAGACACAATTTATTTGTAATTAAAATGAACCCCCGCCGTCACGCATGCATGCGCTTTGCGCTACAGATCATGTAAGTTGTAACAATGAATTGCATTTTTAGAGACCCTCAATCAGTCAAGTTAGTCTAAGTAGGGGTTGCGATTGTGGAATCGACTCACTATGCATTAATGGTTAATTAATAATGAACTGCAATCTAATTTGTATATGGTTAAAATGAATTCGATAGTGTTCACCTATCAATGTTCACTGCACCATAGGTTTACGCAATGCATTTACGGGGGTTAGGATTTGTTAAGTCCAAGATGTCGGTCTTGTTCATCTCTCTTTATTCTGTTGGTCTAAGTCTTGGATTCTATTTGAGTCTAGTCATTGTCTGGGTACGGTGCGTTTGCGTTTTTTATTTTTGATTGCTTGATTATACGGGGTCTTGGGTGCTTGTTTGTTGCATATAGCATGAAGCTTTCGGTCGCACAAGTACGTAGGTCATGCCAAAATTTTTCCATAGGATGTGGATTGTTTGGGGAAGTCTGGTTTAGTCTAGTCTGGCCGTCTGTCCTTTGTTTTAATATTGTTCTCAGTGTTGATTTGTCTAGGTTTTGCAGAAATTTTTTTGTCTTTTTCCTTGGTTGTGTGTGTGGGTTTTTTGTTGTAGTCTGAATGGCATCTACCTCTATTCCTCCTATTGTCATCTAGCATGTGTCATTGCCGGTGCATGACTATGCTCTTCTCCTGGAGGCGGATGGCATTCGCCGTGTTGGTCTTCATCTTTTTGTGGCTTTGAAGTTTTCTCCAGTGGACAACACGATTTGCTACTCCTTCCTGGCATTCTACAAGAACCGGTCTGGCTTGGATTATAACCGATGCTTTTGCTTATCCACAGCCAATATTAGTGATGCGTTGTGGTTGCCTCTTTCAGTGTCTTTCGTCCCTAGAAAAAATCAATTATTGACAACTGAGGAGATCATTTCTCTCTTGCAGAAAGAAACCTCTACTCCTTTGGTCTCCAACAAAGTTATCGCCAGTTCTGCGGTTTTTGTAGCTCACATCTCCTCCCTGGTATGGAAATAACTTTACTAGTTTCTGCAAGACAGGTTCATGTCAGGGAAGCTTGCTTCCAAATGTCTCTCCAAGGAGCTGTTCACTGCTTCTGTTAGGATCCTAGAGGGAGCCAAGTTCAATTGGGTAGCATTCATGCTCATGAAGATGGACCATCATTTTCAGAGAGTTCGGAAAGGTCAGGGTAGTAATGTCTCCTACGGTGTTTTTCTTCAAAAGATTATCTCCCTTGCACCTCCTCCTGGTGGCGTGCCAGTTCCTGATCCTGCTCCTCTTTCGAAGCAGCCTCCACCTTCTATTCCAATTCCTCCTCCATTACAGTCCAATTCTAATTTGGAGGATGAGCCCCCTACCAGATTCTCTCACAGTAAAAGATTACGTACTAAAGGGCCCCTTAGTCCTGTTTCTATTTCAGTTTCTGATTCTCCTACATAGGACTCCATTTCTCCTATTTCTACGAGTTCCCTTCCTTAATTCTTGTCACATCCTAATCTATTTGCAGCACAAAGGGATGGGCAGTTGGATAAACAGATCCCTGCTTCCTTACAAACAATGTTAGCTGGATCTTTGCTTCCTCAGCTAGTTTCTGGTGTCCAGGCTACATTAGAGACTTCAATGATGACTTGTCTTCAGTCCATTTACACAGGGGTGTATACTTCCTTGCAGGACAAAGTGGATTTCTTGACTAGTTAATTGAGTAAGGCTTTGGAGGATCTAGCATATGAGAAAGTCACCCTCACGGATATTCATAAACAAATGACTGAAGCTACTACCTTGATGGATTCCTAGAAAGCCACTATTCAAAAGTTAGAAGCTCAAGTAGTTACCCTGGAAGCAGAGAATGTGTCTTTGACTAAAGAGAAGAATTCTGCCCTTGAGGAGATGATCGACTTAGCCAATAGGCTGGGTACTTGTGAGGGTCAGCTACAATCTTCTCAGGAAACTGTTGAGTCACAAAAGATGATAATTACAGAGCTTAATCAGACAATTGTTACTCTTTCTGTTCCTCCACCTCGTGTGGTTTCTTCTGTAGTATCTTCCAACGAGGAGCTTGACCAGTTACAACAGAAGGCGAAGTTGTGTAATGGTTTTTCTACTAAGGTAGAATGCCTTAAACAACTTATGAATTGTGTGCAGGATGATTTTACTAGTTATGCACATCTGGTGTCATCCCCACTATCTTTCTGGATCAAGTATAATCAACAGCGTTTTGCCTTGTATATCTCTTTGAGCAATGTGGATTTAGAATCTCCAGAGGATGGGTGGCGGAATTTGTGGTCTGCAGATTTGCTAAAGTTTATGTTTGACAGATTTGTTGATAAGCCGATTTTGTATGAAGTACAATTGCTGTCCTTCATGTATCTTACGGGGCATTTGCAGATTCCTGATGAGGAGGATTTGGACATTTATGTGGGAGATGTGATTTTACAAGCAATGATGTATGTGCACTCAGTTGAGCTCCTATTAGCAGATAGTTTGAAGCATTATCATGAGTAGATGTCTTGGTATAGAGGACATGCTTGGCATCTACCTTTGGAGGATATTACTTTGGAGCCTCGTTGTCTTAGGGGCGTATTTCACAAATTTGATATCCAGCCTTTGCAAACTCAACTGTTGCATCATATTGCTGATCATCCATTATTCGCTAATTTTTTTTCCAAGATCTTGCTTATCGTTGTTCTTTTTATCCATTAGATCCCACTGATCTTCTGTCTTATTCTCTTATGTCCTATCGTTTTCCGTTATATATTTCCATTCTCACTTCCAACCCTGATACTATTCCTCTGTTGTCTTTTACTCCTTCTAATTCCCCTCACATTCACGTTTTTACTTTTTGTCCTTTTATTTCCGATCCGACATTATCACAAACCCCTTCTAAACCTCTTCCTATAGTTCCTCTTGTTCCTTCTGTTTTCTTAGCAGATTCCCTTCATAAGTTTTTACTGAATTTTCCATCTCTTCCATCTTCCTTATCTCTTCATTTCCCTTCTTTTTATGATCTATTCTATCCTCCTTTACAATGCTCTCCTATGATTCCATTCCCTTGTCCTTCTGATTACATTACCCTTCCTCCTCAATCAGTGGTGGATACACTAGGGGATGATAGTGACATACTTCATCGACGACAATGGACACTGCATGAACTGTGATAGGACATGTGTTTAATTGGCCTTTCATTCCAGGGTCCTGGGATACCTCTGCAGCATGTTTGAATTCTTACCTTCATTTTGCTCCGGTGCATGCTCATTCTGAGGATACCTCTGTACATCTTGCAGCTCATTTTTGCTAGTACCTTGCTTTTATGCATCAACAGTCTAATATGAACACTTGCAAGTGTATCCCCCGTTTGATCATCAATTCGAATGTGGATGTGACTGTTGCTTAGATGGATATTCTATATTACTTTGCACAAGCTTTCCCTACTAGGTTTCTTATTTTGCTGGAAAGGATGTGTTGTATACAGTTCCTCCAGAATGTGCCTTTGCATTTTGTAGATGAGAGTAAAACTTTGGAGCATCTCAAGTCTAGCATGCAATTTAAGAAGAAGTGCCTGCATCCTGCTTAGCAGTGGAGTTATTTTTGGATGTATCAGTTCTTTTTCTTTAATGGAAATCTTTTTCTGTGCTCTCCATTTTTAGGGGCATGTGCCATTCAGATTACCTGGTGTTGTGTCTGTGTGAGTTGTATATGTGGTATGTAGATATTATTTATCTTTGTTGAATGGAGCTGAAGTTGAAGATGGATTGATGAAGAAGATGTTGGAGTACAAGCTAGCAGAAGATGATGCTGATTCAAAGAAAACTCTTGTATCCTTTATGACTTTGTGATTGCTAACAATTTAGAAAAAAATGGAAATAATATCCAAAATAGTGTTTTCCTTTTGTTGTAGTATTTTTTAGATATACAGGTGATAAGTTGGGGTCGTGTTGGAGTGATTGTTGAAGATACTAAAGAAGATCAAATTGAGCTCTTTACTGAACTTACATTCTTCTTTTCCTTAGGTCATGAGGACACTTCCTTTCTAAGTGTGGGGATATGTTGAGAGTGGAAAAAGATTGAAAAAGACTGAATTTTTGATTGATTTTTGTTGTTTTTGAGGTTTGAATGGTTGATTTTTTATGGATTTAGAGTGGTGTATGGTTGTTAATGGAAGTGTTTGAGAGTGTTTTGGATGATATTGATTATGTTTTGAAAGTTCATGATGATTTTTAGTGGAAATATGAGGCTCTGTGATGTTCTGATAGGTTTTGATTGGTTATGATACCTTTTGTATAGCTTCTGTTTTGTTCTGATTTTCTTCTGTATGAAGCGTGGATTAATGATTGATGAAGGTTGAAATCTTTTGAAAGTTTATTGAATAGTTTTTGATAGTTTGGAATGGTTTTAGTATGAGTTATGAGGATTTTCTGTTCTCTAATGACCTTCTGTAACCCTCTGTAAACCTTCTGTAGAGCCTCTGTCTGTTCTGTCTCTGCTCTGTTCCTGTTCTGTTCTGTTCTGTAGATCTTCTATAAGTGTTTTGTAAAATGTATGTGTGACTTTGAAATTTTTTTCTAACTTTTCGAAAGGATGAATCTAAGTTCAAAAGAGCTAAAACAAATGGAAGAAGCAGCTGCTAAAGACTGAAGAGAAGTCTGGAGTGATAGAGACAGGAGCGAGATATGAAGGGCTACTGTAGTAGGTCTGGTGCCTCTTTGACACAGACATACCTTTTGGGAGGTGTATCCACGACCTAAGAAGGATTATTGAGAGTCATTATTGAGTATTATAGTGAGGAGATGGTGTATTATTGAGAGAGAGAGAGAGAGAGAGAGAGAGAGAGAGAGAGAGAGAGAGAGAGAGAGAGAGAGAGAGAGAGAGAGAGAGAGAGAGAGAGAGTCAATTCTATGAAAACAATGTACCTATATATGAGAGATTAAGAGAGAAAACTATGAAGACATTGAAGATGAATACTATGTGATTGATTTCCATTCAAAAAAAGGTGTAGTCTTTTATGTTCTTTGTTCTATTGATGGATTCTATGAAGATGCTGAAGATTATGGTCGATTCTATCAAATCCGTGGGAGATATCAACTATGATGCTACATGAAGAATTGTTGTTTTCTTTGTTTTGGTCATCAAAAGAATGAAATAAAAGCTTATTGATGTTACAAGATAGATTTTCTTGCAGTAGAATCCCTTTTTCCTTGGTGTTCCTCTTGGGGCTCCAAGAGTAGCTAGCCATCTTCATTGCTTGGGAGACAAATTTGGTTGTGAAAGGAAGTATTTTAGCACATGATGATCACTTTTGACCTTGAAATGGCTACCATAGATGTAATGATGTTACTTTTTAATAGCATGCAATATTGCCAATATCTCTTGCTCATAAACATGTAATTGATGCTCCTTATCATCAAGCTTTTAGCTTTCATAGGCTATGACTC
Source organism: Lygodium microphyllum (assembly GCF_053477565.2). Lineage (NCBI taxonomy): Eukaryota > Viridiplantae > Streptophyta > Polypodiopsida > Schizaeales > Lygodiaceae > Lygodium > Lygodium microphyllum. The sequence continues at coordinate 96,420,029 of NC_141142.1, forward strand.
TATGGTCTTGACATAAAATATCCCCAATTCCTCTTCCACTAGCATCCATACATATGATAAAATCCTTAGAGAAATCTAGGTATACAAGGATAGGTGCTGAAATTAAGAGAGATTTCAGCTCATTGAAACTTTGATTCAGCGATGGAGTTCCAAAAGAAAACCTCATTTTTGAGTCTATCCATCAATGGAGCTGCCACATGAGCATAATTCTTGATCAACCTCCTATAGAAGGATGATAACCCAAGGAATCAAAGAGATTGCATTCGTAGGAGACACATTTTACCTTGTTAGGATCCACTCTAATGCCTTGCTCTCCCACAATATGACCTAAGTATTCAACTTCACATATCCTGAAAGAATACTTCGTCATCTTGGCAAAAAGTGTGTGTCTTTGTAATGTGTCAAAGTCCTCTCGTATATGCTTCAAATGCTCACCCTTGGATTTGCTATAGATAAGGATATCATTAAAGAAAAAAAGGATTATTTTGAACAAGAAGGACTACACTATTTTATTAATGAGGGCTTGAAAAGTAGCAGGTGCATTGGAAAGTCCAAATGGCATAACCAAGAAGTGGTATAACCCTCTTTCAATCCTAAAATCTGTTTTGAACTCATTTCCTTTCTTCATTCGAATTTGATGATAACTCGATTGAAGATCTATTTTGGTGAAGACCTTTGCATCTTTAAGCTCATCCAAAAGATTATCAATTCGGGGAATAGGATACCTATTCTTGACCTTTGAATTATTCAAATCTCGATAATCAATACACATGTGAAATGATCCATCCTTCTTCTTGACTAAGAGTACAAGAGAGGCAAACAATGATTGACTTTGCTGAATTCAACCATTTGCAACAATTCTTTGACTTGTTGCTCCACTTCTTCCCTTTCAAACTTGGATAAGCAATAGGGAGGTTTGTTGATGGGCTTTGTGTTGGGCAACAAATCAATAGGATGGTCAATCTCTCGCTTTGGAGGTAAAGATGATGGTGGTTGATATAAATCCTTATATTCCTCCAATAGCTCTTCCAATTTTGGATCCCTATTCTTTGTGGAGGAAGATGATTGATTTGATGATTACTCTTCATCTACTTTCGCAAGCAAAAGAGTGAAGATGCATGACTTGGCATTGATTTCTTTTCTCAATTTCTTCATGGAAATGAGCTCTATATGTTTGTAGTCTATGCCTTTCAATTCTATGTGTTTTTCTTGCCAATTAAATTCCATTAGCATTTACTCCAAGTCTAAAGTGAATTTGCCAAGTGTCTTTAGCCAATTACATCCAAAAACAATGTCAATAGGCCCCATATCTAAAATGATCAAGTCCACTTGTATTGTGCAGGAGGCAGATAGCTCAATTGAAGTACATGGACACACTTCTTTACTGGACTCATATGCACCATTGGCAACTTGTATCTGCAAGGAAGAATCTATATCAATGGGTAGAAACTTCAGTCTCTTGTTCAAAGATTTGGTGTGCTGACGAAGCTATGAGTGTTGCTCGTATCCACTAAAATATGTGCAACCTTGCCATTAATGATACCTTTGAGTCTAAGTGTACTTTCTCCTTTGCAACCGATCCATACATCATGTGAAATGGTACACAAGGAAGTATGAGAATCATGAGTGCCACTCGGATCAAATGGAAATCCATCCATGGGATCATAGAATCCTTCGTTAGTGGCATCCTCTTCTTCATGAATCTCTTCAACCATTGGGTATGCATCAACATGCAATAAATTTTCCTCATGATCTTCTCCATCTTCAATTTCCACATCTTGGAGTGATCACCATATTGATTTTTGAGTTCTTAGCTTTACACTTCATCTTATGATCTTGTGACCACTTCTCCCCACATTTGAAGCATAATCCTTTTGTATACATTTCTCTAAGCTTATCGTGAGGAAGGAAGTTGTTGTTAGAACCGTTTTGGGATAGTTTAGGAGCAATTTTAGCACTTGAAAAAGACCCTCTTGTCTCAGCCACGTTTTTGAAAGTTTTCTCCTATTTTGTGCATAATTTCCACCCTGTTTAGAGGCATGAATTGTGGGAAAAGTTGACACTTTGCTATTATAACTATTTTGACTATTATAACCCCTATTTTCTTGCTTAAAAGAGTGTCTTGATTGCCTAAAAACTTGCCCATATTTTGAAGGTTGATTGGAGATATTATTGTCCATACTCCTTTGCTAGAAATTTCCTGCATCTCTCTTGTACTTCAAGGAGCATCTTTCAACCAATTGTATGGTCTTATGTAATGTTGAGATCCTACCTCCGATGATAGGGCAAGGTCAAGACTAAAAATGTATTTATTCAACTTAGAAAAATTCAAAATGCCTTCAATATACATGGAGAGATTCAAGTAGGTGTTGGAATAGTCTCTAACTGACATTCCTATTTGAGCACATGCATACCATCTTCTTTGGAGCCTTTCTTTTTCTAAAGGAGAAACAAAAATATCAATCATTGCTTGCTTGAACTCCTTCCAAGTGAGAAAGTTTTGCCCAATCTTGTGCATGTAATGCCACCAACTATGGGCATAATCTTCAAGATGAAGAGCCACACAAAATAAACCTTGGCTTCTTCACTTCTAAAATAAAGGGTGAAGTACAATTCAAACTTATTAATCCACTCCTCCCATTCCGAAGGTGAAGCATTATCCCCTTTGAAATTAGTGATATTGATCTTTTTCTTATATTCTTTTGCATTGTAAGATGGTTGCCCATAAGAATGTTGCCTCCATGAATCTTTGTTCCATGAGTTTTGCCTAAAAGTAGGTGGCCCAAAAGCATGATATGAGGGTTGACCATTTGAAACATGCTCTTTATTTGGGATGTCATGGGCTGATCTTCGCTCATCATACCTTCCACCTTCATGAACTTGATTATTGATTGCATTTCCTTTTTGTACATTTGAGGGGCTGATGATAAAAAGTGTTGTAGAAGGGGTTATATCCATGATAATCATTATCCCATCGATTTTTGTCTTGTTTTCCTTCATGTCTATGACTATCTTTTGAATTGCTAAATTGACGCCTTGGGGTATGAATGCCATGGATTTGTGAAGGGTGATGGTTGCCCCTCACTCTAGATGGTTCTCCCCTTTCAAAGATGTGCATGCTGGCTAAGAACTTTCTTTGTTTGGATGGGAAGGATTACTAACAAAGGGGATTGCATGTGGATTGTCAATGGTTTGAGGTTCCTTTGTGGCTTGCTCCCAATTTCCTTTATGGTTGAGATAAGTTATTGGAATAAAGATTTGTTGCTTTGCTACAGATTAGAGATTCCCTTGTTTACTTGTGCCATCCCTTGCAAAAAACCTTGATTCATATGTGTTAAGCCTTCATTCAAAGTCTTTAAATCCTTAGAAAGGCCTTCATTGACATGTCCCAACTCTTTCATGTATGTCATCCCGTCTCCTTGGTGTGTAATGTAAGCAATCCCAATGCTTAAATCTTCATCTATTTGTTTAACATTATGGGCTTCATTTGTGTAATTTTGATCCTCTTAAAAGTACATGACACCATCATTCAATGCTTCAATAATGGGGTCTTTCTTCTTATTCATGGCCATTAGGAGACAATGCTGTAATAGTAGACAATTTGTCAATTAATCCCCTATTTCTCTCAGAATATAGCACCAATTCCAATTCTTAATAGCTCTATGGGAAGATTATTATATGGGGATATACAAGATTTCAAAAGATATGGACTTGGGTTGGATAGTTTAGGTGGAACAATGTCAAACAATGTCCCCCATGTATGTTGTCTGGGTGTTGTCTCACTATACTTAGTGTCAGAAAATTAGCAATAACTTGAGCTCCTGATATCGGATAGCCAAAAAATTCGAGCTAAATTGAAGCTTAGGATCCCCTCTTCAAATGGACCTATCAATTTTTCAACTTGGATTAGGATAGAATTTTCTGTAATTGAATCTTCAGGTCTAAACAGAAGTTTCTTACACCATGTCCACCACCTGTAAGTACCATGTTTGACCCTATGGGAGTATCCTAAGTGGATAAATACCTTGCAAACTAGTGTAGCAACTAGAATAGGGTTATGGGGCACCTGTAGGACTCAACGATAACTTGTATATTGGTAGTTACCTACTATAAGACGTGTAAAAACTTTGTCCACCACCTATATGTATCCTGAAAATAGGAGATGTCTTACACCTCTTCCAATCTTGGAACATTCAACCACATGTGGTACCCTAAATAGGGATGATAACTACTGTACTACTGCCAAAATCTAACAATGAGGAATGTACCTACACCTAAATTTGAAAATTTCATGGGCTCCAAGACAAGAGGGATGTGCAAAGTTCCTTCTCAAGCCGGGTTGTGCACCCCTTCAGGGTCATAATCAAGAAGGGAGGGTCACTCTCTTTTGTCTTCCCAACTCACTTGGCATTAGATTTTTCTCATAGAAATCAACATGGCAAGTACATTCTAATGGCTAATCATACAAGGATGCTATGTATTGACTGAAAAAGCCTTTAAATTCTTCAATGAAATGCAAGTGGGTATTGGGAAATGACTGAATTGAAAGGGCTATGGATAGGGCATTACCTTTCATAGTGACTCACTACTTTTACAATATTCCCACTTACCATTTTCATCATTATTTCAGTCCTATAGCAGCATCAATGTTCAATCATCTAACAAAAACCAAGTTAAGTAGGTAGTGAGTAGCATTTATGCAATCAATTAAGCATCAACATTTGAATGGACAGAAAAGAAATTCATTAAGCAATCATAATTAGTCCTAGGCTAAATTCTACATGCCCTTCAATGGGAATTAAGAGGTTCTATTACACTCAATCTCTCTTATGAGCAATAGGACTAGTTCAACAATTGGATGAAAAGAGAGATTAAGTTGAAAGCAATAGAATTACCTCTTTAATGTTGATGAAGAGTAGTAAATGAATCCAACCAATCAATATTCAGCATAAATAACCATCAATGAACCAAGATTGAAGATCATAAGGCTAGCTTCAAGAAAGCTTTGCCCCAATATGAATGCTCCCATATAATTTCTAGCTCCCGATAAATAAGATTGCTCCAATGCAATCAAGAGAATCCATTGATTTGATAGGAGTCTACAATGGCTTGTTGGAGAATATTCTTTGAGCTTTGAAGAGCGTAAATTCTTGTTAGAATCAAAGATTGCAAGAATTTTCAGACACGAGTATGTTCAAGAGGCTGAAAATGCCTTCAATCTTGAAGAAATTCTTCAATGTAAGCCCAATCTTTATAGAATACCTTCAATTAAACCTTCACATGATTGTTGACAACAAAATCCCCATGAATTGAAGCCTCAAGGAAGCAAAATTTGATGAAAATTGATGGCTGCCCTGTTTTGCCGCAATTTGAGATGAGAAAAATGCTTTAGTCTTACACTTGGAAGCTCCAATGTTTGCCCAATGTCAGTTGTAGTGTCTGTCGACTTAGGGTTTCCTAATCCCTAGAGTTCTTGCCTTTGAGCCCTCGAGATGTTGCTGCATCTAGCCCGATTCCTGAATAGGATTGATAAACATAGCTGCTATCGGATGGCGGATCTCAATGCATCGTAATTTTAATCCTAATGATTGTTGTTTGTACTAGTTACACACAACTTCAAGATCCCAATGAATTAATAGTTCGCGACATTAGCAAGACTTTAATGCAAGGTCAATTTGTGTACCATCGATGCATGTTTCATTTAATCTTTCCCATGCATGCACCGTCTATGTGCATAACCCTTAAGTAACCTTATATGTTCTTTATGACACATATAACTTTGTTGCATAGTGCTGGGATGATGCAATGTATTTGAGTACATGGGTTTGTGCGAACCTCAATGCGCCATATGCATAAATCTATGCGAGGTCATCTAGGGTTGCAGAAAGATTAACCTATGATCCCCTATGAGTTCCTTAACAATTGAAAAATAAATTCAAGCTACTTGTTGAAATGAATTTATGTGCATGCCTATGCCTCAACGAATAATGGAGATGGCAATTAGTACCTGGATATTCGTGTATGAATTATCCGTACCCGATGTTGTAATCGTATTAGCAATAACACCCTGGCCGTTGGCTCCATTGTTGTGTGTGAGATTACCGTTGGTTCATGTCTCCCTCCATTTGGGAGCCATTTTTTGGCTTATGAATCTCTCCCTTTCTCTGTCTCTCGTTAGAGAGATGATGTGCCAAGGTGACTTCCCTTGATTGTGACGGGGGGTTTAACTCACGGGGAAAGGGAATAAATTGCGGGGAAGAGACGAAGTGTGTGGTCACCCTCTAAAGAGGGGAAGGGCTCCCCCTTCCTCTTCTTCTCCTTCTCTTCTTCTTTCGCTCCCTCTCTCTTCCACTCCCTATCTCTCCCTCTCTTCTTCTTCTTCTTCTTCTTCTTCTTCTTCTTCTTCTCTCTCTATTCACCTCTCTTCTTTCTCTTCCTCTCTCTCTCTCTCTCTATTCACCTCTCTTCTTTTTCTTCCTCTTTCTCTCTCTCTCCCCCTCATAGCCAGCAGTAAGTCGAGGCCCCTCCAAAAACTGCCTCCTCTTGATGATGGGGGGGGGGGGGGATTTTATAGTTGGTGGGGGTGTATTATCAGGGGGGAATGGAAGAATGTGGAAAAGGTGGAGTGGTGCAGGGAGTCCACTATAGTGGATTGGTCGAGGTGGCATGGAGGGGTGGTAGGCCCATGGCCTCCCCCTCGACTTCATCGTCTTCTTCCACTCCTAATCTTAGTCATTGTCAATATCCTCCATCCCCTTGTCGTCATCCTCTGCCACATCAATCTTCCTCTTCCCTCCCGCCTCGGCAATGACATCATCCTTCTTCCCCTCGCCATCTATTCGGCGGTGGCTAGGGGAATAATAATTTTTTTTGATTATCTTTTAAAGAGAAAAAAGGGGGAGGGGGGTTTCTTGCGAAAGTGAGATGTTAGACCATGATTGAATCACAAACGACTAGCATCACTTTATTCATCTTTGTAGAAGCTAATATGTTATTTTTGCACTTGGGATGAAAAGTAAGATTGCTATTCATAGAATTTTGTGCAACTAGTAATATTTATATCTTGATTTGTTAGTCTTTTCTTCTAGAGATAGTGAGTAGCAGAAAGTCAAGTGCATTGAGAAAACTTCCCAATAGAAACCCACCATAGCTATCAAAAATTTGGATATGAGTTTCTCTACAATTATTACTTTTGAGAAGTGAAGTTGAATGGATCACACAATTAGTTAGATCTCTAAAATGTAAATGTAGTAGGACATAATTAATTATGTCATAGCACTTACACGAATTTTCTATTTGCGAAGTCCTGGGATAAGATATTAAACTGGAAAAATTTTTGTAGCATAGATATGCAATAGGCACAAATGATCTTAGAGCATTGGAAAAAGTTGGCAAGAAAGGGTCAAACTAGAGATGCACTTGGAAGAAGAACAAAATAAATCCAATCGAGAAAAAGATCAAGATGCCATCCATCGATCATGATGTAGGTCTACTCACATCATATGTCATTCTTTGTAATAGTTGTGCAAAAAAGTGTTTAGCTTATCTTGTGTATCCAATGCTATGCGAGAAACATTCAACAAGCATGCATTTGGGAACTTATCTCAAAGATTACTATCAATCAACAATGACCTTGGACACCCTAAAGTGTTTAGCTAATATTGCTTATATATTATATTGAATATTAGAAAAGGCCAAGACAAATCATACTATCGAATCAAAAGAGATTGTGGAAGTATACCCTTTTTGGTACCATAATGATTCGCATAGTTGATTAGATTGTTAAAGAAGTCATTGATCCTTTGGCTACTAAGATGTTTCAGTTTGCCACGTTGTCTCTTGTATGCCTATGGATTAAGCAATAGTTGATAAGGTTAACCTATTTGAGAATCTTGGGATCTATGCCTATTTTTGACTCATTGTCTGAGATAAACCATAAATGGTTGTTTGAGGAGTGTGCTCAGGGCCTAAGTCCAATCCTCAAGGCTCAATGTTGAGCATGTGTGAGAGGGTGGAAGAAAGGTCCATGCCCTAACTTAGCTAGTCATTTGAGTGGCCGAGTATGTCCAGGGTTTAGAGGGTAAAAATGTTTCATGGCAGCTACATTAGTGCATAGAAGGGAAGTAACCATAGATTAACATATATCATGTTGGTGATCACACACAAAGGAATGAAGGAAGAACATCGAGGATGAATGACAAGTTGTTGTGAGATGATGCAAGCAAAGACCCTTCGTCTTCCTCAAACTCTAGCCCTAATTTCAAGACGATGAAGGCTTTGTGGCACCAAAATTTCATGCATAAAATTTCATGAATAAAATTTCATGAATAAATTTTGACAAGTCAAAATTTAGTGAATAAAGTTTCATCCACCATGTGGCACAATGGGCAATATGTCGACTAAGTAAAACTAAAGGCCTAGTAAACTAAGTAAACTAAGGTTTATAAAGTAAACATGAAATATGGCTTAGTAAAATAAGTAAACTAAGGTTTATAAAGTAAAAAATATATATGAATAAAAATTTAAATGCTTAGTAAACTAAGTGTGTCATCACACACTTAGTAAACTAAGTCTTTGTGACTCTCAACTAAGGTTAGTTATCACACACTTAGTGAACTAAGGCTTTATAACTAGGCAATGAAGCTTATTTGGAGTCTCAATTGCATCATCCAACTTCGAATGTCTAGATCCACCATAATCGTATGGGCTTTCAACTTTGCTTTTGATCAGGATAGTCCCTCATCTTTCCAAAGGAGTTCAAGTAGATGCACCTTAGATGAGAGATAAGAGACAAGAGTTTAAGAGGAGGCACCCAAACTTGAACTCCACAAATGTAATCTCATTTCAACTCAAAAATGTCATGGAGTGACTAATCAATTATCTCACTAGGCAACAATCCTAAAGCCCAAATAGTTACGTACTATGTTTGTGATATGTCCTTGGCCTAGCTTCTTATCCTTTATGTTGAGGAGTTGAATAATGTAGGGTACCAACAAGAACATTTACAAGATAACATCTAAAGACAAGAACTAGCTCTACATCTCAATCCATTTTGTAGCTTAAATGAAAAATATTCTAAGTGTCATGCACTAAGATGACTGCAAAGCTAGTTGATGTTGTGGTCTTTCACCATACAATATAGTTATTCACAATAAAATTAAAGGAGAAATCACAAATTGGAAGAGAAACAAATAATAGAAGAGAGCCACAAAATTAGCCTAAGGCAATAGTTGTATATTAAATTTGAATGTCACGAATCAATGACAAATGTAGACACTTGAAGATGTGACATAAACTTGATCGATTGATTGTTGTGGATAAGGGATTCATAACCTTTAAAAAACTAAGTAAACCTTATAATTCATATAGTAATTATTAGTTAGTTCCTTTAGCTATTAAAGTAGATACATAATCTATGTTTGTTTGTGTTTCTAATCCAATCAAAGATTATGTTTATAATAGCCTTATTAACACACACATTTCAAGCCCTAGTCATGCACTTGCACATTTCGAACCCTAGTCACACACATAAAATGATTGAGTGGAGGTTATTGTGTGTGTCACTATAGAGTAGGTTGCTCGAAGCAATGCATGGAGCTATAGGCATAAGACTAGATGCTAACCAACATACATACTATACTTAATTAAGAGAGAAAGAGAGGCATGGGAGAGGGTAAGAAAGACATGAGAATGGGTGTGTGATGAAGGTGCCGTTTGAGAGAGAGAGAGAGGTAGGAGGGATATATATATATATATATATATATATATATATAGAGAGAGAGAGAGAGAGAGAGAGAGAGAGAGAGAGAGAGAGAGAGAGAGAGAGAGAGAGAGAGAGAGAGAGAGAGAGAGAGAGAGAGAGAGAGAGAGAGAGAGAGAGAGAGAGAGAGAGAGATGATGATGATGATGATGATGATGATATAGAGAGGAGAAAATATTTTAGGAAATAAAGAGGGGTCCAACTGGATATGGTTACATGAAGAGAGTGGTGCCTATTGATGATTGCTGGCTCCATCTCCTCCCATGTTTTTATATATTGCAAAGAAACCTCTTTTCCACATCCTCTTCTCCCCCATCCCCACAATCTTTGGAATCTCTCTTGCTTGTTTCTCCTGAATCCTAGTACTATCCTTATTTTTCCTAAGTATATCTTGCCAGTTTAAGTTCACCATTGTGGTGGCATTTTTTTTGACCGTTCTATGAGTTCATTACTATCTTCTTCTGGTTCACTCACACCTAGTTGATGGCTGCCACCCTATGCACATTTATCAATGGCAAGAAGTGCAAGTAGCAAGTGCTGTTTGCGAGGATAAAATGTTATTCTCATGAGATCATTCTTGTAGGGGCTTCTACCACCAAGGACATGAGTCACTGCCTTCCAAGGATGGCAACTCTAATTAAGGACATGACATAAGTAGTGATGAGATGAACCATTGTTTCAAGGTGCTAGCTCATTAGGTGTTGGGGCTAATGTTATTAACTTGGAGGGGATGTAAAGAAGAGTAGACTTTGAGGATAGTGCTATCAATATGATACTTAGCAGCAAGACCAGTAATGTACTCAAAGAAAAGATACATGCAATGAAGGATAGGGTCATTGTTGTGACAAAGATTCCTAGAATGTATAACAACAACAAAATATTTGAGCTACCATCCACATATGGAGAATGGATGGTATGAAGCAAAAGTATGATGGCTACCATTGGACTAAACCCATAATGTCTAACATGTCAATCCCATGTATTGTGCAAGTTAGCTATTGTGTGGATGCGCTAGAGTGCCACAATATAAATTGTCCCTACTATACCACCAATCACAAATTTAATAATATCTTCTTCAAGGGTTTACTGACAAGGAAGGTGAAACTTGAACATTACGTTGACGATGGTAACGATGTTGTGTTATGCCATTGCTATCGAAAGCCGACTATTTGTGTGGATACGAGTAAATGTGTAGTGTATTATGTCATGCCACATGATGCGAATATGACAAGACTAATGTTTCATATTTAACAATCTCATTTAGTGTAGTCTAGCACATCCAAGTCACTAATCACAAAAAAAAAGAAGATGGTGTCTGAGGTTTTAAGAATGGATAGGAGTGCAAGGCCACAAAAAGTACAAATGACGATAGTAAGGGACCTTCTCATGAAGTCATTGATGGGATAGGGCCAAGATTTCAACGGCAATGCTATGGGGGATTGTGAGTTTGTAAATTTCTTGGATGAGTTACTATTTCTTATTGAGAACCATAGGTATACAAGCTATTTTTTTTGTTACTTGCATTGATTACTCATTAATTACATTTTGAGTGATTTATAGATTTTGACGTAGTGCAATGCCAACAAGGAAGTGCTATGATGCACAATAGTTTTTGAAGAAAAGATCAACATATAGTTTCTTTAATGAAAGTTGTTTTCTTTGCTAAGGTTTGCTGCCTAGAGAGAAATGCTTTGTTTTCAATATGTCTACAAAAGGCTTTAACTCAGGCAAAGACTTGGTGAATCACATGAGAAAGTCATGAAATGGAGACCTTTGCAATACATGGGTACAATTTGATCATATTCATAGAGTAAATGGTTTGGTTACAATAGCTTGCCAATGTGCCAAGGTAAGAGGATTTGTTATGCAATGCATATATTGCAAGGCAATGAGGCTCATTTTTTGCTAAAATCTAATGCAATGTGCAAGGACTGACAATAGCCATGTGTGAGATGAAAGAGGAGGACACCGCCAGCTAAGTCTTATTGTGGGAGTGGTTGAACTTTGTGATGCAGTAATGTGGATATTCACATGCCAATTTTTATGGATTCATGGTAGATGAGGCAGGAGCCAATTGGTTAGCCATCAAAATTGTCTTCAATAAGGGGCAAGAAAATGTGATGGATGGGAGAGAGAGAGGTCATACTTGTTTCATTGGAAGCAAAGCTTGTAGTAGCGTAGTTGAAAATTTGTCAGGAAAGAGAAGCAACAAAAGCATCTTTTCATATATTAGCAATGGATCTTATTGTTAAGAAACACGGATCTTGAGCAAGGTTTATCTATACATGTTAGAACTCATAAACTAGAAGCATGATAACTGAGAGTATTACTCAAATGAATTAGGCTCCAAGATATATTATCTTGGACTCATAAACACAATCTTGAGTAGACAAGGATGAGACTAAAAGTACAAAGTACAATAGCATTGCATTCAAATGATTGTCAAGTATATTGCTTTATAGTTCCAAGATGGTACCACTTTTCCTCACTATGCCTATGGAGTATAAGGTAGTTCTTCTAGACTGTTGCATGTTCCTTGCCTTACTACTCTATACAAAGAGACTATCATAGGAGTATGATTGTATATTTCTCAACACCCATTCTCAATCACAACCATTAAAACACTGAGTATATAGAGGTTGTCATGAGTAGAACCTTGCTATGTGTAGACATGGAAAAACCAACCATATAAAGCTAGAGGGTGTCACAAGGTCTCACTAAGTGTGGAGAGGCTATAGTGCACATGTTACATGAGGGTTATAAGGCTTATGATTGGAGAATTAATGCAAGTACATACAAGGCTTAAAAAAGTCAGTCTAAATAGTGGGAATAGAAAGGCTGACGAGGCTTGTCCTTTTGATCTTGAGTGTCTTCTTCTTCTTCTTCTTCTTCTTCTTGTTCATGGTCTTCTTCATCTTTGGTACTTGTGAGGAAGGCCTTTTGTGATCTTTTCCTTGCATAACAAAATTTTTCAATGTGCCTAGTTCTTTTACAAAAGTCATAAACAATGTCTTTATTCCCTTTGTACTTGTTCACATAGAGCACTTGTTCTTCTTTTGAAGTGCTTGCTTCCTCTTTACCTTTGAGCTTCTTTTCTTCTTCAAGAAGTGATGCTTTGATGTCTACCAGATTTGGATTTGGCATATTAATTAGTGTGGTGGAGACATTACCAAACTTTGGAGGAAGACTCCAGTGCATATGTCTTCTTCCGTTTTTAAGTTAACCCCTGCAAGTTGAGTTAACATACTTTTTATATAATTGAGGTGAGTTGCAAGGGATGTATTGGCCTTCATATCCAACTTGAAAAAATCAATCAACAATCCATATTTTGAAGATTTAGATTGGGCACCAAAAATTCTGTCCAATAGTTCCTAAGTTGCATGAGATGTATCGCATGTGTCTACATGATGGACATAATAAGGATATTGCTTGGATGAAGAGATCTAGTTGCTCCAAGTGAGTAGGGTGCTATTGGCTATGGAGATCAAGAAGAGTAGAGTGAAGATGTATTAAAGAGATGAAGTCATTCGCTGTGATCTTAGGTTGAGAAGAGCTAGAAGAGTAGTGTGCAGAGCTAAACCAAGCTCACCATAGCTCTAATACCATGTTAAGGAACACAGATCTTGAGCAAGGTTTAGCTATGGATGTTGGAACCCATAGACTACAAGCATGATGACTGAGGGTATTACTCAATTGAATTAGCTCCCAAGATAAATTAGTTTGGAATCATAAAGACAATATTAAGTAGACATGGACAAGATCTGAAAGTACAAAGTACAATAGCATTGCATTCAAATGATTGTTGTCAAACACATTACTTTATAGTTCCAGGATGATACCACTTTTTCTCATTGTGCCTATGAAATATATGGCAATTCTTTTAAGTTGTTGCATGTTCCTTGCTTATTGCTCCATACAAAGGGGTTATCATAGGAGTATGATTGCATATTTCTCAATAGTTAGCACATACAAAAGTCGATGCAATGAGGCTATATGCAAGAGAGTGACATTTCATCCATAAATATTTGGCTTAACCCAGGAAATTCCAAATAGCTACAGTAAATTGCTTACAGAATTTTCTGTGCTCAACCATTTTTGATATTTGATAGCTCATTTGAAAGGGGACATCCTAAGCTTTATACAGAGCTGAGAAGTTGATCATTTGGATCATTAGAGCTCAATATATTTGAGTTTTTCTTCTGCTATACACTAATGACATGACATCACCTATGGCTAAAAATAAAAGAAAGGAACTCATTATGGATATCATCAGTGAAGGTTTAAGGGACTATTAGTTGGAAAAAGAGCATGAAGCTTCAGAAGAGGTTATTTACATTGAGAACCATGATAATGAGGAGCTAGAGATAAGTTCAACACATGCTGCAGTAAACAAACAAGTGAATGGGATTGGCACTACTCATGTCTCTATTGATTCTAAAAATTTTCAACAACTCTCCAATGACATAAAGCATATGAAATCGGGCATTGATAAGCTTGTGGCTCTCTTGAGTGAGAGGATATTACCTACAACTATTCCAAATGCTCCAAGTCTTTCCATTTTTTAAGAGCAGTCAAAGACCACAACTCCCAAGGTCGTTGGGCACTTTGAAGTTGGAGAGCTATCAAGAGCTCAGCCCTCTCATTTTCAACCTGGATCTCATCCCCTTTATCAGCCCAAGACCTACACTAGCCCTCATGGAAATGACTTGGAAGATAAGGCCCAAGCTAACTCAAGGCTTGATGATGACACACATGGATGCCATCCTTTTTACAAGTATTTTTATGGACAACCATCTACTATCCCTAAATCTACACATGAAGAGAAAGCTGAAGAACAAAGGTCTTATCATGGTCAAGCAAGTGGAGGTAGTAATTCTCATGGGTAGCACCCTTACAATGGACATGGTCATGTAAATTCAATTCCAAATTCTTATACAACAACATCATGTCAATAATAATCATGTATATAATCAATCCTCTAAACAAGGCCCTCATTCAAATCAGTTTTGGCCACATCAAATGGGTGGAAATCAACCACCAATGAATGCCACAACAAATATACACTCTCCAATGTATGGACATTAAGTCCATGGATAGCCTCATGTTGTTGGCAACTCTTTCTCTCCGCCACAAGGATAATTTAATAAGCCAAATGGGTTTGCAAATATTCATGGACAGCAACAACCATATATTCATGGAACATGGAGTAATGATGTTCAAAGGCAAAATTCTTTTGGTCCAAACTTTTATAGACAACAACACAATAATGGAAAATCTCATCAATATGAGCGGGAATACAAGGAGAAAATAACCATTTCTAATTTCAAGGGTGAAAATCCATCCCCTATCGAATTAGAAGAATGGTTTGACAAGCTTGAAATGTATTTTTCTTTATATCCTAGACCGGAGAATTCCAAGATAAAATTTGCAGTCCTACATTTAGAAGGATATGCACACACTTGGTGGCGGTACATGTCAAGGATTGATAATGAATTATTTACATGGGATGCATTAAAGAGGGCAATGATCGAAGTCTTTGTGTCTCCTATTGAAAAAGAGAAGTTGGAGAAGAAGTGGCATACTCTTGAGCAAAGGGGATTAATAGTTAGAGATTATTCTAACCAATTCCTTAACCTCTCCATGTATGTGGATGGAGTATTCAACAATGCCAAGTTGAATACGTATATATTTGGGCTTGAATCTTCTCTCTGCAGAAGTGGAAGCTATGAAATCATCCTCTTTACAAGTTGCCATACAATTGGCTGAAAGGTATGGTAAAAAATACAAGAGTTTTCAGTGAAGAACAGGGCAACATTTTTAGCCAAACTAGTCCACTAGAATACATGCAAATTATGGGCAGACAAAGACTGAACTTCAGCAAGGAGGAAGCCAACAAATACCTATAGCAAGATCCCTACATTTCCTACTATTTATGGACCAAAATAGGGCAGTAATTTTAGATTTAATGCTGAAAACAAATCAGATGGAAAGAGGACTGAAATAAGTGGCAAAAACTCAGCTCTTATGCAAGGAAAGCATGTGTCTAATGACAAGCTGAAGGACATGTATCTGAAAGGTCTATGTTTCAAATGTGGAGAGAAATGGTCTCCCGACCACAATACAAAATGCAAAGCCAATAATGTCAAAGTGAGCATGATCTTTGAAGAGGAATTGGATATTGAGGCAAATGAAGGCAATCTATCTCAGCTTGATTGCTTACCTACTCTTGAGGAGACGCATGACCATTATGATGATTGCCATGAAGAATTCTATGGATGGTTTTTCATTAGATCCAGGTGGGTACTACATGGATGATCCTTGGACAAATTTGGATTCATTGAAGCTTTGTTCTACCTCCCATAATGCATTGAATGGTTCCAAAGGGGACAATACATTATGCCTTAAAGGATACATTAATGGAAGAATTGCTCATATTCTTATTGATATCGGGAGTACACATAGCTTCATTAATACATGGTCTCTTGATGGGCTGAAGTTGTATACACAAGAAATGCCTTCAACTCTAAGAATCCAAGTGGCAAATGGAGCTTATGAGATCAATGATTAGATTTCTTCCAATGTTCCCATCACTTTATCATCATCTTGTACCACTTCGGTGAATCTTATTGCCTTGGAGATGGATCCCATTGATGCCATACTTGGTTGCAATTGGCTGAAAAGTATTGGCAGGTTTACCATGGATTTGAATAGGCTACAAATGGAATTTCAATGGCATGGATAGAAAGTTACTCTTTAAGGGATTGAGAAGAAGAAGCTAGAGGTGATCAACACCAAGAAGATTAAGAGAGAGATCAATTCAACGGCATGCATGTTTACCCTTCTCTGGTCAAAGATTGATGAGGATCAGCCCTCTTCAAATCAGCCCTCTACTCCTTCAAAAGATATGGATCCTTGTCTTTGCAAATTGTTGCAAGAGTATAATGATTTATTTCAGCCACCTACCTCTCTTCCTCCAAAGCGTGAAGTGGATCACCCCATTGACTTGCTTCCAA
Organism: Lygodium microphyllum; assembly: GCF_053477565.2. Taxonomy (NCBI): domain Eukaryota; kingdom Viridiplantae; phylum Streptophyta; class Polypodiopsida; order Schizaeales; family Lygodiaceae; genus Lygodium; species Lygodium microphyllum. The sequence goes on from NC_141142.1 coordinate 96,436,802, forward strand.
ATACCAAGCCTATCAATAAACCTCCATATTGCCTTTCAAAGGTGGAAAGAGAAGAAGTTGAGCACCAAGTAAAAGAGCTACTTGAAATGGGTTTTATACAACCAAGTTAATCTCCCTTTTCTTCTCCTGTTCTTCTAGTCAAGAAGAAGGATGGTTCATTCCGCATGTGCATAGATTATCGGGATTTGAACAAGGCCTCTATCAAAAATAGGTATCCAATACCAAGGATTGATAATCTCTTAGATGAATTGAAGGATGCCAAGGTCTTTTCAAAGATCAATTTGTGGTCGGGATACCACTAAATACACATGAAAGAGGGGGATGAATACAAGACTGCATTTAGAACCGAGAGGGGATTGTATCATTTCATGGTTATGCCCTTTGGTCTTTCAAACACTCCAGCAACATTCCAAGCATTAATGAACAAAATACTTCAGCCACTTTTGTTCAAGATAGTTTTGGTGTTCTTTGATGACATATTGATATATAGTAAGGACAAAGAAGAGCATTTACAGCATGTTAGAGAAGTTTTTGACATATTGAGGAGTCACAAGTTGTTTGCTAAAGCCACAAAATGTACATTCATGGTCAAAGAACTAGAATACTTGGGACATATTATTAGAGAAAATGGCATCAAGGTTGACCCGAGAAAGGTCCAATATGTGAAAGATTGGCCTACTCCAACAAATACCACTTCATTGAGGGGTTTTCTTGCTTTATCTTCTTTCTACCAAAGAGTTATCAAGATTTATGCTCATGTGGCTGCACCATTGACTGATAGATTAAAGAAAGAATATTTCTTTTGGGATGAAATAGCTGACAAGTTTCAAAAAGATGAAGCAACTCCTCATTTTAGCACCGATATTGGTTTGTCCCGAATTTTCTAAAGTCTTTGTGATCTATGTGGATGCTAGTGGGAGAGGATTGGGGGCTGTTTTAGCCCAAGAACATGGTGTCATTGCATATGAGAGCAGAAAATTTGATGAAAAAGAGAGAAAAATGTATGTATATGAGCAAGAGATGCTAGCTATACTACATGCATGGCATCATTACCTCTATGGAATGTCACTTTAAAGTGAAAAGTGACCATAGGGTATTGAAGTACTTCCTCTCTCAGCCCAACTTGTCTCCTAAACAAAGAAGGTGATTGACAACTCTTCAATCATATGATTTTGAGATACACGGCTGGAAAAGACAATGTAGTGGTAGACGTGCTCTCTAGGATGTGGGCATGTAGTGTATCTATTGTCTCCACTATGTATAAAGATTGGATAAATGTCATACAAGAGGAATATATAATGGAGGAGCATGCTGCCACAATAATGTAGAAATTAGAGCAAGGGATAAATGAAGAATATCCAAACTCCAAATGGCATAATGGACTTTTATGGTACAAAGGAAAGGTCTATTTGATCCCTCAAAGCAATTTTAGGCTAAAAGGTCTTCAAGAAATGCATTCTTCACCCTTGGCTGGTCATCTAGGTCTCTTTAAGACTTTTGACAAAGTGCACAAGAGTTTCTATTGGAAAGTCCTATGGCAGGATGTGAAGGAGTATGTTTCTCATTGCTGGGAATGTCAATAAAATAAAGATTATTCTTTATTACTAGCTGGTCTCCTTCAACCCTTGCCTATCCCACAAGGAAAATGGACTGACATTTCAATGGACTTCATTACAGGCCTCCCTACCATAAGGCATGGTTGAAATAACATTTTTGTTGTGGTGGATAGACTTACCAAATCAGCCCATTTTATTCCAACCAAGACACAATTTTCAGCAAAGCAAGTAGCCTGTCAATTCATGGAAGGAGTGTTCAAGTTACATGATATGCCCTTGAGGATAGTGTCGGATAGAGACATTAGATTCATGGAAATTTTTTGAAAGGGTTTGTTTACTTCCATGGGCACTACTCTTACCCCTAGTATGGCTTACCACCCTCAAATCGATGGTCAAATTGAAAGGGTTAACCTATGGGTGGAAGTATACTTAATACACTATTATCATAACATGCAATCATCTTGGGATAATTGGTTGCATCTTGTTAAATTTTCTATAACAACACATATCATATGAGCATTGGGATGGCTCCTTTTGAAGCACTTTATGGATACAAGGTTCAAATTTCTTCAGCCATGTTTCATGAAGATGTGAATCCACAAGTGAAGGATGAGTTAGAAAGAATGGAGATGCTTATGAAGCAATGTAAAGAAAACATATGAAAGGCACAAGAAGTCACGAAGTCCTATGCTAATGATAGGCGGAGGCACATGGAGTTTGATGTTGGAGATCGGGTCTTCTTGAAGGTGCCCAAGACTCATTATGCATCCCTTAAGGGTGGAAATAACAAGTTAGCTCACAGATTTTATGGCCCATATTTGGTGTTGGAAAATATTGGAGAGCTTGCATATAAGCTCCAATTACCTTCAACTACTTGCATACATGATGTTTTTCATGTATCACAATTGAAGAAGTATATTGGATAGGATGTACAAGTTATTGAAGAGCTTCCACCACTTGATGAAGATGGACTAATTGTCTATGAACCTATGAAGATTATTGGGAAGCATGAAAAGGTTCTTAGGAACCAAACTCTCACTGAATTTTAGATCAAATGGAAGGATCTATCTATGGAAGAGTCCACTTGGAAACCCTCTTCTTATTTGGATGCTTTTCCATGGCTTTTGCAAGATGAATGATCATAGTCTGTGCAGGGATAACTTGTTGTTTTAAAATACTATTATTGATTAAATTGCCTTAATGACATCAAAAAGTGATCTTGATGGTATAGGAAGATGCCTTAGGATGTGTATTTCATCTCTACACTTCAAACAATGAATTTGGATACTCTAGTCAAAAGTTATGGTAATTTTATTGATGCAGCCCTATTTGGACAGCAAGCAGTTAATTCACTATTTCAGGTTCATTATGATGTTTCTTCACACAAAGTGCTTCCTCATGGTTATGGATCTTCATTGACATAATTTTCTTCATTCACAACTTGCCTATTACCTTATTATCTTTAGTTTTGAGGACAAAACATATCTAGGAGGGGATGATTTATAAGGAAGCAAATGATCACCTATTCCAAATATAAACCTTGTAAATACTTGAGCCAAAAGGGAGATGAGGATTTTAGGGTTTAGTATAAAAGGCAAGAATTGATAATGTAGCATCATTCTTTGACATTATCACAATTTCATCCTTCTTGTCTTTCATTCCTCTTGTACTTGGTTTGTAGCTCATGGCTACATTGTGCTATGGTAATATAAGATGTTCCATGGCATGGCCATGCTGGAATCTCAGTTTGGTTCATTTCTTGTTGTTTGTAGCTTAGAATATTTTGATTTCCTATTCATTTCCATTGTTAGATTAGACTTCTTTTACAGTCATAATGATTAACCAAGACCAAAATACATTTTGCCTTTGTAAAAGCCAAGGATAACTTTGGGATCAAAATGCAGTCATGTTACTCACATATATCAATATCTCCCAATTGTGTTCTTGATATATGTAGACCTTGGTGCAAAAGCTCACTAAATTGTTTAATTGTCCAATGAAGCTTGCCTAAGAAAGATTGCTAAAAAAATTTCACTGAGTAAAGTCACTTGTGCCTACATGCACACATGTACACTGTAGGTAGCATGCATCCATCATTGTTACCTTATTTTTTATTCTTTTAGTGACTATTGAATAAGGGAAGGTTAGTCACATAGTGTGATTGTTGGAGTTTCCGCCTCTTGTATCTCTCTTTCATACTCTCTTGCTCCATCTGCCATAGCTTATGTCTCTCTTTCTTTCACTTGCTCATGCTTCCACTTGGATATCACCCTTCAATTGGTATTAGAGCCTACCATTTGAGGAGCTTCATCATCATTCACTTCTGCTTGTGACAAAGCTTTAGTTCAAACTTTCATGCTAGCCATTTCTTCTCAGCACTTCAAGGTGAGCATTGATCTTTCACTTGTTCCCAACTTGATTGGGCTTCTTCTAGAGACGCTTGAAACTTGTTTGAGCACACAATAGTGCTCCCTTGTGGCCATATTTAGCTCTAGCATACTAATGTGAGGTGTAGTAGCTTGTGCCCATTTTTCAGTAGGTCTTATAAGATTTGTAGCACTCATTTATAGCTCTTGGACACCATCTAGCACTTGAACAATACATTGGCATTGTACTTACACTGATTGGCTCCATTTTGACACTCTCTTGAAGTGTTATCTCTATCATTGGTTGTTATTTATAACTGACTTGCTATATACAAGTTTGGACAACCATGCCTCTCATAATCACACCTCATCTATGCTTATATGTTCATATATAGATACTAGGATCATTGGTGGATGTCATGATAATGTATATGAGGTACTTCATGGGTTTTTTTGGAGCTTGAATAGCTTAGTCTTAAGTAAGGTTCTTTGTTGTATACACTATAGACATCAAGCTATTAATAGTAAGCTTTATGCATTTGAGGTCTACATGCTCTACGAATATACCACTTAATGTGTTGATGCTTAGCATTAATGCTTGGACCTAAATATGATTATGGAATGATTTGGGACTTGGTTTTGAGCTACAGTTGATATCTTGGAGCTTTGGCTACATGCTTCAGTTGCTTCAGTGATTTTCATTTATGAGTTTGAAGACTTATTGGGTTTTATGCTTTTGGATGTATTGGCTAATGTCTTTGGGTACTTGGATATTATGTACTTGATAATCTGAGCCTTGCATTCCCCTTTTACACTCCAGATATGCTTCAATGGATCTGCATTTGAGCTATTTGCATTTACTTGGATACATTGCATTAGAGCTTTGGATTTTCTATATAGTTGAGCTTAGTTTACTGAGACACTAGAACTCTTACCTTATTACGTGCATTAGAGCTTTGGATTTTCTATGTAGTTGAGATTATAGCTTACTGAGACACTATAACTCTTGCCTTATGTAAATTGCATTAGAGCTTTGAATTTTCTATGCAGTTGAGCTTAGTTTACTAAGACACTAGCACTCTTCCCTTATGTACATGCACTCTTGGATACTCTTGCATGCAATTACACCTACTAGTGGGCTGATTTGATTTATATGCTTTGGACACTAGCACTTATCAATGTCAGCAAGATTCAATGATGTATACATCCTTCTTGGTTCGGTATTGAGCTTCATTAATCTTTCCTCAGTTAGTTGTATATTTAATTGATCTTTGAACTTCATCTTGAGATTTGTTACATGCATGATGTCTACGTCTCTTGTATATATTGGTTTAGTGACTCCCTTGAGTTTATGACAGAATTTAATGCTGATTGTATATCTATTTGTTGTTGCTAGTTGCTTTTACATATCCCAATTGTTACATAGATATTCTTGGTAGTGGAAGCATGATATTTCTTGATTATTTTCCCATAGTCTCGCCCCCATAGTGATCTTAGTCATACCACTACATTTATTACAACAATAATGTAATTATAGTTTTCAACATTGTCTTGGAGAGTAGATATTCTATGTTGACAATCTATTGCTTGCAATTGGTGTGTAGCTCTATGCTTTGGTATTCTCCCTTGTTTTACTCTTGTTTTGGATGAGTTTTGGGATTGATTTGTAGTAATTTATAGTAGTTTATTCTCTTGGATTTTGCATTGGTATACTTTTGTTTGCTGCAGAGAGCAGAGAAAGTGAAAAAAGAGGCATCAAGAGAAAAGCACAAGGAAAAAAAAAGAAAAAGGCGCCTCACAAGGGAACATACACAAAAAAATCCAAAAGCATGGGAATAACCAGCAAGAGTCCAAGGCACCACCATGGAAGCTACAAAAAAGCCAAAAGCAAGGAGATGCACCTTTAAATATAAAGGCATAGCCAAAATCTTTGTAAAAGGGCGCCAGGCTCCCTCCTGAGCAATTTGTAACCATGGACAGGGTGGTAGGACTAAGCTAGGAAGTTAGGGCAAAGGGAAAAAGGGCATAAGCCACGGTTGGCCATGTAAAAAGGGGATGACCACCCAAGGGAAATAGAGCATGTATATAAGCCAAAAAGTTAATGGAAATTCTCATTCTTGGTGTGTGGCAAAAAGCTTCTTCTTCTTCTTCTCTTCTTCTTGCCTTCTTGTGTGTGCTTGAGTGAGGGAGTGAGTGTGTGAGAGTAAGGGATTGAGAAGAAGAAGATCCCCATCTCCTCTCTTCATCCTCATCTCTTCTCTTCTCCTCTCTTGTCTTGCACGGCTATGGAGGATGGAGCTTGACGGAGAGGGATTGGGGTTGCTCGAGCTTGCATTGAGGATCGTGGAGCTATTGGTGTGCACGAGAGAGGAGGGTACTCGATCAGGGCATCAAGGTAAGCTCACCACATCCCATAGGTAGGGAGAGCGCATCGGCTATGTGAGAGGTAGCCATGGCCTCTCGGCTTGAAACGCTTGAACAATAAGTGGTCTGTAGGTCTCGGGGGTTGAGCGAGAGAGCTCCCTTCATTTTGGTTTTGTTGCCGAGACAAATGGATTCGAGGCTTGAGCGCCCCGCCCTTCGAATCAAGCATGGAAGTAGGGTTTCATCCCTGAACTGGTGCTTGAGGTAGATAGGAGATTTAGGAGTGTTAATCGTCAAAAACAAGTAAGTATTTTTGGGTTTGGATGTGTAGAAGGGTAGGCTAAAGAGCATGAACACTATCTTGTGATTTTTTATTACATTAGGTAGGATAGGATAGGAAGTAGGGTTTTTGTTGCTGTATAACAAGCTGAAACAGGGAAAAGAAGGGCAAAAAATGAAATCTTGGGTTAAATGCTAGTAAGAGGAGCAAGATTAAGGTGAATGCAGACCTGGGTAGGGGAATAAGAGGCTAGGAGTGGCAAGGAGACCTCATTTTGCATTTGAGAGATTGAGGAGAGCTTGAGAGAGAGAGAGAAAGAGACCTACTGAGCAGAAGATATTGGGGCACTCGATTTTGGAGCTATTCCTATGATCTAGGTATGCAAAAACCTCCCTTGTATGTCATTGTTGTTATATGGAAAGCCCTGTAGGAGGCTGTGAGATGTGCTTGAAGAAATTGATCAAAATCATATTGTTGCACCATGTTACTACTGTGTCGACTCCTAGAGTCGGGAAGTCGGACCGTCTAACTGCAAGAGTCAAACCGTCTGACTCTGAAAATCAGACCATGCCCCTTTGGTCTGATCAGACACCCAACCATCTAATCAGACAACCTTTCCCAATTGGACCGCCCATCCAATCGGACACCCCATTTGTTCAATTGGACACGAGCTCAATCGGACCCTATCATTCTAGTCGAACAAGCAAGGATTAGACTTGACATAACAATCAAACCCAGTAGGGATCAGACTAGCTTGTCCGATCGAACCACTTTTGGGAGTCGAACTACCATAGTCGGGGACCATCCGACTATGAAAGTCAGACCACCCAGAATCAAACACTCCGATTTTGGGAATCAGACTAATAGACCAGACCAAAAAACACTGAGCCAGGACCACATCCTCAACTCATAACCAATTAGCTTAGATACCAAAATACCCCTAGAAGCCCATCATGGGATGCCAGAGTCAGAAACTAGTGAAAACTGCAATTGAATGCCCTAGAGGCAACCTCTAACAGCTCGAGACTAGACTTATAGCACCAAAGTTGGTCATTGGACTCTGTAACTCACTATAACTCAGCCTTGATAGAGCATAGAGGGAGAAACATAGACCTCAGACAATCCAGACCTAAGACCATGGTTAGAGCCATACTAGGTCGTAGACAAGCCAAGGGGTAACCATACATGTATGATTATTTTGTTTTGTTTGCATACCCCATAGTGATTTCTTTTACACAAGTGCACCAAACAACGAAAAGTCTAATTTTGCACTGTGCACAAAAGAGCACCCAGCACTGAGTGTATCTAAGTTGAGGACTGTTTTCAATAACAAGGAACACACTCAGACGTAATAACTTGAAGGAACCTACCAGTAGGAGGAGACCCCAAAACATAGTCGGGTGCCTAAGAGCCCCATTGATAGACCTTTGGAAACATCAGCGGGACCGACAGGGCAGCAAGGTTGAGGATAAGGTGCTACTAGAGCTACTCAGATTGATCAATAACCTTGTGGAGTGGGAGGCAGAGACATTGTTAGGAGTGAATACAAACCCGGGAGATGACCAGCTAGACTTGGGTGAATTCCTAGTCACGGTCCAAGACATGGTCAATGAATACAACCTACTGACCAGAACAATAATCCACAATAGGCTAGTAGAGGAGGTAGTGGCAAGCCTAGAGGAAGAGAGGAAAGCAGTTAGGAAAGCGCTGCAAGGCATAGCCACCTACAACTGCGAGCAAAGAGCTAGGGAGCTGCAGCAGGACATAGATGTGCATGAGGCCATACTGTGCTAGCACTAGTGTTGAGAGTGGAAAAAGACTAAATTTTTTATTGATTTTTATTGTTTTTGAGGTCTGAATGGTTGATTTTTGATGGATTTTGAGTGATGTTTGGTTGTTTTTGGAAGTGATTGAGAGTTTTTTGGATGATATTGATTATGTTTTGGAAGCTCATGATGATTCTTAGTGGAAATATGAGGTTATGTGATGTTCTGATAGGTTCTGATTGGTTATGATACCTTTTGTTTAGCTTCTATTTTGTTCTGATTTTCTTTTGTATGAAGCATGGATTGATGGTTGATGAAGGTTGAGGTCTTTTGAAAGCTTATTGAATAGTTTTTGATAGTTTGGAATGGTTTTAGTATGAGTTATGAGGATCTGCTATTCTCTGATGACCTTCTGTAACCCTCTGTAGATTCTGTAGGGCCTCTGTCTCTGCTCTGTTCCTGTTATGTTCCGTTCTTTGTAGATCTTCTGTAAGTGTTCTGTAGAATGTATGTGTGACTTTGGTAAAGTTTTCTAATTTTTGGAAAGGATGAATCTAAGCTCAAAAGAGCTAAAACAAATGGAAGAACCAACTGTTGAAGACTGAAGTGACAGTGATAGTAGTGAGCTATGAAGAGACACTGTAGTGGCTCTGGTGCCCTTTCATACCTCCCATACCTCTTGGGAGGAGCATCTACGACCTAAGAAGGATTATTAAGTGCCATTCTTGAGTATTGTAGTGAGGAGATGATGTACTATTGAGAGAGAGAGAGAGAGAGAGAGAGAGAGAGAGAGAGAGAGAGAGAGAGAGAGAGAGAGAGAGAGAGAGAGAGAGAGAGAGAGAGAGAGTCTGAGATAGTCAATTCTATAAAAAACAATGTATCTACTATGAGAGATAGAGAGAGAACTATGAAGACAATGAATATGAATACTATGTGATTGATTTCCATTCAAAAATGGTGTATTCTTTTGTGTTCTTATTTGTTATGATGGATTCTATGAAGATGTTGAAGATTATGGTTAGTTCTATTAAATCCGTGGGAGATATCTACTATGTTGATGTGTGAAGATTTGCTATTTTCCTTATTTTGGTCATCAAAAGAATGAAACAAAAACTTATTGATGTTATAAGATAGATTTTCTGGCAGTAGAAACTCCTTTTCCTTGGTGTCTCTCTTGGGGCTCCAACTAGCCAGCAGAAGCAAGGCAGGAGGATCAAACATGGAGAGAGAGAGAGTGCTAGAGGCAAACCTTACGCTAAGCAAGCTTGTGACCAAGTGGCTCATGGACAACATAGTTACTGAATAGAGTGTAGTAGCACTAGCGACCTCGCTACTCTCAGGCCTAGGAATGGTGCACAGATCGGTCACCGTATGCGTGCGTATTGAGCGTCAGAAGGTCCCAAAGAACAAAAGAACTCTACTTTTTACACAAAAACCAATGAAGAAAGCTTGCACGACATGAACAAGAGACCAATTGGGTGCAATCTCCCCCCATGCCTTGTGTGAGCACTCCACAAAGCATGTATTTAATATATTATTCATATTCAAGCTCAAATAATAGCCCAATTTACAAAGTAGCACACTTTAGCTTTTGAGTTTGCCTTTGTGCCAATAAAGAATTAAAGCTAATGGGCGCCCAAGAAGTCAAGCGGTACCCAAATACAATGTTCAATACAAGTATTTAAATCGTGCGTCCATACACATACAAAATAATAAATAAATATCAAATAAGCGCGATAAAATATAGGCGGCATGCCTAAGATACGCGCCCATAAAAAATTGATGATAATTTGAATACACGCTATCCTCCAATGCTTCCCACTGCTACCGCTACTTGCTCTACACATCAACTGAAGCATTCACAATTGTTAGAAAAATAATACAATTAAACCAACAAAAGTGAATACCTAGCAGTCTTTAGCTACATAAATAAATTGGTTAGAAATCAATCCTAACCCTAATTTATTACGAGTGCGCACTCTAAACTCATAAATGTTTATTAATTTAAATATGTATTTTGCGGAATCACCCGCTATGGAATCACCCATGTACACATAAAATTAATCAAAACGCCCGAAAAGGATAGGCATCCCCATTGACTTCTCGCACAAAGAATCCACATTGTGTATGAGCCCCGGTAATAATAAAATTTTACGAAATCCACCGCAAAACCTCATGGAATCCACTATGGAATATGCCTCCTAGCGGATTCCGTGAGATTTTGTGGTGGATTCCGTAAAAAGGAATTACTCAGGGGGCAAAGAGCCAATAAAAAATCCATGTAGTAGCTAAACAGTTGGACAAGTGCCAACCTAGTAGTAACCCGTACAGCTTTGTGGAGCAGTTTGAGCAATTCTACAAGGCCAACGGTCTCACGGACCTTGCACAATGCTCCTACGCTTTTAGGCTCTTCTTAGGTGATAAAGGTAGGATGTGGTACACTAGCTTAGACGCGGCAAAGCAAGTGAACTTTGCCCGACTAAAATATCTCTTCTTTAAGAGATTCTTGGAAGCAAGATACTCTAACAACCTCATAGTCTAATTGATGAATGTTAGTCAAAGGGACAAGGAGGATATAAGAGACTACATCACTCATATGCGCAGTCTCTTCAAGAGAATCCCTGTGAATGAGCGACCCAATGAAAGAGCTATCTCCAACATATTCATAAATGGAATCTGTAGCAAGGAATTGTACAAAGCCTTAGCAAGCAACTCTAGCTTGCAGCAAGATGTGCTAGCTACTAGGGTCTTTGACAAAGCAATTAGAGTGGATGACCAACTGAGAGAGAGGAGCTCTCGAAGCTCAAACTGTGATAACGGCGATAACTCTAGTAAGAGGACCTCAGAGAGGACCACAACCTCTAGCAAGAGATCAGTCCCTAGTACGTAGGACAAGGGGAAGACTATAGATCAAGGCCATGAGCTAGCTGAGGTGAGAATGAAGTTAGCAGGATTGCAGGAATTGGTGAGAAAACCAGTGCGACCGCATGTCCAATGTGTGCATTGTGGCGGCAACCACCTTTCGACCGAGTGCTAGGATCCTAGATCTAGGCCTTACGTGAATTGTGGTAGGTTCGCCATGATGCCATGCACTATAGGTTGCCTAGGAGATTCCCCTATGTCTAGCAGTACAATTCGCCATACCTAGGGAATAGGCCACCAAATTTCTTTGGAAGAGGAGCCCAATTGGCGCTCCCAGCACCAAAGAATGTGAAACTAGTCATCCCTAGGATGGAGATAAACTCGACAGGCATACCTAGACCACTGCAACCCTAGTAACCCATCCACCGAGTGATGCTCTAGTCTATTACGTGTTGGAGCCTAACAAAAACAAAGCCTTCATGAACCCTTACATCTTGTATGACGAAGAGGGCAATCTAGTCCTCCTAATGGACTACTGACTAGTTCCGATGATGGCGTTAGGTAGAGGTAGGGACAGAGGATTTGTAGGGTCGAACCCAAGATCCAATCTCGTGTTGGACTTGCGGTCACCCAAGCCATATCTCATCACATTGTCCAAAGAGAGAACAAGAAAATAGGAAAAAAGCCAACCTCAGATGTGTTGAGTGTGCCCTAGATGGAACCCATCCTCTAGCTTAGCAATCGTGCCATCAGTGCCTTTGGGGCTGTTCAAAGTCGAGACATTTGACAGCGAGGATACACCCATCCCACTGCATGTCATGACCAGAGCACAGACAAATCAGGCAGGCATATCATTGCCTGGGCCTAATAACTTAGATGAAGAAAAAAACTGACGCAAAGGTCACACTTAAGATTGAGGATGCAGTAATGCTAGTGACTGGCAAGAAGGTTAGGGTTGTAGAGGTAGAGACCACCACCCCAAAGACGATAGAGAAAAGGAGTGCCAAGGTAGGGGAGTATCCTCACCCTAGGCGCCAACTCAAGGCAATAGCCAAAGTCAAGGAGTGGGTAAAGGAAGCCCAAGAGCACCTTAAGGATGTTGGCCTATCTTAGAGGACTAGATTGAGGATCTCTCTAGCATGAGCACACCAGTACCACCTACGTGACCAAGGTCGAGAGACGCACCCATGCCACAGGCGGTGCCACCTAGGCCAAGTTTAGATGCTACAGGCCAGCTAGCTAGTTAGGACCAATGGCCAAGAAGCACAAACCTAGAAGAGAGGCAAGCAACCAGCAATCTCCTCGTGACATTAGTGACTACCTCAGTGACTCTAAGTTTAGGAGACCTACTGTTAACCCTTAGATGACAAACAAATTGAAAAAGTGAAAAATTTAGAAAATATAAAGCAAAAGATAAGGCCTAGGTAAAAGTGGAATGGAAGACGAAGGCACACCAAGAAAAAATCGAGAAACACAAGAAGTGTGAAAAAGTCCTAAATCAAGGAGAGAGGTGCACAAGAAAAAGCGCAAGTCAATACTTTTGTAAAAGAGTGCAAGGCGCAGCATGATTTATTTTAATCCTCACCCTAGGCACCAACTCAAGGCAATAGCCAAAGTTAAGGAGTGGGTAAAGGAAGCCCAAGAGCACCTCAAGGACGTTAAGCCTATCTTAGAGGACAAGATTGAGGATCTCTCTAGCATGAGTACACCAATCTCACCTACATGACCAAGGTCGAGAGACACACCCATGCCATAGGCGGTGCCACCTAGGCCAAGTTTAGATGCTATAGGCCAGCTAGCCAGTTAGGACCAATGGCCAAGAAGCACAAACCTAAAAGAGAGGCAAGCAACCAGCAATCTCCTCGTGACATTAGTGACTACCTTAGTGACTCTAAGTTTAGGAGACCTACTGTTAACCCTTAGATGACGAACAAGGTGAAAAAGTGAAAAATCTAAAAAATATAAAGCAAAAGATAAGGCCTAGGTAAAAGTGGAATGGAAGATGAAGGCACGCCAAGAAAAAATCGGGAAACACAAGAAGTGTGAAAAAGTCCTAAATCAAGGAGAGAGGTGCACAAGAAAAAGCGCAAGTCAATACTTTTGTAAAAGAGTGTAAGGCGCACCATGATTTATTTTAATCCTCACCCTAGGCGCCAACTCAAGGCAATAGCCAAAGTCAAGGAGTGGGTAAAGGAAGCCCAAGAGCACCTCAAGGACGTTGAGGACAAGATTGAGGATCTCTCTAGCATGAGCACACCAGTCTCACCTACATGACCAAGGTCGAGAGACGCACCCATGCCACAGGCGGTGCCACCTAGGCCAAGTTTAGATGCTACAGGCCAGCTAGCCAGTTAGGACCAATGGCCAAGAAGCACAAACCTAGAAGAGAGGCAAGGAACCAGCAATCTCCTCGTGACATTAGTGACTACCCTAGTGACTCTAAGTTTAGGAGACCTACTATTAACCCTTAGACGATGAACAAGGTGAAAAAGTGAAAAATCTAGAAAATATAAAGAAAAAGATAAGGCCTAGGTAAAAGTGGAATGGAAGACGAAGGCACGCCAAGAAAAAATCGGGAAACACAAGAAGTGTGAAAAATTCCTAAATCAAGGAGAGAGGCGCACAAGAAAAAGCGCAAGTCAATACTTTTGTAAAAGAGTGCAAGGTGCACCATGATTTATTTTAAGAGCGCTGGGCTCCTGTGCAAATTGTAAAGGTAAATGGGTGGTAAGAAGGAAGCTAGGAAGATAGGAGGATGATGGAAAAAAGGGCCTACCGGCCATGTAAAAAAGGGGATAAGGGAATGACCACCCAAAAGGGATTTAGGGTTTTGTATATAAAGTTCAAAAAGTAAATGAGAGCTCATTCTTTGGTGTGTGGAAAAGTGGACTCTTCTTCTTCTTCTCTTCTTCTCTTCTTCTCTTCTCTTGCTGGCTTGTAAGTGCTTGAGGGAGGGAGTGTCAGTGGTGAGTGAGAGTGAGGAATCTTGGAGGTGAAGCTCTTTGCCATCTCCTCCCTTCTTCTTCTTCTTCTCCTTTTCATTTCTCTCGTCTCGCACGTGGCTATGGAGGATGGAGCTTGGAGGAAGAGGCTTGAGGATGCATCATGAATCATGGAGCTATCGGAGTGCTTGAGGGAGGAAGCAACTCAATTGGGCATCAAGGTAAGCTCACTACACTCATAGAGAGGGATAGTGCGTCAGCTATGTGAGAGGTAGCCATTAGTGGTCGCTTGAAATGCTTGAACAATAAGCGGTCCATGGATCTTGGCGGTTGAGCTTAAGCTTGTTGCCTCTACATTTTGGTTCCGTTGGTGGGACAAACGGATTCAAGCTTGAGCGCTTGCGCACTTCAAGTCGAGCATCGAAGTAAGGGTTTCATCCCCAAACTGGAGCTTGAGGTAAATAGAAGGTTTTAGGTTTTAATCCGTGCTACAAGTAAGTATTTTTTGTTTTTGATGATTGGTTGAGTAGGAGAATTCAATTTGGTACCTTGCTTTTGATTTTTGTTGCATTTAGAGTAGGATAGGAAGGATAACTCCTAATTGGACCAATTTTGAAGATCAAACCAACCCCAATCGAACCAATTCCAAATCAAACAGATTTTGAAAATCGAAACAACCCCAATTGGACCAACTCCAAATCAGAACAACTCCAAATCGGACACACTACCCCATCTAATCGAATGCTCGACCCATCCGATCACCACAATTGGACCATAGAATCAAACAAAGTGACCTGTCCGATCGATGATACATTTGAGTCAAACCCAACCCTATCAGATTCTTAGAATCAGACATATTAGAATCGGACCAACTCAGGCCATCCGATTGGACACACATGTCCGATTATTGTAATAATTGGACCCGACCCTATCCGATTCCTAGAATCGGACACTTGTAAATCAGACCCCGGCTAACGAGGAGCGTGACCCGTGTCAAAAGAACCCACCGAATGCCTCACAAGTAGTTACAAACCTAGAAATCGTGGTCGAATAGGCTGGAATCGTATTTGGTGCTGTGGGTTGATTGCAAGATCCCAACTCGACCTTGAATGAGCCGAACGGGATAGCGCAGCAAACAAACCCAAGAAGCCAGCAAGGATATCTAGGAACCAAACAGATGACCCTATCAAGCCAACCCGTAGACTAAAGAGCCGGAGCTGCACATACTTTGTTTTCTCACTCACCCTAGTTTCCATCACTTGAATCACACTTGAAAAGAGCTAAACGCCTGATTTTGCACAGTGCACGGAAAGGAACACATGCACGCACACACACCCAAAGTGAGGGTAAGTTGAGAATTGGTTGCAATTAACAAGGAACTCACTCAGACATAAAACTTTGAAGGAACCCACCAGTAAGAGAAGACCCAAAGACATAGAGGGGTGATCGAATCCCCAAGGGTAGGCCCAAGCAAACAACATGGGCGCAACAAGGATAGGCACTATTGAGGAAGTGGATCTACGTGGCCTTATCAACTTGATCAAAAAGTTGGTAGAGCAGGAAGATTTTGACATGGAAGAAGGCAACTCACGCCAAAGAAGCAAAGAAGAGCTGAACCTAGGTGATTTCCTAGAGGCTGCTATCAACAGTTAGCGCACAAATATGATGTTCAAACCCAGCTAGAACATCGCGGTAGACCTATAGAGGATGTCATAGTAGACCTCAAGGAAGAGAGGAAGCTAGCTCGCAAGGCTCTACAAGGCCTAGCTGCATACAACTAGGACCATCAAACTAGGAGCTTGCGCCAGAGTTTGGAAATGTGAGAGATCCAGAGAGTACTAGCCCTAGCAGGCAAAATTGACCGGATGGCGAGAGAGTACTAGAGGGAGACCTCACACTAAGCGTGCTTTTGAGACGAAGCGACTGCTAGATAACATGATAGCAGAGCAAAGCGCGACAGTGTTAGCAACATCAATGCTAGCACGGTTAGGGGTTAATCAAGGCTCTAAGAGCCAATAAAAAATCCATGTGGTGGCAAAGCAGCTTGGACAAGTACTAAGCAAACAACGATCTATACAGCTTTGTGGAATAGTTCGAGCTAGTTTTTGCGAGGACAATGACCTTATCGATCTTGGACAATGCTCCCAAGCTTTTGGACTATGCTTAGGTGACAAAGGTCAGACTTGGTAGATGAGTTTGGATGCCGCAGAGTGTTCCGATTTCAATAGCTTGAAAAATCTCTTCATCAAGAGATTTTCCAAACCTAGGTACTTTGACAACGTGCTAGTGCGACTCATGAACGTCAAGTAGAGAGAGAAATAGGATATTCGAGATTGCGTGACCCAGGTGAGGAGCCTCTTCAAGAGAATCCCAATGGGCAAGAGACCAATCAAAAGAGAGGTATCCACAGAATTCATCAGTGGAATACAAAGTGAAGAGCTCTACTTGGCTGGCAACTTGAGCTTGCACACTGGCAAGGGTCTTTGAGAAAGCTATTAGAGTGGATGACCAACTCAAGGAAAGAAGCTCCAAAGGCTCGAATCAAGAAGAGTCCAGTACCAGGAGTTCCAAGAGGACCTCAACACTGAGTGAGAGAGCAGGCCCAAGTGGGTAGGACAAAAGGAAGGGCACTGACTTGGGATAGGAGCTAGCATAGATTAGGATAGACATAACCAAACTATAGGAGATGATGAGATGACCAACACACCCACATGTTCAATGCATGCATTGTGGTGAGAACCACTTGCCAGCCAAGTGTCAGGACCCTAGGTCACGACCTTGTGCTAATTGTGGTAGATTCGGCCATGACACCATGCGTTGTAGACTACCTTGGGGACTCCCGTACCTGCAGCCTTACTGTCAACCCTACCGTGAGAGCAGGCCACTGAACTTCCTTGGAAGGGGAGCCCCATTGGCTCTCCCCGCACCTAATGATGCTAGGTCGCCCATCCCTAGGATGGAAATAAATCCTATAGGTATCCCTAAACCACTTGGACCCTACATGACCCACCCACCGCTTTAGTCCACTATGTGGACATGCCTAGCAGCGAGATGAGCCTTACGTAAACCTGTACGTGTCGTATGATGAGGAAGGCAACACAATACTTATGGACTACCCCAACTAGTGCCTATAACGGCATTAGGTTGGGGGAGAGGCAGAGGCCTAGGAGCACCAATCCAAGAGCCAATCGTGTGCTAGACTTCCAGTCACCCATGACACATTTCTTCGCACTGCCCGGAGAGGGAGCAAGCAAATAGATAAGACGCACTGAGTGTGGAATTACTCATCTCTTTGTCGATTGCCCCAGGAAAAGGCCATCTACTAATTTGGAAAATGAGCCATCGATTTCATTGGGATTGTTTGATGTCAAGACACTCGATGGGGAGGCCATGCCTATTCCGTTACATGTCATGACCCGTGCACAGACAAAGCATGCCGACATATCATTGCCAGGGCCTAGCAACCTTGATGCAACCTCAGTTGGAAAGAAGAGTTGGAGATGAAGGAAGAAAAGACTAGATGCTAAGGTCACCCTCAAAATAGAAAGTGCCACAACACTACCTGTGGGGAGGGAAGTCATTGACGCAAAGGAAGAAATGTCAACTCCATGGACTGCTAAAAAGGAAAGTGCTAAGGTCGGGGAGTATCCCAACCCAAAGCCATCAAGAAGGTGAAAGAATGGGTGAAGGAAGCCCAAGAGCCACTAAGAGACGTTGAGCCTATACTAGAAGACAAGATTGATGATCTCTCAAGCATGAGTGCGCCAATCTCTCTACCATGACCAAAATCAAGGGAGGTGATGACACCACAAGCAGAGCCATCTAGACAAAGGCTAAATGCTTCGAGCCAGCAAAACAGTCAAGGCCATTGGCCAAGAATCACAGACTTAGGACAGAGGCAAGTGACTAGCAACCTCCTCAATACACTAGTGACCACCCCTGTAACTCTAAGCTTGGGCGACCTACTTAGGCAGCATCCAATGCTATGGCTAGAGCTAAAACTGTGGGTCGAAGAACCAAATGACCAATTACCATAGACTTGCCTGAGCACGATGCAAAAACTCAAATACCGAGTTTGACGCTATACTCCATGCCTAAATCCTTGCACGCCAATGTTTTTTGGGAAGGCACGAAAATGCATGTAGTTCTGCCAGTCCTAGCTCGGATGTCACGAGAAAGGGGATTGTAGATATAGGGGCAAGAGTGAGTGTGCTAAGCCATGCAGTACTCCAGACCTAGGGTAACCCACTAGTCGAGACTACTAGGCTCAACGTCACGTTGGCTAACGGAATGAAGGTGAAACTGTTTAGAGTACTAAAAAATTAGCCAGTGAGGATTGTAGAAATCCAATTCTCAGTTGACTTCATAGTCATGAAGGGAGTGGACTATGACATCGTGCTAGGCCGACCCTGGATCTGCAATGTGAGAGTTGTAAAAGATTGGGGCAACGGTCTTATCTTTTTAGGCAATCGAACAGAGGCTGTAAGAGTAGATATGGACACTTGGAAGGCTATGCCAGTCAACCTAGATGCCATCTCCACCATGTTAAAGGGCGATGGAAAACAGACTAGGGGATCCTATGGGGCCCTTACCAAGTATATTCCGTCCCCAGAGGACGAGCGAGACTAGATGCATGTTCTTGCTATCGTCGACCTACCATTCTCAGACACCGAGGAGTATGAACAAGCCATCAAGGCAATTGGCAAGCTCAAGAACACACTTTCAGTGCCAATCTACATGATGACCGAGACCCTACGTGGAAGACCCAACCCTGTTGGATTCCAAGTCCCGAACAATAGACGAGAGATCTTGGAGATACTAGGGTACTTGACCGACAAGTTGGCTGGCAATCCAGCAACGAATCTTAAGCCACTCCAAGACTTCTTGGACAAGCCTAAGTGGTGATGGTCTAGGGTGCACAATTTAAACTTGAGATACAATTGGGATTTAATCCTCGACTACTAGCAAGAAGACATATGTAAGAACCTGGAAAATGATGAGCAACTGGACAAAGACAGCTTTGACGACAAAT
Organism: Lygodium microphyllum; assembly: GCF_053477565.2. Lineage (NCBI taxonomy): Eukaryota > Viridiplantae > Streptophyta > Polypodiopsida > Schizaeales > Lygodiaceae > Lygodium > Lygodium microphyllum. The sequence continues at coordinate 96,455,970 of NC_141142.1, forward strand.
ATGAAGATTTTTGTTCCTTCAGTGTGATGACAGTGAAAGGAAAATTGATACCTTAGAGTACGACATTGGGGGATGTATAATCAAACAAATATAAGTAGACCCTAGACCACGCAAGCAGAGTGCACTTAGAGTAGAGAAAGGAATTAGACACAAGGACTGTGATCGAACTTGGTTGGAGCACATGGGTGCGATCGACTATGAGCAGGCAAGCCTAGCTTGATCGAATGATGCACCAGTGATGCGAATGGACTCACCTTCTGAGCTATGACCACTAAGAGAACCCCTCTTCTAGCAAAGATAGAGGGTTTCGATTTCGAATCGAAAGTCAGCTTAGATAGTGACCCTAAAATACCTCGGTCTCCCAAGACTAGGTACACTAAAGGGAACCTACCCATCCACCTACGATGTCGATGCATAAGGGAGGAACAACTGATGCTGAGCAAAGAAACATGGATGGAAGAACAACAAAATCCTGCCAAAATGATTCATGAAGTTCAAAAAGGGAGATAGGGTGGTGATCTTGCTGGGAGCCAAATGATAGGGGCAAGCAAGCAAACCAATCGAGGGACTCGCCAAGGTCAAGAAGGTCAATTTAGCTAGGGAGGGGGAGACCCCATGACCTGTCTTTATAGCTGATGACTTGGCTGAGCAAGATGAAGAAAGTCTCATTACTTTCTTGCGAGAGTATGTAGATGTCTTTGCTTGGTCTCTAGAAGAGCTCAAAGGGGTAGACCCGAGTGTGGTGATTCACAATACACCCATGACACCTGATGCAACATCGGTCAAGTAGTGACCATATCCCATGAATCCAAAGCAAGCCCATGCTGCCAAGGAAGAAATTGACAAGCTAATGAGCGTAGGGTTCATCTATGAAATTGAACACATGGACTATGTTTCCCCCATAGTCATTGTATTAAAGAAGAATGGAAAGATTAGAGTGTGTGTCCATTACTAGAAGGTAAACACAGCTACAAAGGGAGATAACTACCCACTGCTGTACATTGAGAACATGCTCGAGAGAGTATGATAGGTATAAAATTGCATTTGCCACTGAATGGGGAGTCTTTGCCTACATAGTCATGCCTTTTGGATTGACTAACATGCCAGCCACTTTCAAATGACTGATGTGTACAATATTCAAAGACATGTTGAGGAAGGAGTTAGAGGTCTTCATGGACGACTTGTGTGTTCACTCTACTTGGCGAGAGCACTTAGATAGACTCCGAGCTGTCTTTGAATGATGTCGACTATACCATCGCTCATTAAACCCCTTGAAGTGCAAGTTCTGGGTGAAGTATGGATGTATCCTAGGACACATGGTATTGAAGAATGGCATTGCCACAAATTTCTTAAAGATCAAGGTCATTGTCAATCTTCCACCCCCAATAGATTACAAGGGTATTCAGTGCTTCTTAGGACATACAGAGTATTATTGATGATTTGTGTTAAACTATGCATTGATTGCTAGACCTCTATACAAGCTGTTGATTATATTCTAATGGACCGAGGAATGCCAATGCGTTTATGAGGAACTAAAAAAGGTTCTAACCACATCACCAATACTACGAGCCCTAGATTGGACACTCACGTTTCATGTGCACAACATCGACACTTCAAAATTTGCCGTAGGAGCTCTGTTGCGCCAACCTCGTGAACAAAACCTGGACTACCCAGTGAGCTTTGGTAGCAGACAACTCACTAAGACTGAAATGAATTACTCAACAATGGAGAGAGAGGGCTTGGCCATGGTGTTTGCTGTAAAGAAATTTTGACATTTTCTTCTGGCTACACCTTTTACTTTCTTTGTTGACCATCAAGCTTGTTATATCTAGTTAACAAACCATGCACTACAAGATGCATTGCTAGATGGCTTCTTTTGCTTTTGGAGTTTTGCTTCTCTATGTGATGGTGCGTAAAGGGAATAAACATTACATGGATGACCATCTGTCTTGCATCCCTATAGGAGAAGCGGCTGGACAAGGCATCCCTACGAGAGAAGCAGCATTATATGACCATCTGTCTCGCATCCCTACGGGGGGAGAAGCGGCTAGACAAGGCATCATGGATGAACTACCAAACGCGCATCTATTCTGCTTATCCAGTGAAAAAGATTTGTTTAGAGATGACATGATGCCATATTAGGTAGATGACATAGTTTAAGTGCTTGAACACAGACTACCAGAATGACCGATAGAAAAGGCTCGACTCAAGTGGCTCATCTTGAAAATCCAACCCTATCAGGTGATAGCTGGCCAACTTTACAGGCTGGGAAAAGATGGGTTATTGCGCAGACACGTGTGTGAGCATGAGATGCATGACGTGCTAACAGAAGCACATAGTGGAATTGCAAGAGGACATTTTAGAGGAGACATGACAGCCCACAAGGTGTTGCAGTTCTAGCTGTGGTGGCCCACCCTCTTCCGAGATGCGAGAACCCTTGAGCTTTGTTCGTGGCATTCTCAGCATCCCATCGACTCCCTACTTGCATTGGGTCTCCTTCCTGGCAGCCATATCCGACTCCTTCGAGCTTTGTTCGTGGCATTCTCAGCATCCCATCAACTCCCTACTTGCATTGGTCTCCTTCCCGGCAGCCATGTCCGACTCCTTCGAGCTCATGTCACTCCCCGACTTCCTGAGCACCTTCCCGGCATTGTTGGGCACCTTCAGGGCATTACATCAGAGGTATTTGATCATTTTCTTTAGGGTTTACTTCAGTTCTCAAGTCTCACAGGCTGTAAACAAGATTGGGGTAGCCACCATTGAAGCTCCCTTGCTTCATATCTCACTTGCCTTTGAACAAGACTTGCTGGAGCTTGTTTGAGGCAGTTTATGACAGTGTTACACTGACATTTGATGCTACATCTTGTTTGGCATTGCCATTTGATGCCCGGTTGGTCCTATTTGATGCCCGAATGTTAGGGGAATGTATGCCTATTGTTTGGAAACCATTTGGAGCTGATTTTGGTGCTAAAATTCTCAGTTTTGAATATAAATCACTGCTATATAGAGTTGGGCTGAAGTCATTTTACTCATGTATGCTTATGCCTATGCTTTTCGGGCTATGTCTCGGGCATATATGGTGATGTATTAACACTTGGGGCTTGACATAGAGCTTGGTTTTGATTCGGGATCATTGGTTGAGCTTGAGATCTCTTTGCAAATCATTTGGATGCTCTGTCTTGGATGTACTTATGGCATGTATGTTGCTTATGTCTGACCGATCTTGACATGCTTAGCCTATGCCATTACTACATGCTAGTTACATTGTTTGGAGCCTATTGCTACTGAAGCTTGGTCTTGGCTTGACCTTGGATTCCCAAAGATTACTTGAGCTATTTATTGGCTTGCCATATTTGTATCTTGGGATGTATTTGATGTCTTACATGCTTATGGATGCTACATACGAATGCTCTATTGCCTACATGTTTGGGATGTACTATTGATGTATTGTCTTGGACTTATGTCGTTGGCACTGTGTCTTGCCTTGGTTTGAGATTTTGAGCTCATACATATGGCTTTTGTGCCAGTGGGAGCATTCTTGAATGCTTATCAGATATTGAGCAGGCGGTACTTTTATGCATTGAGCCGTTACATGCCATTGAGCAGTTACAGACACTTGAGACTTTGGGACTTCTTACCCTTTGGGATGATACATCATATGTCTTCGTTCAATGTATGCTTATGAGCTAAGTCTCAGTTTTGGATCCGTATCTTTGTGAACTGACACCTACTTGTGTCAAGTTTTGGTAGTGGCAGGAACACTTTGCCCCGTTGATTGGGGGGTGTGCCTACTCACTGGCAGATGTTTGTATGACATACTTGGGTGTTGGATTCATGCTTATCGACCATCATATGCTTATGCTATGCCCACATGATGCCGGCTTTGGTCTTGGCAGTATCTGATTACCTTGGGATTTGATTTTGACACTGTTAGCTCTCTTTTACTGAAATCTGAAATTTATTACAGCAAGCATATATGTATGGACTGACATGGATTTTTCATGTTGAAACACTCTGAAATGATGTACTTTCACTAGTACTTGGTGGGCAGCAGCTTTGGTTCCACTTTTCTCACCATTTTCTCTCAAATTTGGTGATTTTTTTGTCATTTTCTGCAGTAAATAGCAAGCAGTTTTGAACTGTCTACAGTCTTCCAGCCTGCATTATGGCGAGTTCGTCCATTGATCATGCTATTTTTAACATCACTAAGCTTGATGGTATGAATTACTCTTATTGGAAGAGCCAAATTTGGCAGTGTTGGTGCAGAAATCGCAGATCAAACCATTGAGGTTGAGCGGGCATCTGCCTGCAACTATGCCAGATGAGGAATGGCTTGAGCTTGATGAGTTATGCAAGTCCACTATTGTATTGTCTCTCACAGAATAGGTTCACTATAATGTCTTTGAGGAAGAACATAGTGCATGGCAGTTGTGGGATAAGATAAAAAATCTCTATGACAAGAAAAGTCCAGCGAGTCAAATGTATGGCTAAAGCAACTTATGGATCTGTGCATGAAGGAGAATGTGACTATGTCTGCTCACTTGAGCCAGTTCCATGCTATACTCAAGAACTTGACTTCGCAGGACATCACTTTTGCAGAGGATGTCACTCCTCTTTTCTTGCTTGGTACTCTTAATGAGTCATGGGATGTATTTAGCACTGCATTATGTGCCTCTACTACTACCTTGAAATTATCTGATGTTGAGAGTGCTCTTTTGCAGGAAGAGGTTAACCGTAAGAATTTGGATGCCTCTCGTGTGTCTCATGCTATGACAGTTAGAGGCAGGAATGATGGATATGGAAAGCATGGCAGTGGTAGTGGCCGTGGATGGGATTCTCAAAAATCTCGGTCCAAGTCTCGTGGGAAGTCACGTAGCAAATCCCGTGGCAGGAATGCAGATGTTACTTGTCACCGTTGTGGGAAAAAGGGCCACATTAGGCCACAATGCCATGAATTGCGCAATGAAAGGCAGAAAGATAAGGGGAAAGACAAAGTGTAGGATAAGTCTTCTGATCGCAGCATAGTATCTACAAAGTCCAATGTTAAAATTGAAGAGATTAATGTTATGCAGCCTGAGAATGTTGATGATGATGATTATATCCTAGCAGCTTCTTCTAGTGCTTCACAGATGATGAAGATACACTCTATGTATGCACAGTGTTGGCTCTTGGACTTAGGTGTATCCTTTCATGTGACACCTTGCCGAGAGTAGTTTCATTCATACCGTACTGTTTCGGGTTCTGTGCGCTTGGGTGATGACAGCTCTCTTGATATTGTGGGCATTGGTGATGTTAGGCTATAGTTTCCTTCTGGCAGCAGTTTTGTTATGCAACATGTACGTCATGTACTTGCTTTGACACGCAATCTCATGTCAGCTGGACAGCTTGATGGAGACTCTGCATGGAAGATCACTCGTGGCAGACTTGTGATTGCGAGAGGTGCCAAGGCTGGCAGTCTCTACCCCTTGATTGTATCAGCTTCTTTCCTTGATCATGTTTTGTATGTGGGTTCTATCCCACATGTATCTCTTTGGCATGCTCTTTTGGGCCATATGTCTTTGAAGGGAATGAAAATGCTTTCTGGTTTGCAGTACTTACCGCCCCTTGATTATGCATGTTTTGATTCATGTGAGCATTGTCTTTATGGTAGGTAGACTAGGTCTACGCATAAGAAGTCTGGTAGGCCATGCATGAGTGAGCCCTTGGCATTGGTACATTCGGATGTTTGTGGGCCCATGCCTTGTCAGTCTATGGGTGGTGCAAAGTATTTTGTTACGTTCATAGATGATTTTTCACAGAAAGTTTGGGCTTATCCCATTAAGCTGAAATCCGATGTCTTGGCTGTGTTTCAGAGATAGCTTACATTGGTTGAGAACCAGTCTGGGTATAGGCTAAAATGCCTAAGGACAGATAATGGGGGTGAGTATGTCTCATGTGCTTTTGAGCAGTTATGTGATGAGAGGGATATTAAGCGTCAGTTGACTGCCCCCTACACCCCACCCAGAATGGTTTGGTTGAGCGAATGAATAGAACCATCTAGGAGCGTGTACGCAATATGCTTAGCCATGCAGGCCTACCACAGAGCTTTTGGGTTGAGGCAGTTAGTACAGTTGTGCATATCATAAATAGATCATCCTCTAGTGGTTTGGATTTCCAGGTTGCAGTGGAGGTATGGACTGGAAAACTTTCCTCTTATGCGCATCTCCGTGTCTTTGGATGTGAGGCATTTTGCCATGTGCCCAGGGACAAGAGAAGTAAGCTTAATCCCAAGAGTGTCAAATGCATTTTCCTTGGCTATGGGGATACAGGCGAGATGGGTTATCATCTCTAGGATCTGCAGGCACGGAAAGTCATCCGCAGTCATGATGTAGTCTTCCATGAAGACAAAATGCATAAGCAACCTGAGAGAGTTATTGAGATCCGCAGGGTCATATTTCAGGAGGAGCCGAGAGCTCCCGCACAGCCAGTTGGACAGCCTACAGCTGTAGTAGATGCTCATGGTCAGGGTGTTAGACAGGTAGTTGGGTAGGCAGCAGAGCCTACCATGAGACGGTCTACTAGAGACAGACGTCCACCTAATAGATTTCAGCCCTCAATGCATTATGTCTTGGTTACAGATGCAGAAGAGCCTTTCACCTATGATGAGGCTATACGCAGGGGTGATAGTCACAGAGGGCTATGCAGTCTGAGATAGACTCCCTGCATAAGAATGACACTTGGGATTTGGTTTCCTTGCCTATGGGCAAGAAGGCTTTGCCATGCAAGTAGGTGTACAAGCTAAAAAGTACCCTTGGACACCCCAAGCCGGCATACAAGGCTAGATTGGTAGCAATTGGGGGTAAAGGCGCCTTTGCCTAGCCGCCCATGTATTACTACACTGACAGTCACCGCCACTGCACACTGCAGGTGGCGGGCGCCCGTCACCATCACTTTATTCTTTATTCTTTTAGTGATAGTTTGAATAAAGGAAGGCCCGATCACACATTGTGATTGTTGGAGTTCCCATTTCTTGTCTCTCTCTTTCTTGCTCTTGCTCTCCCGCCATAGCTCTCGAGTCCAAGCTTCGATCTGTCTCTCCCTTTTAATATTATCAATATCTATTTTTAGCCTCTTATATTCGTGATTATGATATTCTTTGCATTAATGATATACAGTCCTGGCCTCTTTTATTTAATGATATGTTTAAATTAATGATAATGATAGGTTAACTCTAAATTCAAATTAGTAAAAAGATTGGCACATATTTTTTTCCCTCCTTTCTTTTGTCCCTCTCGTGGTAGCCTAGTCCTCTCTCTCTCTCTCTCTCTCTCTCTGTGTGCTATGGATACAGAAATTTGACCTTCAACATTGCGTCCAAGCTCCCAAATCACATCCATATCAGTGTTTAACTCATTCCAAAAAGATGGAAGATGGATTTCTACAATCATTAGCAAAGGTAGTTGGATCACCATGCAACATGCAAAACATGGGAAAAGGCAAAGATATGAGAGCTCATTAATCTCTTCTTGGAAGGGTAGAATCCAAGATTTCAAGCTTGGAGTAAATAAGAATAGCATAAAAGAGGTTATGGTGCAACATGTGTTTATGCATAGAGAGCTGTATTTGGAACCTGAAAGTTCAAATCTTCCAATGCATAAACCAAATTGTAAGGATTTGATTCTTAAAGTCTTTCTTTTCTTTAACTTTGTTTAAGGTCTTCCATTATAACATTTGTCCATTTGTCTTGTAGATGTCTATCCCTCTAATCTTGAGGAATGGCAACTAGTCGAGTCTATTGTTAATGTGATTGATGTGATGCATGGCTTGATTGGAGAAGAGATGTACAAAGGTAGAAAGAAGACAGAGCTTGCAGAGAACGGAATATTCTTCTATGACCATTCTTATATTGTCCCCATGCAACGTAGCCAATGGGGATCAATATCCCCCCTTCCTTTGCCAGGTTTACCAAGCTTTGAGTGGCCTTTGCCAAGTCCAGCTACTAGTGAGGGCTATAGATATAAAATATTTTCTAAGATATAGAGAGCATTAAAACCTAGTATCTCAAGTAGGCTAAGAAAAGTTACTTTGTTCATGCTTATTAATATATTTGTTGACTTATTTTCTAATGTTGAGATAAGAAAATCAAAGGCTATGCTTTCGTGAAGAGACTAGCATATGATCATGGTTATACAATTTTTTGATGAGGGATGGGACACTAGGATAGAAGGAAAAATTATATGTAAGATAGATCAAGACTTTATAGCTTGTAAATATATGATTGCTACTTAAAATTTCATCCTCAGCTTTTATTATAGTAGATGGCATTATGTTGGCAGTAGTCTGGTTGCTTTAGACCAAAATCTTGATAATTTTAGCAACGATCCTATAGTGAATCTTGATGTTTGGTACAATGAGGACATTATCATCATGTACGCTACATCAACTGAGGATGGATTCACAAAATGAAGATATTGAACTACCATATTCATTTGTGTTCCAACTTATAACAAACGAGTAAGTTTTTATTTCATATTATATCCACTTAGGTGTATATCTAATTTCACTTCTTGATTAATAAACATTTGTAATAATTTTTTTACAGATATCAACGAGGAGAGAGAATAATATATAATGCAAGGATATTGAAGAAAATATCTCTTTACTATTAATATAAAATACATGTACAAAGTTTTGTCAGCAATCTCCATGACTTATAAACAAGGGCTTACAATCTGAGGCAAAGCTACTTTTTTTTAGAACTTTTGTGAGGAGAAGGAACATCCTTTCTAGGAGTCCTTTGCCTATCTTTGATGCTTTGGTAGTTACATGCACCTCCTCTCCTTCAACGTCCAAGCCCCCACTATTATCCATACTTGTCGGCTGTATACAATTGGCCATTATGTACTTCAAGAGCTTTGCTCTTATATACCAAATGTGCTCACTTGTATAGCAATCCCCTATAAATTGTCATACATTTGTAAGAAAATATTTTTAGTTCATTGTTATTTTTTACAATGGACTATTTTGCAATAAAAATCTATCTTAAAGTTTAGTATGTTTCACATTACCTTTATAAGTTTATCATCATTGAGATAAATAAACAAAACCAATCTTCTGGCATTTACAATTACTCTCCAGTCACAATAGTAATTATCATCCTGATGAGGACACTGCAATCAACAATATAAAGTAAAACTACAAAACTTGTTTATGGTAGTTTTTAGAATAAATTTTCTTAGTATGTTCCAACCATATTAATCAAGAACTTACTGCAACTTGTCTATATTGCATTGCTGCAATTAAGTCAGAAGGCATGGGAGGCCTTTTCTCTAGCACTTCAATCAATCTTTTGCAAACTCTGTACCAAAAAGGAAATAAAATTTAGAGTTATTACAAAATAAATATCAAAATATTTAGATTACCTGCAACAAAAATATAAAAATATCAAGGAGATCCTAGATTATTAACTTACAACTTAGCATTTCCATGGCTTTCTTTTATAGAATTGATGAGGAAGCATTCTCTCTCCACACAATCTATTCCAATCAGGCTCCAATGAGAACTAAAAACAAAAATATTTCAATAATCTAGCAAAACAAGATCTCATAAAATCTTTAAAAATATCAAATTACTTACTTTTCATTATATGGAATTAGAAGAAGCTCCAAATATTCAAAGTCAATTGAATTGAACCAATGGTCAAAAGCACTTGCATCAAGCTCTTTCCTCATATAGTATGAGATGGATGGATCAAGAACCTCAATCTTTTGTTGTATATCGAACGGGAGTTCATGCATTACACACCTAGCAAAGGAATGGAGATATTAAGCATCAACATGAAAGTCTATTGCTAGAAAAATATGGTGAGTAAAAACAAAATTTAGTAAACTATACCTCATCCTAGCAAGAAGAATCAAGTCATTTACTTCTCTCACTTTATTTTGGAGAATTTGAGCACAATCAAAGTTCAAAAATACCATATCAAATCTCTTATTAATATCAGCAAGTAAAAAGCAAGAAATATTGAAGCCCTTAGGGTTAGCCCTTTCAACAATGGTAGATAACTCCTCTTCAAAAGATGGGAGTTGTTCTCCTTCCTTTTTTTCTTCCCTCTTTCTTTTATACTCCCTCCATTTATCTCCCTGCTTTATTGTGGCCTTTTTCTCTTTCTCATGATGTCTTATGTCCTTTTTATGCGTAACATCTTCAACCTTCAAGCTAGTATCATTTTTCTTCCTTCTATATGGAGGCACATTTAAAATATTAAAAGACTTTACATTAGAAAGAGAGACTAGCTCAAGGACCTTTGAAAACCTGTATCTTAATCTCCTGAGAATAATCATGTCTTTATCCATAAGCGTAAGCCTATGTGCATGAGTAGCATAGATATAAGAATCTTGGAAAAACTCAATCAAAAAATACTCTATAGCCTCCTACATACAGTTGAGACCTGCCCTTGTCCATCTAAAACTATGAAGACTATGCTTGTCACAGATTTCTCTGAGACAAGCCTCTAAAAAGACAACTTTGGAAGGAATTGCATTATTCAAAGCCTTCATTGCACTTCTAATCTCCTTAAGACACCTCACATGTTGTGATAACCGTCTTCTTGGCTTTGATTTCCTTGAAAGTTTGGAAGGCTTGGAGGACTGATGTATCTTTGAAGCAAGACCTCTAGGATCAACATTCTGCTTCCTTACAATGGACTTAATTCTAGCCATCTGAAACATTTAAAAAAATAATAATACAAACAAATTAGGAAATATCTCCTAATCTCTCATATGAATTTATCTACAATCACGAAGCAAGAAGCAAACACTAATCACATAGTTTAAATCCAATTTCAATAAAACAATGCACAAGACGTATAAAATATAGGGAGGCATTTAAGACCAAGGAACTTAGCACCCTATCGTGTTTCATATGACAAAAGGGAAAAAATGCAAACTCAAGTCGTATGAAAAGCGAGGAAGCCTAACTTGAAAAAAAGAGTATAACATTATTCGCGTTTCATACGTCACATTAGAAACATGGCAAGGCTTAGTCATATGAAACGCAAGGAGGTCTCACATGGACAAGAGAATCCTTACATCCATAGTGCTTCATACATGCATATTATTGCTATAATATTTAAAGAAAAATATTAATAAAATGCTCAAGATTGGATGTTAATACAAACATTCAACACATCTATTCTACCAGGTATATTCACCTAGTACCTTCTAAAATATTTTCCATCTCACTATCAGGAAGCAAAATTTATCAGTGCACAGATCGGACGCCGTATGCGCCCATATTAAATAGGATTTGCTACTTTTATGTAATGCACGTTTAGCCTGAGTATGAGTAAGCAATGGAAAATTATTGGAAGCGTGCATACCATGCAGTGTGATTTGTTTTCCTTGAAAATAAATTTTAATTAAATGCGTAGAATAATCTATATCAGGATTGTATTGATGATGCCAAGGCATTCCTAAGATAATGTCACTAGACTGCAAAGGTACAACTAAGAAATTTCTTCATTCAGTATAATCACCAATTTTAATTTCTAAATTATGCACCTCTTGTGTTCCATTATATCTCATACCTAGGAATGCAGCCTTGATGCGATAATGTGTAGAAACAGTATGTAAATTCAATTCTTTGACTAATTTTGCAGAAATAAAGTCATGTGTGCTCCCATCATCATGTAAAATAGTCTTTTCTTTACCATGCACAAAACATTTCATTGTTAATAAGGAATGGGGAGTCGGCATACTTGGCAAAGTATCCAAAGTAGTACCAACGTTGTCGTCATCTTCCGTAAAGTCCGGCATTTCCTCATGTTCTTCATCTTCTATTGCTCCCAGATAATTATTATGAACGGATGGATTTTTGGATTGACAATTGACTGCTAGATGTCCAAGTTGATGACATTTATAACAAATTATGGGTTTTGCTTTGGATACATTATTGGTAATGGCATGAAGTTTAGGAATGTTGGCATTTAACGGAAGAGATGGCTTAGGGTTTGGATTTGTGTTTGATGGCTAGGCAGGTGGTCGTATCCAAGATTTACAGAATAAAGATGGAAGAAAACGACTTTGATTAAATCTTCAAAAATTTGAATTGAATTGTTTGGAACCAAAGTTACCATTAGTTGAAAATTGTTGTGGTCGCTTGTCTCGTCCGTGAATTTTGTCTTCAGTGTCATGAGCCAAGGAAATTGCATCTTCAAGGGTTGTTGGCTTGAACATATTGACTTCCGCATAAAAATGTCCAAGGAGGCCAGACATAAACTTGCGTTTATGAGTTGCTTCAGGTACATCTTCGAGCATTCGTAGTTGCAATAGAGCATTCCAGAAACGTTTAGTATATTGTGAAATAGGTTCGCGATCCCTTTGTTGTAGAAAATCCCATTGTTTGATTGCTTTTTCGTGGAATTGGGGAGGAAGGAAATTTTGCAAAAATTTCTTTTGGAAAGTCTCCCAAGTAGTGGGACAATCAACGCTTTTGCGGACCATAGTCCACCATAAGGATGCTCGGTCAACTAAATGGTTAGTCGCACATTTAATTTTGTCTTTCTCAGCATATGTTTCTTCATGGAAATAATCATCAAATTAACTGATAAAAGCAAGGACAGTCTTTCCATCGCGTGATCCATTGAAAGTACGAAATTTGAAGTTTCTTTTACTTATCCTTGTTTCTTTCCAAATAGATTGGGCTTCAAGTGTTGCATCGATGGTACATCGTATAAGATCTTCAGGTTGTGATCCATCTTGGTTAGTGATAGATCGTTTGCAGATTGGCCAATTGAGCTTGCAAAGCTTGTCGTGCTCTTCGTTCCTCTTGTAGCTGCATCATAATCAAATCCAACTTTTGCTCCATTGTTGGTTTGGGTAGATCACCTTCAGTCATAAAATCTTCCATGGTTTGATCAGTCATCTTGCAAAATTCCAAAAGACCTCACACACTCGAAACCTTGTTAGTGGGATGAGCGTAGCTCAAAGGTGGGTTTACAAGGCTTGTATATATATATATATAGTTTGGCTTTTGTAGTATTTCTCCTTTGCGATTGCGAAATTCGATGTCACAACCGTCTTCCAAGAAAGTAATTTTGTGTATAGACTACGTATAGTATGCGTGTTGATGATTGATTGTTGTAATCTGCTTCTGTCAGTTCACAGGTGTGAACAGGGGCTTCCAGAGGGTAGTAAACTGAGTCATGTGCTGCTGAGTATGAACTGCCTTTATGATAGTTGTTGAAGATGACTTATAGGACCTTAGTAACTTGAGGAACTTGGAGGACTTGGAGTTTTAAGTCTTTGTGACTTAGCTTGGATTTAAAGGACCTGAATATGTCCTCGCCCGATTCGGCGATGACCAGTTCGTGCTGCCGCTACAGATGAATGAATTGGAATAAAGAAGCTTTTAGTTAAGCTTCTTTTTAAGCCTTATTGCTTATCTTTAAAGCTTTGAAAGCTATGGTAGAAAATTTCTTATCTGAGAAGAAAGAACCAACGACTTCATGAAGGATCTTCCCGCGTGGTCCTCCGCCTGCAGAGGCCGGTCCCTCGCGATCTGAGTGTACAGTAGGGGGTTATTAACTGCCAGGAACACGCTCGTATCGACTGTTTGCCACGAGATTGACTATAGAGATCGATCATTCGAGGAGCTCCGCCTTCACACGAGATGGTAAGCAATTGGAAGCTCTTGATCTCAGCTTTGCTTTGATACCACTGATGCACAGATCAGATGTCGTATGCGCGCGTAGTGAGCATTAGAAGGTCTCCAAGAACAAAAGAACTCTACTTTTTGCACAAAAAACAATGAAGAAAGCTTACACGACATGAACAAGAGACCAATTGGGTACAATCTCTCCCCATGCCTTGTGTGAGCGCTCCACAAAGCATGTATTTTATATATTATTCATCTTCAAGCTCAAAAAATAGCCCAATTTACAATTAGCACGCTTTAGCTTTTTGTGTTTGCTTTTGTGCCACTAAAGAATTAAAGCTATTGGGCGCCCAAGAAGTCAAGCGGTACCCAAATACAATGTCCAATACAAATATTTAAATCGTGCGTCCATGCGCATACAAAAATAATAAATATCAAGCGCTTTAGTAAATAAGTGCGACAAAATATAGGCGCTATGCCTAAGATACGCACCCATCAAAAATTGATGATAATTTGAATACATGCTATCCTCCAATGCTTCCCAATGCCACCGTTGCTTGCTCTACATATCAACTGAAGCATTCACAATTGTTAGGAAAATAATACAATTAAATCGACAAAAGTGAATACCTAGCAATCTTCAGCTACAAAAATAAATTGGTTAGAACTCAATCCTAACCTTAATTTATTACGAGTGTGCACTCTAAACTCATAAACGTTTATTAATTTAAATATGTATTTTGCGGAATCACCAACTTACACATTAAATTAACAACGCGCCCGAAAAGGATAGGTGTCCCCATCGACTTTTCGCACCAAGAATCCACTTTGTGTATGAGCCCTGGTAATAATATTTTACGGAATCCACCGCAAAACCTCACGGAATCCACCGTGGAATATGTCTCCTGGCATCATTTATATTTCAAGGAATTAATATTTGAAGTTTTATTATTTCACTTAGTTATTTATTTACTTGAAGCTTGAAGTTAAAGGTCATTGAGCTTAAATGGACAAGAGAAAGCCTACACCCATGTCACAACAGAAACAGGAACATGCCTTACTCGTTTGAAATGCGAGTAGGTCTCACATGGACAAGAGAAACCTAGCACCCATCGTGTTTCATATATTTGGCATTTTTGGGGATGATTTGATAGGACTATTCTAGTGATTCAGAACTAATTCATATTTTAGCAAAAAACTTACATTCTTGAGTGTTGGGTGTGCATGCTATCAATGAAACCTTCTTTAGCCTTGCATAGTAGAATACTTTTGTACTGCGATCAAATTAGCATTGTGTTGGTGTGGTTGAGCATAGAGAGGGTTTTGTTTTCCAAAAAACTCTTTTGAGATTCAAAAATTGGGTTTATAACAAGGTTGGTTTACACGTTTAGCTATTGTTATGTGTAGTTAATTTCACACGTGCGACTAAAGGCTATTTTGCCTGGGAAGTTGTGCCACATGTCACTTACTTTTTCCACATGATAGCACTTTTATTGCTCTAATTTTTAAGTTTTTTCATTTTCATTTTCATTTTAAGCATACATCCTCCAAATTAGTGCGGCATACTTTTTGACAAACGTGCGATGACCGTTGATACACACACACACACACACACACACACACACACACACACACACACACACACACACACACACACACACACACACACACACACACACACACACACACACACACACACACACATATATATATATATATATATATGAACACTCAGGTTTAGATTTTGGTTACTATTTCTTTCAAGTAACTTATCTTGTCTTTGACCAGTCATTTATCTTGTAAGCATCACAAGCCAAATCAAAGATATACTTACAAGAAACCATTTATTCTTAGGAGCAAGGCCTACAAATATCAGGTATCACACTTTTCTTAATATTTTTCTCTGCAATCCTGAATTTCAAGGCATTGAAGATGTAAGCTTGTTTAAGAGGAGAAAGATACAAAAGGGACTTAGAAATTCTATAATGGTTTTACTTTGTTTTTCTATCAATATTGGTCTAGTACACATGTTAAACGATGGGGTTTTTTTTATAAGTGACGTGTGAAACGTGAATTCGTCAAATTTTTTTATAAGTGACGTGTGAAATGCGATTTTTTGAACTGTGAGACGGTCTGAATCATTGTTTTCGCATTTCGTGAGTCAAAAATATTAAACAATGTTTGATTGATATTCTTGGAATTTAATGCTTTCTCTGTTGCATAAAGTTTTAATTCATTTCATTCATCTTGTATTTTCTCAATTTACTTAGCAATCTTTCTTTAGTCTACTGCATATGAGAAAATGTGGATTTGTATATTATGCCCCTTATTTTTATTTTTGTTTTTTGGATTTTCCTTTGTGAGTAATCAGGATGAATAAAAAGAAGTTGGCTTTAGAGGGAATGGAGGAGGAGGATCTGGAGGTCACCTGTGATGAAAAGCTATTTGATTTTCTTCATGCAACTAAAAATTCATCTGGATTTATTTACATCAGATATATGCTCAATGTTCCCTTTGATTTGCAAGAGCTTTTGAAGGATCTTAAAGATAAACTAAAGGATTTCAAGATGTTTTATGATAAATATGTGGAAGGCCTAGAGATTAAGGGATTTGTCCATTATAGCGATGTAATGGAAGCTTCTAATGCTTCTAGAACAACTTTGCAAACAAGGTTTAACCTTATTGATGAAGAATTCAAGAAGTTGAAAGCGGATTGCCCTTTTCATTAGAATCAGCAACATGTCTTCTTGTATAGAAAGATGTTGGATTTCTTGTATATCTTCAATATATGGATAGTTGTTCTTCAGATACAATACAAGAGAAGAAGATGGAGGATATTGCATGCAAAGACAAAGAAGTTGAAGAGAAGGGTGAAATGTTTCAACATGATATTGAGAACCAGTTAATGTAGGGATTTGATGTTGCTTTGTTTAAACATGAGAACATTACAAAAGTGGAAGAAAAGGAGATAGATTTGAGTGCAGAGATTGAAACATGTCCTCTTGAATGTGTCCCAACATTTCCCAGTTATCTCATCAACAAAAAGAGATATATATTAATGCTAAATGATATTTAACACCTTTTTTATCTTAGAGAAGATTACTGCTTGTTGCATGGGGTCAAAATGATAAGAATTTTATAGGTTATGAAGAGGAATTGCTAGCAACTCTTGATGTTGAGGGAGAGAATTTTCAAGATAGTTTTGTAGCCTTGCATTTTTGTATTAATCAGATCATGGAATATGAAAAGGGGGAGAGTACTTACAAATTCAACAAAGACTTGGTATTGATAACATGGGCTATGAAGAGAAACTAAAGTCTCCATTAGAGGAGAAACCAGAAAGTTCAATAAATCTATATAATGATAGTCTTCTTGAAGAAGATGAAAACCTTAAGGTATGAAAGACAATTCTAATAACTCATTGTTATGTTTTGATAAAAGATGGTTCTCCAATTTGAGGACATCATTTTTTGCACCAAGTTAAGTGTATAGCCTAGAAACCCATTATAACCATCACCAATAAACCTCAACAATGAAGAGCTGTTATAGAAAGGCGGAGTGTTATTTTTGCTAGAATCTTTGGGATATAGCCTACCATCTAACCAAAGATCAAGTTTCTTCTTTCCTTCAAACTTGAGTATATGTTTCGTAGACTCTGTAACGATAATGGGTTTTGTTCTCTTCCTTATTGGTTCATACTCACTATCCAACTCAATATGAAGATGATAGAGAGGCCTTTTACTAGAGCTACAAAGTTCATTGGATGATTGATCCATAGTTAAGGATGTGATTAGAAGATTGGATTGAAAAAGTATGTGAATTAGAAATAGGAAGGAAAATGAAGAAGAAGAAAGAAGAGAGTGAGAATGGAGGGAAGTAATCAAACGTTGAACAAAATTCAAATTGAGTATTAGTTTTCACTTTAATGAGGATGAGTAAGATATTCATTATGACAATCTTTGTCACCCTTATGGCGGCCTAGATTTCTAGGTTTGATGTAACCACGAGAATATCGCGACAATGACTTATTAACATTTTTTATATATTTACTTATCAAAATATAATTTAAAAAAAATAAAAATTGATTTTATTTTCTAAAATATTTACTCTCTCTAGGATCGCTTACGAGGCATTTTGGAGACCTCAAAACTCCCCTAATGACTACACCCTATAAGTAGAGAGAGTGTCTCGGCTATGTGAGAGGTAGCCATGGCCGCTCCCTTGAAATGCTTGACCAATAAGCAGTCCGTAGGTCTCGGGGGTTGAGCGAGAAAGCTCCCTTTAAATTTCATTATGGTTGTTCTTTGAATGATAGTGCTATTTTCAATATTGAAAAGCTTGATGACACAAATTTCACCTATTGGAAGACACAAGTATGGCAGGTACGGTTCAAAAGAAGTAGGTTAGGCCATTGAAAACCAAGAGTATAAAGCCTAAGGTGATGGATCAAGATGATTAGGATGAGCTATGTAAATCCACCCTTATATTCTCATTGTCTAAGTAGGTATATTTCAATGTTGTTGCACTTGAGAATAATGCATTGGAGTTATGGAAAAAGATATGCAATATTTATGGCAAGCAAAGTCCTGCATCATAGATATATTGGTTGAAACAGCTTATAGAACTTCACATAAAGAAGGGACTTCTCTATTTGCTCACTTGTATGAGTTTGATTCAATTTTCAGCTAGTTGAGTTTGTAAGACATGCCTCCCTTATTATTGCTTGTGACACCTCTCGAGTCATGGGACACTTTCCGTATAGCCATGTGTGTTAATATGCCTAAGGATGACTTGAAAATTGAGGATGTTGAGGGTACTTTACTCACAGAGGAGATAAATAGAAAGAATGTGGATGTCGCTTGTACTCCACATGCAAGTACCTCCACCTTCTCAAGCTCCTCTATCAACAACTAATATCCCCACTCTTCTTCGATATCAATACTGAATTGATCGGGTGGCAATGGTTCACATCTTCACCTTCACACCTTATTATTGCCAACCTTTTGTATTTAGTTATTGTAAGACATGGTGCATAGCAAGTTTGCCAAGTGTTCACACCCAATTTTTAAAGAGACATCACTATAGTTACAAAAGCATGTCAAAAGAGTATCTTCTTAGCAAGGGTTATCTAGCGCACACACTCAAATCTATATTTGAGTAATCTACTTCTCTTTTGTACCTTGTCAAGTGTTGTGTATTTATCTTTTTTTTTAAATACATGCAAATTCACTACACCTAAGGCAACCCTCTAGCCTCTTCCCCACATCACAACCTCATGGCAAATTAAAAGTGAGATATTCCAAACTTGCTTGGATGACCTATCACCCTGAGGAAATCATCACACCATACTCTTTCACCAATTGGGTCCTCAAGTATGGGACAACGTTCCAAGTTTACTTGGAATTTGATCTAACTCCCCAATCGCACATGCACGTTGATGCACCCACTGCACTAGTTAGATACACCCCCTAGGGAGAGCACAAGTAATAAAAAGGTATCATGAAGCTTCTCAAAAACCACCAACATCGATGGCTTGCACCCATCAGGACCCCTTCATCATCAGCCATTGCCTCTTCCTCCTAGCTAAATCTAGTACTCTCAATTCATTATACTCGGCCACCCACATCTCCTTTATCACCTCACTCCATCTACCTTTACAATTTTCTCATCAAACATCTAAGAGCCTCTCCATCAATTAACAACACCATCCAATTGGTGAAGGTGCCATGGATTGGCACTCATCTAGAAGGGGAGATAAATGTTAAGAAAAACATAGCAAGGAGAAAAACAAGAGGATTGAGCAACATAAATACAAATTAAAATAGGTGGTATAAATTTTATGTAAATATTGGAAGTCTTTAGTTATTTTTCTACAAAATTTAAAAGATATTAATTAAATTTTGTAACACTTGGTGCCATTAGTCGAGCTCCCTCCCATGCAAATTGTAATTAACAAACCATTTTATGTCCAATTTCTTATTTCAACAAGGCTAGAGCTTACTTACATGTAAGCAAGACCATGACCAATAGGAAAAGGCCACAAAAAGGGGCTGGATGCTTAAGACGGATGGGGAAACCCTAACCCCAATCTTTTGTATTTAAAGGATGAAAAAAATAGAAGAGGCTATTCATGTGTGTGCTACCTTGGTATACTTGCCTTCTTGTTTCCACAGAGAGAGAGAGAGAGAGAGAGAGAGAGAGAGAGAGAGAGAGAGAGAGAGAGAGAGAGAGAGAGAGAGAGAGAGAGAGAGAGAGAGAGAGAGAGAGAGAGAGAGAGAGAGAGAGAGAGAGAGGAAGTGTTAGAGAGTGAAAGCGAGAGATTAAGCAAGTGAAACTTCATCTCCTCTCCACACACTCTCTTGCCAAATCCATACTTCTCTCATGCATGTGGAGGACGCATAGGATTGAGGATCGAAAGGCACTAGCTTGGATTGTGGAGCTTGCCAGGTGCAACCATTGTGCTCAATGAAGTGCTTAGCAAGCTCATTACAAGTAAATCATTGTATTCATGAAATGTGTGAGAGGCTAGGCGAGGGATAGCCACCATACTTCATGGATCAAGCCTTTGAATGAATAAGACAGTGTCCAATGTTCCATCATTGAGCTTGTGTAGTGCAACACCTAGTTTTACCCATATTGTCTACATAGCTCTACACCATGTAAGCTCCAATATCATAATAAGAAAGTTGGAGAAACATAACATGGAGAAGAGAAGAGATGAGATGAGATAGTGAATAAGAAGAGATTAGGGAAAAGCTCTTATCTTCATCCCTTCATTCTCCTTTCTTCTTCATAATCTTAAAAGATTGTTAAGAAGTAGACTTCTCTTGGTCTAAATGTGAATACAATGAAAGTATGGAGACTAATGCCATACCAATAGTATAGTGAAAGGGAGCTATTACCATGGAAGATGCATACGTGCATGTCTGGATAGACTATCCCTTGAACATCATTCCTCTAGAAGAAATCAAGTTCTGGGAAAGTATGATTTGATATTTGAATATCTTTAGATTTATTATAGAATAGTTGTCTTTTATGTCCTCTAATTAGCATTGCTTTTTTTAAAATCAAGTTTTATTAAGGGTTTAAGTTGGACACCATATTTGTTTCTATACAAGAATAGTAGTCTTTGAATCTAACAAAACTTATTATTGCTCCTAATACACCATTGCTAGAGGTTAAAAAGGAGAATGGAAAGGGTATAGTTGACTTGATTACAATGCTCATGGATATTAATAGTACTCTAGAAAAAACCATTCTGTCAAAAAATCTTGTTTGATTTTTTGATCCTCAACTTTTAGGAAAATCCAAAATATTAGATATACAAAGTTGTGGGAATAGTATTAAATCAAAGATGGAGATGGCAAAAGGTATGAATTTTTTTGGAATAGAATCTCCTAGGTGCACCTTATCATTGTCCTCACATTCTTTTGCACTTTTTACACTATCATTGCATTCATAATTTTCCCTTGACTTCACACATTCGTACACATATTAGCATATGAGTTCAATATGCATACCTTGGAGAAGCATATGAGCTCAATATGCATATCCTAGAGAAGTATAGGTTAAAGGGAAATAGAGTAGTTCAATCAGCCACACATGGCACACATGCCATGAAGATTGAGGTGGTTGAAATTAGGGATTTACTATGAAGCAAATGTTTTGGGCATAATGCTAGTTTAACTAGGTAAGGTTGTTGCCATAATGTTCCCCTATTTTGTGGTCTAATTGTTAGACTAGGCAACAAGAAGTGTATTGAAAAGAGTAGGAGCAACATCAAGGAAGCCATGCAAGAGACCACACCTCTCATGGGCTATCCCTTGTGTGACTATCATCTATACCTTTTGATGAGTGTGCTAGGCACCCCTCAAAGTGCAAAAAGCACATATCATAAATGCTTTGTGGAGGTGTGTTTCTTTCATCCTTATTTGGAACCCCCAATTGTGTTATTTATTTTAAAATCTTTGACCTCGTGTTTTATTTGTTTCAAAGGATTTTAGTATCAAATGATTATAGATGCCCCATTGATTGATGTGGGAAAAATGTGCACCTTTGCAATGGAGGTTTAGTCTCACACAATTAGTTCAAAAGTTGCTTTTTAATTTTAAACGTACTCTAAAATGACACTTTCATATTTTTACTTCTCCAAATAGCATTCAACATTTCATGGAGGGGAACACATATGATATGTATTCCCATGACCATGTGCCATTGGTTAAGGTAGGTCTTGCCAATTTCCTACATCACTACTTATTATTACTAGATTAGAGGACTAAGGTTCTCATACGTGCTTATGGTTTGGATTTTGTATATTATCAATCATATATCTTGCCATATTGATTGTTGGTCACTATATGTTTCCTCACACACACACAAGTTTTCCACTAAGATTGTGAAAGGAACAATGGATTTGCCTAACCACTTCTTATGGGTGAAGGATTCCTAATCACATTTGTGCTTTCTCATAACTTTAGAAAAGTGCTTAGAGATGCACATAGTGTGGGATTGACGCTTCATTGCACACAGGCTCATATGTATGATGGGGGTTACATGCATCCAAACAATTAAGAGAAGGTAAAGTTAATTGTAGACTAATCCACCAAATATGGAACTATAGTTTTCTTTAGCCACAAACATGTGATTTGCTTATCACATTGGGAGGCCATAGATCTTACATTTGATTGTTTTATCGAGTTGGGGTCCTTATTTCTATGTAGAATAGGGATACTATTTAAGTTCCCCACTTGCAAATTCCTCTTAGAGACACATAATCACGAGGACAACATTGAGAACATTAAGGTAGATAGTTTCCCTCATTTTGGGAGGAGCAAAAAGAGCACCTAATCTTTTTAAGTAAGCAATATATAGAATTTAGTGAACTCTGAGAATTGGTTTTTCTTGCAAAGTGAAATGGTGATTCTTCTTAAAAGCGGCCCTTGGCGACCTTCAACAAGGACCTAGGTTACATGCTAGATAGTTGCAAATTGTGCAGTGTTTGGAAATGTGTGTTACGATCCATCACTTCTATATACACCTTGAGAGAAATTTTAGCATTTATAATCGATGCTTAGGAGATGTGGTTTGCAAAACACCATCAAAGATGATTAGGGCTATGGATAAATTATTAAAGAGAAAATTGCATTCATATTTTAGTGTATCTCACTATCTTTTAACTAAACCCATTTAGACTTGGTTGTGGGTGTTGTTAATAACTGTCTATTTTTTATGTCTAAATACAATATTGTTTTGTGAAGGGAATATGAAGACAAATGTTATCATATTCAAGTAGATTTGGGTTCTAATATAGGATATGTGCAAACATTTCATATGGAATATTGTCCAAAATTTTTTTAAGGAAAGGCATATCAAAGGCATGATGTAATAATTGACTTGGCTTCCAATAGAGAATATGTGCAAAGATATTAACAATTCCATGAGTAGCCACCTTTGAAAGATGACAAGTATTTTCGGATTCTAATAGTGGACAAGTACTTTTGGGTTCTAATGGAAAACAAGTACACATATATCAACAATTCTCTTCATGGCACTTGTACATGTCATAAAGCATCTATACTACTATATTATTTTTGTCGTAGGCTCTAAACCTACACAAGCCTTCTCAAAACTTGATAGAACCTTTTCAAATTTGAATTGGCTTTTTGAAACGTTAAAATAATCACTTTTCCTCTCTCCGTGATGAGCACTTGCAACTACTTCTCCCTCTCTCCCTCGCTCCCTCTCTCTCTCAACACAATGGAGGCCGGGGGTAATAGAGAGGGCTCTCTCTCTCTCTCTCTCTCTCTCTCTCTGTGGCCGAGATAGAGGGCAAGCAGCCATCCAGGCTCTTGCAAACCAAGGGTAGGGTGGAGGCCGAGGCAGAGGAGGGGAGGCAACCATTTGGGCTTCTCTCTCTTTCCCTCCCTCTCTCTCTCTCTCTCTCTCTTAGCACAATGGAGGGGGCAAGTAGAGGGGTCTCTCTCTCTCTCTCTCTCTCTCAGGCCAAGGTAGAGAGTAGGCAACCATCCAAGCTCTTACAGAGGGGAGGCAGCCATCCATGCCTCTCTCTCTCTCTCTCTCTCTCTCTCTCTCTCTCTCTCTCATGGTGGGCGGGCAGATTAGAAGTGGAGGAGTGGGCAAGTAGTGAGAGGAGTGAGCAACAATAGTGAGAGGAGCAAACAAGTTTTAGGTGGTGGGCAACTATAAGTAGCAAGAGGAGGGGAACCAACAATGGTTGGGCAGAAGTAGCCAGCGGTGGGCATCAAGTGGGAAGAGCAACCAACAACGATGGGCATTAGGTGACACAAGCAGGACAGGAGCGGCAAGAGGAGTGGGAAGCACGAGTACAAGGTAGTTGGGCCATGCACACACACACACACACACACACACAATATATATACTACTTCTTTATTTTGGTTCTCGGCCCGGTGAACTCCCGCTGAACCTCCAATTTGCAATCATTTATGATTGAGGTGTTTATTAATGCAACATGCATGCACGATGTCTTTTTTCTCTTTGCCTCTTTCTTTCCCATTTTCTTTGGCATTCGCAGGCAGGTGGGTGGTGCAGGGAGCAAGCTCGGGTCCAGGTCGACTTCGTGCAGACACATCTCTCTCTCTCTCTCTCTCTCTCTCTCTCTCTCTCTTCGCCTGCCAAGGGTTTTGGCGTCACCTTCATGCAACCAGGTGAAGGGTTCTGGTGTCGCTTGCTAAGGGGGGCGGGCAAGGCCCTCCTCTCTCTCTCTCTCTCTCTGTGCTTGCCACCAACGTCGTCCTCCTCCGCGGCCGCCGCCCTGACGCTGTCACCGTTATCGTCGTCGTCGCCGCCATCGTCTTCGTCATCGTTGTCGTGTCGTCATCCAGGTCCTCCTCCTCCGCGGCCACTGCCCTGACACCGTCGTCCTCCTCCTCCTCCCGATCGCCGCGTCTCTCTCCCCCCGACCACGTGGCGTCCTGGTCGGGGGCAAGAGAGAGAGTTAGTTAATTAAGTTAACTAATAATTAATAAATGAGTTAATTAGTTAGTATTAGTAATATAGATTAAGTTAATAATTAATAATTTATTTGATAGTTAATTAGTTGGTTGTTATTTAGTTAATATTAATTAATATTAAAGATTATTAGTGTTAATAATTATTTAAATAGTTAGTAGTAATAATAATAATTAGTTATTAGTTTATATATATTATAATAATATGAATTATTATAGTTATAAATACTATAATTATAATTATAGTATTAATTAATTAACTAATTAATTGTTATTAGGTTATAGTTATTAATACTTAGTGGTTGATTAGTAATACTAATTAGCATTGATGACTATAATAAGATATTATAATATAGTAAATTAAACAAATAAATAGAATAGATATTAGTAATTAGTTTAATTTGATAGCTAATTAATTAATAATAAATAATAGTTATACGATTATAGTTACTATTGTTAGATTGATTAGTATATTAGTATTAGTGATAGTAGTTTAGTTAATTAATTAATAATGAATGAATGAATAATAGTTATATTATATATGGTTATTAATACTCAGTGGTTGATTAGTAATTAGTTATAGTAATTAACATTGGTGATGATGACTATTAATAATTAAATGATAGTTATTAATAGTTAGTGGTTAATTAGTTATTATTAATATATTAATTAATTGATAATTATTATTTGTTAATTGTTGATGATCAATTAATTAATTAATTAGTTGTAAAGCCATTATTATTGGCTATTAGTTATTTTATTGATAGGTAGTGGATTAGTTGATGATTGATATTAATTGATATTAGTTAAAGTTAATTAATACTAGCTTATTATTATTATTATTATTATTATTGGTTTTTAAATAAGTTAGTAATTAGTAATAATAATAACTATATAACCATATATTAATTATATAATATAAATAATTATGTAATAGTAGTTATTAAAAGTAATTTTTAATTGTTGTTATTTTTTAATTTTAATTAATTGGTGTTTAAATTAGTTGATTAGTTGAATTACTAACAAGTAGCTACTTACTTATTAGTTAAATTAGTTGATTACTTATTTAAAATTGATTGATTGCTTAATTAGGTGAAGTATATTAATACTAATATAATATAATATATATAATATAATAATTAATTTTTTATTTTTATTTTTATATTTTTATCAATATAATATATATAATATAATAAGAACTAATTAAATAAATATGTTATTAAATTAAATAGATTGATTGAGTAATGGATTGTTCTTTTTATATTTATTATTTTTTATATATTATTATTATTATATTGTTGTAATAATTTATTAGTTAAAGTTAATTAGCTAATTAAATTAAAATTGATTAATTGACTAATTCATATTATTTTTTAATTTAATTCCTCCACTCTTAATTGTTTTTTAAATTCGTATGTATATATAGTTATAATTACTTATATTTGTGCTTTTGATTAAGGCTTTGGTTGATGTTGGTATTTTGGCTGCATATTTGTGAGCAGGCGAGTTTTTTTTTGCGGCCGTGTGTCTTTCGAGCGATTTTTTTGTGGCTGTTGTTGCTCAGGTTGGTGGTGTCTCTCTTTCAATGTTGGTTTGTGTTATTAGTAGAGAGAGAGAGAGAGAGAGAGAGAGAGAGAGAGAGAGAGAGAGAGAAAGCTAATAGGTTGGTTGATGTCAATTGGTTTTGTTATTGGGTTGGTTCGTTGCATAGAGAGAGAGAGAGAGAGAGAGAGAGAGAGAGAGAGCAAGCAAGCTAATAGATTGGTTGATGTCAATTGGTTTTGTTATTGGGTTGGTTCGTTGCGTAGAGGGAGAGGGAGGGAGAGAGAGAGATAATGAGAAATTATTAATTATTAATTGAATTGATGATTAATTAATCAATTATTAGTTTTGCTGATTGTTGCTTGGTTGTGGACTCTCTTTTTTTTTTACATAGGTGTGGGGGTAGAGAGATATTGTTGGGGTAAAGGCGCCTCCGCCGTGCCGCCCCGTGTATTACTACACTGACAGTACCCGCCCTGCACACTGCAGGTGGTGGGTGCCCGTCACGTCACTTTATTCTTTACATTCATTTTAGCGACTAGTAAATAAAGGAAGGCCCGGTCACACATTGTGGCTGTTGGAGTTCCCATTTCTTGTCTCTCTCTTTCTTGCTCTTGCTCTCCCACCATAGCTCACGTGCAAGCTTCGATCCTTCTCACCTTTCAATTGGTATCAGAGCTTGGCTTCCTCTTGCTCGAGCTCGACTCGGTGCTTCTCTACCTTCGCATCAACTCCCTTCACGCATTGGGTCTCCATCCCGGCAGCCATAGCCGATCTTCCAAGCTTCCAATACTCCCCAGCTTCCCGAGCTCCCTCCCGGCATTGTTGGGCTTTTTCAAGGCCTTGCCCTTGAGGTATTACATCAGAGTTTGAAGGGTTTTACTTCAGTTCTCAGTTTTAAACAGGTGGAAGAAGAGGGGCAGCCATCATTTGAAGCTTCAAAGCTCCATATCTCCCTTGCCCTTTGCTTTGGGCATTCATGGCTTTGTTGTATGCCCTCTTTGGGGCCTCTTTGAGCCTCCCATCCACACCAACATTGCCACATGGAGTAGCCACTTCCCAGGATAGCCTGCGTTGAATTTGCGCCAGATTTCTGCCTGCCTACTCATCAAGTTTTCAGCCTATATGCCTTGGCTCCTAAATGAGCACTTAAACAATGGTTTCTAGAAGGCATTTGAGCTACTTTGAAAGCCTCTTTAGGCCTTGTGCTTGGCATTGAAGCTTTGGGGCTGACATTCTCTGATTTGGGACTGTCATTTACTGTTATACAGTGCTGAAAACAGGGCAGCCACACTTGGCATAGGCATTTGATGCTTATACTCTACTCCAGTTACCTTGTTTGATGCCCGTATGCGGCCTACATGATGCCTAGTGCCTTGGGAATGTATGCACATGATTATGCCATGATTTTGGCCTGAAATATTGGCTGATTTGGGACTGTCATTTACTGTTATACAGTGCTGGAAACAGGGCAGCCACACTTGGCATTGGCATTTGATGCTTATACTCTACTCCGGTTATCTTGTTTGATGCCCGTATGCGGCCTACATGATGCCTAGTGCCTTGGGAATGTATGCACATGATTATGCCATGATTTTGGCCTGAAATATTGACTGAAATTTCTCAGTTTTGACAGTCAAACTTGGCTGTAATAACAGTGGGCTGAAGGTACTTTGGATGCTTTGTCACTTACCTATTGGTACCGGATGTATGCTTTGGGATTTGCCATCATGTATCTGACATTTGGGGACGACTTTGAGCTCATGTTTGAATCTATGGAATGTATTTGAGCTACGCATAAGCTCCGTCTTGGTTGGTATTCACTGGCATTTGGACCAACTTGGGGACCGACTTAGCATGCTCTTGGACCGCTTATGCCTCATGTCTATGCTTGACAATTAGGCTTCATACATTACATGCTTTGGTTCGTGATATATGCCGCTTGGTTCGTCTATGCTTTACCGACATTGGGAGCTTTGCCTTGGATGTATTTGAGCATTTCCAACTCAGTTTGATCATTTACTTGGTTGCTATCGGATGTCATTGAGTTGACAGAGATCTTATTTTGGAATTATGTATTGCTCATTGGTTGCTTCCATCAGTTGCTTCATGTATGTCATGCTCTTGGGATGCGTATGACGCATTGACTTGGTCACTTGTCACGGTACTTTGTCTTGGGTTGCTTGAGCCCTTGAGCTCATTTGTACGCCTTTTGTGCCAGTGGGAGCATCTTGCATGCATACTTGACCTTGAGCAGGGATTACATGCTATTGGAGCAGTTACATGTATTGGAGCAGTCTATGTCATTTAGCAGT
This sequence comes from Lygodium microphyllum, assembly GCF_053477565.2. NCBI lineage: Eukaryota > Viridiplantae > Streptophyta > Polypodiopsida > Schizaeales > Lygodiaceae > Lygodium > Lygodium microphyllum. The sequence goes on from NC_141142.1 coordinate 96,484,450, forward strand.
TACAGATGTATTGAGACTTTGGGATTATACTCCGACAATTGGATGTTGCATTGAGTATATGTCTTAGTTCACAGGATGCTTATGAGCTGAGTCTCAGTTTTGGATCCGCTTTCTTTTTAGCAAACACCTATTTGTGTCAGGTTTTGGCAGTTGCAGGTACATTTTGCCTAGATTGTCTGGGGTGTGCCTCTTATTGGCAGATGTTATTTGACATCTCTCGGTGTTATGCTCATGTATTTTCACTGTCATTTGGCTTTGCTTTGTCCTCTTTATGCCGGCTTTGGACCTAGCATTATTTAGTTGACATTAGATCCAGTTTTGGGACAGTTTGCTCTCATTATTGCAATTCTAATATTTATTACAACAAGCATTTATTGGTGGACTGAGCCATATTTTTTATGTTGAAATATCCTGATTTCGTGTACCGCACCTAGTACTAAGTGGGCAACATCTTTTGGCACACTTTTCTCACCATTTGGAGCTCATTTCAGTGGATTTTGGGCATTTTCTGCAGTAAAACAGCGAGTAGTTTTATATTGTCTGTGCATTTCCAGCCTGCATTATGGCATCCTCTTCGACTGATAATGCCATATTTAACATCACAAAGTTGGATGGTACCAACTACTCTTATTGGAAGAGTCAAATTTGGCAGGTCTTGGTGCAGAAATCTCAGATTAAGCCACTTCGGTTGAGCAGGGAGCAGCCTAAAACTATGGACAATGACGACTGGCTTGAACTTGATGAGCTATGCAAGTCCACGATTGTATTGTCTCTCATTGAACAGGTACATTATAATGTATTTGAGGAAGCACAGAGTGCATGGGATCTATAGAATAAGATCAAGAATCTTTATGATAAGAAAAGTCTGGCGAGTCAGATGTACTGGTTGAAGCAGCTTATGGATCTGCACATGAAGGATAATGCGACTATGTTTGCTCACTTGAGCCAGTTCCATGCTATACTGAAGAACCTGACTTCCCAGGATATCACCTTTGGAGAGGAAGTAACTCCTCTTTTCTTGCTTGGGACTCTGAATGAGTCATGGGATGTATTTCGCACTGCCCTATGTGCCTCTAGTGCTACTCTGAAACTGAATGATGTTTGAGAATGCTCTTCTACAGGAAGAGGTTAATCGCAAAAACTTGGATGCCTCTCGTGTTTCACATGCTTTGACAGTTAGAGGCAGGAATGACAGGAATGATCGTGGTCATGGCCGTGGCCGTGACTCGCAGAAGGGTCGGTCTAAATCTCGTGGAAAGTCGCGTAGTAAGTCGCGTGGGCGCAACGCTAATGTCACTTGTCATCGTTGTGAGAAAAAGGGCCATATTAGACCACAGTGTCATGAGTTGTGCAATGAGAAGCGCAATGATAAGGGGAAAGAGAAAGTGCAGGAGAAGTCCTCTGATCGCAGCATAGTACCTGCGAAGTCCAGCGTCAAGATTGAGAAAATTAATGTCACGCAGACCGAGGATTCCGATGGTGGTGATGAGTTCATACTTGCAGCTAGTTCTTCTGATGCCTCACATTTGACAGAGACACCTAGTATGTATGCACAATGCTGGTTATTGGATTCAGGTGCGTCCTTCCATGTGACGCCTTACCGTGAGTGGTTTCACTCTTACCGTACTGTATCTGGATCAGTCAAACTTGGAGATGACAGATCTCTTGATATTGTGGGCTGTGGAGATATTCAGTTGCAGTTTTCCACTGGCAGTTCCTTTTTGCTCAGGGATGTATGTCATGTACATGCGCTTACGCGCAGTCTTATGTCTGCAGGACAGTTGGATGATGCAGGGTTTCATGTCTGTTTTGGGGATTCTGCCTGGAAGATTACCAGAGGTAGACTTGTGCTTTGCTAGAGGTGCCAAGGCTGGCAACCTCTATCCTCTTGTTGTATCTGGGTCTTCTATAGACCATGTTTTGGCAGTGGGTTCTATCCCACATGTATCACTTTGGCATGCCTGTTTGGGGCATATGTCTTTGAAGGGAATGAAAATGTTATCTGGTTTGCAGTATCTTGCGCCTTTGGACTATGCACATTTTGACTCGTGTGATCATTGTCTTTATGGTAAGCAGAATAGGTCTACGCATAAGAAATCGGGTAGGCCATGCATGAGTGAGCCCTTGGCTTTGGCGCATTCAGATGTTTGTGGGCCCATGCCATGTATGTCTATGGGTGGCACGAAGTACTTTGTTACCTTCATTGATGATTTTTCTAAGAAAGTGTGGGCTTATCCCATAAAGCAAAAGTCCAATGTCTTGGCAGTCTTTCAGCGTTGGCTTGCTCTTGTTGAGAACCAGACTGGGTATAGGCTGAAATGCCTTAGGACTGACAATGGGGGAGAATATGTCTCACGTGCTTTTGAGCAGTTTTGTGATGACAGGGGTATTAAGCGTCAGTTGACCGCCCTTTACACCCCCGCCCAGAATGGTTTGGCTGAGCGCATGAACATGACTATTCAGGAGCATGTCCGCTCTATGCTTAGCCATGCAGGCCTACCATAGAGCTTTTGGGCTGAGGCAGTTAGTACGGCAGTGCATGTCATAAACCGATCGCCTTCTAGTGGATTGGATTTCCAGGTTGCAGAGGAAGTTTGGGCTGGTAAGCCACCCTCTTATGTGCATCTCCGTGTCTTTGGATGTGAGGCATTCTGCCATGTGCCCAAGGACAAGAGGAGTAAGTTGGATCCAAAGAGCATTAAATGCATCTTTCTTAGTTATGGTGATTCAAGAGAGATGGGCTATCGCCTATGGGATCCGCAGGAGCGGAAAATAGTACGTAGCCATGATGCAGTCTTCCATGAAGACAAGATGCACAGGCAGCCTAAGAAGGTGGTTGAGATCCGCAGAGTGATCTTTCAGGAGGAGCCTAGAGCTCCTGCACAGCTAGTTGGACAGCCTACAACAGCAGCAGATGCTCATGGTCAGGGTGTTGGACAGGTAGTTGGGCAGACAGCAGAGCCTGCAGTGAGATGGTCTGCTAGAGACAAACGTCCACCTGATAGATTTCAGCCCTCTATGCATTATGTTTTGGTTACAGATGCAGGAGAGCCTTTCACTTATGATGAGGCTATGCGCAGGGGTGACAATCACTCCTGGAAGAGGGCTATGCAATCTGAGATTGACTCCTTGCATAAAAATGAGACTTGGGATTCGGTTGCCTTGCCTAAGGGCAAGAAGGCTTTGCCATGCAAGTGGGTGTACAAGCTGAAAAGTACTTCTGGACACCCCAAGCCGGCATACAAGGCTAGATTGGTAGCAAAGGGTTTTAAGCAGGAGCATGGTGTAGACTTTGATGAGATCTTTTCTCCTGTGGTTAAAATGACCACCCTGCGCTTGGTCTTGGATTTGGTTGCTCAGCTTGACTTAGATCTATATCAGATGGATGTCAAGACGGCTTTCTTACATGGGGACTTGCATGATGAGATCTATATGGAGCAGCCTAAGGGCTTTGCAGAACCTGGCAGGGAGCACCTAGTGTGCAAGTTGAAGAAAAGTCTTTATGGCTTGAAGCAGGCACCTAGGGAATGGTATCATAAGTTTGATGCCTTTATGCAGTCACATGACTACAGCAGGAGTGCTATGGATCCGTGTCTTTACACGAAGAAAGCCCATGATGGTTCATTGCTTATTTTGGTACTCTATGTGGATGATATGCTGATAGCAGGGAAAGCTCATGATGATCTAGATGCTCTTAAATCTCAGCTGAGGAAGAGCTTTGAGATGAAGGATTTGGGACAGGCCTCTCACATACTTGGTATGCGCATTAGACACGACAGGCACATCAGGGACTCCTCTACTTGTCACAGAGGGAGTATATTCATAAAGTCCTTGAGCGCTTCTGCATGCAGGACGTAAAGCCTATTGGATTTCCATTTCCTTCTTATGTGAAGGTATCACAGGCCGATTGTCCGCAGACAGATGAGCAAAGGGCCGAGATGGCCCAGATCCCTTATGCTTCAGCCGTGGACAATTTGATGTATGCCATGATAGCCACTCGTCCAGATATTGCCTTTGCAGTTTTGGTGTTGTGGCACGCTATATGGCTACACCTGGCAGGAAACATTGGGATGTCGTGAAGGGTATCATGAGGTACCTGAAGGGCACAACAGATATGTGTATTTGCTACGGCAGCCAGGATACAGGGGTCGTGGGGTACACTGACTCCAATTATGCAGGACATGCAGATAGTAGGAAGTCCACTTCTGGCTATGTATTCACCTATGCTGGAGGTGCAGTCTCTTGGATGTCCCGGGTTCAGAAGTGTACGGCTTTGTCTACCACTGAGATTGAATATGTTGCAGCCACCACTAAGGCTTGCAAGGAGGCCATATGGCTAGGCCGTACACTGCATTCGGATTCTATGAGTACCATTCAGTTGGCTAGGAATCCGATCTTCCATGCGAAGACGAAACACATTGAGGTGAGGTATCACTTCATACGTGGTGTCGTGGAGGACAAGTCTGTTGACCTTGTCAAGATCTCCACTCACGAGAATCCTGCAGATCTGCTCATGAAAAGCCTCAGTACTGAGCGCTTTGCCTTCCTCAGGAGATTGTACCTATGTATAGTTGTACTGTCTTTTTCTTTTCTTTTCTCTCTCACTGGGGCAGATTCACCTTTAAGTGGGAGGTTGTTGGGGTAAAGGCGCCTCCGCTATGCCGCCCCGTGTATTACTACACTAACAGTACCCACCACTGCACACTGTAGGTGGCGGACGCCCGTCACGTCACTTTATTCTTTACATTCATTTTAGTGACTAGTAAATAAAGGAAGGCCCGGTCACACATTATGACTGTTGGAGTTCCCATTTCTTGTCTCTCTCTTTCTTACTCTTGCTCTCCCGCCATAGCTCGTGTGCAAGCTTCGATTCTTCTCACCTTTCAGATATATATATTAATTAATTAGTGTTGATATAATATTAATAATTATGTGTGTGCATGTACTCACACATGGCCATATATGCATTTGGTTATGCATGTTGGGCCTAATGCATGTGCATTCTTTCACTTTCGAGTTTAGGATACCCTCGCGACAAGCATATCTTCAAGTTTGAGTGATACTTGCTAGGCCTTTAGTAAGTGTTGTGTGCACATGATGTGGATGAATGAACATCCATTGGAGAGGGGAATCATTAATTGGCTTTTGGCGAGCACTGTGTATGCATGTGCTTATGCATGGCTATTTACGCATGTGTTCATGCATGACTATTCTTTTATCTTTGAGTCCAAGACACCTTCGATTTAGGGTATTCAGGTGCAAATGTATTTATCGATTGTGTCTTCAATGGCTTTGAGATTTCTCTATTGGGACTCTCATGCTCTATTGAAAGTTTCGTGTAATCATCATGGAACAAGCAAAGCCATGGACGATGTTCCATACATAGTGCATTTGACTCCATTGAATGCAATTGATTTGGTTGAATTAAATAGAACAGCCCCACGACATTGTCTCTTCAATACTTGCCTGCTTGGAGCCGTTCGCATGGGTATGTGAGAGAGTTGTTCTAATTGTTTTTGGGGAGATAGTCATTTGTGTATTTTGTTGCAGCCAAAATGTGGGTTTAATAGAGTAAATAAATTTAATTTGTGAAAGATGAAAGAAGTGGCAAGGCAACAAGGAAGGCATGCTACTAAATCTACAAGACAACAAGGATTCAAAGAAACATAGAGGCTGCTTCAAGTTCTTCAAAGTTTAAATGCCTCGAGACCAAGATGAATGAGTTGATGGAATTGCAGATGAGTTTATCCACAAGTATCAATCATACACTTGCCATTCACTTTACAGAGTTGCATGAACAAGCTAAAGGTTTGTATTGTGTTGTGTGCGAGACAAAGCACACCCAGAGTGTTCTTCAACAAGTCTCAAATGGTTTGGGTGGTGAAGTAAGGGAACTTTCGGCAATTGTCTCTGAGACAAGCAGGTTGATGAACTTGTTGGTGAATGATATGTAGGCATTGTTTTGGGGGCTTGGAGATAACCACGAGTCTGTGATTTGCCAGAGGGGTTATCGACTACCGTTCTTGCAATTTCAAATGAATGTTAATAGGTTTAATTCCTTGCTACAATAATTGAGTCATCAAATGAACGGTCACGACTCAGGAGGACTTGCTCAGGATGAGGCTTATGATCTATTATTGTCTCGCTTATATTATTTTAAAGTGCTTGGGCCATGCTTTTTTGTGTGATGATGTGTGCTTCCTTTTTGTGAAGCTTATATTGGTTTTAATGTAATGAGGCTAAGCTGACTAAAATGTATTGGATACCTACAATGTGATGTAATGCCTCTTTCTTGAGGTTTAATCTATATAAAGAATATTCATCTCTTGCAATGTGGATATAACTTTATAGATTTTTGTAGTGTAATGTATGTGAGAGTAATATTCTCTAATTGTATTGTCTAATTGTAATGTTTGAATATTCACCTCTCTCTCTCTCTCTCTCTCTCTCTCTCTCTCTCTCTCTCTCTCTCTCTCTCTCTCTCTCTCTCTCTCTCTCTCTCTCTCTCTCTCCCCAGCATTTGGAAGAAGCTTATGATCTATTGTTGTTTCGCTTATGTTATTTTGAAGTGCTTGGACCACCGCTTTTTTTGTGATAATGTGTGCTTCCTTTTTGTGAAGCTTATATTGGTTTTAAGTAACAAAGCTAAACTGAGTAAAATGTATTGGGTACCTAAAGTGTGATGTGATGCCTCTTTTTTGAGGTTTGATCTATACAAAGAATAATCATTATCATGTCAAACAATGTGGATATAACTTTATTGATTTTTACAATGTAATGCATGTGAGAGTAATATTCTGTAATCGTGTAGTCTAATTGTAATGTTTGAATATTCCTCTCTCTCTCTCTCTCTCTCTCTCTCTCTCTCTCTCTCTCTCTCTCTCTCTCTCTCTCTCTCTCTCTCTCTCTCTCTCTCTCTCTCTCTCTCTCTCTCTCTCTCTCTCTCTCTCTCTCTTTGTATGTGTGTGTGTGTGTATCCATTGCATTTAGAAAAGTATTTGATGATGAAAAACCCTTTGGGGATCATTTAGATCCTCGGGGGGTCATTCATGAATATATGTATATATAATGTGAGTTCAAAATAATGGATTTTTAAAACACCAATTTTATACATTTTTTACATACAGAAGGGTGTCATATAAAGGGGTTACTTACAGATTGAATAGAAAAGGGTTGTGTTTTATTCAAGAAAAATTCACAGATTAGGATATTTATAAATAGGCCATGAACGCACATTATATAGAGGATATATATATAGTGAACCCCCCGAGATTTAGATGTCCATTTTGTACTTGGAGAATTGTGTTTGCATTTGCATGTAGATCAGGTGCAGAGAATTTAATGTTGAATGATATAAAATGCATGTGCCTTCATTTGGGTCTCCCTCTCTCCCTCTCTCTCTCTCAACTCTTAGTGACACCCATCTATGACATTCGAGGAAGTTATTAGTGTTGGGAATAATTTAATAATCCCAACGTTTTAGGTATATTGCGCATTCCTATTGAAGAGTGATATGTTTGGGTTTGAGTTATAGGCTTTGGGGGATCGCTTGCCGGTTAGATATAGTTTTTTTTGTCTGTCTTTGGATTAGATATCTAATTGTATAGAATATAAAAATATATGATTCTAATTTTGGTTGCTATCATTCCTTGCGTGTAGGACCATTGTGCTGATTTAAATTACTGCAATATTTTGGATTATATGATTCTAGATTGATTCTACTTTTAAGTCTTTTTGAAAATATCATCCCCAATCAAGTCTCTCCTTGAAAGAATGCATGGTCTCTCTTGACGTGCAGCCTTTGTGAAAATCCAATCAATATGGAATTTTTGCATCAGACAACTAGCAGGGATTATGTGTTACGTATTCATAGGCATACACTCAACTCTATGCGACATAGGTGATGACAGGTTGCTAGGCTTAGGGCTCAAATGGAAAAACATGATCTGAGGGGGCACAAAGAGATGTGTTCTACTATGGTTGAGTGCCATAACGTTTTGCAAGGAGGGGCTCTAAATCATGGTAGCTTGATTCATGAGGGAGTTCACAGTTTGATGGAGAAGCAATTTGCTATGGATTATAATTGTGATACTAAAAATCACCAAAATCTAGGAAATCATGTGATTAATGAGTCACGTGTCAATAATGCTCCAACCTTTAGCCCTCAAAATGGAGGTTTTTGCTCCATTTTACATGCTTTTCTTGCTGTGGATATTCATTCTGCAACTATAATATTGCTATTTCAAAACTCGATTGTGCATTCCATGGGGAGTCTTTTTGAGATGTATGAGTGATGTTCGACTAAATTGTGGAGATGTGAGGCTCAAGTGTAAGGGTTGGTTTTATTTGGTAAACATTGTTGTTGAAATGGAAAAGTAATGTTGCCACCGTTGCAACATCCACCACAACTATTGCATGATTTGTTGCATGGTATGCATCCTCAAAGTAGAGTATTTAAAAATAATATACGTGCATATAATAGTGTCTGTTGTAGGAAATTCTTATACCTTTAGAGTGCATGGCTCCATTTATCATCGTGTAGGCCCTTGATTCCTAATGTGCAATGACAGGAAAGGCCAATATTTGCATAACTTTATGTTTATGATACTGAGCATGAGTTATCTAATCGATTGGATGTTATGCCTAATTTTTTGCCAAATTTGCTTGGGGTGCTTCAACCTATGATGCATCAATACAATGTATATGCACAAGCTTTTAGATCCGTCGGTATGCAATTGCAAAACAATCCCTTGCATGATTTAAAAATGACTATTTTTGGGGTTCAATGGGCTAATAGACAGTACTCAGCTCCAGTGGCAACTGAGGTTGCAACTATCATGCCAGGACAAGGTGATGAGAATACTCTTGATCATTGAGACTTACATGTTTATAGTCGAGATGGATGATGTATTGCTATTTCAAACTTGCGTAGGGCATATATGCCAATGCTATACGTTCTTCTTTTTCCTATGGGTGATGATGGTTGACATGTAAAGGTACCTTATAGTGGTGTTAATATTCCAATTAATATATATGGATTGTCTAATAAGGATTGTGTTACTCATATGCAATTTTATGCATTTCAACTACAAGTACGTGAGGAGACTAAGGTGTACATGTTACGGGGTGGTCGATTGCTGCAGCAGTTTATTGTTGATGCTTACTGTAGTATAGAGCAATGTAGGTCGGCTTGGTGTCATCAGAATCAATCGATTTTATGCTCGAAAGTTTATAAGGGCTTACCACATATGATGGGAGTGATGGATGATGGGCCATTGGGAATTATTGGTGCCTTTGTTGGTAAAAGGGTGGTTTTACCATCTTCTTTTACTGGTGGGCCAAGGCACATGTATCAGTTGTATCAGGATGCCATGGCTATAGTGCAGAGTAAGGGAAAACATGATCTCTTTATAACAATGACATGTAATCCAAAGTGGTTAGAGAAACTAATGCTTTGTTGCCTGGACAAACTACTTATGATCATCCTAATTTGATTGCTCGAGTCTTTCATAAAAAACATGCTGATATGATGAATACATTGTTGAAAATGAATCTATTTGGGAATGCTGCAAGCTATGTTAATGTGATTGAGTTTCAAAAGCGGGGCCTACCACATTCTCATACTTTGCTAATTTTGGAGCACCCTTTTAAACCCTCTGAAGCTTGCCATTATGACAGATTTGTTTGTGCTAAGTTTTCTAATGAAGCAAAGTTTTCGTGTTTGTTTAAAACTATCTCAAAATGCATTGTCCATGGTCCTTGTAGTGCAATGAATCCCAAGAGCCCTTGCATGTCTAATGGTCAATGTACTAAAAAATTTCCTCGAAGGTTTGTTAATCTAACAACTATTGATAGCTCTGGCTATCCTGTTTATAGAATATGAGATGATGGAAAGACGATCACAATAAAGGGTAATACTATTGATAATCGATGGATTGTTCCATACAATCCTTACTTGAGTAAGAAATACAATGCACATATAAATGTTGAGGTATGCTCAATGGTGGCAAGCTGTTAAGTATTTGTATAAGTATATATATAAGGGACATGATCGTGCAACCATTAAATTTTCTGTTGGAAACTCTGTCACTTTCTTGGAGGTGATTTTAGGCAAATCAATCCTGCGCGTCATGATGAAGGGCTCCCGTGAAGATATTGTTAATGTGGCACTATGTTACTCTCATTTATGGCAGTATGTTAAGGTGCTAAGGTTGTCTGGGAATATGCGGATGTCAACTGTTGGTGGTATAATGGATAATGGATTTATTAGTTGGATTCAAGGGATAGGGGATGGAGTGGGTATTACGGAGAATTGTGATAAGTTACATATTCCATCTAGCATGGTATTAAAAGGACACTCTATCGAAACCTTGGTTGATAGTGTGTAGGTGAAGCGTCCATGCCGGTGAGAGACTTTGGAGCATATTTCAGCGAGCATGTTATACTTGCAACGTGGAATACATAGGTGGCTTCTTTGAATCATTATGCATTGCAATTGATGCCATGAGAAGTTATACAGTACTATAGTGCAGATTTAATTGCAGAGACGGATGATAGCTCATTTTTATACTCTGTAGAGTATTTATATACACTAGATCTTGGAGGTGGATTTCCTCCCCATCTATTGCTACTAAAGATGAATGCACCTATTATTCTGCTTAGGAACTTAAATCTAGCAAAAGCTCTATGTAGTGGTACATGGTTGATATGTAAGGCATTCAATAAAAAGGTGATAGATGCTAAGATGATAACATGGACAAATGTAGGGGAACAAGTTTTCATTCCTAGGATCACTTTTATTCCTAGCACCTTGCAATTTCTGTTTACTATGACGCGGAGGCAATTTCCTATTCGACTGCCGTTTGCTATGATGATCAATAAGTCGCAAGGCTAGACTTTGTCTATTGTTGGTCTTTACTTAAAGACACCAGTATTTACACATGGACAGGTGTACATTGCATTTTCAAGGGTGAAATTCTCATGCGGTGTGAGGGTCTTACTGGATGAGAATGGAAGTGTTGTGAATGTCACGGCAACGAACATTGTGTATAAGGATATACTTAAGAAGATGCAATAAGGTGCATTGCTTTTTTGCAGAGATGCATACAAAGATGTATTTTTTAGAGGGTGGAATGATATGCTCGCATTTTTGTAGAGATGTATCTACTAAATTTTGACGGCTTTGTAGTCTTTGCTTGACATATTTGTGAAATGGCCTTTGTGCTATATTCAGTTGGCATATACTTAGTGGTAATTGAGTATTTCCTACACAATATTTAAGTGTTTGCTTGACTTTTGCAAATGCCTACTCCAGAAGATGGGGCTATTATCCAACTTCTGAGTATTAGAAGGAACTGCAGTGTATCTTGCGTGCAGTGACAATGCATGATATTATAAGAAGAACACTTGCAAGGGTCATTGAGCGTTTATATGATGATGTCAATTGTAACGTGCCACCCGAGATATTCCTCAATGGTACATTCTTAATAGCACATCAAGAGATGTCCTAGGAAGTGATCACCAAAGATTTCGAGAAATTGAGAAGAGTCTTGATTCCATAGGAAGGAATAGGATAGAAGGGATGGAGGAATTGAATTTGAGAGCTCCTAGAGTATCCTCCTTGTCTTCTTAACAAGAAAATCTTGAGCCATTGAGAGTAATCTGAGTAAGAGGGGAGAGGCCCTTCTCAAGAGTATAGGAAAAGAATGAGTGAGGCAAGAGAAGCACAAGGATGGAAATTTCTCGTCAAGAAGACAAGGAGGATACTCCGTGAGCCCTCAAATTCAATTCCTCCATTCCTTCTATCCTATTCCTTCCTATGGAATCAAGACTCTTCCCGATTTCTCGAAATCTTTGGTGATTGCTTCCCATGCCTCTTATTTATAGCTAAATTAGAGAGGAAGGGTTGTGGCTAAGAAGAAGAATTCTTTATGGAGGGGATCTTGGTAAAATCAGCAATTTGATGCTCAGATCACAAATTTAATGGTTCCATTGGCTTTGAAAGGGGGGTAAAACTCCAAGACACTTGCTTAGAAATATTCTAGATCACTCCTTCTCCCTGCTCGAAGTGTTGTTTGTTGCCTGTAAATTGCAATCGCAACGCGCACGATTTTGTCAATCCCTTTTTTTGCATTAAATCTCCAAAACTGGCTGGAAAAAAAACCACTTGCTTTTTTTTAAAACCATGACATCTTGTTTTAGAAATTTTTCATATCTTTTTAGGATATTTACAATATCTAAAATATGCTAGTCTTGTCCAAAAAATCTAATATTTTTGGGCCATCCATACTACACACATTAACACTAATGTGACTAATATGGCTCATAACTCTCATTCACATGGTAGCTTCCATGATGGATGGCTACAGTCCTTGTCAATCAAAAAAATGTCGAGTTACGATCCTTGGGTCTTTTTGCTCGAGATCTTCTTTATTTAATGATTTTAAAGTCCATTTTGTGAGAAGTTGGAAATTTTTTAAATTAAAGTTAGGATATCACATCAATATAGAGATTTTACTTCCAGCTTTTATTGAGGTGGTGCATTGTGGGTATACTTAGTGTTTTCGAGCGCATATGGATGAAGCTGAACATGAAAAGAGGTTTCAGCAATCTCACACTGATAGAATATCGAGGGGGTGGATGGCATATGAATTTAAGGACCTCAGTTATTTTGTGATGCTACATCAAGCTGTGACAATGCCTACCGAGTGGTTTGCAAATGTTAGGTCAGGTATTGTTATTATAATGTTTAGTAATCTTTGTCGATTGTTAGACGTGTTTATGTTTACATTATGGGCTTTTAAAAATCTAGGTGCAAGAAAGAGAGGAAAGATTGTCATGTCCCCTGTACCATCATCAGGACAAAGAGTGGCAATGGGACTTTGCTTCAAGTGTTTGAAACCATGGCTGCCCTTGCTGTTTGCAACCTGTAGACTGAAATAAAACCCTGAAAGAATGATCAAATACCTCAGTACCAATGCCTTGAAGGTGCCTCAATAGGCCCGGAAGGTGCTCGGGAAGCCGGGGAGTGAATGGAGCTCGGGGAGATCGAATATGGCTGCCGGGATGGAGATCCAATGCAAGAAGGGAGTCGATGCGAAGCTAAGCAAGCACCAAGAAGAGCTCGAGCAATCGGAAGCCAAGCTCTGATACCAGTTGAAAGGGATGAGAGGATCGAAAGACCATGCACGAGCTATGGCGGAGAGCAAGAGCAAGAAAAGAGAGAGAGAGACAAATGGGAACTCCAACAGTCACAATGTGTGCACCTAGCCATGCTGTGTTGGAGAATGGAATTTTCCCTATGATTTCTCAAAGAAAAGAAAGCTCCATTTTGGTTAGGCCCCATAGGAAGTTTTGAAATTTTTGTAGCGTTTGGATGTAGATGCATAGACACAATCAAGAAGTGACACTTTGTGGTTTGTTGATACTTGGAACTATGGCACAAAGTTATTAGCGCAGCCTCTAGAGCAAACTTTGGTGTTGGGCTTTGCTTCACCTATGTGGATTATTAATACTACTGAGAGTCTGTACGTGATGCTTGGATACGCTTAAACTTTTTGGTTTATTTCAGCATAGCAATGTTATTTATAATTGTAACATCCAAGGGCCATGTAGAGCTACTTCTAACTGTTGCGCAAAGCAAGTATGGATGCAAGTTTACAAGTTTGGTACATGGTCATTGCATGTATATATGAGTCTATGTAGTCCTAGATGCAAATGCATGTTTGGCCTTTTGTACATGTATGTAAGAGAGAGAGAGAGAAAGATAGGGAGAGAGTGAGTGAGTGAGTTTGAATAGAGAGGGGAGAGGTGTAAAAGGGGTGAGAGGTAGAGGGCTTGTAAGTAGACGAGAGGGATAAAAGAGGGGAGGGAGGAAGAGATAGAGATTGCAGAGAGAGAAGAAAGATAAAAAGGGAGGAGGGAGGGAATGAGGATGATAGATATGAGAAAGAGAGGTGGGTAGCAAATATACAAGAGAAGACTCGCAAATGAGGGGGGTGAAAAGGAGTAGGGAGAGGGAGGAAGAGGCAAAAAATAGTGAGAGAGATTCAGGATAGAGAGAAGATAGTGAGAAAGCATATGGTTTCTTGCACTCAAGAATACAAAATATGCATTTCATATGTCTTTTGTTAATGGTTTGGTGCAATGTTATTTCCCATTGTAACATCCAAGGATCGTATAGAGCTTCTTCTAGATATCATGCAAAGTATGTATGGGTAACGTTTACAAGTTTGGTGCATAAAAGGCATTGCATACATATATGAGTCTCTATACACCTAGATGTAAATGCATGTCTATCTTTTTATGCATGTGTACATGAGAGAGAGAGAGAGAGAGAGAGAGAGAGAGAGAGAGAGAGAGAGAGAGAGAGAGAGTGTGTGTGTGTGTGTGTGTGTGTGTGTGTGTGTGTCTATGTGTATGTATGTGTGTGTTTGTGTGTGAAAAGACAGGGAGAGATGTAAAAATTGTGTGGGAGAGGGGTCGCAAACAAAGGAGTGGCATAGACCAGGGGAGGGAGGAAGATATTGTGGATATACTTAGTGTTTTCGAGTGCATATGGGTGAAGCTAAACAGGATAAGAGGTTTCGATGATTTCACACTGATAGAATATCAAGGGGGTAGCCAATGTATAAATCTAAAGACCTCACTTGTTTTGTGACACTACATCAAGCTCTGACAATGCCTATCGAGTGGTTTGTGGATGTTAGGCTAGGTATTGTTGTCCTAATGTTAAGTAGTCCTTGTTGGTTGTTAGATGCGCTTACGTTTATGTTGTGGGATTCTAAAATTTTATGTGCAAGAAAGAGAGGAAAGACTATCATATCCCCTATACCATCACCAAGACGAAGAGTGGCGATGGGTCTTACTTCACCTAGCCATGCTGTATTGGAGAATGGAAATTTTTCCAATGATTTCTCAAAGAAAAGAAAGCTTTGTTTTGGTTAGGCCCCATGGAAAGTTTCAAAAAAATTTATAACGGTTGGATGTAGATGCATAGGCACAATCAAGGAGTGATGCTTTGCAGTTTGTTGATACTTGAATTTGTGGTGCAAGGTTATTGGCATAGTCTCTAGAACAAACTTAGGTTTCAGGTTTTACTTCACTTGTGTGGGTTATTAATACTGAGAGTCTGTATGTAATGCTTGGATACACTTAAACTTTGTGGTGTGGTTTGTGTATCTTTCATTTGTGGTTCATTTCAACATAGCAATATTATTTCTCATTGTAACATCCAAAGATCATGTAGAGCTACTTCTAATTGTTGTGTAGAGCAAGTATAGATACAAGTTTACAAGTTTGGTGCATGGTCATTACATGTATATATGAGTCTATGTACTCCTGGATGCAAATGCATATCTGGCCTTTTATACATGCATGAGAGAGAGAGAGAGAGAGAGGGCGAGAGAGGGAGGGAGAGAGTGGTTGAGTGAGTGAGTGTGGATACAGAGGGGGGAGGTGTAAAAGGGGTGAGAGATAGAGGGGTTACAACAAGTAAAGCAGAGTAAAGCATGTGATGTTTTTTGTGCTCAAGGGTGGCAAAGTTATAGTGTGATATGGAAGTGAAGTTGTCGTGTGATAGCATTAGCATGCGATAGTGAAGCATGTGATGTTTTTGTGCTCAAGGGTGGCAAAGCTACTGTGCAATAGGGAAGTGAAGTTGTAGTGCAATAGCAAATCTGCCGCGAAGCGGGATAGTGTTCCTTGCCCACAAAGCACAGAAGGAACACTAGTGTGTATATATGTACAGAGGAAAAAGGAGAGAGAGAGAAGAAGAAGAAGAGGAAGAAGAAGAAGAAAAAGAAGAAATTTTGAAGGGAGAGGATAGAAAGAGAGGTGTGAGAAGAGAGAGAAAATAGGGTGAGAGGGAGGGAGGGAGAGAAAAAATAGAGAGAGAGGAGGATTAAAAAATTAGAGAGAGAAAGCGAATGAGAGAGGGCAGGGGAGAAGAAAAGATGGGAGAGAGAGAGAAGAAAAGCAAGGAGAGAGAAGAGAAAAAAGGGGGAGAGAGAGAGAGAGAGAGAGAATTTTACATTTGATGTGAGAGAGAAAGAGAGAGAGAAGAAAAGTGGGGAGAGAGAGGGAAAGAAGAAAATCTATGTGTGCATGAGAGAGAGAGAGAGAGAGAAAACAAGGAGATAAGAGAAAATAAACTAAAATAAAGGGCAAAGAGAGAGAGAGAAATTTAGACATAGAAAATTCAAAGGAAAGAGAGAGGGGGGGAGAGAGAGAGAGAGGAAAAAAGCTAGAAACAAAGAGGGGAAAGAGGATAGAGAAAGAGAAATGGATTGCAAAGTGAAGCTATTGCTAAGTAGCCTAATGTTCCATGCACGCAAAGCATGCACGGACTACTAGTAGTGCTTATGCTAGGTCCCAAAACAAAATGTGCTCATAAATTTATTTGGCTTAATGGCCTTTGATATGGAAATATGAATGTATCCACATATAATGCTTTGGAAAAACTCATGTAGTTGTCGTCCTAAAAATGCTACTTCTTCGGTGTGCACTACATTTCGAGCTAAAGAAGAACTTACACATTCCAGAGTTAACAATTTTCCTTTAAATTAATCTCAAGTTTTGAAGTTAGCTCAAAGATATGCATGGGAACTTAAAGATTACAATGTTCACATGTGTTCAATATAAATATCTTAATGTATCTACATATAATGTTTTGAAGAAATACATGTGATTATTAGTGTTTTATGCATATAAACTATAAATCCTATTTGAAATATGGAACATGCTTCAAAATGTGTTGAGAAAAGGTCTAAACTTATAACCCTAACGTGGAAAAGCTTCAAATGTGAGTAGACAAGTTTCAAATTAAGAGCTTACTAAGTAAGAGCACTTCCATGGAAGCATAGACGCAACATGATTTTATTACTTGAAATTGCATTTGAAAATCAAAGTTATGAATATCTATTTTTATTGTTTCACATAGATATATTCAAGAAGTTCCCAAATGTTGCTATAATAGTTACTTTTTAATATCATCATCTTTGAATATGTGATTTGTTTTTGTGAATAAAAATAGATTACAAGAGTAGCATTGTGATGAGGATAGCAAGTTGTTGTTCTTTTTTTTTTTGGAGAAAGAAATATAAGTTTTAAGTCTCACATACAAATGAACATCACCTTAGATAATTAGGAGGGCAATACCTTACCTCCTTTTAATGCACTAGAGCTATATTTAATTATATTTATGGTACTAGATTTATATTTATTTATATTACAATTTTATAGGAATATAGTAGACTAACCTTTCCCTTATGCTCTTTTCGATGTAGTAATAGAGCTATATTTATTCATATTACAATGTTTAGGGATATAGTAGCCCAACCCTCCCTTGTACATTCAAAGGAGCACAATAGAATGAATAAAATGTTAATTTTGTGTTTAATTGATTCTCTCAATGGGCTAATTTTTGTAATCCATATTAATGAAAACATTTATGATGACAAAGACCCTAGTGGGGACAAGCCAAGGGTCCACCTCTACAATTTAGAATTGCCCACAATGGAAAATAATCCCTTGCATGCAACGTACAATCAAGTCTCCACAAAGGAGAAGGGGAAGAAGTGAGTTTTTTGAGCAAGTTTTTTTAGCAACTCCTTTATTCTTATTCCACATAGTTCATTTATTCCATCCTTAGATATACCCACCTCTGCTTCCCCTTCCACCACCACCGCTGCTGCCAGCTTTATTAGCACTACCACCGCCATCATTGCCTTTACCACCACCTTCACTCTATATATATATATATATATATATATATATATATATATATATATATATATATATATATATATATATATATATATATATATATATATATATATATATATATATATATATAAACATTTGTACAAGCACTCCCAAAAATCGATAGAACTTGTATTGCATTGGATGCAACAAGCATTTCTCTCTTTACTAATATATAGCTCTCTCTCTCTCTCTCTCTCTCTCTCTCTCTCTCTCTCTCTCTCTCTCTCTCTCTCTCTCTCTCTCTCTCTCTCTCTCTCTCTCTCTCTCTCTCTCTCTCTCTCTCTCTCTCTCTCTCTCTCTCTCTCTCTCTCTCTCACATTTGCAACACAAAAGTATTTGTGCGAGTACATTGGGTTTGACTGAATTTATTTTACATTAGATTATGATATGTGTTGCAACAAATAGTTTGCTCTTTACTTGTAAATAGTTCTCTCTCTCTCTCTCTCTCTCTCTCTCTCTCTCTCTCTCTCTCTCTCTCTCTCTCATTTACAATACAAAATAATTTCTCCAAGCAATCCAGATCTAGATTTGCACTACATTGACCTCTGGCAAGTGTACTATTATTCCACAAACTGATAGATAATGAATGAGCTTTCCCTGCTATCAACATATCATCCACATAGAGTACCAAAATCAATAAAGAATCATCACGAGCTTTCTTTGTATAAAGACACAGATCCATAGCACTCTAGCTGTAGCCCTATGACTACATAAAGGCATCAAACTTATGATACCACTCCCTAGGTGCGTGTTTCAAGCCATAAAGACTTTTCTTCAATTTGCACACTAGGTGCTCCCTGCCAGGTTCTACAAAGCCCTTAGGTTGCTCCATATAAATCTCATCATGCAATCCCCATGTAAGAAAGTCGTCTTGACATCCATCTGGTATAAATCCAAGTCAAGCTGAGCAACCAAAGCTGAGACTAAGCGCAGCATGGTCATCTTAACCACATGAGAAAAGACCTCATCAAAGTCCACACCATGCTCTTGCTTAAAACCCTTTTCTACCAATCTAGCCTTGTATGCCGGCTTGGGGTGCCCAGGGGTACTTTTTAGCTTGTACACCCACTTGTATGGCAAAGCCTTCTTGCCTGTAGGCAAGGAAACCAAATCCCAAGTGTCATTCTTATGCAGGGAGTCTATCTCAGACTGCATAGCCCTCTCCCAGGAGTGACTATCACCCCTGCGCATAGCCTCTTCAAAGTCCACACCATGCTCCTGCTTAAAACCCTTTTCTACCAATCTAGCCTTGTATGCCAGCTTGGGATGTCTAGGGGTACTTTTTAGCTTGTACATCCACTTGCAATGCAAAGCCTTCTTGCATGTAGGCAAGGAAACCAAATCCCAAGTGTCATTCTTATGCAGGGAGTCTATCTCAGAGTACATAGCCCTCTCCCAGGAGTGACTATCACCCCTGCGCATAGCCTCATCGTAAGTGAAAGGCTCTCCTGCATCTGTAACCAAGACATAATGCATCGAGGGCTGAAATCTATCTGGTGGACGTCTGTCTCTAGTAGACCCATCTCATGGTAGACTCTGCTGCTTGCCCAACTGCCTATCCAATGCCCTGACCATGAGCATCTACTGCAATTCTAGGCTGTCCAACTGGCTGTGCAGGAGCTCTCAGCTCCTCCTGAAATATGACCCTGCGGATCTCAACAACTCTCTCAGGCTACCTATGCATCTTGTCTTCATTGAAAACTACATCATGACTGCGAATGACTTTCCGCATCTACGGATCCCAAAGACGGTAACCCATCTCACCTGCATCCCCATAACCAAGGAAAATGCATTTGACACTCTTGGGATCCAACTTACTTCTCTTGTCCTTGGACACATGGCAAAATGCCTCACATCCAAAGACACGGAGATGCATATAAGAGGGGGGTTTTCCAATCCATACCTCCTCTGCAACCTGGAAATCCAAACCACTAGAAGGTGATCTGTTTATGACATGCATAGTTGTACTAACTGCCTCAGCCCAAAAGCTCTGTGGTAGACCTGCATGACTAAGCATATTGCGTACACGCTCCTGGATGGTTCTATTCATCCACTCAGCCAAACCATTATGGGGGGGGGGGGGGGGGGGTGGTGTAGGGAGCAGTCAACTGACGCTTAATACCCCTCTCATCACATAACTGCTCAAAAGCACGTGAGACATACTCACCCCCATTATCTGTCCTTAGGCATTTTAGCCTATACCCAGACTGGTTCTCAACCAATGCAAGCCATCTCTGAAACATAGCCAAGACATTGGATTTCAGCTTAATGGGATAAGCCCAAACTTTTCGTGAAAAATCATCTATGAACGTAACAAAATACTTTGCACCACCCATAGACTGACAAGGCATGGGTCCACAGACATCCAAATGTACCAATGCCAAGGGCTCACTCATGCGTGGCCTACCAGACTTCTTATGCGTAGACCTAGTCTGCCTGCCATAAAGACAATGCTCACATGAATCAAAACATGTATAATCAAGGGGCGGTAAGTATTGCAAACCATAAAGCATTTTCATTCCCTTCAAAGACATATGGCCCAAACGGGCATGCCAAAGAGATACATGTGGGATAGAACCCACAGACAAAACATGATCAAGGGAAGAAGCTGATACACTCAAGGGGTAGAGACTGCCAGCCTTGGCACCTCTCGCAATCACAAGTCTACCACGAGTGATCTTCCATGCAGAGTCTCCAAAACATACATGATATCCTACCTCATCAAGCTGTCCAGCTGACATGAGACTGCAGGTACATGATGTATATCCTGCATAACAAAACTGCTGCCAGAAGGAAACTGTAGCCTAACATCACCAATGCCCACAATATCAAGAGAGATGTCATCACCCAAGCGCACAGAACCCGAAACAGTATGGTATGAATGAAACCACTCTCGGCAAGGTGTCACATGAAAGGATGCACCTGAGTCCAAGAGCCAACACTGTGCATACATAGAGTGTATCTCTGTCATCTGCGAAGCACTAGAAGAAGCTGCTAGGATATAATCATCATCATCAACATTCTCAGGCTGCATAACATTGATCTCTTCAATTTTAACACTGGACTTTGCAGGTACTATGTTGCGATCAGAAGACTTATCCTGCACTTTGTCTTTCCCCTTATCTTTGCGCCTTTCATTGTGCAATTCATGGCATTATGGCCTAATATGGCCCTTTTTCCCACAATGGTGACAAGTAACATCTGCATTCCTGCCACACGATTTGCTACGTGACTTTCCACGAGACGGACCGAGATTTTTGAGAATCCCATCTACGGCCACTACCACTGCCATGCTTTCCATATCCATCATTCTTGCCTCTAACTGTCATAGCATGAGACACACGAGAGGCATCCAAATTCTTACAGTTAGCCTCTTCCTTTGCAGAAGAGCACTCTCAACATTAGATAATTTCAAGGTAGCAGTAGGGGCACATAATGCAGTGCGGAATACATCCCATGACTCATTAAGAGTACCAAGCAAGAAAAGAGGAGTGACATCCTCTGCAAAAGTGATATCTTGCAAAGTCAAGTTCTTGAGTATAGCATGGAACTGGCTCAAGTGAGCAGACATAGTCACATTCTCCTTCATGCGCAGATCCATAAGCTGCTTCAACCAATACATCTGACTCGCTGGACTTTTCTTGTCATAGAGATTTTTTATCTTTTTCCACAACTGCCATGCACTCTGTTCTTCCTCAAAGACATTATAGTGAGCCTGTTCTGTGAGAGACAGTACAATAGTGGACTTGCATAACTCATCAAGCTCAAGCCATTCCTCATCTGACATAGTTGCAAGCGAATGCCCGCTTAACCTCAAAGATTTGATCTGCGATTTCTGCACCAACACCTGCCAAATCTGGCTCTTCCAATAAGAGTAATTCGTACCATCAAGCTTAGTGATGTTGAAAATAGCATGATCAGTGGATGAACTCGCCATAATGCAGGCTGGAAGACTGTAGACAGTTCAAAACTGCTTGCTGTTTACTGTAGAAAATAACCAAAAAATCACCAAAATCGAGGGAAAATGGCGAGGAAAGTGGAAGCAAAGCTGTTGTCCACCAAGTACTAGTGAAAGTACATTATTTCAGAGTGTATCAGCATGAAAAATCCATATCAGTCCATACATATATATTTGCTGTAATAAATTTCAGATTTCAGTAAAAGAGAGCTAACAGTGCCAAAATCGGATCCCAAGGCAATCAAATATTGCTAAGACCAAAGCCGGCATCATGCGGGCAAAGCATAAGCATATGAAAGTCGATAAGCATGAATCCAACACGCAAGTATGTCATACAAACATCTACCAATGAGTAGGCACACCCCCTAGTCAACGGGCCAAAGTGTTCTTGCCATTACCAAAACTTGACACAAGTAGGTGTCAGTTCACAAAGATATGGATCCAAAACTGAGACTTAGCTCATAAGCATACAGTGAACCAAGACATATGATGTATCCTCCCATAAGGTAAGAAGTCCCAAAGTCTCAAGTGTCTGTAATAACTACTCAATGGCATGTAATGGCTCAATGCATAAAAGTACCCCCTGCTCAATGTCTAATAAGCATTCAAGAATGCTCCCACTGGCACAAAAGTTGCATGTACGAGCTGAAGAGCTCAAGCCAAGGCAAGGCACAGTGCCAATGACATAATTCCAAGACAATACATCAATAGTACATCCCAAACATGTAGGCGATAGAGCATCCGTAAGTAGCATCCATAAGCATGTAAGATATCAAATACATCCCAATCCAAACTCTGACAATCTAAATAACATCCAAGACTACTCCAGATAATCCAAAATGCATCCAAGGTGGAGCTTCAATGAGCACTCAAGCTCAACGTATGCATAGGGTAATCAACCGTGACATGAGCATCAAGCCGTAGGCAACGGGTATGAATAAACCCAAGAAGCATCACTATCAAAGCATATACCAATGTCAATAAGTGCGGGCTGAAATAAACTCAATCTTACAAAAGCATCTGAATTCAATGACAAGCTCAAAGTCATCCTTCTATGATCAATACATCATAGCATAACCCAAGACATACATCCGGAACCAATAGGCATATGTCAAAGCATGAAAGATAGCTTCAGCCCAAGAGTATTCAGCATGCATTATCTGTTATAAACTATGTTTTTCCAGCCCCAAAATCAGGCCAAAATCATAGCATTACATGTAGCTTCAATCCCCCGATCAATCGGGATGCAATAGGCATCAAACCGGTTATGTAGTCATGCCCAAACAAGCATAGGCATACAAATACATGTTGTCTCAGACCTGAAATCTGTTGCAGAAGATTCTATCATCAGAATTTGGCAAATCTGACATCACCATCATGTTCGAGCGTGCCAAAACCCCAACTTAAACTCTTACCTTGCTTGAATCGGGTTCCGAATGCCCGAGATATGACAAAAATAGTGATTTTTGGGCTAGATTTTGAAGCAGGCACAAAAAAAACGTGAGCTGACTGGGGGGGTCTTCTGTCCCACGTGTCAACAATGAGGCCCAAAGGGGGCACAAATGAGGGCCAAAGAAGGCCTACATCAAGCCTCAGCAAGCCTTGATAGGCTGGAAGCAAGATCCAGGTGAAGGAACCTCCAAGAGGTGTGAGCTATGGCTGCCCACAACTTGTTTACAGCCTGTGAGACCTGAGAACTGAAGTAAAACTCTGAAATAATGAAGCAATACCTCAATGTCAATGCCTTGATGGTGCCTCAATAGGCCGGGAAGAAGTTTGGGAAGCCGGGAAGTGATGGGAGCTCAAGAGAATGAGCTATGGCTGCCGGGAAGGAGACCCAATGCGAGTGGGGAGTCAATGGGAAGCTGAGAATGCCACGAACCAAGCTCAAGAGTCGAGAAGCCAAGCTCTGATACCAGTTGAAAGGGAGAGAAGGATCGAAGCTTGGACTCGAGAGCTATGGCGGGAGAGCAAGAGCAAGAGAGAGAGAGAGAAGAAATGGGAACTCCAACAGTCACAATGTGTGACCGGGCCTTCCTTTATTCAAACTGTCACTAAAAGAATAAAGAATAAAGTGACGGTGACAGGCGCCCGCCACCTGCAGTGTGCAGTGGCAGTGACTGTCAATGTAGTAATACACAGGCAGCTAGGCGGAGGCTTTACCCCCAACACAAAGAGAATGCTCTAGGGGTACTCCATGAAAGACTGCATATTGCTAGTTCCACATTGATATATACAAAGTTGGCAGTTAGATGGTGGCTAAAATCCTCTAATCTACAATTTGAGTTTGATTTTACTCTTGCTTTCTTTGCCACTCAAGGTAGTTTGGATGATGTAAGCTCACAGCTTGTTGGTTTGATCAATGTTACTGTCTTGAGATTTATATGGAGTAGAAGAAACTCCTTCTTCTTTGCTGTGCATGGGGAAAGAAAGCTTGATATCTCAGTCTATCAACTCAAGCAAGATATACTTATTATTTTGGACCCCCTTAGGGGCAAGCTTTGGGGGTGTGTAAGCTTTTTAATAAAAAGCTCAGTCTTTTGGCCTAGAGCTTGTTGCATCTGGATTATGCTATACTTATATTTTGAATATGAACTCATGCATTACAAAAACTTATATGGGAACAAGTACTTTCTAATATATTTCTTGTAGAAACATGCTTTCTTACCTATATAGATACAAAAATAATGTGGAACTTCAATTAAAAAGTATGCTTAGAGCTCAAAGGTTTTAGCCCTAAAAATGGGAATCTCCACATTCATGGGCTCATTTTCTTTATCAAGTCACACAAACCACATCCTAAAATGGCAAAGGTCTTCTTGTCTTCATAAGACCAAAAAAGTATGCATTCTAGGACCGAAGCCCAAATTTGAAATTTTGTGCAATGTAGTAGCAAAAAAGACTTTCTTTGTAACTACATCATGTTGTGTGTCTTTGACATGTGGCATTTTTGTAAGTATCATGCCATAAATCTTATTTTGTGCAATATAGTGCAAAAAAGACTTTCCACATATTTTCTCATTGCCATCTTATAAATCTTATTGAATGGGGTACAACTCCACATGGAGGAACCTTTGATTTTATTGACCATTTTTGTCACTTATTTGTAAATTGTAAAAATTATTTTTATTGGTCTCCTATTTGAAAATCTTTTACATGATAGTTTTTTGGGAAAAGTTTAACCAACTGGATTTGCAATTTTGGATGTGATTTAGTTGAGCATCATGCCTTCATGAAGCGCACAAATTCATTGAAAAGATCCCTTTAAGGCTTGGAAAATTCTATAGAAAGATATTGCCAATCAAGCAATCTCCATTAACCAATGATTGCAATGCATCTTTTGACTCTGCCATAGTAGTAGGATTTTCTAATGTTAAGGAATCTATTGGATTTATAACACGTTATAATAATTCCATTCTAGCCTGAATTAGTCCCATCAAATGTCGATAGACATGCTCATTTAGCTTCTTGCACCATACCTCTCTTTATGCATGAACTAATAACCAAAATCTTGAGTCACTATTGGATTTGGTAGGCAAACTAAAATCAATAGATATCCACATCTTCATAAACTTTCTAAGTAGTGTGAGGATTACTGCATGGGCCATCTGATTGCATGCATCATGCTCCATGTATTCATAATCTAATGAAGAGGAGGTGTCTTTGATATAAAGGAGCCTCCTCTTTTTGCATACCAATGAAGAACCCCAACCATAAAGGAATATATGTATTGAGCACAATCTATTAATAACTCATAAACACGATCACCTTGTCAATCTGCATCATGCATGAGACCTAGTCACGATTGAGAGCACAATCTATTAATAACTCGTAAACACGATCACCTTGTTGATCTGCATCATGCAAGAGACCTAGTCACGATTGAGAGCATTTAGAACAAAAGTGAATTTTGTCTTGATGCATATACCATTGTAGATTCAAATATTTGACCATGCAAAATGCATTGAATGACCATCTAGAGGGATAGTTGATTGTGATGTATGACACATGCTATTGAACTAGTATTGCAGGTTTAGAATAGTGATGAGAACTGATATAGAACATATCATAGCTAGTAATCTGACTAGACTAACTAACTAGAATATGTTTAGTACACCCTTGAATGGTTTGGCCTTAATGGTAGAAAGACTCTATTTATTAGGACCATCGAGATGTCTTATGCTATAGCTAAAACACTTTACATGAGCATTAAACACTATATATACAAAGGAAGAGAGTTAAAGCATCTTACAAATGTCTTATGCTATAGCTAAAACACTTTACATGAGCATTAAACACTATATATACAAATGAAGAGAGTTAAAGCATCTTACATGACATTTGCATTATCATGCAACATTTGTTTACAATTTTTTGTTTTGGACAATGATATTTGTGAAATGAAAGACATTTAGGGCTAGAAATGCAAAATTGAAGGATACTTTGTAGAATATGCCCGTGGTTGTGTTAAGTAAAGCATCCCATACCCCAAACTTTTTTCAACTCCAAATGTAAGCTATAATGTGTTAAAGAAATTGCAAAATGTAAGAAAGAACTTGGAAATAGTCAAGGTTGAAGGTTTTTGTGCCAATGCCAAAACGTGGTTTTTGTGGACACTAATGGAGGAGGAATTTCCAACATCATTCATTTATACTCTCTATTCTATGCGATTAATACCTAATGGCTTTTGGACACTAATGGCTTTGTGGAGCAAAATGCGCTCATTTCATAAAATGGTCACCCATTATTAGTCAAACCCATTGTGGAACATCTTGATTTGAAGGCATTTTCTCTTGGAAAAATATAAATATTATTCTTTTAGTAGTCTTCTCAAAGGCACTACAATGTTGATAATTTAATTTTGGAGTTGAAAGTGGGCAACAAATGTGTCCATTTATTTCTACTTTCAATAAGATCCTCATGCAAAGCATCAAATGAAACTTACGCTTCCCCAATTCTTATTTCGAGCAACATATCTTAGGATCATTGTTGACTACCATTGTTGCCTTTTGTAGGTTTTGCCATCCTATCTCATTGACTATACATTTGAAACTCTTATCCCAACAATGAAAATTAAAAGCAGCACACACACACACACACACACACATACACACACGAACGGAGAAGAAGAGGGTCATTGCTATGGAGGGAGTAGTGAAAGGGATGTGTAGGTAGGAGGGATCCTAAGTATAGGGCACCACAAAACTAAAATAAGACTTGTAGGGTGGCACACTACTATAGAAGACTTGTTAAGAAATCACATGCATTCACAGAAGCACCTAGGTGTTGTGCTATTGTAAGTGACATGTTGTAGATGAAATGTAAGGTGGTGCACTATTGTAAGTGTCTTACAAAGATGCCACATATCTTTAAGAGAAGCACATAGACCTCATATATAGAAGGATGGAGGGTACACATACATACTCACAAAGTAAGAAAACAAGTTGAACATTAACACAACATGTGTATCTATCACATGCATCCCTACAATCTATTCTACATTATTATTTGAGCTACAGGTTCGGGAAAGTGTCGAAGCACCACAGTGCTCCCGAACCTAGCTCCCAAACCAAACCAAAGTGACCATTTATGTCACATGATTGGGGGGTAGAAGGAAAGGTAAATGACCATTTATGTCACATGATTGGGGGCAGATAGAAGGAAACTTGGTCTCCTTCCACCACCTTCTCTTCTCTTCTCTTCTCCTCTCACTCTCACTCTCACTCTCATGAGCAACAAGGAGACAGACAACAGGCAGCAAGGAGGCAGATAGCAGGCAGCAGGTCAGACCTCTCTTTCTCTCTCTCTCTCTCTCTCTCTCTCTCTCTCTCTAAGCATTTTTCTGTTCTCTCTCTCTCTCCACGTCTGACGCTTCTCTCTCTCTCTCACTCTCACTCTCTCTCTCTCTCTCTCTCTCCACGTCTGACGCTTCTCTCTCTCTCTCTCTCTCTCTCTCTCTCTCTCTCTCTATGACATGCAAAACGTGAGAGAGAGAGAGAAGCAGCAGTCCGACGTGGCTTCTGCGAGATGGCTTCTGTTCTCTCTCTCTCTCTCTCTCTCTCTCTCTCTCTCTCTCTCTCTCTCTCTCCACGTATGACGCTTCCCTCTCTCAGGATTGGCACTTCTCTCTCTCTCTCTCTCTCTCTCTCTCTCTCTCTCTCTCTCTCTCTCTCTGTGACATGCAGAACATGAGAGAGAGAGAGAAGCGCCAGTCCTGAGTCCTCAAGTCAGAGGAGTAAAAGAGAGGGTTGGTGGATTCTCGTGATCTCTCTCTCTCTCTCTCTCTCTCTCTCTCTCTCTCTCTCTCTCTCTGTGCATTACTCGCCCCCCGCCATGGTCATCGGTGCCGCGATCGCTTCTCCTCCCCCTGCCATGGTCACCGGTGCACCCTCGTTGAAGTCATGGCCGTCACTCTCTCTCTCTCTCTCTCTCTCTCTCTCTCTCTCTCTCTCTGTGCATTACTCGCCCCCCGCCATGGTCATCGGTGCCACGATCGCTTCTCCTCCCCCCACCATGGTCACCGATGCACCCTCACTTCTCCTCCTCTCCAAGTGCCTCTGCCACGATCGCTGAAGTCACGGCCGTCACCCGCAGGCCCGAAGCCACGTCCCATCAAGGGATGGAGCTTCAGAACATCAGAGAGAGAGAGAGAGGGTTGGTGGACCCCTCTCTCTCTCTCTCTCTCTCTCGCCCCCCGCCATGGTCACGGGTTCAGACCCTGCACCCTCGCTTCTCTAAGCGTCGAAGTCGCAGCCGTCGCCCGCAGGCCCGAAGCCACCTCCCATCGCAGGACGATGGAGCTCCAGAAGGCATCTTCGGCCCATGGATGCTGCCTGCGCTGCCATGGCACCATCAGTGCCTCTGGCGACCTCGTGCCTCTCTCATACATCCTGGGCTCTCTCATACCTCTGGCCGGCCTAACTCCAAAGCCTTTCGAGCTACAGCCCTTCGAGCACTGCCAGCAGGGCCGGCCTGGCCTCCATTCTAGCTCTCCAGTCAGTTGTAATCTCGACGATCTCTCTGGTTCCCCCCCTTCCCCCAGAGCCAGCATATTATTACGCTTCTCTCTCTCTCTCTCTCTCTGACATTCTGCCATGAGAGAGAGAGAGAGACGACCTCTCTCTCACGGCAGAACGTGAGAGAGAGAGAGAAGCGTAATGAGGTGGAGGTGGCGTCGGCATGGAGGTGGCATCAACGTGTTGCAGTGGCACCAGCAGCAGCAGGTGGAGGCGGCAGTCGAGGAGCAAAGGTGCGGTTGCTGGCGGCAGCCTCTGTGCCTGTAACAATACCCATTTTTCCTATAATATTTGTCCTATAATAAGCAATGATTTTCTTGAGGGTCATTGCTATCAAGGTGTTTCTAACAATACCCATTGTTTCTCATTAAAACCAAAAAAACCCCATGTGGCCTAAGGTGAAGCTGGGGGTGATGTACGTGGCGGTGGGGTACTTGCCCATGTCCATGAACTCACTGGTGTTCAACGCACTCGCGCTGGTGGGGTAGTGCATCACCTCGTAGGCCGTCAATGCCATGGTGGTGCTAGGTGTTGCTGCTAGCGGCACGGTGCTGCTAGGTGCAGGCATGGGCGCCGACTGCCCTCCAGGCACCACGCCCTAAAAGCCTTCATGTTGGCCCTCATTGAGGCCTGCGCCTTCATGCCCTATACGCCCTCATGCTGCCTCTCATTGAGGCCCCCGCCTTCATGCCCTATACGCCCTCATGCCGCTGTGCGCATGGAGGCTTGCGCCTTCAACCTCGGCATTGCCTCCTACTACCTCACCTAGGTTTTACCTTAGATTAGTTGCTTAGTTACTTTAGATTGTGTGTTAGTTACCTTAGAGAGAGAGAGAGAGAGAGAGAGAGAGAGAGAGAGAGAGAGAGAGAGAGAGAGTTTAGTTAGTTTGTGGTTAGTTTTGGTTGTTCGTGGTTAGTTAGTTTAGTTAGTTTATTTAATTTAGTTAGTTAGTTGGTTAGTTAGTTTTGGTTGTTTATGGATATTTAGTTTAGTTAGTTTATTTAGGTAGTTGATTAGATAAGTTAAATGGTAAGTTAGTAGTTACTTTAGATTGTGTGTTAGTTACTTTAGTTTGTTTTTTTGTTTTAGTTAGTTAGTTAGTTAGTTAGTTAGTTTAGATTGTGTGTTATATATGGATATAGTTTAGGGTTAGTTTTTTGTGTTAGTTTATCTAGAGAGAGAGAGAGAGAGAGAGAGAGAGAGAGAGAGAGAGAGAGAGAGAGAGAGAGAGAGAGAGAGAGAGAGAGAGAGAGGTTTGCTTGGTATAGTTTAATTTATTGGCATTTTGGTTTATTTGGTGTAGTTTGTTTGTGAGGATTGGTTGTCTAGCCAATATTCAGGTCGGTGATCTCTCTCTCTCTCTCAGGATGTAATTATTGGTTTAAATAGTAAGTTAGTTAGTTAAATAGGTTGTTAGTTTTGTTGGTTTACTTTAGTAAGTTTTTGACTGTTAGTTAGTTTGGTTAGATACGTTAGCTTATTAGATTAGTTAGTTTAAATTATTTTTGTTTATTATCAATCGAATAGTTTAGTTAGATTGATTGGTTAGTTAGTTAACTTTGGTTTAGTTTGTTAGTTTTGTTTACGGTCGTGTTTATTTATTTAGATTGGTAAGTTTTTTATGTTAGTTAGTTTAGTTGGTTACTTTAGATTAGTCAATTTAGTTTAGTTTGATTTACGGTTGGTTTAATTTAATTGTTTTGGTTTAGTAAGTTAGTACATACAATTATTTAGGGTTAGTTTTTTTTTTGTTTTAGTTTACTTTAAATTATAAGTTAGCTTAGTTGGTTAGATTGTTTTACTGTTAGTTAGTTTGGTTAGATACGTTAGCTTATTAGATTAGTTAGTTTAAATTATTTTTGTTTATTATTAGATTGGTTAGTTTAGTTTGGTTAGTTAGCTAATTTTAGTTTAGTTTGTTAGTTTTGTTTACGGTCGTGTTTATTTATTTAGATTGATAAGT
The DNA here is from genome assembly GCF_053477565.2 of Lygodium microphyllum. Lineage (NCBI taxonomy): Eukaryota > Viridiplantae > Streptophyta > Polypodiopsida > Schizaeales > Lygodiaceae > Lygodium > Lygodium microphyllum. Next base: position 96,515,150 of record NC_141142.1, read on the forward strand.
TTTTTATGGTAGTTGGTTTAGTTGGCTACATTAAATTAGTTAGTTTGATTTTGTTGTTTTGATTTAATAAGTTAGTAGGTTTTAATTGTTTGTGGTTAGTTGATTAGATTAGTAAGTTAGTACATATAGCTGTTTAGGGTTAGTTTTTTTTTTTTTAGTTTACCTTAAATTATAAGTTAGTTTAGTTGGTTAGTAGATAAAGTTTAGGGTTAGTTTAATCCTTTGTTTTAGTTTAGTTTACTTTAAAGTTTAGGGTTAGAGAATGATAAGTTAGTTTAGTTTAGTTAGTTTATTTAGTTATTCCAATTTTTTATTTGATTTGATTAGTAAGTTAGTTAGTTAAGTAGTAAGTTAGTTTAGTTGGTTTAGTTTAGTAAGTTAGTAGATAAATTGATGATTGATTAGTAAGTTAGTAGGTTTTGCCTTAGATTAGTTGCTTACCTTACTTTAGTTTGTTTGTTAGTAAATTTTTTTACTGTTAGTTAGTTAGGTTAGTTTAATTTAGTTGTTTTGATTTAGTAAGTTAGTACATATAGTTGTTTAGGGTTAGTTTACGTTTTTTGTTTTAGTTTACTTTAAATTAGTTAGTTTAAATTATTTTTGTTTATTATTAGATTGGTTAGTTTAGTTTGGTTAGTTAGTTAGTTTTGTTTATGGTCGTGTTTATTTATTTAAATTGGTTTTATGTTACTTAGTTTAGTTGGTTTAATTTATAGTTGGTTTAATTTTGTTGTTTTGGTTTAGTAAGTTAGTAGGTTTTAATTGTTTGTGGTTAGTTGATTAGATTAGTAAGTTAGTACATATAGCTGTTTAGGGTTAGTTTATTTTTTTGTTTTAGTTTACTTTAAATTATAGGTTAGTTTAGTTGGTTAGTAGATAAAGTTTAGGGTTAGTTTAATCCTTTGTTTTAGTTTAGTTTACTTTGAGAGAGAGAGAGAGAGAGAGAGAGAGAGAGAGAGAGAGAGAGAGAGAGAGAGAGAGAGAGAGAGAGGTTTGCTTGGTATGGTTTAATTTATTGGCATTTTGGTTTATTTGGTGCAGTTTGTTTGTGAGGATTGGTTGTTTAGCCAATATTCAGGTCGGTGATCTCTCTCTCTCTCTCTCTCTCTCTCTCTCTCTCTCTCTCTCTCTCTCTCTCTCTCGTTGTAAATTTGTTTTGATGTATTTATTGGTTTATGTAGTAAGTTAGTTAGTTAAATAGGTTGTTAGTTTTGTTGGTTTACTTTAGTAAGTTTTTGATTGTTAGTTAGTTTGGTTAGATATGTTAGCTTATTAGATTAGTTAGTTTAAATTATTTTTGTTTATTATCAATCGAATAGTTTAGTTAGATTGATTGGTTAGTTCGTTAACTTTGGTTTAGTTTGTTAGTTTTGTTTACAGCCGTGTTTATTTATTTAGATTGGTAAGTTTTTTATGTTAGTTAGTTTAGTTGGTTACTTTAGATTAGTTAGTTTAGTTTAGTTTGATTTACGCTTGGTTTAATTTAGTTGTTTTGGTTTAGTAAGTTAGTACATACAGTTGTTTAGGGTTAGTTTTTTTTTTTGTTTTAGTTTACTTTAAATTATAAGTTAGTTTAGTTGGTTAGATTGTTTACTGTTAGTTAGTTTGGTTAGATACGTTAGCTTATTAGATTAGTTAGTTTAAATTATTTTTGTTTATTATTAGATTGGTTGGTTTAGTTTGGTTAGTTAGTTAACTTTATTTTAGTTAGTTAGTTTTGTTTACGGTCGTGTTTATTTATTTAGATTGATAAGTTTTTTATGTTAGTTAGTTTAGTTGGTTACTTTAGATTAGTTAGTTTAGTTTAGTTTGATTTACGGTTGGTTAAATTTAGTTGTTTTGGTTTAGTAAGTTAGTAGGTTTTAATTGTTTGTGGTTAGTTGATTAGATTAATAAGTTAGTACATATAGATGTTTAGGGTTAGGTTTTTTTTTGTTTTAGTTTACTTTAAATTATAAGTTAGTTTAGTTTACTTTAAATTTAGTTTACTTTAAAGTTTAGGGTTAGAGAATGATAAGTTAGTTTATTTGGTTATTCCAACTTTTTATTTGATTTGATTAGTAAGTTAGTTTAGTTGGTTTAGTTTAATTGCATTGATTAGTAAGTTATTAGGTTTTGCCTTAGATTAGTTGCTTACCTTACTTAATTTGTTGGTTAGTAAGTTTTTTACTGTTAGTTAGTTTAGAGAATGATAAGTTAGTTTAGTTTAGTTAGTTTATTTAGTTATTCCAATTTTTCGTTTGATTTGATTAGTAAGTTGGTTAGTTAAATAGTAAGTTAGTTTAGTTGGTTTAGTTTTGCAAGTTAGTAGATAAATTGATTATTGATTAGTAAGTTAGTAGGTTTTACCTTAGATTAGTTGCTTACCTTACTTGGTTTAGTTAGTTTAGTTGGTAGGTTACTTTAGTTTAGAGGTTGGTTAGTTAGTGCATTGGTTGGTTGGTTAGGTGTAGAGAGAGGGAGAGGGAGAAGCAGAGAGAGAGAGTTAGTTGAACTTTGGCGGTATTAGACATGGGAGTTTTTGCTGTTTCTAAATTTCGAGAATATTTTATATATCCCTCAAGGCTAACGCGTGCTTTTTGTCCAGTATGGAGGCTTCTACAGCAAACAAGAATATGTCTATAGAAGATATTATACAGTGCACTTCTAACGTGCAAATGAATACACGCAAAATAAAGGAGGTCACAAGGAAAAAGGCCGTTTGTTGTGCACTTAAGCATGTTGCAAGGCATGATAGTTCCGTTGGTTCCTCAAGGTTTATTCGTCGCTTGGATGGAATTGAAAAGCAAGTGAAGACACTATTTCGGTGTCAAAAAGCTTCGATTTCAATTTCTGAGAACATTGGTGACCGTCTACAGAGGATTGAGAGAATGTTGGAAGAGAAATATGAAGGGCACCTTGCTAATGCAGTAACGATACAGGGCGAGTTAAAAGAGATCAAGGGTTATATAGGTGACATTTATGAACATATCCAGAAAAATTGGTGGCCGCGTGCTGGATCTTCAAACGATCAAGAAGAGAAGTTGAAATATATTCTCGATAGTGCAGGTTGCATAGAGGATGGAGTATGTGAGCTAATTGCACACAAGAACGAGAGCTTAGTTGCATCGGAGAACATTGCTCTTGATGTGCAATTACTTACTTCTTTGAAAGTTTATCTGAATAGATTTTCAGCAATGTTAACGCAGATGAATCACCGTGCAGGCTCATCTTCTGGTACTTAGAAACACATCGGTGCCTTATGCTTGGCCTTTGTGGCTTCATTTTGACTATGTCTCTTATAGAAATTCTTTTTGTGGTGCTTGGTCTTTGTCTCAATTATGACCCATTTTAGTGTAACGTTGTTGTTCCACGTACTTATATTGTGATTTTTGTTCCAATGCAGGTGGTAAAGAGAGAGGTAGAACTACCGCATTGCCCATGCGATTACCAATGGAAACTATGGGATCATTCCCGGCTTCGCCTTTGCATGTTTTGCTCAACGAGGAAGATTTTGTTAATGATTACTCAAAGAAGAGGAAGCTTTGTTTCTATTAGGTATCTTTGAGACACTGCTTTTTTTGTTGGCATCAGCCATTTGCCTATGGTGCCTAGAAACACTTGCATGCCTTATACTTGGCCTTTGTGGCTTCGTTTTCACTAGGTTCTTATAGAAATTCTTTTCGTGGTACTTGGCCTTTGTCTTGATTATGACCCATTTCAATATTACATTGTTGTTTCTAAGTATCGCGTGTGCAAGCATATGATTGCTTACATTGACATTGAGAGGAAAGTTTGTAAGTATGGAGCATGGAAGAGATTGTTTCTATGTTTGGCATTTTGTGTTACAAATTTTTTTTAACTACTTTTAGTTTTAAGTTTTGTATGTGTGTGTGAGACAGAGAGACAGGGTGCTTAGAGAAAATTGAGAGAGAGAGAGTGAGTGAGAGTGAGTCGGAGAGAGAAAGAGAGAGAAATAAATCATATTGGAAATGGAGAGGGGAAATAGGAGGGAGAAAGATGAAAAATGGATTATTGAGTGAAGTTGTTGTGCGATAGCACGAAGCTGCCTAGCATTCCGTGCGCGCGAAGCGCACATGAAATGCTAGTTTGGTTGATTGAACTCCATTACCTTTATTATGCTTAATAAAAGCTTTGGTGGAGTATTAATGTCTATTAGTATGTATATGCAACTCTTTATATAAAGTGGAGCCAAGTTTTGAATTACAAGAGTTCTAAGAACATCCAAGTAGAGGTCATGAACCCAAATTTTAAATCAATATCTCACTAATCAATGTTTTAAGAGACAATTATCATTTGAACTCCTCCCTTAATGTTTAATATGAGTTAGTCACTCATGAAGGCATCCTTCCAACTCTAATTTTATTTGAAAGGCAACTTGGCCCTTACAACTTTTCTTTACTCTATAGAGATGTGAGCTAAGACATTTTGGCATATTTACACGAGTTTTCAATGTAAGACATGGTTAAAATTACACAAAGGATTGTTTGTTATGTAAATGTCTCAAATGTTACCGTGATTAACTCTTGCTCCAAAATCGGGTGAGCTTGGCTTGGTAACAATAACTTTTCCCCCAATAAATAGAACCAAATGTCACATGATATTAATGTATCACATTACATAAAACCAATGCCTTGCAATCATGAAGTTGGCCGTGTCTAGATCCACTACCTCCTAGGAACAAATGGGTCATGGGTAAAGGTGAAATAGGAATCCATTCTATTAAGATTGAAAAGGTGTGCATTTTTAATTTAAACCTAGATTCCAATACCATGCTCATTCATCCACAACAAAGTTGCGAGCATAAGACAACAAGTGGCAACTACCTCATCCTTTTAAGCTAGACTACGTTGTCAACCATACCTTCATTCTCTATTTTGTTAGAGGCCTTCTTTAGCGTTACAAATCAAGTAATGCTTAGCTACTTTGGATATATAGGTTTCTTGTCTACCTTTTAAGAGATAAACACATTATGGAAGGCACTTCAATCTCTATATACATATACAATATTAGGAAAAGGTAAAGCATGTGAATCACTAATAAAACATGTGATTCATTGATTGAGCTCGAAACGTGCTATTGCCTTAAACAAGTGTAGGTAGGATTTGCATTTCATGCATGATGTTTGGATGCTAAAGAAACAAGATATAGAAAAAAGACCGTTTGCTTTATCCAAAACTTTAGTATATTCTCTCAATGCCTCCTCACTAAAAAGAACTTGAGTTAATGTGTAAGTAATTTATCCAAAACTTTAGTATATTTTCTTAATGCTTCCTCACTAAAAAGAATTTGAGTTAATGTGCAAGTAATTTAACTTAGAATTAGGGAGCATTCCCTTAGCACTATTAGAGTAAGTAATATAAGAGCGAATTCACACGAGTTGCAATCTTTGTTGTGGCTTTTAATAAGTACTGCTCATTTTCTTGAGACTTAGTCATGGCATTCAATTTCAAATGATTGTGAGGATAACAAATAGTTTGTAGGGTTTTATCGAACAACTTGTTATGAAGACCACTAATTTATTGCACACATTAATATCAATTAATCGATGAACCAAATAAGATTGGCTAAACAACATTGGACAATGAAGAAGTAAGAATGGAGCTAGAGTTGAAAATTCTTTCTTCCCTTTATAATGTGGCCATTTTGAGTTCAAAACCTATGAGAGTGAGTGGGTTTGCATGGTGTCTGACCCTTAGGGATGCAGAGATTGGGATGAAGTTCAATCAGAAATGGAGTTTTCTTGAGGTTAGCCTTCTCGAAAGGGTCCTCTACTTTCAACATGTGGACTTGAAAAAATTTTCAATCAACGAGACAATGTATGTGTTGAGCCCAACGAGCATGCCAGGCCTTAAGGGAAAGGTGCATTGAAGACATGTTGTGACACAAATATATAGACGGTACACCCATTGAGAGGTATGAATGTGGTATGACATGTTGTTTACACTTGACCTAATTGCAATTTGGGCTTTTTGACCTTTGAAACCTCGCCCCAAATGGGAAGGCGTTAGGAGGATTTGTGAGAAGTACAGAGAGCTCTTTTCACACGGGTCGCGGAACGACAGAGGGACTCCCCACCCCCCGGGGGGCCCCCTGTTTTGTTTCTTTGTTCTCATGCTGCCTGCTTCTCTTACTTTCATCCTCGAAGGCCAAATATTATGCAAAGCAACCAAAAGGGTAGACAAGACCGAAAGCGGAGTCAAGCACGCGCTTGAACTTGCGCCGTGCCTCTGATCCTGCTGCGTTCGCCTGCTCCTGCCTCTTTCCCCGAACAACCCCCTCCATTGACCGCCTAACCTGCACCTTCCATGCCGCTCCCTCATCTCCACCATCGAACGTTCCCATATCTACTATCCTTCTCCATCGGCCTGCACATTGCAATCTCCCGATCTTGCTATCCAGAAGGAGGGACTAAACTTGTCAGACAGAGCGAGATACCTGGAGTTTGCACGCCTTAACTTCTTAGAACTGAATACTATGAGAACTAGACTACTTTTGCATTAAATGACCTGAGTAGCATCAGGATCTGCAGGAATTATTCGGCGCTCCTGCTCTATTACGGCAACGATCGTTTCTGTGACAGTATGCGACATGTTTCTCCCTCCCGGTACGTCTTTTGTCAATGTTTTGTCATTCATATGGCAATTTGAGGGATTGCATTTGCCTTTGACAGTCGTAGGTATTGAATTCTCAGTCTAGGAGGTAGGGCGTCCCTTAGGCTACTTTACGAGTTAAGGATCTCCATTGTTAGTTCTGCGCTGATAAATGCTCCAGCTCTTTTCCTGACTCTTATGCATTTAGTCTTAAAGCGAAACTTAGGACAATTGGCAGCGTTTTCTTTGTCAATATGGTATTAACGATCGTAGAACTGCAACGACCTTGTTTTTGTTTTTCTTTTTCCACTTGGCTCGTTTCAATGCAATATGTTCTGGATGTGCTTATGCGTTCAGCTTCCATTTTTGGGGCTAATTATCAAGACATCATTTACTTGTCTAGGTTTTGACTCGAAGGACCATTGATATGCTTCCCATTACATTCCCATGGAGAAGGCTTTTCTAGCAGAGAAGAATTTCGAAGAAATGTTATTCCAGCCTATGAAGCTCATTGATGAAATTAATGGTGCCATAAACGAGGCAGATTCATACGAGCAAGAATGCCTAGAGCTACATCTCCAGATTGCTAAGCTTGCACAGTCACTACGCTCCATTGTAAGTTTGGTAAAGAGTGGCAATGAACGTTTCTGTGAGAGTCCAACCAAGAAAATCATAGACGATGTCTCCAAAACATTGCAAAGATGCCACACGCTTGTGAAAAAGTGCAAAACAGGCAGTATTTTGGGGAGACTGATGAACATAAATTCTGCAGCAGATTTTCGCAAGGCTATGAATGCGTTGAAGGACACCTTAGCAAACGTTGATTGGCTGTATAATGTTGCTACAGATGATGACCCTGCTGGTGTTCATGGACTAGTTCCAATTGCTACTGCTTATCCAAATCTTTCTATGGTTTGGGCCCTGATATCAACGCTTCAAGGAGGTACACCTGAGCTTAAAGAAGGAGCTGCAAGTTACCTTGCTTCTTTGGTTTCTAGTAGTGAGCAATGTGGTCAGTTCATTCTGCAAGAAGGCGGAGTTCCTCAACTGCTAAGATTGTTTAAAGATGGTACTTTTGAAAGCCAGGTCATGGCTGCTACTGCCCTAGGCAATCTAGCTATTGATTCACAGCGAGTGCAGTCTATGGCAAAGGATGGTGTTGTTTCTGCGTTTGTTCAAGTACTTGAGTGTGGTGAGATGAAGGTGCAGGCTAAAATTGCCTGGGCAATGGCTGAAATGATGTATTTGGATCCACAGATTAAGGTGGACTTTGGCTCAGCAAATGCCATCAACTATTTGGTTACACTTATGCGTGAATCAATGGAAGATCTGTTCCCTTCAGTTCCCCCATTGAGAACAGCATCCTTAGATGTAAAGGACAGTTTACCTGCACATAGTAGGAGTTCAAGTGATTCACCTTATTCTAAACCTGTGATGCGTGATATGTACCATAGAGAGAGAGAAAAACAACCTGTTGAAGTTAAGAATGATTTAAAGGTGCAGGTCACAAAGGCCCTTTGCCTTTTGGCTGAAGATAACGTTCATAACAGCAGGAAGATTGCATTAACAAAGGCAGTGCTGTGTTTTGCAAAGCTGGTTGAAAAGGAGCAAGGGGAGGTTCAGAGACATGCACTTACAGCAATTCTGAACCTTGCCAAAGTAGCAGAAGTAGATGGAGATCTCAGAAAGTCTGCATTTAAGCCATCATCTGCTGCAGCCAAGGCAGTGGTGGATCAACTTTGTAGAATTCTCAATGGCCAAGAGGAAGATCCAGATCTTCAAGTAGATTGTGCAACAGCTCTTGGATGTCTTGCAAGGACATTCTCAGCTAAATCAAATGACATAATCAAATGCCTAGTCATGAAACTTTCCTTCAGTGATAAAGCTCATTTTCCTCTTGTAGCAGAAACACTTAATACTCTGCTGAAGTTTGTTGACAAGGACAACTACTTGCATCGGGCACACTCTCAAACTATTGTGGAGGTTCCAGGCCTTCCTTATGTGGTGCAGCTAGCTGTACTGGACGTTGAAAAGACTGTGCAACTGCCTGCTATTTACCTTCTCTCACAATTGGCTTTGAATGTGGGACAAAATTTAGGTGATGCCTTTGAAGAGTCGGCTGCATTGAGTATACTGAAGTTTGTGGCAGCTTCCTTTGCAAACATGCAACGGTACGCTCAACCCCACGTGGAAGAAACTCTTTCCAGAGCCATTCATCACCTCGAGTTCTGCCAGACTCCAGGGGATGTCCTTATATACATGCCAAAGAACTAATAGGCTGAATCTTTTTCTCCATTTGTTTCCATCCTGCTGCCTGCATTCTCCTATGGAAATAAAGGTGGCAGGGTGTTTTTAAAGTGAAGTCATATTTGGCCTAGATAAAGTCCAAGACATGATATGAGGGTGCATTTGAGGCAGTATGACGAGAACTTCGAGGTTGGGGGAACTGTGACATCACAGAAGTGTGTGAAAAGAGAGAGAGAGAGAGAGAGAGAGGCTGTTATCCATCTTTGGATCAAGTGTCATATTGCGCAAGAGGGGAGGCTTTCTTATGCCATCCTTTGCCTACGGTTTTGTGCAAAAGCTTGATCCTCATCCTTGTGTTTGAACCATGGACTAAAGCATTGATATCTGAGTCCCATGCAAATCCTAGCAACGATCTTTTGAAGTAGCTTGCTGGATTTTAAGAGCGGAGCTACTGTTAGTCCAGATATACTATAACTACTTATTAATTAGAAAGAGGATTTGAAGTGGAGGTTCGACAAAGGGTACCAATTTTTCAACTATCCAGTAGAATTTCATCCTTTTCAAACTCATTTCAATGTGTAGATGACCTTATGTCCATATTGTTCTCTCTTTTTTCTCGAGCTCAGAACTCTTTAGTTCAGCGTATGGATCTCTCTCTCTCTCTGCAATTTTCGTGGAAAATTTTCGCTTTTTTCTCCGTCTACATGTCCTCGTGGAAAAATTCCACTTTTTGTCTTCGTCTACATGTCTTCGTGGAATATAGGGGTTGAATTCTAGACCTTCTATTCACCCTACCAATTGAGGTAGGGGTTTTTTGGCCTTGAATGCGCTCTCTCTCTCACACACACACACACACACATATCCCCCCGGCATTATTCTCAGTAAGTCCTCCCTATTACAAAGTTTAGTGATACATATTACACACTGCCTCTTTTATTAAAGTATTGTTCCGTTTCCATTCATCTAGGCAGGTCTTTGTAACTCTTTTAGCACCTTATCAACCTATTTATTAGCACCACATACATCCATGCACATACATAGATAGATCTATATTTAGACATGCATAATTGTATAAAAATATATAATCACTAGCGTTCTACGCGTTTCACTAGGTCGCTTCACAGTAGCTTTGCTACTTCTATTTCGCTCAACAATCAATTTCTCATCTTTCTTTTTGTTTTTTTTTTCTTTTCTTTACCTTCTCTCTCTTTCCTCAAATTCCTTGTCTAACTCTCTCTCTCTCTCTCTCTACCTTTTATTTTATTCTTTTTCCTTTGGTTCTCTTTATCTCTCTTCTTTTTTTTTTCTACCTGTTTTTTCTCTCTCCCCCCTTTTTATTCCCCCTCCTCTTTCATTTCTTTTTATTCTTTTTTCCTTTTCTTTTTTTTCTTCTCTCCATTCCCTTTTTAAATGTTTTCTTTTCTCTCTCTCTCTTCTTTTTTTCTCTCTTCTCTTTTTCTTCTCTTTTCTCTAATTTTCTCTTTTTAAATTTTATATTCTCTCTCTCTCTCTCTCTCTCTCTCTCTCTCTCTATCATCATCACCTTCTTCTTTTTGTTCTTTCCCTTTTTTTTCTCTCCTCGGTTTCTCTTAAAATATGTAAATTTTATCTTTTCCCTACATATAATTCTCTGTGTTTATATTCTCTTTTCTCCACTCTCTCTCTCTCTTTCTCTCCTTTTTTCTTATTTTTTCTTTTTTTTCTCTTTTAAATTTTATATTTCCTCTATAATTCTCTCTTCTTTTTTTCTTTTTCTTTCACTTTTATTTTTCCTCTAGTCTTTCTTAAAGTATATAAATTTTATCTTTTTTTAATATAATTTTTTATTTATGTTCATATTCTCTCTTTTTTTCTTTTCTCTTTTCTTTTATTCTCTTCATTCTCATTTTTTCTCATTCTCATTCTCTTAATTTTTTTTTCTCTCTTTTAAATTTTATCTTCTCTCTTGCTCTCTCTCTTTTTTTCCTATCTAAAAAAATATTTAAATTTAAAAAAAAATTCTCTTTTTTCCGTCTCTTTTCATCTTTTTCTTTTTTCTCTTCTTTTTCTTCTCTCTCTCTCTCTCTCTCTCTCTCTCTCTCTTTTTCTCTCTTCATTTTCTCTTTAAATTTTTTCTTTTCTTTTTTTAAATTCTATATTTCATCTCTATAATTTTCTCTATATGTTTAAATTCTCTCTTTTTTTTCTATTTCCTTTTCTTCTCTCCTTACATTTTCTCTCTATCTTTTTCTATTTTCTTATTCCTCTCTCTTCTCTTTCATGATATCTAGATTGATTCGCAGCAAGGCCTCAATTCCACATGACATTGTGCGAGCAGAGCTTGCCACACCGCCCATGCTAGTCGAGGCATTATTTCAGACAGTTTGCTTCCTACACAGATTTTAAGATATGGACAGAGATCGCATTGCATACAAAGCATATATGGCATCTCAAGAGATGGCTCGAGCGGGGGATATCACATCATGGTATGCACAGACTAGAGCTTAGTTTGACAGACATGGGCTGGACATTGATAGACTCCCACCTCTTCTATATGATACTCAGGCTCCTACTTACACCCTCTCTCTCTCTGAGAGGAACAGAGTCATCAGACAAGAGATATGGCATATTTATATACAGAGGATATGTATCAGCCCTGCACAGCCACTGCCATCGAAGATGGCATATTATTATACACAGTTCTTGGGCATATCAGAGTAGGGATTCATAGAGATTCCGAGATATATGCAGATCTATATGCCACATCGATTGAGAGTTCTTATTGGACAGCTTAGGGTATCATCACATCAGCTTATGATTGAGAGTGGCAGAGCCAGTGGCATCCCACGGGAGGAGAGGATATGTCCTCTTTGCAGATCAGAGATGGAGAGTGAGGAGCATTTTGTTCTCAGATGTCCGGCATACTCAGAGTTAAGATCTAGATACACATTGAGCAGCTTACTTCAGGGATGTATGACTGATATGGATCAGAGATCATTTGACCGTTTTCTGGGAGAGGCATGGCACATCAGAGAGCAGAGCACACAGCGGGTCCCAGTCAAAGAGAGGCCCACCCAGACGACTATTACACAGTTCTTTCAGACAGACAGAGTGAGAGCTATTGTACCAGCCTCCAGTCAGACCTCCGGGCTCACACTACAACAGGCTGAGGGCCAGCGTACCCGACGCCACACGAGGATCCGTGGGTTTCGGACCCCACAGCCACACCGACAGGAGATCCGGAGGATTTTTTTATCTACATCGACAACAGACTGAGATCCGACGATACTCGACACATTGGATCTCAGATCTCCAGTTTGCTCTTTCTCCACCGCCGATGTACCACATCCTGCATCCAGAAGAGATCACCTGCTATTAGCGACTTCGACGACTACTACTATATCCCAGGATAGTATATCTCCTTGCATCTGTTACATATATACATCGCACCACTTTATCACAGTCGACATTTGTTCCCCTATCACAGCCGACATTTATTCCCCTTTTGTAGCCATTATCTGGAATACCAGAGCTACATACGCACATACACATACACGACACTTATCACACTCACAGCACCGTATTTTTAGTTTTCAGTTTTTAGCTTTTCATTCAACACTTTTATTTTTGGATAACTGGACCTCATCAGTTGTATCACAGTTTGTCTCATAGGCTAGTTTTGGTCTTTAGAAGACGTTAATATAACTTTCTTTCTTTCAAGTTTTTTTTCTAAATATTTTTATTCTATATTTTTTTATTTTTTCTCTTTTAAATTATATATTTTCTCTTTGTCTCTTTCTCTCTCTAAGTCAAAAACTATATAAAAAATGTTTAATTAAAAAAGAGTATTCTCTTTTCTCTTTCCCTCCTCTCTCCATCTTTTTTTCTTTCTTCTTTTTCTTTTTAATCTCTCATTTTTTTCTTCTATCTCCCTCTCAAAGTGTGTAAAAAACTATATCTAAAAAAGTTAAATTGAAAAATAAAAAATATTTAATTAAAAAAGTTTAATCTAACTTTGTGAGAGAGAGAGAGAAGGAAGGGAGAGAAGAAAAAAAAATTATTTAAAAAGTACTATTCTTTTTTCTCTTTTCTTTCTTTATGTCTGCTTCTTCTTCTTCTCTCTCTCTCTCTCTCTCTCTCTCTCTCTCTCTCTCTCTCTCTCTCTCTCTCTCTCTCAGCGTGTAAAAAACTATGTTTGAAAAAATTTTAATTTAAAAAAATTAAAATATTTAATTAAAAAAGTTTAATATTCTTCTATCTCTCTCTCAAAGCGTGTGAAAAACAATGTTCGAAAGAATTTAAATTTAAAAAAAGCTTTTAAAATATTTAATTAAAAAAGTTTAATCTAATTGAGAGAAATAAAAAGAGAGAGCTACACATGTGTGTGTGTGTGAGAGAGAGAGAGAGAGAGAGAGAGAGAGAGAGAGAGAGAGAGAGAGAGAGAGAGGAGGGGGGAGGGGGGAGGAATTTAATTAAAAAGGGGAGGGGGGAAAGAAAGAGAGATTATAAGTGAGAGAAAGAAAAAAGATTTTAAAAATATTTAATTAAAAAGTTTAATCACAGAGAAAGAGAGAGAGAGAGAGAGAGAGAGATGTTAGGATAAAGGGCAGTGCCTAATGTAGTGCTCGTGCCCGCCCTAAGGGGGTTGGGCTTGTAAATGGCTTATATACCTATCTAAAAACTTTATTGGGTACTCTTGAGTACCACAAAACTAATGTGTCATTGTCTCTTTCTCTCACCTGCATCTACAGCTTCACTCCTTTGATCTGTGCATTTAACAAAGTGGTATCAGAGCACAAGACTTGGAGCTGGAGCTTCGCATTGTGGAACTCGAGCTTGACAACTGGGTCAATAAGTCTTTTTTTGAATTCTCATAGGTTGCAAGACAGCCATAACTCAAGTTTGTTGAAGCCTCTCTACCTCTGTTTTGTTTGCAACTCATAGAGGCTTATGTGGGCATTGTGTAAGCTCTCTTTGGCTCTGTCTATGCACCTCCTTGGGCTCCATTGACTCCACATAGTGCTGCTACCCTACTTGAACAATCCACGTTGTCTGCGCATGTAGATAGCAGGCCCTCTCCTGGCACTTTTCAACATATCCCTCATCATGGGCAATTAAGGTATTGAGTCTTGCATTGACATGTTGGTCCTGACATCGGCTTGGAGCACCTACCTTCAGATTTGGAATTGTGATTTACACAGTTTATGAGCTAGAAACATGGCAACATATATCTTTGTGTGTCTGGTGCATGCAGATCATGCTCATTTGATGGCTATTGGATGTCAGTGAATACCGAATGTCTCAGGGATCAAGTGGCATTGTCTTGAGGTCATTTGGAGCTAATCTTGGCAATCATTTTGCTTAGTTTGCAGACTTGCTTGTGGCTGGAATACATAGTCCACAATTTATAGGCAGCTCTCTGTCCTTTAATGACATTGGTCCTTGGACATGCATGTTGATGCGTATACATGCTCAAGTGATGTCAAGACGCTGAGGAGAATGATGTGTATGTATTGAAGTGCATTTGGGTTGATTTTGATTGAGATTTCACTTAGTTTTGACATGGATTTGTTGGCTAGAACATATAGGGCTGAATGTTATTTTGGCAGCACATGTCTCATGCATTGCTTGTTCAGGCTTGATCTTAGGGATTCATAATTATGTATTGATACTTGACATTGATGTCATGTATGTGGAAATGGCCTTAAGAAGATCTTATGCTTGTTTTGGAGGATTGAAATCTTGCTCCTGACCATCATAAAACTGTAGGTCGCAGGAACAAATCTGAGAGAGTTTTACTTGGACTCTGTGCTTCTTGCTTGAGTCGGTAGACACTGTTTTGGTACTGGATTACCCACGTACAATTAGGGTAGAGATTGGACATGATTTATGTCATCTTTGTACTGAAATGCATCAATTTGGGTAAACATTTTGAAGCTATAAACAATGGATAGCAAGTCTTGTCTGCAGTCAATCATGCATGCAATTGTCAAATGCTTGTTGGGCATACATTGATGTATGTAACTCAGTCCATATGCGATTGATATGATGGGATATTATTAGTAAAATTATTTGAATCAAAGATCTTGGAATCTCTTGCTGGTTGAAATTTACAATTCTTCTTAGTCACTTGTTTTGACATTTTTTGGCTTGCATCTGTATACTTTTGGGCTACAACTATGGCTAGAAGTAGTGACAATAGCAATTTATTGCACATCAAGAAGCTTGAAAGAGCACACAACTTTGCAGTTTGGCAAAAGTAGTGCTATAACATCTTGTTTTAGAAGAAGCAAGCAAAGCCGATCAAAGAGAAGGGGATAAAACCAGCAAATGTAGATCAAGATGGCTGAGATGAGCTGAATGAGCTTGCTCACTCGACCATCGACCTGTCAGTCTTTGATGCTTTGTTGCTCAACATAGAAGGGCTAAATACTGTTTATGCCATTTGGATGCGGTTGCCATGTCAACTCACCTCAGTGAGTTTAATTCTATTTTCAGTCAGCTTGTCGCCTTGAAATTCTCAACATTGATGAGAACTTCAAAGCCACAGCTTATATTATTCTATATTATTTTGATGGGATACAATAGTTGCAAGTGAAGCCCATGGATGATCAACTAGTGATGAACATCAATGCACTTTGCCAAAGAGCTAGGATACTTTTAGGTTTGCTATGAGCAATTCTAATGCTATGCTATTATATTCAGATGTAGAAAGTGCTCTACTCATGGAAGAAATGAATGGGTAGAACAATGCATCTAGCAAGTCTTCCAGTGCTTTGCATAACAAAGGTAGATCATAGTAGAAAGGAAAATCTAACAGCAAGGGATGCAGTAAATCCCATGTTAAGGATGTTAAATGCCATCACTGTGGCAAGAAGGGTCACTTCAAACATGATTTCTATAGATGGAAGAAAGAGAAAGGCAAGGGCAAGAAGACAGATGATAGCAAAGAAGAGAAGAAAGAGAGTTAGCTTGCTAAGAAGAGCAGTGTAAAGATTGAAGAGGTGAATGTAGTTAGCCATGAGAGCGATAGAGGGAATGTTGCAGATACAAATGATGACATACACACTTGGATTTTAGATTCAGGTGTATCTTTTCGTGTCACCCCTCATCACTCACAACGAGTGGTTTTTTTACTACACTGGGGGCGGACACAGAGTTGTCCATCTTGGGGACAACTATGCACATGACATTGCAAGTATTGACAGTATGCAGCTACAGTTTCAATATGGATCTGTCTTCACTCTTTAGTATGTCAAGCATGTACCTTAGCTCAAGAAGAGCTTGATTAGTATTGGTCAGCTAGATGATGATGGTTTTCATACCACCTTTGGTGATGGGAAACGTAAGATCTATAAGGGATCTAGGGTTATTGCCAGAAGTTGCAAGAGTGATACTTTGTATCCACTTCATGTATCTAGTGTGCGTGACCATGTTGTTGCCGTGATCGAGTAGCCAAGTATTTCCTTGTGGCATGGCCAGTTGGGACACATGAGTAAGACAAGAATGAACGTACTTTCTCGTTTTGGTTACTTGCCTTATCTTCGTTATGCTAATTTTGAGCACTATGATCGTTGTGTTTATGGGAAGCATGCATGTCTCATAAACGGTCTCTTTCATTCATTAAAACCTTTGCCTCTAAAGTTAGTACATTTCGATGTCTGTCAGATGCCAGGGTTATCTCTAGGGGAAACGAAATACTTTGTCACATTTGTCAATGATGGTACTTGGAAGGTATGGGTTTACCCTATTCGCAGCAAGGACGAAGTGTTTGACAAGTTTCAAAAATTCCTGGCATTGGTTGAGAACCAAATTGATAAGACACTTAAGTGTCTTCACTCTGACAACGGCGAGGAGTATGTGTCCAAATCCTTTTGGGCATTTTGTGACAACAAGGAGATAAAGAGGGAGCTCACTGCCCCTCATAATCCACCCCAAAATGGAGTTGCAGACTGCATGAATCGGACCATATAGGGGATAAGGTCCGTATGATGCTGTCTCACGCTGCATTACCCCATGGCTTTTGGACAGAGGCTGTTATACAGTTGTTCATTTGATTAACAAGTCACTGAATAGGTCTTTGGGGGGCAGACTCCCTCATGAAGAGTGGTCGGAAAATCCACCTTCTTATGCTCATTTGCAAGTGTTTGGCTACGAGACTTTTGTGCATGTACGAAAAGAAGAACGCAACAAACTGGAACCAAAGTCCTATAAATGCATATTCCTAGGATACGGTGATGAGGGTGAGATGGGGTATAGACTTTGGGATCCCAAGAAAAGAAAGATAGTACGCAACAATGAAGCCCGAGAAGACTGAGGAAATCAAGAGGGTTGTTTTTAGGGAGGATGTATCTTTTAGACAGTCGTTTGTGTCTAGTGGATAACAGCACATACCTATTGTAAATGACCCTAAAAATGTAGAGAATGGTGCTAGAAGTGACCAGCAAGGTATTGCCTAGGGTGATCCATAGTTGCAGTAAGAAAATATGCAGTTAGGATAGCCAACAGAGATTGGACAACATGCTGAAATTTCAGGACAACAAGCAAAAAATGCAGGTTTGCAAGTTCCACAGCTTGCAAATGCTAAGCCTTCGCTCTGTAGGTCAACCCGACCATCAAGACCACTTGATAGGTTTGTTCCTAGTGTGCAATATGATGTAGATTATGTCATGGTTACTAACTGTGTGGTGAGCCGTCATGCTTCAAGGAAGCAATGACTAGATCGAACAGCAAGAAGTGGTTCAAGGCCATGCTATAAAAAATGTAATCACTTGATAAGAATGGTACTTGTTGGGACGGTGCAACTACCTAAAGGGCAGAAAAATCTTCCATGCAAGTGGGTTTATAAATAAGATGAAGTTCACTTTTGGTTCTTTGCCAAAGTACAAAGCACGGTTGGTTGCAAAGGGGTAAAAGCAAGAACATGGAATTGACTTTGACGAGATCTTCTC
The DNA here is from genome assembly GCF_053477565.2 of Lygodium microphyllum. Classification (NCBI taxonomy): domain Eukaryota; kingdom Viridiplantae; phylum Streptophyta; class Polypodiopsida; order Schizaeales; family Lygodiaceae; genus Lygodium; species Lygodium microphyllum. The sequence continues at coordinate 96,532,920 of NC_141142.1, forward strand.
TCCCGTAGTCAAGATGACTACTCTAAGAACCATTTTGAGCTTGGTTGCAACTGAAGATATAGATCTCATATAGATGGATGTAAAGAGTACATTCTTACATGGTGAACTGAATGAGGACATATATATGCAGCAGCCTGAGGGTTTTGTTGCTAAAGGCAAAGAGACGATGGTGTAAACTGAAATGGAGTTTGTATGGGCTGAAACAAGCACTGCTGGAATGGTATCATAAGTTTGATATTTTCATACAATCTCATGGCTATCAAAGGAGTCAAGTTGATCACTGCTTGTACACCAAGAAGGCAACAGATGGTAGCCTAATTATCTTGGTTTTGTATGTAGTGATTGTTGGCAGGGATACTCACGCTTTGGATTCATTGAAGCAGAATCTACATGGCAAATTTGACATGAAGGATCTTGGTGATGCAAATCACATTCTTGGGATGTAAATACTCAAAGATAGGTCGAAGGGGTTACTCTATTAGTCTCAACAGGAGTATGTCTCTAAGATTTTGCAGCATTTCAATCTAGAGGGGGGAAAAGCAATCAAAGTTCCATTGCCTCCATATGTGAAACTCGGTGCAGAAGATAGCCCTACATCTGATGATGGGAAAGCTAAAATGGCCAAGATTCCGTATGCTTCAGCCGTTTTGGTAGTCTAATATATGCCATGGTTGCTACACGTCTTGACATTGCCTTTGTAGTGGGAGTGGTTAGCAAGTACATGGAAAACCCTAGCAAGAACTATTGGGAACTAGTGAAAGGTATTATGAGATACCTCAAGGGCACAAGGGGTTTGTGCATCTGCTTTGGTAAGCAGAAGGAATCTGTCGTTGGCTTTACGAATACAAACTATGATGGACATGCAGACTGCAGAAAGTCCACTTCAGGGTATGTGTTTACCTTCACAGGAGGGTCTATTTCTTGGATATCCAAGCTATAGAACTATGTTGCACTGTCTACTACTGAGGCAGAGTACATGGCTGCCACTGAGGCATTCAAAGGGGCCTTATGGCTATCACATTTGGTTTGCTGAGCTGAGGTTCGTGTCCTCCACTGTGATAGTTAGAGTGCAATCATGTTAGCATGGAACCCTGTCTTTCATGCAAAGACAAAACACATACATTGAGCTAGTCAAGGTACACATCATGTTAGGTAGTTGACAGTAAGAGCATTGAGCTACTCAAGGTATACAGTGATGATAACCCAACAGACCTTCTCATGAAGGATCTCCCAGTAGAGCGGTTTGCCCATTACAGGTAGACGATGGGTATTGGATAGGTATAGTCTCTTTTAGCTTTGTACATACTTAGACTTAGCTGACTATTTTCCTCTACCTTTGGCCACATTGCCTTTAGGGAGGAGGTTGTTGGGATAAATGGTAGTGCCCAATGCAGTGCCCGTGCCTGCCCTAAAGGCTAGGTTTGTACATGACTTATATACCTATCTAATATGGGTACTTTTGAGTACCACAAAACTAGTGTGTCATTGTCTCTCTCTCTCACACTTTCATTTACAACTTCACTCCTTTGATCTTTGCATTCAACAAGAGAGAGTGCATTCAACGAGAGAGAGAGAGAGAGAGAGAGAGAGAGAGAGAGAGAGAGAGAGAAACCTAGGCCCTACATATGAGAAAGAGAGGGGGGAGGGGGAGAAGAAAAACGTTTAATTAAAAAATACTATTCTCTTTCCTCTTTCCCCCCTCTCCGTCTTTTTCTCTTTCTTCTTCATCTTTTTTTATCCTTCTTCTTCTTCTTCTTCTTCTTCTTCTTCTTTTATCCTTCTTCTTCTTCTTCTTCTTCCCCTCTCTCTCTCTCTCTCTCTCTCTCTCTCTCTCTCTCTCTCTCTCTCTCTCTCTCCCCTTTTATCTCCCTCTCAAAAAGTGTGTGAAAAACTAGATTCGAAAACCTTTAAATTATTAAAAAACTTTTAAAAATATTTAATTAAAAGAAAATTTTAAATTAAAAAGTTCAATGTAATTGAGAAAGGGAGAGAGAGAGAATCTAAGCCCTACACAAGAGAGAGGGGGAGGAATTTAACTAAAAAGGGGAGGGGGAAAGAAAGTGAGAGATTATAAGTGAGAGAGAGGGGAGGGGGTTTTAATTTAAAAAAGGGAGGTGAGAGAGAGAGGGGGAGGGAGGAGGGAAGGGGCTTTTGATTTAAAAAGGGAGGGTGAAGATAAAAGAAGAGATTACACGTGAGAAAGAGGGGAGAGGAGGGGGTTTTGAGTGAAAAAGGGAGGTTTGGAAAAGGAAGTAGATTCAGGAAGACCTCTGGAGGTTCGGGGATTTCTAAACCTACAACGGAAATAATATAGTAGTAAGATATATAAATATATACGTATATGCATGCCATATATATATTAGCATAGATAAGTGTGTGTGTGTGTGTGTGTGTGTGTGTGTGTGTGTGTGTGTTTTATTTATTATAGACAAGTATGCAGATTATGTACTTGATGCATGGATGTAAAGATGAACAAACGAGAACAAAACTAATATTACCAAACACTTTCATAGGGGCACACACACACACCCTATAATAAGTAGGCGCAAACATGCATGCAAACATTGAAATAACCCATAAAGTAAATCTCCATTTGTGGCAAACCAATTAATAATAAAATACATTAATTTAATAATTTTTAAATAGGTCTTAATGTGCATTATTATTTCACGTTTGTCAATAAAGGCTTAATATTGGTTGCAAAAGTTAAGCTTTTTGGCTTACATGAGGCAAAGACATTGTGTTTGCTTTAGGGACAATTCAAATTTTCTCTAAAGCTTTTTTTTTTTTTTGAAAAATATGGGATGAAACTAGTCTTAAAAGTGATGACTTATTAAATGTGACAAAGAATGGTAATGAGCTCATGCACATGCAATCTTTTTCTCTATAAATTTTTGTTGTTTCTCTATTCTACAACTCATTACTCTAGTACCTCTTTGTGTGTGTGTGTGATAATGGCACCCCAAAATGGATTATAACTAGAATCTTGATGTGTATCTACTTGTTTTACACATCCTTTAAGGCATCTTAAAGGATGTTAACACACACACACACACACACACATATCTCAAAATGTCTTTTTATTTCTCTTCTTTAATTGCCTATTAACATACCATATGAGTTGACTTTGAACGTTGATGAAACCAAATCATGAGTTTCAAGTTTCTTTGGTATATCCTACATCCCAAATTAGAGGAATGGCCAAGAAGATCTTCATCATGATTATCAAAGTATCAACATGGAAATCTTCTCCTCCCTAATCACAAACATCATTAGGGTTGGGTAGATCAATCTCGTAATACTTGTTTGGACTCACTTCTAAAGGAATGTTTGATTGATTGGTGCAGTGCCAAAGTGGGTTTAGCCCATAGGTCAGTTGCATCTAGAAGTAGGCATTGAGGATCTCTAAAACCCAAAAGTTCCCACTCAAATGCATCACCAAGGAAATCTAGAACGTATAGGCAAACATACATCATTTGCATATAGAAGAAGTATCATTTTAGTAATAACCATTGTTTTTGCCTCGATGCTAATTGAAGTGAGTTCTATTGATTCCAAAAGTATACCCAAAACCCTTTAGAGAAACTTCAATACATTAGAAAAACTAGATTAGTAGTGCCAATATCATAGCTAATAAGTTTATTGATTGTAAGTCACAAATTGTATTAAATATAAAGCTAGATGAAAAACCAACCATTTTTACATTGAGAAATCTTTTCACACATTTAAACACTTAAAAAAATACATAAGACTTTGAGTTAGGCAAAACTTAGTGACTCCATTAGACTTACTTCACACAACCACTAACCTAGTTGAGAGAATTATTGACTAGGAAAGGCTAGAACATATCATTTTCCCAACCTTAGGTTAAAGGAAGCATTTCTTATCTTGTGGCATCTTTGGACTAGTCTCAAGATCCATTTGTTAGACCAAACTCAAGTTAAATGAACTGGAGAGCTTGTCATTAGCTTACATAGCACTTTGAGAAAGTTTGCATAATCAAAGTCTTACATATAAAATATCACAAGGTAAAAATCCCACTTTTGACCTCTTGAGGGTACTTAGAAGTACATATAGGTACAAGAAAGACCCTCAAAGATACCTAGTAGACAAATCACAGTGCATGTTGAAAAGTAAAGTGACATTCGAAGCAACTAAAACCTTGTCAAACTTAGGAAACATTACGAAAAAAACCTTCAATATAAAACCCTAATGTTTATAACAATGCATCAGTGATGATACTTTCAAACATGAAGAAACAATCTCAAACTAGCTCATTTAGACCACAATCCAAGTCAAAAAATAGACAAGGCAGTCCATGACCTAAGATCCAAATCAGACAAGCTTTGGAATCTTAAAACTCAAAAAGATACTCTCATATTAAAATCTACACTTCTATATTGAGTTACATTTGAGTCACATTCAAACATTCAATAAGGAAGGTGCAAGTCATATCCACACATTTGAGTAATCATTGATGCCTAGAACTAGCAACTCAAATCTTGACATATGGAGATTCTTACAATATGCAAAAAAAACCATCCAGGTAATCACTACCACTTGCTTAGAATTATTAATTTGAATCTTGACAAATAGAGATTCTTACAAGATGCAAGAAAACTTTGAAATATTGTGAAACATTTGCTTAGAGTTTTGAATTTGATTGAATATTTGAAATGGTCCAAAACCCTAGAAACATAAATGAATGACTAGCAAAGACTAGGAGACATAGTAGCAATACATATCTAGTTGTAAATCATAGGAAATCCTTCAAGGGTTGGCCTTAAAAAGACAAAGCAACTTAAGGATCTTGAATAAAATCTTGAGTAACGACCCATAAGAGTGGTATATATAACTACATGGTGGATATAGGATATGCTCACACAAACAATCCATACACCTTAGTCTTGCATCTAATTCTGACAATCCTAAGCCTCTTTTTGAAAGAAGATATTATTGAAACTCTTGTAACCGACATAGAACACCTTGTGGATATGGCTAACCTTAACATAAATCCAATATTTGAACATGATACACTAGAGGGTGCTAAGAACTTTACAAGACTCTTCATGAACTTGAAGCCATGGAGACATGGACATACACAAAGCGAAAATCCAAAGTAACCTAAGGGAGGACATAGAAGTAGATACCTAAACTACAATACCTTGGGAAGAAGTGGTATCTGAAGAATAAATTGCCATCTAGAAAACATTTACGTGAAATTAAATAGAAAAAGGAAGAGATAAAGAACATGAAAGCTAATAACTAATGCCAAATGACTTGGTAATCTCAAGAGATAGTCATTAGCCTTAAAATCTTGAGCAACCAATGGTCTCAAAATTGCAGAGAAGGAAGCATATGCCTTTGGCCTTTTCCTTGGAGGAAATGACTTTATTCATTAGGTTATACTCTACTAAGCATGTAGATTTTTAATGCTTAGGAATCTCTTCATAAAGCATTAGCACAAATTTGAGGTCTCAAAAACTCCCTCTAAGGAAGTTTGACCATAATATTCCCTCAAATATGGGGGCACGAAAATTTTTTTGCAAATAAACTCTAAACTTATCAAAGATTGAACTTTTAGAACCTACTCTTCATAAGCTTTCCAATGATATACAACATGATGGGGTTTCAAGATCAGACGTGGCCAGTTACTATAAATATTCCTTTTTGTTCTTAAAACATTTCGTATGATAGTATTTCCCAAGGGAAATGGAATCTCTGATGTAACTTCATTGTTCCACTTCCAAACCTTATCAACCCATATATCACTAAAAAGATCTTGGAGAGTAGGTTCTAAAAATGCAATCTTTGACAAATTTGGAGTTCATTTGCAAAAATTTTATAGTGCTCCAATTTTTTGAGGGAATGTTTTGGTCAAACCCTCTTAGAGGGCATTTTCAAGATCTCAAAATTTCCATAATTATAGTAAAAGGACAATTGCACTAGTCCCAGCTCACAAATGTCAATCAAGGAGAAGAAGAGTTGACAGGTGATTACATGTCTAAAATCCAAGACCAATTCAAAAGAATACCCACAAATGAACAATGTCTAGAAAGACTTATCTCCAGAACCTGCATCAGTGGGATTAAAGATGAAATAATCTATGAGGTAACAACTAGCAATTTGGACTTGGATCAAAAGTAGCTTAAATAGAGTCTTTGATGAGTTAACATGTGTTAATGACATGCACAACTAGAGACACAACCATCAAATTCTCAAAAGATCTAGGCCTTTTGAGACTCAAAGGGATTCTTTTGCATGGGAGACCAAAACCACTACTTACCATCTCCCCCGACTCATTGAATCCTTTTACTTAGGGCCACTCACATATATGGTTGATGCCACACTCAAGACATATCCAATTTGCCTTGTTATCCTTTTCCACTTCTCACTTTTCAACACATCTTGAGGAGATATGGTGTGGTTGATGGAACTTTCAATGACTGAGCTCCTCAGGAGGTTGTCCCATGTATCTTCCTCTTCCTAAAACCATCATTGTGATATGCCTATAATCTATGAGGGTTAAAATTTCCTCCTCTTCAAATGATATGTTTGCATCTTTGTATATCAATTCTTCCATTGAATGGGCTAGGATGCCACTCAAAGGATGAATTATGTAAGGGATCAAGAGCTTAGTTATGCTAGATGATTGATCTCTACCTTAGTCACCTTTAGGTATTTGTTTAGGTGAAGCTACTAGAGTTAAGGGAGATCCTCCCCCATGGGTGGTATGCTTATTCAATGGATATGGATTAGAAGTGTATACCATAGTCACCTTGGGGCTCAACATCCAAAAAGCACCATGCATATATCTACCAAAACTAGTATAAATTTTTGGGTTTGTAGGTTCATGACATTGTCATGGCAAGTGATTTCTACCATACTATGTATGCATCTCACATTTCTTATTTAAGCATTCCTAGGTTTTAGTGTTTTGCTAGTCTTTAACTTTATTGTTTGAGTATAGCCATCTCTTACAAGCACCCATACTACCAATAAAAAAACATCACCATACACCTAGATTAGTCATGCACAATAAATTCAAGGACGCAAACATGAGCATCCTACAAAACTAGCCTCAATCTTTGTAATTGTACCCCAAGGATTGTTGCCAAAGAATAATCCAACCACTTCAAGGACCATCAAAGGTGACATGGAAGATGCAAGATAGATAGAAAGAGAAAATTGGGCTAGCCTACTGACGAATAGCATCACATTAGCTACACCCTAGGAGACTTAGGAGTTAGCACCTACTTGAAGGGGGCAAAGCATCAGCATGCTCCTAGTGTCATCCCCAAGAGGTTCATGAGATATGTTATAGATGAGAGTTCAAGTTGATAGTTGAGCTCTCGAAGCATGGGGAAATCCAAATATAGAGAATATGAACTTCAATTGGACCATGGATAATGGATCATAGGTGAGACCTACATGAGTTTTTAAGCATTGGCCAATGCAAATTGCAAGATTGTGGTTGTCAATTATCCTTGTAGTGATGAAAGGTGTAACATATGATATACACCTCAAAAGATCCCAATGCACAAGGTTAGATTCGTAGAAGATTGGGGTAAGGGCCTAATGTTTTTGGCAACAAGACAAAGGTAGTGTACGTTGAGATGAAAACTTGGAAAACCTCTTTGGTAGATCTTGACATCATATCCAAACTACTAGTAGGACATGAAGACTATGCCAAAGATTAGAATTTTGAACAAGTATTTCCAAGTCCAAAGGAAGAGCAAGATTCAATGCTTGTCCTAGCTAGCTTAGGTCTACCATTCATAGAGAAGGATGGCTTAAATTGCCTACAACATGGGCACTTGTGTCACATCATCCTGAAACTTCAAGATCGAGATCGAGAGTATGCACCTCTTGACACTAACACAATATGAAAATTGGATAGACATGAGAGCAATTGAAATGCCTAAGCTATATCCTAAAGATAAATTAATGAAGCTACCGTACGATCAAATTACTCATGAAAAGAGTGTTTGGTAGGCATTTTGGTTGATGAAAGAGTTAATCAAAATACTTGAACATATCAAGCTTAGACTAAGATAGGGCAAACTTGTGCCCACAACTATGAACATTAGCCCATACAAGGAGGACCAACACTCATTGTTAGAAAAATGAAAAATAGCCATATCTATCGAAATGAAAATTTAACCATATAAAAAAGTTACAAATACTTATAGTGAATTGAAAATTTTAGGTGACCCTAGCATAAGAATTGATATGTACATGGTGCCAATAAAATATGAAAGCAAGGAACAATCAAGTTCTAAAACAAAAACCTGTGATGCTAACTATTACCAAGCTTGCCTAGAGAAAGGTGCCCACTCAAAGAAAGGTGCCCAAGAAGAAAGTATATCTTATTCATCTTTATCACCCATATGAAGAAACCATAAGCAAAACTTGGCCCTTCATCAAGGCTTAGAGACATAGGTACCATAGTTGGGAAACCCTTGAAATCCATGACAAGTAAAGTAATTCTCCCAACCCTTGCCTCTAAGATAAACCGACAACAATAGTTAGTTGGTCATTGTGAAACTAGAAGACAAGATGCATCTTCATAGCAATCTGTCTTGCCCTAACCTATAGAGATGGCCTACTATCCAACTGATGGGTTGGACTTTAAGAGTGAGTTTCCTAAGTCGGGCCTTTTCTATGGGTCGTTCAAGTAGTGCATATTCAAGCACTTAGACTATGTCGTCTGCCCAATATGGCATCAAGTCAACTCTAAAAAAATCTTGTTCATTAGACACGTTAAACAGATATGCGTCTAGCAATTTGTTTGTAATGCCCTGTCCAATGGCTTCTCCTGTGGGTATGTGAGATATATGGTCAGTCATGTAATGATGCTTCCCTTGTGTACAACGTGGAGAAGTCAAATTCTAAAAGTAGAAGCAACCATCAATCAATACATCCTATAGCACAAGGTTTGTTAATGAGATACAAGGCTTGATGGTCCACAAAGAAGGTAAAAGTCGTAGCCAAAAGATAATGTCAAAATTTCTTTATAGCAAACACCATGGCTAAACCCTGTCTCTCTGTTTTTGAGTAGTTCATTTCCATATACGTGAGTTGTCTACTAGTAAAGCTCACTGGATAGTTGAGATTGTGTTCACCAGGCTACTCATACAACACAACTCCCACGACAAACTTCAACATGTCAAGCTGAACATGGAAGGTTAAGGTCTAGTTAGGGGCTCTTAGAATCGGTGCAATGGTTAGAGCATTTTTCAACTCTTCATATGAGCACTGGAATTCCTCGGTCCATTTGAATATGATCAACAATTTGTATTGGGGTCTAGCAATTAATGCATAATTCCACACAAATCGCTGATAGTATCCCGTATGGCCTAGGAAGCATTGAAATCCCTTGTAATCAACTGGTGGTGGTAGATCAACAATGACCTTGACTTTCGAGAAGTCTATGGCAATGTCATTCTTCAATACCACGTGCCCTAAGATGCATCCATGCTTTACCTAGAACTAGCACTTTAAGGGGTTCAACAAGAGATGATATAATATGCACCATTCAAAGTCTAGGCGGAGCTTATCTAGGTGTTCCTTCCAGCTCGAATGGACACACAGATTGTCAATAAATACTTCTAGCTCTTGCCTAAGCATGTCCTTGAAGATGGCACACATGAGCCTTTGAATGTGGTTGGTGTATTTGTCAACCCAAAGGGCATAACGATGTAGGCAAAGACGCCCCACTTGGTAGTAAATACGGTCTAGTGCCTATCGTCAGGATGCACTTGCATTGATTGTATCATGAGAAGCCATCCAAAAAAGTGTAAGCCTCTTTACCAGCAACTCTCTCAATCATATGCTCTATGTATGGCAATGGGTAATTATCTCTCTTGGTAGTAGCGTTAACCTTCTTATAGTTGACGCACACTCTGATTTTTCCATTCTTTTTTAGTATCAGACTATGGGCGAGACCCAATATGTGTGCTCAATCTTGTAGATGAATCTTGCTCTTAACAGTTTATCAATTTCCTCTTTAATAGTGTGAGTGTGCTTGGGATTCATAGGATATTGTCGCTGCTTGACTGGTGTCACCTGATGTCAAGGGGATATTATGAGTCACTACACTCAGATCTACCCCTTTTAGCTCATCAAGGGACCAAGAAAAGATGTCTATATACTCCCGTAAGAGAGCAATGAGACTTGTTTCCTCTTCCTCTATCAAGTTGTCAGCTATAAAGATAGGTTAAGAAATCTCCCCCTCCTTAGCTAGATTAATCTCCTTGACTTTGGTTGGTTCTTTTATTGGTTCACTTGCTTGTCCTTGTCATTTGGCTCCTATCACTACCCTATCACCTTTCTTAAACTTCATGAATCGTTTTGACAGGTCTTGCGGTTTCCTTTGCTCCTCTTGCATTTCCATGGATTGTTTCCTTTGTTCCTCCTTCAACCTTCGACACCTTAGGTGGATTTGTAGGTCTCCCTTGGTACGCTTGGTCTTAGGAGGTTGAGGTATCTCAGGATCACTGTCTGAGCTTACTTCTGAATCTCAGAATCAAAATCTCCATCTTTGCTAGCAGAGGGAGTCTCTCCTAGTGGTCGTAGCTTAGATGGTGACTCTATGTCCTGAATAATGAGATGGCACTTGGTTGGGCTAGGTCTACTTGCTCATAGTCAACTACACCTGTGTGCTCCAACCATGTGTGAATCACAATCCATACGCATGACCTCTCTCTATTCTGAAGATGTTCTTCTGCGGATCGGAGTTTGCCCTTATCTATTCAATCGCATGTCCTTTTGTGTCATACTCTATCATATCAATCTCTCGTTCACTCTTGTCACTGAGGGAATAACAATCTTCATACTCGTCGTCTCATAATCTTCCTCATCTGACTGCTCATCATCAGTTAGATCTTGACGTTGCATTTCCTTTTCATCGGTGACTAAGGGGCCCAATTGTATGTACATCAAGTTCAAATCATACACTTAAATGGAAAAAGAAAATAAACATGTTAACTTGTGATTGAGAAAAAATGTCACAAAATTTTTGAAATAAAGGGTGAAAAGTCTGAAATGAGTTTATTTTGGAGCTTAAATATTTCCATTCAACAAACATGAAGCCTTTATTTTCAACAAATAATTGTTTTAAAAGCACTAATGGGAATCATGGTTCATGAAAACTAAAGATGTCGCAGCAAGATTGTTCTCACCGACTCCCTTTCACGGAGGAGGAGAGGACACAGTATGGCATCAGCTTAGAAACCATGCTTATAATTAGCTGAAATTCCGCAGTATCCACAACCTCAAGGAGGTGGTAGCCAATGAGGAGGCTGCAAGGAGAGTGGTGGAATGGTGTAACCTCTCGAAGTACCTAGAGAAGTTTGCGCAAGAGCCTGACCACACACAGTGTGTGGAATTTCTGAGAACGTACAACCTTGATCAAGAATGCGGAACGGTGATTGTGGGAAGAGGGGAGAATGCTAAACAGGTGCAGGTGCCATTGAACCAGGCCTTGGTGGAGAAGGCACTGGGGTTGGAACCTAAGGTGGAGAAGAAACATAAGAGAGATGTATATGCTATGCTAAATATGAAGAGGAAGGATGTTTTGACAAATGATGGCATCAACATATAGGATATACCCGATGCTGAGATCCGCATGCAAGAAAAATTGGTGCACTCGCTCTTCTCCAGCCAGTGATATAACTCTCTCATGCACCAAATCAGTGTGTCTGTGTGCCGGAGAATGTGGCAGCTCACACTTTGGATGAGGTAAACTAGAATGGCTACATGCATAAGACTATAGACCAAGCAACCAAAGCACTAGCCCTAGACGGCAGACCGGTAGGCGGAGAGTCTCCAGTCTCTAAAAGTACCAAGAGAAAGAAACCTTCCTTGAAAGCCTCTTTCATCGGATATGGAAGTGTGTTGACAGCCATCATCGAGGAGGCTGTAAAAGAAGCTCAGCATAAGGAGAAGAAGGAGAGGATGAGACTCCAGATAGGTCATCGATCCACCATGAGAAAGAGCCATCAAGTGACAGGACAAAAACTGAGACAGAGAAGGAGGATCAAGAGGCTCAATCCAGAAGGAAAAAAGCAAAGAAGCCCACTAAAAAGACAGCTCAAAAGGAGAAACTGGATGAGGGCAGGAAGAAGGAAAAAGAAGAATTAGAGAGAGCCAAAAGGGAATCCCTGAGAGAGGCTAAAGAGAGGAAGAAGAAAGAGAATGAAGAAGCTAAAAATCTGGCAAAAGAATCAAGGAAAACAGAGGAAGAGAGAGAGAGAGAGAGAGAGAAGAGCTGTGGAAAAGGAGGCAGAGTCGAGGAGAAAGGAGGAGGAAGACATGGCCAAAGCAACTCGCCAGTCCATAGAACAACAAAGCCGACTCAATGACCTAGGGGCTTTAAGTCCACCCAAAGATGAGGGACCTGGCTCAAGCACTCATGTACTCGAAGTCATACTGCCTATGGTCATCAAAGGCAAGGGCAAGGCTTCCATCCATCCCATCCCGCCCCTCTTGGTGCCCACCAATGAAGCAACGACTCTCACTCCAAGCACCCTGGCCAGCGCCAATGTAAACAATTTTGTGGCTTGGATGCAATACTTCATTAATAAGGAACTGGCCCAAGGAAAGAGTGTGGAGACTACGACCACTGGGCAAAATAGACCAGCCACAGATTCCGAGTCTAGGCAGGATCCAAAATGCCAAAAGGTGGAAGCTTCAACCACTCCAATTCCTACTACTATGATGCCACCAGTAAACTATGATGAATATGTTACTGAACTGCTCTCTTAGCTAGATAAGGCAAAGGAGGAAAGAAAGATAGCAATGGCCGAGTTAGAAAAGGAGTCGATGGAAACCTTCTAGCTTGAAAAGACGAGGCAAATAGCTATGCAACAAAAGGAGATCTTTGATCTAAAATAGGAATTAAAGGCCAAAGATGACAAGGAGGAAAGCTGGTGGCCAGTGAAAATGCAGAGAGAATATAAACTTTTAATCATGAACATGAGGATTGGCAGCAAAAACAAATCAGATCAAACGAGACATGGAAGAGCTTGCTGCAAGGGGAGAAGAAAGGAAGCAAGAAGAGGAGTAGCACCACAGAGAGATGGAAACCATGATCGAAAAGTTGAGCCTTGAAAGAAAAGAGCAGGAGAGAATGAGCAAGGAATCAGAAGACCAGGAGCAGAGACTTATGGCCCTTGTACAAAGACAAGGAGAAAGTATGGAGGAGATGAAAAAGAGAGCCAAAGAGTGGGCATGCCAAAATGAACGAAGAGTGAAGACCTTGGCACGTCGCCTGGCTCTCATGGGAAAAGAGAAAGTCCTAGTAGAAAGTAGAGTAGATGTATCCCAAGTGGGCTTCTATACTCAACAACAAGCTTTCATGAACACTCTGATGGTTGGATGCCACTCACACGGAGGAAGGGGAGTCCCTTGAGGTGGTAAAGAAGAACCTGAGCATAGCACGCAGAGCTCTACAAGCAGGGCTACATATGCCACCATAACTCGTTGTAGTTGGGTTGAGTCTTGATGAATAATGCAAGTACCTATTGTTGGCCAGCCTAATCCCCCAAGAGATTGATGCACTGGGGTTTGTAGAGGAGGTACAGCAAGAAGATCGCCAAAGGAGTGAAGCTGAACTACAATTTGACATGTGCAGATTCAAAGAAGAAGTGATCCCACAACCCCCTTCATCCCACTCTGAAGAACAGCAATAGTCAACAAACACATCGGCGGAAAGAAAAACCACCCTGAGGAAAAAGAGAAAGAAAATGGTCGAACAAGCCAGACAGAGCTTGAGGGCCAAACCTATGGCACAACCGTCCGCACCTCTTCCACCATGCCCAGGTGACCTACCAGCCAACTTCCAAGCAGAACTCGTAGTCTGGGAGAGACAAGAAAAAGAGAAGCATCCTTTTAACTTCAGCTTTCTCCTCCCCAATGGCCTATGCAGCGTCCTTCCCCTTAAAGTAGTGGAAGAAGTGATCAATATTGGAAGCCGGCTAGGCCAACAATGGCTGGAAGAAAGAGAGAGGAATCCCACCCTTTGGGGCACCGAGGATATGGAGTATTGGCAAAATAAGGTTTTTGAAGTGCCTCGGTCTGTGCCCGGATATAAGTGCCAACCACTGTGACAGAGATGCATTTGCAACGACAATGTGTTCTCCTGGATGGCTTTTTGTAATACCCTCCCCTCTGAGAGAAACAACCCCACATTCATGGCGTATCCTCGTAGGGTAGGAGTAGATTTTGATATAAACACCCATGGTCGCTATGACTTCCCCATCATATATAATCCCCGTACTACTACCTTATCACAAGCCCACACAAGCCCTCACTTTTACCTCAAACAACCTAGATACTATCATAACCCGCTTCATTGCTGACTTCTCCTCCTATCCCGATCCTACCTTCATTACCACATGCAACTACCTCAAGCTATTAAAAAGCTTACTTAAGCAGGATCTCACCTCGACAAAACATGGTCTTCCCCCACTCTTTTTTTATCCTAATTCCATAGATAGCTGCGCAATGACCCGCCTAATGATGCGAGTTAGCCTTCTACTTTCCTTTTGCCTAACTATTCTCGAGGATATGAGCGACAGCCAATTCACACGTTGTAACCACCCATTCCTCTCCACCACCTCTCTCCATGTCCACTTGAACCTTAAGGGTTACATGCAAAGTTGGAAATTTTTTAGTCACTCCATTAAATTCCCTTCCCCGCCACATTCTAATAATGATAACTAGCAATTAGCTACTACCTGAATCATGTAACTCAGCAAGCAAAAAAAAAAAGAGAGAAGGCCAAACACAAAGACAGCAAACAAATAACAATGAAAGGAGCACACGACACATCCAAACACAAGTCGTGGCACCTAGCTCACAATCACTGCACCTAGGGGTCCTCAAGTTAGGACTGTTCGGTGGCCTCTATTGGCCAATTCCATTCCTAACCCCCTAGCCCTTTTCAACTCCCCACTTCACGCTTAGGGCACCTCAAGAACATGACATACCTAGGGAGGTAACACTCCCCTATGGTTAGACCTATCACCCTAAGCTACACACACTGCATCTCCCTTTGCATGAATGGGGTCCTCAAGTGTGGGACATCACCCAAGCTTGCCTGTGGTTAGAGACCCAGCTCCCTGTTCCACCAGCATGAGCACAGAGCACTACACGGTGAGGTAGACAGTCCCCTTAGGTAGAGCACTTTCTCCTTCCATGTACAGCAAGATGCTGCAAGCCACCAACTTCGGAGGCCCCCATCATCCACTCGACATACCTTGGATTCTCCATCCAAATCAATACCAAAGCTTCCCAATCAACGGAGTCCACATGTGGCCCTATCATCACCCCACCAGCCACTTGCCCAGAGCCCACCCTTCCACAACAAAGAGCTCGAAGTGCCATGGGACATGCATCCATCTCAAAGTGGGGTAATGTTAACCTCAATTCGAGATGGTGAAAATATGAAGCAAAGAGTGAAAAAATGATGGAAAAAGAGCAAAGGTGCAAAGGCAGACCCGAAAGCTAAGTTGAGGCAAAAAGCACAATTTTAAATGGAAGGCGCCTCTAAAAACTCTAAAAACTCTTGTAAAACAGTGCCATGCTCCCTCCTGTGCCATTTGTAAAAGAATAGATAGATGTAGACTTAAGGCATGAGGCAAGAAGAGGAAAATAGGAAAAATGACCTTGCCACAATGATTGGTCATGTAAAAAGGGATGGGTTCAACATATTCTACATCACCATGGAATGCTTGACCAAGTCCAAATGACATTGCTTTGAAAGATTGAGCATTCACAACAATGGGTATATCCATCTCTACATAATATAATAGGCTTATATTTTGTACTAGTACTAATTCTAAAGCCACTTGTCCATCTCTTGGAGGCTCCTATCAATCAACTTGCATTTTCATTTGATGCTACTGATCTTGGAGTTTGTTTTTTCATCATTGTCAACTATTGAAATCTATATTTTATCCCTTAACTTATATCGATATTCAGAGAGAGAGAGAGAGAGAGAGAGAGAGAGAGAGAGAGAGAGAGAGAGAGAGAGAGAGAGAGAGAGAGAGAGAGAGAGAGAGAGAGAGAGAGAGAGAGAGAGAGATTTGATGTTGCATGCAATCAAGACATAAGAGTTTGCATTGTTGTTTTACAAGGCATTGTGATGTGAAGGACAAATCCTCACTAACCTTTTTCTGGTGCTCCACCTTCTCTCATGGAAAGGAAAGAGCTTAGTGCTAGATTCAGTCTACACCACTAGGGACTAGAAAGGTATTCAGTTGCAATTTATAATGACGGTAGGATGTTGATAAATTAATATTTTCTTTTCAATAGCCATTTACGATGATGTTGCTGATAATAATGGTGTTGCGCATGGTGATATTGATAGTATAGATAGTTGTCTTTCTCCATTAGAAACAGTCCTAACAATGCACAAATAAGGTGATTTGGCAACTACTTTTTCTCCATAATGACCATAGAAATTTTGGATTTGTCATGAGATACAAGGGAGAGGGGAGACATTTGAAGAAATGTGGTAATAGAGGGAGGCATACCTTTCACTTGCATTTCTTATTTATATTTAAGCAACATTTCTTATTTATATCTATGCTCTATGTATCAAGACATCATTGTAGGCCATGAAATCACATCTCAAATTGCCAACGCTTAGAAAACTTTCCATTCTTCTAGTAGTGAGCTAGAATTAGCATACCTGTCAAAAAATTCATTACATCTTGAACCTCTATTTCAAGTTGGGTTGCACTCATGCTTCCAAGGATGAGTGTGTCTCATTAGGTTTCAATGTCACATTGTGGTTGCACCAGCGATATAAGAAGAGGGAGTTTACATTTGTGCTTTCATTAATGCTGAAGAGAGAGAGAGAGAGAGAGAGAGACAATTGGACACTAAAGGAATACATCCTTTCATATTTGAGACCCTAACGAATCACAAAGAGAGGATGCACTAACCACAATAGCATGATCCTAGCACCTAGTATTTTTGCAGTTTTAGTAGGGTTTTTAGGGAGTCTAAATAGCAAGGCGAGTGGGGGAGTAGCATTCCACTCCCCCCACTCAACCTGTGTGTGACATGGCTCTAAACACTAGTCTTCTTGTCAAAACAAAGACAGTTGCATACAAATCATCTCTAGGATGACTGAGGATGAAACCAGAAATGAACAACCATCTAATTGTCCTCCTAAAAAGCATATTATTCCTACATGTCCAAATTGCTCTAAATAGTAGTCCATATCTTATATGATTCACCATTCATATTTTCTTTATTTCCAAAGATAGCTTCCTTGAATATGATTTCAACATGCAACCTAATAGCCATCATCACCTCTCAACTTATAGTACTTAGTTTCTAAACATTCCCACATAGTATGCTTGATGGACTCAACATGTCTCTTATACAACAAATAGAAAGGTGAATAAGGTAGAAATTTTAGTGTCTCTCACTATGCTAATCACATTGATCCATAAAAGAACTACACGCATAGGAATGACACTAAAGACATTTACAGCTTCCTCCATCACCTGGCAGATCTAATGCAATGCTCAATGACACTCATAAAACTTGTAATTTTGGAACATAGCACCAAAGATTAGATTTATGCACTAATAAACATAGTATAGATCAAGCATCAAGTATATTATCACTGCTATAAAAAATCTATGATCATTAAGGATATGATCATTGCTATAAAAAAATTATATTCTAAGTAGACTAGAAAATCAATATATAGGATGATTGCCAAAGTCTTTATCCTTTCTTATGCTTTTGTAATATTCCTGCCACATCGCTTCATATCAAGAAACGAATTCGAGCTTGAGGCATTTTAAAAATTACTCGTCGAGCTATTACACAAGCGATCGCACATAATTTTCTTGATATCGAGTCTCGCATTAAATAATATTACAACAGCTTGATCATATAAATTTTTCCACCTTATATTTGATTTGGCATTCCCGATTCCATTTAATGCGTCAAGGATCGCATTGATTTTGTAACTGCAATACAATCCACAAAAGCCTCAATAAGCAGATGAAGAACACGCAAGAACAAGCATGATATTGACTAAGTTAAGTATCAAAGAGTATGACATGACTTTATATACTAGATAAGTCATGAAGTAACTAGGCAAAAAACCACAGATGAAATCATTTTGAAGGAAAAAAAAAACGTTTTTGAAAAAAATAGGTCAAAATACATGACCTTTTTTATGCCTAGAGGGAGACAGTATTAAAAAATCATCCCCATGCCACCATCCCATAGGTAAGCAATCAAAATGAATACTTAATAAACCTCAATTGGCTCTTGACAACAAGTAGCCAAATGAATCACTTGACTGCATACTCTCCCTCATGTCTATAAATACACCCCCTCTCCTTCACAAAAAAAACAAGAATGAAGACCTCCTGATGATGGAAATATTTCTCTACTTCTCTTATCCATTCAAGCTTTGAGCCGTGAAGGAGGAAAATATCCCCCCCCCCCCCCCCCCTTCTACCTCATTTTCATTTTCTCTACCCCCTGTTATGCCTTCATCCCATACGACCAAATCGCTAGGCAAAAGGCTCGTGAATATTTTTTGGACGACTACCAACTCTCCCTGAACTACCATGTCAATTTCACCTAACATTTGATGGCTCCCCAAGGTCACAAAAATTCAAAAAGCACATTTAAAGCAAGGGAAGCAAGAAATGCGACCAATGGAAAAAATAACATGGTAGGAATTGGCGAGACCCTCGTCACAGCAAACCTAAGCGAGGTAACATCTCGTTAGTTTTAAAAAAATTTCTATTTTATAAGCTTATCGCTTTATTTGGCTTTAAATGATTATAAATGCATTCTAATGAAAATGCATATGAACATGTGCCTATCATTAAAAAAAATTAACTATAATTTATTTTACAATATTTATTGTTATTTAGTTAAAGATGTATGTGATCATAATAAGACAGAAAAATCGTAGACGTTGTTAGGGAAGGAAATATTTTATAATTTTTTTCTAAAAGTGACCATCTCTATTTTATTTTTCTAATGATAAATAGATACATAATTTGTATAATAATTTATGGAAAATTATTTAGATAATATCATGGAATAGATAATATATTAAATCAACAAAAAATTATATAGAAAATATATACAAGACAAATATAAATTATGTGCATGAAAATATAATTTGATGTCTAAAAGATGATTAAAACTCTATGAGAAAACCTAACCAAAAATATCAAGAATGTTGAAGCGAAAACAACTATAAAATACTCAAAGACCCTGAAACTATCAAAAAATTAAATATATATCGAAATTATGTAGGACTTATCAGATATTGATAAGAATTTGTCAATACAAATTCTAAAGTCTAAATAGACTTGGAAAAGCATTTGAAATCTTGCTAAGTGCAGGTTAAGGTAAGGTAGCACATGAATTGTCTGCCATAGGCATAAATGCTCATATTATCTTTAAGGGTGGAAATACCAAATTATTCATAAGGATAAAATAGACTTCTCATAATTAATCATATTTGTGAAATAACTTGCGGATGCTGAAAAAAAATTACAAGTAGGAAGAAAAACTCTAAGAATAAGGTGGGACCTTAAAAGAGAAACCCTAGATTTGGATGCGGTTGCTTCCTATGCTAAAGACTCTTGCTACTATTTCTTTTTTATTTGTGCACGCATTGATGGTTGCACATTAAAGGTTGATTGTGCTTACAATAGTTAGATCTTATTGTAAATATATAATCATGATAATAAAAGAAAGATCGCCCTATGCATCCCCCATGGCTAGATGTGGAACCCTACTCCAAGGGGGATTGTTTTGTATTGCCGTGAGGAGCTTTGGACCGGTCTCGATGGCGAGACATCACTTGGTGAGAAATCTGTTAGGTAGGAGGAGGCGGGAGTGCCATGGCAGCTCTAGTAGTAAACCTCTCAATGGCTCCTAGGACCTACCTGACCCTTACACAAATCAAGATAGGATCCTGGAGTCCCCAGTATTAGTGAAGGGACGAAAATCTTGGAGGATTTCTTTTCTTCTACACAGATGAAAGGAATTTTCCGGTGAACGAAGGGTTATCTTCTACGTAGGTAGAAGGGAAAAATCATTGTAAATAACTTTGCAAAATAATAAATATATCAAAAATTTATTTTCTCTGTCTTTGTGTTGTGCCATAAAATTACATGAAGGAATCTATGATAACGAGTTAATTAAGAAAGCTACTTTTATATGCCATAACTTAATGTGATAGCTAATTAGAATACTAAAGAAAACCATTTGTGGGAAGTGGATGGGCGAGATCCCTAAATAGATCTATCTTACTATAGATGGGTGGTCCCAGTAAGCTGGGAGCTTCTCTCAAGAGATTGAATGGAACGTTCATTATGAAAAATTAGGCAAAGCCGAGCATTGACTTACCTAGGGCAAGGTCTTAAAACCCTGATCAGAAATTATCTTAAGGGAAAGGTGTGGTGACTATGCCGCCAAAACTTCATTAGGGTTCCCCAAATCCTAACCAATAATTGGAAAAAAAGTGTTGCACTCCATGAACCAAGGGTTAATACGATCACTCCAATGAGACAAGAAGCCCTTATGGGACGCCTTCATGGAGCTAGCTAATGTATCAAGACCTCAGTTGTCAAATTAGGACCCCGAGCTCGCAGGTTAATCCTCGTGGGGACAATCGGGTACCTTTCATTTTTTTACGGGGTGGACTTTGGAAAGCCTAGACGATAGACACTATGCATTCTCCCGAGTGTCGACGGGCGAAGCTGTCTAGGATAGTTCCATGATGAACCACTAAAATGTGCTACCACGGAATTGTTAGGCAGACATGTGACACGTGGTATCATAGCATAATTAAAATTAAAAATATATATGGTTTTTAAGACCAACTGTTCTAAGTAATACTTAGCCTGCTAATTGTTAAGGGATAAACTTTGGTAAAATAATGAAGCCTGGAACTAGTTCCTTGTTTTTCGAGCAATGTACACATCTATGCTAAACTCCACAAATGACAAGTGGAGAAGAGAAATGATGACGATACTTAATCGCCTATACGATCCATCCCCTATGAATCGCGAAAGAAGATGGTTCTAGGATGAGCGTTATTGTTACATCAATGCCGATGTATGACTAATTTGAAACGCCTTGAATGGATAGAAAATTTAAAAGTAGTTGAGGCCTTTATCTTTTGTCCGATCCAAAAGGAATTCACTTATGATTACCAATGGTCAACAGATACATCTAGACCGTTATGTCTATGACAAGGTACTAAAGGTAATCCCAACTGACATGATTATAATCCAAGGACATCGCAAGTATCAAGATTACTGTATCCATGGTTTTTCATATTTGTCATTTCCACAGTATAAGTTTCTGGAAATAGATAGCAATCGGTCTACTTTCTTCTACATAAATGTAACTGATATCCATCCTTGAAAAAGAAAGATATAATGATATCATGTTTTGGAAATTATACATAGCATCCAGCCTAACCTATCAATGCTGATGTATCTCTACTTGTAGACATCTGCCATTTGTAAATATCCCTTACTTGCAAAAATCATAGCTTATTGCTACTAATAATAAAAGATGATAATGGCTAGATTGTGTAAAAATATTGTACTCTTTAGTCCATCACTGTTTTACAAGACTATTAAAATATGTTAATATGGAAACAAAGTTGAAAATTTTAAGCACTAAATTAATTCGTGAGACTAATGGTAACCCAAGGTAATACAACTATTGCTAGTCCGACTGAAATTCAGGAGAAGAAGTATCTCCTTAAGTAGGTTAAGCCACCAGAATTTGATTGGAAGGGCAGAGATGTTGAAGCTAGCAAATATTTGGATTGAGACCATGGAGGACTTCTTTATTGCTATGGAAACTACCCCTGCTAATTAGGCTATGATTGCCAAGTTGAAATTAACTGGTGCGACACGCCTGTGGTGGAAACAGCGGTGTAAAGTCCAAGGACTTGCTAAGACAGCTATTACCTAGGGAAAAGCTGAAAGAAGCTATGCATGGTCAATATTTGCCACCAGCTTATCTTACGCTAAAAATGAGTTAGTTCTTAACTTAAGATAGTTGGGAATGACCCTAGAGGCATATTACTCAAAGTTTATCTCAGTGCTTAAATATGCGCCTTACATGACTATTGCGCAGTAGGTGTCTAAGTTTTGTCACGAATTGAATGCTCCTCTAAACACACACCTTGAATCTATGCACCCAACCAATCTGCAAGATGCTTTGACTCACACAACACCTATTGTTTCAGGAGATTCAGTCAAGCCAAGGAATAATAGGCTCTAGAATCAAAACAAAGGAACTTCACGGGGCTATGTTAAGCGAGCCCAAGATCAGCATCCGCCTGGTCAAAGAAAGAGGTTCAAAACAAATGCAATCGAAAACTTCATGCCTATGAGAAGTAATTAAGGAATACCTAGGTGTTTCCACTGTAATGAGCCATACCACTTTAAAAGACATTGCCCAAAGCTTGGCCAAAAATTCCTCGTTAAGGCATCACAGAGGTTAGAACCAACTATGGAAGCCCTTCTAATCAAATTCTGGTGGCTTAACCCAACTATGGAAGCTGATAAGGAGAGGGCATCAATTCACACCACCCTCCATCAGACAGGCTCAAATCGCCAATTTTTGATGATTTAAAAACCAACAGAATATCAGGGTAAGTCCTTTAAAATTCACATTGATTGTGGAAGCACACACTCATTCATGTCACCAAAGTGTGCCAAGAAATTAGGTATAGACACAATACCTACATCTAGGTTGCTTGTGGAACTTGCCAATGGAAAAGAAATCATGTCTACTTAGTAAACTTACAAAGTGACATTTAGCCTGGGAAGCAATCTCTCTTAAATGGGATTTAGAATTATGAATTTAGGGGTCTATGAATGTCTACTGGGTATGGACTGGCTGATCCCCAATGACGCACATATTTAGTGCAAAAAAGTCCAGGTGACTTTTCAAAACCTAAAGGGGGAAATAGTGATGACCCAAGGTGAGGCAGGAAAACCCAAGGTTCCACTATCCAAATCATCTCATATAATAGAAGGGTTAAGAAAAGGATTACATGTGTATCTCATAAAATTAAATAAGATTGAGCAGAATAATCAAGACGAGGGAGAGTCATATTGGCTAAAGGAATATGATGGCATCTTCCCAGAAGAGATGATTGAATTACCACCTCGAAGAGAAGTCAATCATGAGATCGGACTTAAACTAGGAGCCGCTCAAATTGCTAAGAGTCCGTATAAAATATCTATCCCTGAAGCAATTGAGTTGAAAGAGAAACTCAAGTAGTTACTCGATCAAGGATACATCGGACCCAATAATTCACCATGGGGAGCCCCAATACTGTTTCAAAAGAAAAAGAATGGAACTCTCTGCCTTTGCATTGATTACTGAGGACTAAACCATGTAACATTCTAGAATAAGTATCTGATCCCAAGAACAAACGAGCTACTTGATAGGCTGCACGGGGCAAAAATCTTTTCCAAGATTGATCTTCGATCTGGTTATTACCAAATAAGAATCAAGGAAGAAGATATCCCCAAAACTGCCTTCAATACCAAATATGGTCATTTTAACTTTCTTGTAATGTCTTTCAGTTTAATTAATGCCCCTGCTACATTTAACAGATTAATACACATCATTTTTCGACCTTATCTTGATGAGTTTGTCCTAGTCTTCTTTGATGGCATCCTAACATATTCCAAGAGAGACAAAGACCGTGAGCTGCAATTGTGCATTCTGGTGGACACAATGAGGACACATAAGCTCTATGCGAAGAAAAAAAGTGTGCATTTTTCAAAAGACAAATGGAATATCTCAAATTCATAGTATTTGCTGAAGGAATCTTTGTAGACTTAGCCAAAGTTAGAGATGTTCAAAAGTGGCAATGACCACCGAGTTAGAAAGTGAGAATATTTTTAGGGCTGACTAGATGGTATATAATTTTCATAAAAAATTACGCCCTGATAGCTACACCTCTCACTAATTTGTTAAAAAAGTATTCAGTTATTGTGTGGATGCCCATTGAGCAAGCTAGTTTTGAGCAGCTCAAGAAAAGTTTGGGAATAGCACTCATTTTAAAGCTACCTATGACCTAAGTCAAAAGTTTAAGGTCATAACAAACACAAGTTCTCTTACACTAGGTTGTGTGCTTATGTAGCAAGGTTATCCAATAGCCTATTCCTCAAGGAAGCTGAAAATCCATGAGAGAATTTATGCCACCCATGATCTCAAGCTGTTTGTTGTGATCCATACTCTCAAATTGTGGTGACACTATCTACTTGGAAGCAAGTTTACTTTGGTCACTAACCACAAAAGTCTCAAATGGATCTTTACTCAACAAGATCTCAACATGAGGCAACGTCGGTGGATTGAAGTCTTGCAAGAATTTGATTTTGAAATCAAGTTTAGACCTAGAAAATAGAATGTGATTGTTGATGCATTAAGTGACAAAGCTTTTTTGACTATACTTATCATGGAAAAGCTAGCTAAAGGAGAGATTTTAGCTACCATGATATCAATGCCTAGCAATCCAATCATTGAGCTAGCCAAAGAAGAGACATACAAGGATCCTAAGTATCAACAATGCTTAAAGAAATCCTAATGAAGAACATTGATCCTAAGCTTAGAGTCAAATACCAAAATTTCACTGTGGATGATGGACTTGCCTATTTTAGGACAAGGCTCTGCATTCCTCTCAGTCAAGTACTGAAAAAGAAGATATTATGGAAAGCCCATGACTTCCCATTCTCTGGACAACTTGGCTATGCAAAGACTCTTAATGCAGTCAGAAAAAGTTACTAATAGGAAAGATTGAAGCATGATATACTCAGGTATGTTACTCAATGCCTAAGTTGCCAATGGATGAAAGTTAAGCATGTCAAAATGCCAGGCAAGCTCCAGCCACTTGACATTCCACAGATGAAATGGAAGTTCATCAGCATGTATTTTGTAATTTGCTTAGCTTTTATTCGACGGTATAATTCAATCATGGGTGATTGTGAATATGCTAACAAAGGTCACTCATCTTATCCCAATCAAGACTAATGACAAAGCTTTAGATATTGCACGATTGTTGGTGAAAGAAATCTTTAGGCTTCATGGATTGCCTAAATGGATCGTTAATGATTGTGACTCTCTGTTTACATCACATTTCTAGAGAAGCCTATTTGAAGTTTTTAGAACCCATCTTTGCTTTAGCACAACTTACCATCCCCAAACTAATGGTCAATCAGAGTGGGTTAATCAAGTCATTGGATATACTGAGATCTTACTGTTCCAGAGAACAAACAAGGTGGATACATTATTTGCCCTTAGTAGAATTTTCCTACAATGTGTCATATCACTAGAATATTCAAATGACTCCATTTCAAGCATTGTATGGGCAAGATTGTTTGATGCCACTAAATTTCTCCAATCTAACCCTAAATATTAATGCTTTTAAGAAAATGCTAGAAGACATGGATGATCAGTTCGAAACTATCATACAAGATATCCAAGTTGCCAAAGACCGCTATAAAGCGTATGCTAATCTAGGACAGCAAGAGCATATCTTCCAAGAGGGAGACATGGTTTTCATCCGTGTACTCCCAAAGAAGAGTTTTCTGGCATTAGGAAAGTTCAAAAAGTTGAGTCCACGATATTGTGGACCATACAAGGTTCTCGAATGCCTAGGAGCTAATGCCTACAAACTACAACTTGGTGATCATGTGAAAGTCCACAATGCATTTCACATTAGTCTTCTGAAAGCTTATGTGGCAAATCGAGATCATATTCTTGATGACCAACAAATTTTAATGCCTAGTCAAGGAGCCCTTGAACTCAAGCCTGATAAGATTATAGATGTAAAAGAGAAACCTCTAAGAAACAAAATCATTAGAGAGTATTTTATCCAGTGGAAATACTCTCCTGAGGAGGATGCCACCTCGATAGAAGAGACAACTTTAGAAGAATAGTTTCCATAGTTCTTTTCGAGATGAGGACATCTCAATTTCTCTAAGGAGAAGAGGATCTAATATTCCTGCCATAGCGCTTCATATCAACAAACAAATTCAAGCTTGAGGTATTTTAAAAATTACACATCGAGCTGTCACATAAGGGACCATATGTAGTTTCCTCGATATCAAGTCTCACATTAAGTCAATTTTGATATTCGACATGAGAAGACGTCTCAATGTTCTCAACCAACAAAAAGCAAAGATGCCTTGTAAATAATATTACGAAGGCTTAATCATATAATTTTTCCTACGTTATATTTAATTTGGCATTCCTGATTCCATTTAATGCATCAAGGATCATATTGATTTCGTAACCGCAAGACAATTCGCAAAAGCCTTAATCGGTAGATGAAGAACATGCAAGAATGAGCATGATATTGAGTAAGTTAAGTATCAAAGAGTATGACATGACTTTATATACTAGATAAGTCATGAAGTAGCCAAACCAAAAACCACCAGATGAAGTCATTTTGAAGAAAAAAAAAATATTTTTGAAAAAATAGGCCAAAATACATGACGTTTTTTATGCTTGGAGGGAGAGAAAGCATTAAAAAATTATCCCCATGCCACCATCCAATAGGTAAGCAATCAAAATGAATATTTGATAAATCTCAATTGGCTCTTGACAAGTAGCCAAATGAATCAATCAACTGCATACTCCCCCTCATGCCTATAAATACACCCCCTCTCCTTCACAAAAAAAGCAAGAATGAAGACCTCCTGATGATGGAAAATTTTCTCTACTTCTATTATCCATTGAAGCTTTGAGCCTTAAAGAGGAAAACAACCCCCCCTTCTACCTCGTTTTTATTTTCTCTATCCCTGTTATGCCTTCATTCCATATGACCAAATCGCTCGGCAAAATGCTAGCAAAATTTTTTTAGACGACCACCAACTCTCCCCGAACTACCATGTCAATTTTGCCTGACATCCAATGGCTTTGCGAGGTCGCAGAAATTCAAAAAGCACATTTAAAGCAAGGGAAGCAAGGAACGTAACTGATGGAGAAAATAACGTAGTAGGAATTGGCAAGACTCCCATCACAGTAAACTTGAGAGAGGTATAATCTTATCGGTTTGGAAAAAAAATCATATTTTAGGAGCTTATCACTTTATTTGGCTTTAAATGATTATAAACATATTCTAATGAAAATGCATATGAACTACCATGTAAGAAAATAGCCTCAGTAGTATAATAATTGAATATTCAGTGAAAAGACTCTTTCACTTGGAAAAGGATTATATGCATGCTATTAAGAAAATATTTTAAATATGGTTTATTTCACGATATTTATTGTTATTTAGTTAAAGACGCATGCGATCATAATAAGATAGAAAAATCACAGACATTGTTAGGAAAGGAAATATTTTATACTTTTTCTCTGAAAGTAACTATCTCTATTTTATTTTTTTAACACTAAAAAGATGTATATATATTTTATGATAATTTATGAAAAATAATTTAGATAATATCATAAAATAATCAATGCATTAAATCAATGAAAATTTGTATAGAAAAATATATCTAAATATAATTTGATGTATAAAAGATGAAAGAAAAATTACACTTATGATTTTTGCATTGCTTGGAATAAATTATTCAGAAAAACAATCAGCATTGTACGTAGGATATAGCTAAATGAAAATTGATCTTTCTAGATAACGTTGAAAGTTCGTCAAATGGTCAAACATCGTTGATTAAACCATAGAATATAAGTAGAATAAAATAAAAATTATTTCTTTCTAAACACACACGCAATGTTAATATTAATGAATATATTAGCGAGAGTATCAATATCATTAGTTGATTCAGGTAGTATGAATCTGCGAGAAAACCTAACAAAAAATATTAGGAATATTGAAGCGAAAACAACTATGAAATACTCGACAATCTTGAAACTATTTGTATCAGGAAATAAAATATATATCGGAAGTCTGTAAGACTTATTGGACATTGATAAGAATTTGTCGATACAAATTCTGTAACGTGTCCACTTGTACCCTTCACGACACGTCTTAGCAGTCCATCGGAAAGGAGGTCTAGAAAGCTCCGCTCGGCACTCCCTTGGAATGTTACGGGGTTTGCGATCTAAGACTTTCCACGTCTGGCACGTAGCAAAAGTATTCTGGCCGTTTCCACTTAGGATCGACTTGAATCAGGGTTACCCCTAATGGTCATTTCCTAAACGGCAACTAGTGGCGTCGAACCCCAAGCGAACTACTTTACGCAGAAACACCAGGGATGAAGCGGATTCACGCTGCACTTGGTTCAAGGTGAATGGGAAACAAGAGGGATGCAAGGCTCGACCTCCTTGCCATAAGGCATAGTCCCATTCCATTCCCCTAAAACAGCATGAACTAGGATTATTATAACCTAGACTCTAGATCAGCGCCCTTGCTATTCATCTCCTTTGAAACGATCTTCTTGCTATCTATTATGATTGAGAAAAGTTCTCAGCCAACTGAGACCACCCATCCGTAGGACGGACCCATGGCCACATCCACCGTACTTTCCTCAGGTTGTTTTAGTTGTCTAATTACCTACCACATTTAGTTGGACATGCATCAAGTAGCTTCCTTAATTAGCCCGTTAGGCACCGGTTTCTTCACGTAATCATAGCACTTGACATAGAAAAGTAGTGTCAAACAAGTTCCTTTTTAACAGGTTATCATATTTATCTTTGGAATACATTTATAAAGTCTAGCCCGTAGGCTTATTCATAATCCGCTCGAAGGCTATCTAGCAATCCACAGGGATTACTAATCCAAGATTCCGCATGTACACTAGTATGCGGGCCTCGAGACACTAGTATGTGGGCCTCGAGATCCAATCCCGAGTCACGTTGGCCTCTTGTGCAGGGCCCGGAAGGTGAGGGATTTACAGCCAAAGCCCCCCCTGGCACCCAAGTATCCTCCTGCTCCAAGTAGTGCTCAACGAAGAGACCTCACGCGGCGGGTTCGGTCCACCTTCCCGACGCAGCTAACAACCCCCTTTATTAGGGTCAGGCAGACAGTCGGGGGTAACTGAGGCTGCCTCTTCCTTCAGGCCCTCAACCTGAAGCATTAGATATCTTTTCATCCTTTAGTTCATTGAGCAAACAAAGCAAACAGTGCTCTTTAAACTGTTACAAGCACAATCATCTCCAGTGGTCGTTATTTGGCCAACTGCTAAGGAGTGAATCCTTCTCTCCGAATGCGTCCAGCATTCGATCTAGGATCAATTGCGACTCGGCAAGATCCCCAAGGGTTTGTTTGTTAACCCTTATGTCCTTGGGTTAAGGCCGTACCTTATTAACCCAACTTAACCAATACCTTAAGTTCTATTAACAGAAAATATGTTGCTCCAAATTATTGATTGGTCCTTTGCTTCCAAGCAAATATCTAATTCCCTTATCTTAGTCACTTTTCCCAAGAAATGTACTATATCATGACGACTACTCATCCTCTTGCAAGATAAACTTGCGCAAGAATCTGCCAATCTCGTTCTGAGGAATTGGTCATTCTCTTGTGGTCAAACCACAAGATCATGCGACGTTGCAACTTGTTGCACAAGTGTCGCATCTAATTCATGGGACTATTTTACCCATTGAACGGTGTCTTCTAATCACGAAATCATGATTAGATAGGGAATAGGGTTTAGGGTGTCTTCATATCCAATCCACTTCTGATTGCACTAGGCTGACATCGTCGGTCCTAGGGTTCCATCTCAATCCGAGTTTCATCTTTTTAGCGAGTGATCCTTAGGGTGGAAACCCTAGATCGATTCTTGCAAGTATGTCCTATTGTCCCTACATTCCGTGAATGTGGGCAGGTCTTTAGGGTATGAGAGTTTCAACTTGGCAATAAGTGCGACAAAGTCACGTCCTCAACGTGTTAAACCTCAGTTAGCACTTGGGATATGTTGCATCAATTTAACCATTCCTAAGCGAGTCCTTTGTAGTTTAGGTATTTTGGGTAATCCAAATTACTTGTCTTACGACAAGGACAAACTATTCCTAAAGATTTCGTCTTGATCGAAAAAGGGAAAAACTAGTTGCATTACGTCATAATTCATGTAAGCATGCGATTCATTTCCTCTAGATTTGCAATCGCGATCCTTAGGGTAGAAACCCTAGATCGTTTCTTGCAAGTATGTCCTATTGTCCCTACATTCCGTGAATGTGGGCAGATCTTTAGGGTATGAGAGTTTCAACTTGGCAATAAGTGCGACAAGGTCACGTCCTCAATGTGTTAAACCCCAGTTAGCACTTGGGATATGTTACATCAATTTAACCATTCCTAAGCGAGTCCTTTGTAGTTTAGGTATTTTGGGTAATCCAGATTACTTGTCTTACGACAAGGACAAACTATTCATAAAGATTTTGTCTTGATCGAAAAAGGGAAAAACTAGTTGCATACGTCATAATTCATGTAAGCATGCGATTCATTTCCTCTAGATTTGCAATCTCTAACTTTTCTTATTAAGACCAAGCACATGTTAAAATTCGCATAACTTCTATTGATCCTACTAAGATATGCCTTCACAATTCATGCCACTAAGCTTTTAGGGTTTTAGGTTACAACGAACCATGTAGTCTTTCCCTAACTTCATTTCTGAATGAAATATTCGTACATTGAATGAGCCTTACACAAACTTTCCTAACTACTTATGTAGTTGATTGAGATTTATGCCAATTGACTAGAGTTTAACCTACTTCATGTAGCCTTAGAATCATTTCCATGCCTTGCAAATTCCTACGGTTGTTAGCAACCTTCTTTAATGAATCATTGCGAAGAAAGAGATGTCTAATATTGCGATATGCGATTTAATATTTCCATGCATAATCGAAGTGTACTATAATAATTTCAACTTTGTAATGATGGTCATTAGTTGATCTAGATTCGTTACTTTGCAATGCATAAAAACAACAGGCTAAGAATGCATAGGCATCTTATGTTCTTTTTTTCGTTCATTTCATTGAAAATACAAATGACCAATTCTTCAATCGTGAGTTATTTCCTTTAAAATAGCCAATGTCTTTCAATCGCAAAAGTGTATCTTGCTTTCGTGAATTAACCATGCACAAATTGCAATATTTCGACGTAAATCAAAAATAGGAAGAAAGCATGGACTTGTGGGTTCGGTGAAATGTCCACATGTGATGCCAGGAGGCATATTCCACGGTGGATTTCGTGCCACGGTGGATTCCGTAAACTTTGATGACCGGGGCTCATACACAAAGTGGATTCTTTGTGCGAGAAGTTGATGGGGACGCCTGTCCTTTTCGGACGTTTCATTAATTTAGTGTGTACATGGGTGATTCCATAGCGGGTGATTCCGCAAAATACATATTAAATTAATAAACATTTATGAGTTGAGAGTGCGCACTTGTAATAAATTAAGGTTAGGATTTATTTCTAACCACTCGATTTATTTATGTAGTTGAAGACTGCTAGGTATTCACTTTTGTCGGTTTAATTGTATTATTTTACTAACGATTGTGAATGCTTCAGTTGATGTGTAGAGATAGCAGCAGTGGCGGAGGAAAGCATTGGGGTCTAGCGAGTATTCGATCTATGGATTATATTTTGATAGGCGCCACACCTATATTTTGTCATGTCTATTGAGGCATCGATTATTTATTATTATTTTGTATGCGCCCTTGCGCACGGTTATGTTATTTCTATTTGGACATTGTATTGGGCGTGCCAGACTCTTTGGGCACCGTCCATTAGCTTTATTCCTATTTTTTGTGTAAAAGCAAACTCAAAAGCTAAAAGCTTGTTATATTTTTGTAAATTGGGCTATTATTGAGCATGAAGAAGAAATATACATAAAATACATGCTTTGTGAAGCACTCACACAAGGCATAGGGGGAGATTGCACCCAATTGGTCTCTTGCTCTTGTCGTTCATGCTTTTTACCTTGTAACTTGTGCAAAAAGTAGAGTTCATTGTTCTTGGGGACCTTCCAGCATTCACTACGCGAGCATACAACGTCCGATCTGCACACTAGTGGTATCAGAGCGGAGCTGAGATCAAGAGCTTCCAATCGCTACCCATCTCGTGTGAAGGCGGAGCTCCTGGAATGATCGGGCTCTATGGTCAATCTCGTCGCGAACCGTCGATACAGGTAGACTTCTGGCGATCAAGAACCCCTATTTCTATCATTAGATCGCGAAGGACCGGGCTATACAAACGGAGGACCACTCCTACATCTCCTTCAACAAGTCGTGGACAACCAGAGATAAGCTCATAATCTCCATATCTAATTCTTTTCAAAAGCTTAGTAGTGAAGCTTAAAAGCTTTAAAGAAGCTTAAAAGCTTCAAAATTCATCAGCGAGATATCAGAGGACCTTTGTGATTTTCGCGACGGCTGAACCCCCCCCCCCCCCCCCCACGATGTGCGCCGATTAGGCTCTAATAAGCTTAAGCTTAATCCATTAAGCTTAGCCACCTAAGTTTCAAACCCTGCAAGTCACAATTAATTCAGGCCACACACCACAGAAGTCAAGTTTTGCAAGTAATTTCTGATCAAGTTCTGCAAGTTCCTTAAGTCGAATAAGTTCTACAAGTCTGCAACTCTGCAAGTCACATAAGTCTGCAATTCTGCAAGTCAGACAAGTCAACTGGAGTCAGAACTGACTCGTGCTCAAAACTCCTAGAAGGGCTGTTCCTACGCAGAAACTCCGAACTGCAAAGTTGTTCATTGGAAGGTACTCTACCCATACGCAGGTTTGCTGAAGCATTTTCAGCATATGAAGAAGGATAAATCGCAGAATTTCTGAAGATTGAGAAAGATATATCCAAAAATACATAAGCCTTGTAACCCTGAACTTGAGCTACGCTCATCCCGCTAACTTGATTTTGAGTAAGAAATATCTTTTTAGTTTTACAGGATGACAAAAGGCTGAAGGCGACTTACCTGAGCCTACGATGGAGCAAAAGCTGAACTTAATCATGATGCAATTGGGAGAAGAACGAAGGGCTAGGCAAGCATTGCAAGCTCAACTGGCAAATTTACAAAGAGCATCTATCGACAAAGAAGAACCTCAAGCTGAAGATCTTATTCGATGTACCATCGACGCAACTCTCGAAGCTCAAACCATCCGCAAGGAATCAAAGATAAGTAAACGAAGTTTCAAATTCCATACTTTCAATGGCATACGAGAAGGAAAAACTGTTCTAGCATTCATTAGTCAGTTTGATGACTATTTCCATGAGGAAACCTATGCAGAAAAAGATAAAATCAAGTGTGTTACTAATCATTTAGTAGACAGAGCATCTCTTTGGTGGACTGTAGTACGCAAGAGCATAGATTGTCCTCCTACTTGGGAAGATTTCAAGAAGAAGTTCATGCAGAATTTCCTTCCACCGCAATTTCATGAGAAAGCTATTAAGCAATGGGATCTTCTCCAGCAACGGGATCGTGAGCCTATACCTCAGTATACAGAGCGTTTTTTGAATGCACTCCTCTAGCTACGCATGCTTGAAGACGTACCAGAGGCAACACATAAGCGCAAGTATATGTCTGGACTTCTTGGGCATTACTACGCTGAAGTTAACATGTTCAAGCCTGCTACTCTTGAAGACGCCATTTCACTAGCTCACGATACTGAAGATAAGCTACGAGGTAGAGACAGACGACCACAACAATTCCAAGCCAATGGTAATTATGGATCTAAACAATTCAATTCCAATTTTAGAAGATTTAATCCAGGTCGTTTCTCTTCATCATCTTTCCGCAAAAATTGGGCAAAACCATTTGCATTACCATCCAATGTCAATCAAAACCCTAAGCCTATTCCACAGCCAAATCCAAATGTACCTAGACTTTCCGCCATTGCAAATAATGTAACCAAAGCCAAGCCAATAGTATGCTATAAATGCCACCAGCCCGGACATCTAGCAACAAATTGTCATTTAAAGAATGTGTATGAGCCCCGATCATCAAAGTTTACGAAATCCACCGTAAAACCTCACGGAATCCACCGTGGAATATGCCTCCTGGCATCAACATGAATGTTAGGAGATGATCCTCTTGCAGTTGCGCCTTGTGCCTTTTTAGGGGCCATCGTGAATTCGACCTTCTTGCCTTGGCTGCAGTCTTATGATCTTGGCCCGTCTCCCTCGTACGCGAAATTCCCTTTGCAGTACGGCTTCCTTGACCGAAGCACCGTCTTGCGGAATTAGGCTTTGGGAGATTCTTCTCTTGAAATTCCAGCTAGGAAGGTTTGTACAGCTTTGCGGAAATGGAGATTTATAAACTTCTCCTTTACTTCAAAGGCGGGATGGCTTATTGAGAATCTAAAGGAACTTATGGGAGTCGCAATGGGAAGGGGGTTTAAGGGAAACTCGGCGGTAAAATGTGCTTGTGGGAATTGCAATGGAAAGGGTTTTAAAGAAAACCGGAGGGGTAAAGTGGACTTAAGGAGATTCAGTGGGAAGAAAGGGGGTTTAAAATCGGCTAGTGTGAATCCACGGGAAGAGGGTTTAAAACCGCGAGGTAAGGTGGGCTTTATAGGGACTTGGGTGGAAACCCACGGGAAGGGGGGACTTGGAGAGCCCCCTTAGAAGCTTCCAAGAAGCTTCTTGGAAGCTTTTGGACTGTAGTACGTGGCATGGAGGGAAGAGGATGGGAGCTTGATGGCGGCCACAATCTTCACGCGGCAGCGAATCCAGACGACGCTGGCGGCATATTCAGGCTTCAGGCGGCGGCAACTGGCACAACATGACACTCGGTGCCTTCTTCAGCTCCCTCCTCTCACGACAACGGCAGCCTGTCGCAGCTGTACTTCTCACCTCCCTCCTCTCCTTACCCCCCCCCCCCCCCCCCAGGGGGTTTTTATAGGATAAGGGAGAGGAGACCTCTCTCTCCCACGCGGCCTTTTGCATGGCCATATTCCCCCCACGACCTCTAGCAATGGTGCTTACACATCCATGCTTCACTCCCTCTCCTCCAGCACGGCCTTCGGCTGGGGGGAAAAGAAGGGGTAATATAATATAAAAAGAATTTGAAATTTTATCCCCAGATTATCCTTTTAACCTCCTCCCAAGAGGAGGTTCACATGTAGATATGTGAGTTTTTAAACCTCGATCTCGTTTGTCCAGTGGAGACTCATGATACGTCGTGTACCTTTTAAAAGTTGCACCGTCCGTAACTTCAATGCTGGCTTTGTCATAAGCATGAGTCTCACGCGGCTAGTAATATTTTCCAACAAAAATATTACATTCTAAAGTCTAAACAGACTTAGAAAAGCATTTGAAATCCTGCTAAGCGCGGGTTAGGGCAGGGTAACACATGAATTACTTGCCATAGGCATAAATGCCCATATTATCTTTTCGAGTGAAAATCCCAAAATTTTTATAAGGATAAAATAGACTTCTCATAATTAATCAATTTCTCAAAATAAATTGCGGATCACGAAAAAGAGTTGCAAGTAGGAAGCAAAACCTTAAGAATAAGGTGGGACCTTAAAAGAGAAACCCTAGACTTGGGCGGGGCTGCTTCCTATGCTAAAAACACTTGCTGTTATTTCTTTTTTATTTGTGCACGCATTGATAGTTGCACAAGAAAGGTTGATTATGCTTGTAGCAGTTAGATCTGATTGTAAATATATAATCATGATAATAAAAGGAAGATTGTGATATGCCTTCCCACATCTAGACGCAGGACCCTGCTCTAAGGGGAATTGTTTTGTACCACTGCGAGGAGCTTTGGACCAGCCCCGACGGCGAGAGGTTGCTCGGTGAGGAATCCATTAGGGGGGAGGATGCAAGAGTGCCAGGTGGGCTCTGGCCGTAAACCTCTCGATCACTCCTAGGAACTACCTAACCCTCACATGAATCAAGATAGGATCCTGGAGTCTCCCGATACTAATGAAGGGATAGAAATCTTGAAGGGTTTCTTTTCTTCTACGCATACAAAAGGGATTTTCCATGTTCTGTGTAGATAGAAGGGAAAAAATATTGTAAATAACTTTGTAAAATAATATTCCTTCTCCTCATCTATCCTGCTAATGACCTCATCAATTAGATGTAGTGTAGAAGGTTGCCCTTCTTGGAACTCCATGGTTGGTTAAGTTAAAATTGGCTATGCTACTATTATCTATGTTAGTGATGTTCATAGTGTTAGTACCCCTTATTTCCATTCAAAAGGCATGAGCCATTAGTGATGCCAAGGACTAGTCTAGTGCTCTGTGATGTTGTAATTAATATCTTCCTAAATCCCACTCTAGCTCCTCTAATTTCATAGCATCATGCAATCCAAATCTAGAATAAAACAGGGCTTGCTTGACAAGCAAATACATGCTCCAACATCATTTTTTGAAAGAAATATGTTGCAAATGATCTCACCAAGAAATGCAACATAGAAGATGGCCCTTCTTAGAACTCCATGGCTGGTTAAGTTAGAATTGGATATGCTACTATTGTTTATGCAAGTGATATTCGTAGTGTCACTACCTCTATGATGTATATTTCTATTCATAAGGCATGAGCCATCAATGATGCCAAGGATTAGTTCAGTGCTATCTACAATGTAATAAATATCTCCCAACAAACTAATCTAGCTCCTCTAATTTTGCAACATCTCGTATCATCAGAAGCAACCTCAAGAGAAGAACATGTTGGTAACATAATTGCCAAAGCCATTGGAAAGTTACATGGGCATACATACATACATACATACATACATACATACATACATACATACATACATACATACATACATACATGCGTGTGTGTGTGTGCGTGCGTGCATGTGTGTGTGTGTGTGTCTCCCCCGTTGGTCTATCTCTTGCTATGCCAATCATGGTGCTCCATAAAGGAACACAATACACAAGGACAACACTAAAGACTTTTACAACTTCCTTAATCACTTGATAGATCTATTGCACCACTCAATGCCACTCGTTAAACTTGTAATTCTGAAATGTAGCACACCAAATATGAGTTTTTGTTCATTGACAAACACAGTACAACTCAAGCATCAAGTACAGGATCACCATTATTAAAATTTTATGTTTTGAGTAGATTAGTTAATCAATATACAAGTTGATTGTAAGAATCTTTATCCTTTCTTATTATTTGTACTATTGCTATTTTTAAAGCTAGTTGTCCACCTACAATTTGCTATCAAGCAGTTTGCATTTGCATTTGACATTACGACCCTTGGAGTTTGCATTTTCATCATTCTAAGCTATGGATGATTGTTATTTGTCCCCTTAACTATTGTCTACATCAATTTGGTGTCTTCTATGACATCCTCATGTGACAAAATTAGGAGATATGCTATCAAGTAACAACCTTCCATTTGCTCCTCATGACCATGTTCACTATACCATGCAATCATTGCTCATGGTAGCCTAAGAATTGCAACTTCTAGAGGTAGGCACTTGTCTCTTACTCCTTCTAATCCTGTTCATCATACCTTGCAATCTTGGCATGCTTCTATAAAAGAGCTGCATTTACTATGCATGGCTACCAACATGCTACCCACAAGGAGATCTCTCTCCAAGGATCTTTTGATTGTCTTAGCAAGTACTCTTTAACCTATTTCAAATGATCGTGTAGAACAACATGCTTTCAAGCAAGAGATAACGGTAGGAAAATCAAGGTAGATGCCCACGAACAATTGGAATGTGGTGTGGTTGTCCTCTAATTGATATTAGGATTGCATGTCTTTTGCAACTTTCAATATCTATGGTGCTTAGGTACTATTCACTATTCTTCCACATCCTCCAAGTCATATGTACTATTGAGTTGAGACCTCTTGCAAACACATTTAGATGCATAATCTGTGGTGTACTTTTTGCCACATTGAAAACACAAGCTTTTATCTTTATGCTCTCTAAAGAGACCCAATGGGATGAATTTTTAGCCCCTTGGTTGCTTGGGTTGAAGCATTCTGTTGTCTGTTGTGAGCCTATTTTGTGTTACTTGTTATCCTAAAATGTGATTGTTGGTTTGAAGCATGAAATGGTGGGTAAGTGGGTATTTTGAGATTGCTATAAGGCATGTTACTTTCCCCATAAGCACCTCCTTGAGTGCTTTGTTTAGCTAGAGCCCTTTGCTATCCAAAATTATGTTGAAATCTAACATCTTTGTATTTACAGGCATATATCTTTTGGCCAGCTCTATTGCTTGGAAAAGTGTAGTAGGCTTTTGTGTCATTACATCAATAGATAAATTGAGCTCCAACACACACACACACACACACACACACACACACACACACACACACACAGAGTTAATTTGAGAAATTGGTTTGTATATTCTCTCATGGATAAGCCACGTTGGTCCAATTGGTACCAGCTCTTGGCCAACCGATATGTCTCAATTAAAGAGACAAACACTTGCACCATTGTGTGCTTTGAAGTCCTTCTACCCATGGATAGGATGATTTTCATGCTTAACATAGCACCACCAAGTATGTGCAAAACTCTTGATATGGAGAGTTGCAAAATCAATTTTTTGCTCATTCGTCTTGGAGTAAAGGTCAAAATAAGATTCGATGGGAACAATGATTAACCATTGTATTTGATGAGATTATGAGATTACCTTATCTTGGATCTTTCGATCATAAGCACCTTACTACCCATGTAAGTGATGCTGGTCATTGTAAGCATGCTGCCCATTATGGTCATGTTGCCCCGAGAAATTGATACATCAAATTCAAGTTGATCTACTCTTTTGTTTCGCAAAAGACTTACACGTGAAATAATTGATATAGACAAGGAAAAATATCGATCAAAATGAACACTATGGTGCGACCACTGTGACTTCGTATAAGGAGGGCAAAGGAAGGGAGAGAAAAACAAGGAGGCGGCTCTCTTTCATGGTAGTGCGTGACTAGAGTACTACTAGTTCCCTTACGTGGGTTTTGTCTTCGTGGTTCCCGCCATGGCAGCGGCGCCGCCGTCCTCCTCTCAGGAGCTCGCAGCAACAACCCGCAATACCAACAACAATAACAAGAGGCCAGCGTCAACAGCTTCTTTCTTCTCCCGCCGGAAGACCACCAAGCTGTCCGCCTCTGCAACGTCTCGTGACACAGAGAAAACAAAGGAGGCCTTAGACCAGAAGAGCAACTGCATCGGCACCATCAACATCAGCAGCAAACATGGTGCCGAGGTGCACCCCGGTCGCGTGCGTCTTCTGAAGCACGGCACAGGCGCTCACGGCCGCGGCCCTGTCGTGTATTGGATGTCCAGAGACCAGCGCTCCCGCGACAACTGGGCCCTCCTGTATGCCGCCCAGGAGGCCAGGCACAGAGGCTCCCCCCTTGCCGTCGCTTTCAACCTTGTCGATAAGTTCCTTGAAGCCCAGGCCCGCCATTTCGGCTTCATGCTCAGAGGCCTCCGCATCGTCGAGCGCAACCTTACTGCCCTCGGCGTGCCTTTCTTCCTCTTTCAAGTATTTCTTCCTGCTCTTTCTGTTCCCCTGTTTTTTTCGCTGCAATACAAAATGGGAGTTCTGCTTTGTGTTTTGTCAAGAGAGCCTCAAAATAGGACACAGGCTTATGTCAAGAGCTGCCCAGCAACACTTGTTTGATGGAGGTTACATAGCTAACTCTGAAACATAATGTGGTTAGAGGGGGGATGGCGGTCTAGACGATGAGGCAGAAATCTTGAGAAAGGGGCGCGAGTTGACATGGCAACGATATGGCAACAATTCGTTGGATTCCACTTTTAAAGGTGGATGAAAGTTTCTTTTAGCTTCCCCCTTTGGAAGAAGGGTGGAAGCTTGAAAAGTTCTTTGTCTTTAGCCAAAGAGATAGTCATTGTGCCCTTTGTGAACAAGACGGTGCTGGAAGATAGAATAACTCATTTTTCTGCAGCCCTTTGTGAACTTGTCATGAAAGGAACTCATTGTTTGAGAGGCATCACTTGCAAAGAACTGGCCATATTGTCTATTTCTTTT
This sequence comes from Lygodium microphyllum, assembly GCF_053477565.2. Lineage (NCBI taxonomy): Eukaryota > Viridiplantae > Streptophyta > Polypodiopsida > Schizaeales > Lygodiaceae > Lygodium > Lygodium microphyllum. Next base: position 96,572,846 of record NC_141142.1, read on the forward strand.
TGCTGAACTTCCAAAGGCTTGATCATATCGTAGTATACGTTCTTTCAGCCACATGTCATGAACATAGTGAGGTGCTGCCACTGATTGATTCGGTCCAACTAATTATAAGCTGTCAATGCAGTCAAGAGAAGTCAATCCCAACTAGGACAAGTACACCAAAATCTTGGCCTAGGATATACATTAGCCCAAGAACAAGATGTTGCAAGAGTAAATTGTGATTATAGGTCCATTGTCCTTGAGTGTTGGGGTAAAAGGCCACTGGGCCTACCCATGTACATAGACCACCCATTCTTTATTCATATATAATATGAAAGTGCAATAAGGCTGTCATATAATTCTTGACAGCACCTACATTGTGTGTGCTCTTCTCTCGTGCATATTCCTCTTCTTCTCCATTGCCATTGCATCCCCTTCAACTAGTGTTAGAGCGGGTCTTTCACGACCGTTTCTTTCTGGCCTCTTCTCAACCTTTTCCACATGAGGTATGAGATCTTCACTTCAACCATTTTCATGGACAGCAGGGTTTTGAAGAGGGTAGCCGTTGCTGAGTTTGCCCGTGAAGCTTGAAGCTTCCCCTCCACCTTTGGCTTGATTAGTGGCCTTCTTTGGCCCCTTGGGGACCCCCCCACCACTTGCAACCTTCGTAGTAACCCCCCAACCTCATATCTACAGTTGGCGCAATCACGCCATGTTGATAGACGTTTTTTCCAGCATGATAGAGATCTACAGCAGCTCTTCGCTCACGTGGCACTTGTTTATGGTCTATTGAGACCCCCCGACAGTTGGTATTGAGCTTGGGCACTTACACATGAATTGGGGCTTTGATCTTGAGCTCATCTTGGCTGTGTAAACAATAGCAGGCCTGATTTTAGCTTGTCCCAGGCATTTACAGTAGTGCCCAGTTCATTTACTTTATCTGGCACTTGGTTATGGCTTGTTGAAGCTGTGGTAGAAGACGTAGCTCGATACTCCACCTCAGTAGAAGAAAGGGCTATCGTGTGCTGCTTCTTGCTACTCCAAGAGATAACACCTGTACCCAAGATAAAACAGTAGCCTGTAGTAGATCGTCGGTGGTCCACATCTCCAGCCCAATCCGAGTCACTCCAACCTGCAAGAATCAGATCGGAAGCATTTGTACCTGCGGGATAAGAAATCCCTAAGTCAGAGGTCTCCCTCAAATATTGAAGAATCCTCAGAGCAGCCTGCCAATGCACTTGTTTGGGTGCTGCCATGAACCCTGCCAAAAGACCCACAACAAAAGAAAAATCAACACGAGTGTTGAGAAGCCAAATCAAGGATTCAATCAATTGACGGTAGCGTGAAGCATCCATCACGGGAGAATCTAAGTGTGAAGTGGCCTTTCAATTTGGATCCATAGGAGTAGTAATGGGCCGACAAGTCTCCATCTCAAAAGTCACCAAGAGCTCCTAAATGTACCTTTGCTGAGAGATGAAAATCCCTCTCTGAGATTGATAAATCTCGTGACCTAAGAAGAAATGAAAAAGCCCCAAATCCGTCATCTCGAATGCCTGATGTAAAGCTGTTTTGGTCTCTCGGACCTTCTGTGCATAACCCCTTGTCAAAATCAAATCATCAATATTTAACACGAACAACACACAACCAATCTCGGAAGTGTGCACATAAAGCTGCGGATTGGCCTTGGAGCGTCAATATCTCCACTTTGAGTGAAGAAACGAGTCAATCTTCTCGTTCCATGCATGCCGAGCCTGCTTGAGGCCATACAAGGCCTTCTTCAACCTGTAAACTTTTCCATTCGAGGATCCAAAGCCAGGAGGCTACTCAACATAGATCTCCTCCTGCAAGTCACCATTCAGAAAGGCCGACTTTACATCCAACTGATAAACATGCCATCTCCTATGGCCAGCCAAGGCAAGAACATCTCGAATAGTCGCCATACGACCAGTGGGGGCAAAAGTATCATGGAAATCAATGCCTGGGCGCTGAGTAAGACCTTTTGCAACAAGGCGAGCCTTGTGCTTGTCCAAAGAACTATCGCTAAGGTACTTGGTCTTGAAGACCCACTTGACACCAATTACCTTTTTGTGAGAGGGATGAGGCACAAGAGACCAAGTGTCATTTCTCTTAATAGCCTCCAACTTGGCTTCCATGGCCTTCCGCCAATGATCAGATTGCAAAGCCTCCTTCACTGAAGTGGGCTCTCGATCCTGTATAACACGGGTTAGTAAACAATAGTTGGAGCAGACAAGCTCCGAAGAATGTGCCTGATTCCTCCATTAACTCCGCGGTCCATCTTGCGGTTCCCACTCCTCAGGGACCCCCTCGATCCCTGAATCTCGGAGGGTGTCACGGGCCCAACGAGGAGGAGGTCAAACCACTCCTCGTCGCACTCCATTTGCTGAAGACTCAGGGACAACCATCGGCGAAAGCTCCTTGGGGGTGGCCTGTGGAAGAGAAGACTCTGAATCCAAAGAAGAATCTCCATCAAGAGTCTCTGGCTCCAAAGAAAATGTCTTGGGAGCCCAACTCTCCCTTGGATCTCCAAGGACGGGGTGCTCCTCATCCCCCTCCGTGGCCGGTACTTCCACAAACCGCACAAGTCGGCTCGTCTAGACATCTCGCTTAATGGGATTAAACAAACGATAACCTTGGGATTGGGAGCTATAGCCAACAAAAACCTGTCGTCGGAAAGCCGTCTCGAACTTATCACGCTGCGCCTTTGGAATGTGCACATAAGCGTCACACCCAAAGATCCCGAAATAAGAGACATCAGACTTAGTCCCGAAGTAAGCCTCAAAAGACGTCATCCTGTCAACGGCCGAAGTGGGAGATTGATTAAGAATGTGAATTGCGGTAGCCACTGCCTCGGCCCACAGAAACTGAGGTGTCTGTCGGTGCTTCATCATGGTGCGTGCCATCTTGATCACACTTCGGTTCTTTCGCTCCAAAATGCCATTCTCTTGGGGAGTGTTGGTGTTAGCAAACTCCTGGTGAATGCCCCTATTTGCACAAAAACGAGCAAACACATTAGACATAAATTCACCTCCCTTGTTTGAATGCAAGGTCTTTAGTCGTCGGCCAAAATGGTTCTCCTCAAAGAGAAGCCAATCCTTGAAGTGAGAGAAAGCCTCCAACTTCAAAGTCAAGAAATAGGGCCAAGTCATCCTGCTGTAGTTATCTACAATCAGCATGAAGTACAAGGTTCCCTTCAGGGACTCGGTCCTCATCGGGCCACAAAGATCCGTAGATACATACTCCATGGGTGAAGTAGACTGCCTAGAAGCTTTGTTGGGAATCGCATCCCGATGTAGTTTTCCATGAATGCAGGAGACACATGGCTGATGGCTCACCACTATGTCTGGCAAGCCTCGGACAAATGACCCTCGCGACGCCTTTCGAAGGTACTGGTAGTTCAGGTTGCCAAACCGAGCTTGCTATAGCTCGGACTATGTCTGAGAAGTAAGAAGAAGAGAAGTAAGAGCTGAAGAAGACTTCAATTTGTAGACTCCATTCTCCTCATATCCTACAGAGAGAACCTTTCTCGATCCATGATCAAGGACTCCAACAATATCACTGTCAAACTCCACCAAGAGACCAAGAGCACAAATCTTATGAACTGAAAGTAAATGATATCCCAATCTTAACACATGCAACACCTCAGAGGTGTGGATACCACCACGTCCATCTGGAATAAGTTGCATCTCACCCCGCGTAGCAATAGACACAGAAGAGTTGTCTCCAATGAGAATCTGCCCATGCGAAGGTCGCAAATGGACAACACCAACGGAAGGAGTCATGTGCCGTGAGGCACCACTATCCACAATCCACTCTCGAGCCTGGGGAGTTGTCATCGCAGCACCAGAAGTTGTCGCTGTAGAGTTCTCAATGACTGCTAAGTGTAGAAAAGCAGCTGATGAGGGTGCAGCCACCGCTCCAGAGTCCTTCGTGTCCTTTTTCTTGGTATCCTTCTTGTCTTTGTCGGGGCAATCCTTCTTCCAGTGACCGGTCTTCCCACAAATATGGCAACTTGATTCCTTCTCCTTGTTCTTCTTGGATTTGTTGTCCTTCTCCTTCTTCTTTTGGTCCTTTCCCTTCTTGTGAGAGGCTTGACCAACCAATGCCTCCGATTTGGAAGCATTCTGTCCCTTCAATTGTTCCTCTTGGTCCAAGACCATAGGAACCAACTCTTTCTACCAAAGAGTCCACTCTCATCCTGAAGCAATAAGAGCGGAATAAAAAGTATCGAATCGTGGCGGCAACTGGGATAGTAAAGTGATCGCCATGTCTTCAGAGGAAATAGGCTTCCTCGCATTTTGAACCTGCATCTGAAGCTGCCGAAGCTTGTTGATGTGTTCTCGAAGTGAAGAAGACTTATTTACGGACAAAGTCCGCATCTGCACCTCCAAAGAAACCCTCTTCATCAGGGTCATCCGGTTGTACATCTGGTCGAGCTCCAGCCATATCTCACGAGCCACCGTCAAGTGCTCTATGTGAGCTATCACAGCTGTGGTGCAAGACAGAAATAGAAAAGATCGAATCCTGGCATTCAGTTTGTCCCAATCAGACTAGGCCTTGGTTAACTCCTCACGAGCATTGGAAGAGAGTTTGAACTCATCCCTCACTGACGGCTTGTTAATCTCCTCCATCACCAGTTCCGCCAAATCATAAGACTCTAAAATGGCCAACATCATCACTCGCCAAATGTGGTAATTGTCACCATCAAGCTTTTGATTCGTTGGAAGAGTCGGTAGGACAGGCACCTTCCTGTCCATGATCGCCTGGAACTCCAAATCAGTCTTTGTAGACATGTTAACCTGCAATACCTGCACAAATGCAAAAGCAGCCCCCTTTGACTGTGAAAACACAGCCTTCTAGGACTGATTCGTCCATTGCCCAAACGTTCTTCACCCGCCGGAGGCGATGAAAAAGTAAAATCTGCAATGGAAGGCCTGAAATGCAGCCTTCCTCCCCTTCAAATAGCAATAACCTGCAGCAAATTCACCGATTAGACTCCTTTCTTGCACGCCCACGGTCAATTCAGCCCTGATCCGATGCGCAGCCCTCCCGCTCGCCCTCGAAACCTGGAAACGCAGCCTTGTGTCGCGTTGAAATCTCCTCTTTAGATAGGTTCAGCCCTCAGTCAGTCCATCTTCACCGCTCCGATACCATGTCAGAGTGCAGCGATGCGGAAGCGTAGGACAAAGACTAAGAGAGAGTGAACACAGAGAGAGAGAGAGAGAGAGAGAGAGAGAGAGAGAGAGGAGATTGTAAACACAGAAAATCTGCGGTGTAGTATGCTGTATAAGAGTGCAAAAATACACAAGGGGACAGAGGAAATATTTGCGTATGTCTCCGACTTGATGACCTCGATCTCCGTCAGCCCGAGCACAATCTGTCTCAGCCAACAGATCTCAAGATCAGAATCTGAATAATGAATCCTGAAATGTGCCACAAAACCGGCTATAAATAGCTGAAAAATAGGAAATAATTGCAGCAGGTTGGTTGCATTAAATGCTGCCGATTGCAGTAAATACTGTTCGACTGTAGCAACCTATCCGACTGCAGGTGCTGACGTGGCACTGATGTCCGCACTGTCCAGGAAATGACTAGCTAACACTTGTACCTTACAGAGCCGCTTATTTGGATGTTGTACAGATGTTTGGGTTTCTCCTGGAGCTTGACTCTTGTAGGATGCTTTCTCACTTGTCGGTCTTTACTTGACTTGGATGTTCTTAGTTGGTATGATACTGTAGAGCTATGCGTATGTGTATGGTTATGGATTGATTTCATGGTTGAATACCGTATGCTCTTATGATAGATGTCTTATGCTTTACGGTGCTGTGGTTGGTTATGTCATAAAGATGGCTACGACTCTTCTTCATGTGGGAGTTTTTGCATCCTTGGTTGATGCCTTTATGTCCTCCCATTCGTTGAGGTTTCATGAGCCTTTGCAACATGCTTCTACCACTGATGTACTTGTAGATGATTGTCTTGATGAGCAGGTGGCCTCTGTTGGGATAGCCCTCAACTTCTTGAGTTTCGTGGATGCTATGGATAGCCCTATTCACAATGAGTTGGATTCCTTGTCGTCTTCTACAGGTTCTTCAATTACAGATGTATGCTTCCATTGTGAAAAGCTTGGGCATGTTAAAAGAAAATGCTTTACACGGATTAAAGAGCAGCAGAGACAGAGATGGACTCGACATGAGCAGAGAGTCAGCGATGCAGTAAGTGTTACCACTCTTTCTAGTGGTGAGGTACATGTAGTTATCCATGATGATGCAGTTGAGCATGTCCTCTTGTCATCTAGTTTTCCTACAGTTTACTTGCTCAATGATCAGGCTTATGTCTTTGATTGGCTGTTGGATTCTTCAACCTCTTGTCATGTTACCCCTTATAAAGCATGGTTCTCTTCTTATAGGGAGGTTGACGGATGTATTGATTTGGGCCTTGAGTAGTCTTATGCTAATGTTGGTACAGGGGACATACACCTAGCTTTGCCTAATGGGACTTCTCTTATGCTCAAGGATGTTTTACATGTTCCCATGCTCAATAAGAGCTTGATTTCTGTTAGACAGTTGCATGATGTAGGTTACTCTGTTTCTCTTCAAGATAGGTCATGGAAGATCTATTGTGGTTGCTTGGTTTTGGCCAGAGGTTCTAGAGTTGGTTCTCATTACCCAATGCATGTCTCTCATGTGGGAGATTCTATGGTTGCAGTTATCCGGATACTACATGCATTGTTATGGCATTATCGCCTAGGCTATATGCACCATAGAGAGATGGAGATATTGTCTTGTTTAGACTCATTGCTGCCTCCTATGTCACATGCAGATCTTGATACTTGCCCTGATTGTTCTTGTGGTCCTTGTAGAGCCCCATTGGCTCATGGCGATCATGAGAGGCATGATCCTCTAGATCTTGTCCATTGTGCAGTATATGGATCTATGCCTTTCCAGTTACTTGGTGGAGCGTTGTACTTTATGACCTTCATGGATTCTGGTACGGATTGAGGATGTCATAGTTATGCTTGACAGGTTTATGGATTCTGTTGGTTGCAGGCCTAGGTGCTTGCAGATGGATTATAAGAGTCATGCTATCTCTCCCAGCTTTCAATCCTATTGTCAGCAGTCTGGCATTGATCTCCTATGTCCACTGTATTATGGGATTGCTCATGGCATGTGCCTGACTTTACAGGCAAAGGTTGCTTTTATGCTTACCAGAGCTGGGTTATCTTATGGCTTTTGTACTAAGGCCCTTATGACGGTAGTCTACTTGCTTAATAGGATGCCGTGTCTGACTTTGGATGGTATTATACCACACGAGGCATGGAGTGGCATGAGACCCTCCTATGATTACTTGAGGATGTTTGGTTGCCAGGCATTTGCATGTATGCGAGATATGTCTATGTTACGTAGATGTATCCTCCTTGGTTATGGAGATGGTTATTTTTAGGCTTACAAGTTATGGAATTTGGATGCCCAGCAGGTTATACGTAGCCATTATGTTGTCTTTAATGAGACGTAGACATCTCTCAAGCCTCTTGATGCGCGTTCAGTGCGCTTTATGGTTGATGCTACAGCTGTATGTCAGTCTTCCGCTTCGTTGAGGCCGCATACTATCTTGAGACTACGTCTACATGTGTTCGAGATGCTGGCCCTTCTTCTATGATTGACTTTGGAGAGTATGCGCTCTCAGTTGTCTGCTGTGTGCCACGCTAATGCTATGCGCTACTCTAATGCTTATGCATTACAGCCTTGCTCTCACGAGTTGTGCTGGCTTCATAAGAAGCATTCTTGGATTGCTCCGCTGTATGGAGCTATGGGATCACTTGTCTTTTGGATGTCATGGACTTGGGGATGCTTCACTCTTCTACAAAGGTTTCCGATGCTTATTGCACAGCTGGCTTTCCGATTGGGCGTTAGGTGAGATGTCATGATTCCTCACCTTGTCTCTTTTAAATTTTCTTTGTTTTTTTACTCCCTAGTTCATTGGCCTTTTAGTGGGAGGTTGTTGGGGTAAAAGGCCATTGGGCCTATTCATGTATATGGACCACTCATTATTTATTCATATATAATATAAAAGTGCAGTAAGATTTTCATATCATTCTTGATAGTATCTACATTGTGTGTGCTATTCTCTTCCGCGTCTTCCTCTTCTCCTTCTCCACTGTCATTGCATCCCCTTCACTGAGTCATACCTTCTTTTCTCCATTTTTCATTTTTTAAGAACGCCATGCAATACTTCAAAGTAAGTATTTTCGAATTAGCTAGTAAATCCAAAAAACTATTGCAATATAGTCTATGCTTAAACCTCCACATGGATTGGAAAATTCCGTTGCACCATCTTTGTTACTTCCTTGGATTTCTAGATGGGTGCTAGTTGAAAGGTGAGAAGAATCGAAGCTTGCACCAGAGAGCTATGGCAGGAGAGCAAGAGCAAGAGAGAGAGAGACTCACAATGTGGGAACTCCAACGGTTATAATGTGTGACCGGCCTTTCCTTTATTCATTTGTCACTAAAAGAATAAAGAATAAAGTGACGGTGACAGGCGTCTGTCGCCTGCAGTGTGCAGGCGCGGATATTGACAGTGTAGTAATATACGGGCGGCTAGGTGGAGGCGCCTTTATCCCTTACCTCTCACTTAAATGCGAATTTGCCCCAGTGAGAAGTGAAAAAGAAAAAGAAAGGCTAGTACAACATGTACACATGTACAATAGGATGAGGAAATACGTCATCTCATCCCACGCCCATCAATCTCTCGAGGAAGGCAAAGAGCAACGTAGAGAGGTGTTTGGTGAATAGATCTGCAGGATTTTGGTGAGTCAAGACCTTGACAAGGTCAATAGACTTGTCCTCAACGATCCCACGTATGAAGTTATACCTCACCTCAATGCGTTTCGTCTTTGCATGGAAGATCGGATTCTTGGCTAATTAGCACTCATAGAATTTGAATGCAGTGTAGGGATAGTATCAATACCAAGGTCGTGAACCAAACAGCCTACCATATGGCCTTCTTTCAAGCCTCAGTGGTTGCAATATACTCAACCTCAGTGGTGGAAAGAGTCGTATACTTTTGCACCCTGGACATCCAAGAGATAGCACCTCTAGCATAGATGAATTGATAGCTAAAAGTGGACTTTCTATTATTTGCATGTCTTGCATAATCAGAGTCAATGTACCCCATGATTCTTGTATCTTGCAATGCCCTTTGGGTATCTTATGATACCCTTTACGGCATTCCAATGCTTCTTGCCAGGTGTAGCCATATAACGCGCCACAACACCAACTGCAAAGGCAATATTTGGACGAGTGGCTATCATGGCATACATAAGACTGCCCACTACGGATGTATAGGGAATCTTGGCCATCTCGACCCTCTGCTCATCTGTTTGTTGACGATCGGCTTGTGATACTTTCACATAAGAAGGGAATGGACAACCATTAGGCTTCACGTCCTGCATGCGGAAGCACTCAAGGACTTTATGAATGTACTCCCTTTGTGACAAGTAAAGGAGTCCCTAATGCTTGTGAAGTCTAATGCGCATACCAAGTATGTGAGAGGCCAGATTCTTTATCTCAAAGCTTTTCTTGAGTTGAGTCTTAAGAGCATCTAGCTCATCATGAGCTTTTCCTGCTAATAGCATGTCATTCACATAGAGTATCAAAATAAGCAAAGATCTATTATGGGCTTTGGTCATCTTAACCACAAGAGAAAAAACTTCATCAAAGTCAACTCCATGCTCTTGATTAAAACCCTTAGCAATAAGTCTTGCCTTATAAGTCGGCTTGGGGTATCCAGGGGTACTCTTTAACTTGTACACCCATTTGCATGGTAGAGCCTTTTTGCTACTAGGCAAGGAAACCAAATCCCAAGTCTCATTCTTATGCAAGGAGTCTATCTCAAATTGCATAGCCCTTTTCTAGGAGTTATTGCCACCCTTGCACATAGCCTCATCATAAGTGAAAGGCTCTCTTGCATTTGTAACTAAGACATAATGCCTCGAGGGCTGAAATTTGTCAGGGGGGCTTTTATCTCTAGTAGAACGCCGCACTGCAGGCTCTGTTGTCTGCCCAACATTTTGTCTAATAGCCTAGCCATGAGTACTTGCTGCTGTTGCAGGTTGCTGTATGGGAGCTCATGGCTTCTCTTGAAATATAACCTTGCGTATCTCCACTATCTTCGCAAGCTATCTATGCATCTTGTCTTTATAGAAGACTACATCATGGTTGCGGATGACTTTTCGCGCATGTGGATCCCATAGATGGTAACCCATCTCTCTTGTATCTCCATAGCCAAGGAAAATGCATTTAATAATCTTAGGATCCAGCTTGTTACGCTTGTCCTTAGGCACATGGAAAAATGCCTCATATCCAAAGGTACGTAAATGCGCATAAGAGGGAGGCTTTTCTATCCATACCTCCTCTGCAACTTGGAAATCAATGGCACTACAAGGTGATCTATTAATGATATGCATGGCAGTCGTAATTGCCTCAGTCCAAAAGTGTTGGGGTAGGCCTGCATGGCTAAGCATAGTGCGAACCCTCTCTTGGATGGTCCTATTCATCTGCTCAGCCCTACCATTTTGGGGATGGATATAGGGGGTGGTCAACTGATGCTTAATACCTCTCTCATCATATAACTGCTCAAAAGCATGTGAGACAAACTCACCCCCATTATTTGTCCTTAGGCATCTTAGTCTATGTCCAGACTGGTTTTTTGTCAAAGCAAGCCATCTTTGAAAAATTGCCAATACATCGGACTTTTGCTCTATGGGATAAGCCCATACTTCACGTGAAAAATCATCTATGAAAGTAACAAAATACTTTGCACTACCCATAGATTGATAGGGCATGGTTCCATAGACATCAGAATGAACCAAAGCCAAGGGCTCACTCATGCGTGGTAACATACCAGACTTCTTATGCGTAAACCTAGTATACCTGCCATAAAGACAATGATCATAAGAATCAAAATGAGAATAGTCAAGGGGCGGTAAGTACTGTAAACCAGAAAGCATTTTCATTTCCTTAACGGACATGTGCCCCAAATGGGCATGCCAAAGAGATACATGAGGTAAAGACCCCACAGACAAAGCATGATCAATGGTAGATCTAGAAACAGCTAAGGGGTAGAGGTTGCCAGCCTTGGCACCTCTCGCAAGTACAAGCTTGCTATGAGTAATCTTCCATGCAGAGTCTCCAAAAGATACATGATATCGTGCGTCATCAAGCTGTCCAACGAACATGAGACTGCGTGTCAATGCAGGTACATGACGTACATCATGCATAACAAAATTGCTGCTAGAAGGAAACTGTAGCATAACATCACCAATGCCGACAATCTCAAGAGACCTGTCATCACCCAAGCGCATAGAACTCGAAACAGAACGGTATGAATGGAACCACTCTCGATAAGGTGTCACATGAAAAGACGCACTTGAGTCCAAGAGCCAACATCGTGCATACATAGAGTGTATCTCTGTCATTTGCGAAGCACTAGATGAAGTTGTTGCAAGGATATAATCCCCTCACTATCCTCGGGTTGCATAACATTGATCTCTTGAATTTTAACACTTGACTTAGCAGGTACTATGCTGCGATCAAAAGACTTTTCTTGTACTTTCTCTTTCCTCTTGTCTTTACGCCTTTCATTGTGCAATTCATGACACTGTGGCCTTATGTGGCCTTTCTTCCCACAACGATGACAAGTCAGATTTGCATTTCTCCCACGAGACTTATTGTGCAACTTGCCACGTGACTTAGACTGAGATTTTTGCGAATCCCGTCCACGGCCATTACTACGGTCTTTCTTTGTATTTCCATCATGTCGGCCTCTAACTATCAAAGCATGAGACACGAGAGGCATCCAAATTCTTACGGTTTATGTCTTCTTGCAGAAGAAAGCTCTCAACATCAGATAGCTTCAGAGTAGTGGTAGAAGCACATAAGGCAGTGCGAAATACATCCCAAGTCTCATTAAGAGTTCCAAGGAAGAACAATCGAGTGACACCCTCTTTGAAATCAATGCCTTGTGAAACCAAGTTCTTAAGAATAGCATGAAATTGGCTCAGATGAGCTGACATGGTCACATTCTCTTTCATGCGGAGATCCATAAGCTGTTTTAGCCAATACATTTGACTTGCAAGACTTTGCTTGTCATAGAGGTTTTTGATTTTATTCCAAAGCTGCCAAGTACTCTTTACTTTATGTTGTATCTTATCCATACTTTGTGTACATTGTAAAGTGTGTGGAAGAAGAAGAAGAAACAATCAGGAAAACATTTGGCCTCCATCTCTCTTCTTGTCTCATGAGTGAGCTTCTCCTTGTGCATTTTGTGTGTGTTCAACACGGCATCTTGAGCAAGTCCCCCCACCACGCGATTCTTGACACTACCCGCCCACCTTCTTTTACCCCCCTTGGACACCCGCCCGCCCATTTTCTTTTACCCCCCTTGGGCACTATCCCCCCAACCCTTATATTACCCCCCCTTCCCCAAATTTCACCCATTGCCACTTTACCCCCCCCCCCCCCCCCCCCCCCCATCACTTTACCCTACCCCCACCTTTAACCCCCCTTTTGGTTATTAGTCGTAGTTTGAGGCTGCTGTCCACTCAACCTTAGTGGCTTTATCTGCGATTTTTGCACCAATACCTGCCAAACTTGACTCTTCAAATAGGCATAATTCGTACTATCAAGCTTAGTGATGTTGAAGATAGCATTGTCAGTGGAAAAAGATGCTATATTGCAAGCTGAAATAGTGCATACAGTTCAAAACGGCTTGCTGTAAACTACAAAAAATGAGCTCAAACAAGGCTCAAAATACATTCTGGAACCATCCAAAGCATTTGCCAAGCTTCATTTGCATCCCAATAGTCATATAAAACGCCTGGGAAGCACCCGTGACTAATAGACAAAGTATAAAGTGACTAACTAAGCTTCAGCCTTGGTGATTTACTATGTAAAGCTAAGTATTTCAGGCTACTAAATCAGCTTCAAATGATGGCCAATCAATAGGCATACATTTCCCTAACATTCGAGGACCGTTCGAGACCAACAACTGGGCATTAAATGTCAATGCCAACCAAGCTGTAGCATCAAATGTTAGTGTAACACTATTTATAACTGCTTATGGACTGTTATGACAATTCCAAAACAGTACTAAATCAGACCCAAATCAATACCAATGCGCAATATTTGCATGTCAGGCTCCAAGTATGCTTCTAGGCATCACATGAGACCTATCCAAGTGCCCAATGGTTGGACTAGCTGGAGAAGAGCAATGTCAAGATGAGGAAGATACTCTTGCAGGTCACATGATGATGCAAACTGATCTGGGGCCTGTGGAAGGGCTAGGCAAGGTCAAGGCAAGGTTGGGGGGGTAGTCAAGGACCCCTAGAAGCTCCCTCTTGAAGGGCAAAGTCACCAGTAGAGTGTAGGCTTCACAAGAAGCAAGAGGACATGGCTGCCTTGCTTCACAAAACTTGTGATCGAAGCTTGCACGGGAGAGCTATGGAGAGAGAGAGAGAGAGAGAGAGAGAGAGAGAGAGAGAGAGAGAGAGAGACTCATAATGTGGGAACTCCAATGGTCACAATGTGTGACTGGCCTTCCCTTTATCCATCTGTCACTAAAAGAATAAAGAATAAAGTGACGGTGACAGGTACTCGCTGCCTGCAGTGTGCAGGCATAGGTATTGTCAGTGTAGTAATACACGGGCGGCTAGGCGGAGGCGTCTTTACCCCTAACACTAGTAGCATTGGTCACAATGGTCATGAAGTGATTTAGTGCGAATGCACTCAAGGCACTTGGGGGTTAGGGCAATTGAGTCCTATAGTATGTAATATTTGGATGAGTACTAGTAGTATCGGTCATAGTGGTCATGAAGTGTCTTAGTGTGAATGCACTAAGGGCACTTTGGGGTTAGGGCAGCCGAATTCTATTTATAAGACTCAAGGCCCTATTGTGCACATTGTTGTGTGATCACTACTCTTGAACTGTTGGCCCATTGGCCAATACATCCGCACATTGGGATGTTGTGGGCTGGTGGTATGGGATGCCAACTTTTTTGGGATGTGGTTGTGGCCTAGAGTGTTGTTAGTTTCCAAGCTCGGGGTCGAGTTTGTTTGGCTCTATGGTTAGGAGGTGAGTCCGATTTCTTCTCCATTATATTTGTGGAAATGGCTTGTGTCGTGTCTCTTACCCAAGTTGGATCCTAGGGGAACTATTTAAGTCTTCTTGGTTTTTATATAGTGGAGGGTTTTGTGAGAGTGTGCATTGGAGAAGGAAGCACAAACATGGAGAGAGAAGGGAGGAGAAATATTGCAATAAAAGAGAAAATTTGCATTGAACTCTGAAAGAAAGTTGAATACAATGAGGATTGATCATTCTTTGCATGTAGCCCAAGGCAATAGTGAGGGTAACAATTAGGTTGATGAATGAAATGTTGGAATGGAAGATTGAGGAGAGTCCCAAGTGTTGGAGTATGCTATAACCTGCAAGATAGAATGCGATCTATTCCCAGAACTTGGTAGTTGCTTTAAATAGCCAAATCTCACTAAAATTAGCCAATCTATCAAAATAAGGGGTGTGATGCTAGTCTTGCATTTGGGAAAGAAAATGATGAAAATGTTGAGAAACCCTTCACCCTTCACCCGTAGTTTGCGTTTTTGCGTTTGCGTTTAGGGTTTGCAGCCCTAAAAAGGGATGCCATCCTAGATTGACTGTGCCCATTAATGGGCCACTTTCTCATTCATTTCTCATGGCTGATTCATTCAATCCGTCACCTCTTCTCTTCAGCCTCTCCACTATCCTCACACCCCTTCAGGAGAACATTGCGGTTCGTGGTTTGTGGTTGTCTTCATCATCTTCCTTGTGCTATGGTACCCTTGTTCCCTTGTATCACATTCACTCCATGATTCAGAACTTCATCATTCCATTCATCAGAGTTTCTTCTCTCTTCTCTTCTCTTCTCCATGTTTGCCGAGTTCACTCCGTGTTCCTCCCCGCAAACCCTACTGTCTCACTGGTATATCATCTTTTGACATGGTATCAGAGCTGGATCTGCTTACCTAGCGGCAAAGATCTTCCACTCTAGTGAAGGCAAAGACTGTTGGCGGGTTCGGCATCCACTTATCTTCTTATTCCGCTACATCAAAATCTCGTTTTTGCAGGTTTCAAGTGTTTTCAGCTTGTTGTCCACACCCCTTTCGTGGAGGACATCGCAGTCTTAGCTATCCCTTGCTGTCATCTATAGTCTGGCGCCTGTTTCTAGCCTTCCACCCGTAGTTTGCAGCTGTTTACAGCAAAGTGACTGTTGCTGATCACTCTCCATTCAGAAAACAATCTCGTTTTTGCAGATTTTAGGTATTTCAGCTTGCTGCCCACACCCCAGACGCGGAGGACATCGTGGTCCAAGCTGGCCATTGATGTCTACAATAGTTTGGCTCCTGTTTCTAGCCTATCACACACTGTTTGGAGTTGATTTCGGCGTATTGAGTGCTGCTGTTGTTTTTTCTTGCGTTTTTAGTATTTCTCTCTCTTGCAGGCTGTCTTGCTTGCATTTTTAGTTTCTCTCTCTTGCAGGCTGTCCTGTCTACATTTTTAGTCTTTCTCTTACCTGTTCCTTGCGTTTTTAGTCTTTCTCTCTCCTACAAGCTGTCCTGCCTGTGTTTTCAGTATTTCTCTCTCTTGCAGCCTACGTTTTTAGTCTTTCTCTCACCTGCTGCCTACGTTTTTAGTTTTTATCTCTCTTGTAGGCTGTCTTGCTTGCATTTTTAGTCTTTCTCTCTTTTCACTTGCATTTTTCTACTGGTTGCAACCTCTTACTACTGGTCACATCCTCCTCCCACTGGTAGCTCACTTCCATTTCTTCTGCTACCCTCCCACCCCTTGAGATGGACATTGCGGTTCGTGCGTCACACTGCCCTCACACCCCTTGAGGTTGACATCACGGTTCGTGGTTCATGGTGGTTGTCCTCTTCCTTCTTCAATAAGGCACACTGGTATCCATGGCTTCTTTACTGACAAATGTCCAGACTACTGGGTGCTCCTATTGTGGCATCACCGGCCACACCACCGATGCTTGCCGACTTCAACCTTTGCTCCCCTCCCCTCCGGAGTATATGCATCTTCCACCAGGTACTCCTTGTGCCACCTCTCCTTTTTGGGCCACAGAGATCGTTCTGTATCGGCTATTAGAGTACTATGCTCAAGGCAATAAGACACATCTGATGCGCACTAAGTCCTTTCGAGTACATAGAGGATCGATTAGTGCTATGACCTCATGGAGATCGTCACAATGCCAGCGACAGTCTTCTTCTACTTATTTTCAGGTACAGTGGCTTCCACGACCTATGGGTCTGCAGTCCGCTCCACCGAGAGACAATGAGTCCGCTCCTTTGAGAGACAGTGGCTGCTTGACTCCTTCCTCTTCTTCGGCTACCCAGTCTGCTCCACTGAGAGACGATTGTTGCCCACCTCTTGCTCATCTTGAGCCTCCTTCCCCACCCTCTTCCTGTAACAAGCGGGATACACACCGACTACGGTTTAGACACCCCGTTACACTGATCGGGGTATTTAAGGTGTAAGAGCTTTAGATTAGGGCAACCAGTTATTATCAAGATCATACTCTTCACCTTCATCTCCAGCTTCCATGGCTTCCTCCTTCCTTCTCTCCTTCCTTCTCTCTTTCTCTCTCTTCTTCTAGTCTTCTTCCTTCTTCTTCTTGTTCTCTTTCTCTCTCAGCTCTTTTTCTCTCTCTTCTCAGCTTCTTTCATTACAAGTGGTATGAGAGCTTCAGTCTTTGGTCCTTTTCTTCTTTCCCCTTTCTTCATTTTCAAATCCCAAAAACCCTAGTTACTCAGTTTACAGGTACAGGTACAACAAGAAGGACTGTAGTTAACCTCAGCTTTTTGGAGCAAGCAGGAGCTATGGTTGGAGACTCAAACATATTTGGAGGTAAAACGGTTAAAATAGCAGGTCATCACTTCTTTTCATGCAAAATTTAGGGTTCTAGGCCAAGGTTAGAGTCCCAAGAGTTGGAAGAGGGCAAAACCTCAGTCACTTTTTGCCCCAGCTCTCTCTCTCTCTCTCTCTCTTCTGCTGCAAGCTGCCATTGCTGCCAGCCCAAAGAAACCCCAAGATCTGACTTGAGGGTGTTCCCCAACATCAATCAGCCCCGGAACTCCTTCCCTGACCCCCCAAGCTACTGATCAAGTAGTGGATTGGGGGGGGGGTTGCTGCCCAGAAGGCCTGCAGGATAGCCCCGCAATTTTCGGTGCATTTTGCACTGGCTGCCCTTCCCCTCCCCAGCCCTCTTGCCACTCCTCCACTGCTGCTTGGCTATTCCCTGCCACTCCTGGGCATTGATTCAGCTGATCTCCCTCTTTCCCCTTGGCATTTTTGATCCCGGGATTCAACCTTCAGGGTGGACAATAGCCTGACTGCTTGACACAGTTTGGGGCAGCCATGGATTCTTCAAGCTGAAGCCATCCCTGACCTTGAGAGCTCATATTCCACAAGCACTTCAACCCATGAATGATTTCTCTTGCCCGGATGAAGACATTGAGTTCAGCATGCAGCCATGAAAGCTTCACTTGAAGCTTTCCATTCTTGAAGCTCAAGCTCGGGGATAAGCACGGGCGCCTTTTTCATCAGCAGGAGCGCATTCGAATGCTGAAGTATTCTCCCACGGATGCCCAAGGACTTGATCAATGGAGCAATCGGGCACCATGACGACTTATGCTTCAATGGTCGTCCCAAGCATTTAAGAGGTATGCCAATCTGATTTTAATCTCTTAATTTAACCACTTGTTGAGCTTAATCCACGGGCGCCTTTTTCATCAGCAGGAGCGCATTCGAATGCTGAAGTATTCTCCCACGGATGCCCAAGGACTTGATCAATGGAGCAATCGGGCACCATGACGACTTATGCTTCAATGGTCGTCCCAAGCATTTAAGAGGTATGCCAATCTGATTTTAATCTCTTAATTTAACCACTTGTTGAGCTTAATCCATTGTTGGAGAGATTCGAGATTGCATAGGTTTAATAGTTCACTCCTCTTTGTGTGTATGCATCATACCTCTTCCTGAAATTTATTGTAATGGTTGACATTAATCCCCCATTTGGTCTTGTGATCTTGGATGAGGCCCAATTGAATAATATCCATCGTAAATTGGGTAAGTAGCAGCCAGTGAGTCACTGGACTGCCAAGATAACCCCTACCCCAACCTGTGTCATTCCTTGCATTTCATGAAAAGACCAAATGTCTTCTTTCCAATGCATTTCATGCTGATTACTTATTAAAAATGTCTGCCATGTATACTTTGGGTGAAAAAAAGGCCAATGCCAAGCGAGGTGGTAAGACAAAAGAGAGGTGACTCTCCCTTACCACTTATGATCCCGAAGGGGTGCACAATCTGGCCCGGGGGGAACTTTGCCCACCTCCCGGTGATCCGGAGCCCAATACTTGCATGCAGGTGCAAGTACTTCCATGAGCTCCACTCCCCTGTCCCAATGATCCTTCTTGGTTAACCCACAATGCTAATGGCACCCATGTATGACACTTGCAGTACATGCAGTCAAAGGAGATGTATGGCAGTGAATGCACTTATGCATTAATGGCAGAGCTAATGGGTATGCAATGATGCTCGGGATTATGTTTGGTATACTCAAGATGCTATTGATGTGGCAGATCAGGCCCCTTGAACTATGCTCTATCCATGTAAGACCTTGGTACTAAGGAACAGGCAGTGTTTTTGGTCACAGTCCTGCAGGACTGTCACAAAGATCCCATTGCAGAAAATTTTGTCCTGAATCTGGGGGTGAACCCTATAGCTCACCTTGAAGAGGGCTTCGTCTCCTCTGGTTTGAATCAAAAACCTCCCCAATCGGAGCTACGCTGTGAAAGTTATGCCCATTTTTGTGCACTAGGGTCACTATGGACAGGATGCAGACCGCTCCAGGACAGGCACTGTAAACCCATTACAGAAAATTCTGGTCATTTTCTGCCATAAAGGTTAATAGCTCATCTCGAAGAGGCCATTGTCCCCTGTGACTTGAGCCCGAAACCTCATCAATTGGAGTTTCCTACAAAGAGTTACGCCCCTTTTACTGACAGCAGGTCCTGTGGACTGCATCCAGATGGCTGGCTAGAAAGGCAAAAGCAAGGCTCGAGAGGAACTCCAGAGGGAGATTAGAGACTCTCGGACTTCCATGAATGAGTCTAGACGTCCTCCACATCAGGAACCGTCGCATGGCCCACAGGGTATACTTGGCGCTAAGGGAATTTCCCCTTCTACCTATGAGATCAGGGAATCCTCTCATACGCATGATGAGCCCCTATTGAATTCCCCCGTCCACCATGCCGGCAACATCCACTTGAGGCCGCCTCCCACCTTGGGTCGGATTTCACCCGCTCTACCTAGGAGCCCCCATGCACCCCATATGAATCATCCCCATCAAGGACAATATGGTATAAATGGCCAACCTGGCAATCATGGACAACATGGTTATAATGGACAATATGGGCTTAATGCACCACGAGGGATGTATGGACAGCAAGGATTTCATGGGCAGCATGGCTCCTATGATCTGCGTGACAAGGTCATTCTAATAAAGTACAATGGGCAATCCCCCTCACCATCTGACCTGGAAGAATGGACGCCCAAGTTGGAGTCCTACTTCAACATCTACCCTGCACTGATGATCAGAAAATACTTTTTGCCTCTCTCCACTTGGAAGGTTTTGCCCACACTTGGTGGCGCTATATCAATCGGGAGAATCAACAGTTCATTGATTAGGAAGATTTCAAAATGCATATGGTCCAAGTCTTTGTGTCCCCTGCGGAAAAAGAACGGTTGGCAAGACGATGGTACACTCTTGACCAACGTAACCTCACTGTACGTGACTACACAAATCAGTTCATAAACTTGACCATGTATGTCGAGAGCATTAGTGACGATGCTAAATTGCACAAGTACATCTATGGGTTGGAATCGAGTCTATCGGCCGATGTCATGGCCCAAAAACTTACCACACTATTTGATTCAATCGAATTGGCTGAGAGATATGCAAGAAAGTACCGTAAGAATGAGCATTTTCAGCAAGGTGTTGGACCTCCCCGCATCCCTTCACGATCAGTCCCATACGGAGGTGGTTTTCGAGGCTCCTCTATGCCTAATACCAGCCCCAAAGTACCCACTTACCCCGCCTTCCATGCTGAAAGAAAAATGGGCACTTTTGGGACAGCATCATTCTCTACTGCTGAAAATAGGTATGTTGAAAATAAACAGTCCACTACATCACCTTCCCATGGATCCAGTAGTCAACGGTTCATCTCCCTAGATGTTGTGAAGGAACGGAAAGAAAAGGGCCTATGCTTTAAGTGTGGAGATCAGTACACTGCTGATCATGCCTCAAAATGCCCATACAAGACAGCTAAGGTCAAAGTTTATAGCATGTATGTCATGGAAGATTGGCACAATGAGGATGACCTGCCCATTGACCAGGCTGAGCCCACGGAGGATGTTGATCATGAGCAGTTCTATGACCCGAAGGATGGGTTTCCCTTTGATCCGGGCGGTGCTCCCTCACAGATACTTGATTTAACATCCCACCCATCTCCCACTTCCCTTTGCTCGATCTCCTTGGATGCTTGGACGGGTTCTCGCAGCCCCAGTACCCTTCACATTCAAGGCAGTATCAATGGAAATCATATTTTTATCCTTGTGGATAGTGGAAGCACTCACAGTTTTGTCAATAAATCAGCCATTGATAGGTTGAAATGTACTCCTATGGCATTACACCACCCCTTGAAGGTCCAAGTAGCAAATGGAGAAGAAGAAATTAGCACACATGTATGTTCCGCAGTTCCCTTATGCCTGGCTGAAAATTATGTGGCACTAGTTGATCTGATTGCCCTCGATATGGGCCCCATTGATGTTGTCTTGGGCTGTGATTGGCTGAAACAATTGGGAAAAATTGCTATGGACTTCTCTCATTTATGATGCATGGACAGCCTATCCACCTAGAGGGAGTTCAAGATCATGCTGATTTTCAGTTCATTACAACAAAGCAACTCAAACGGGAGTTTAAGAAACGCTCACAAATCTTTGTTTTGCAATTAAATAAGGACAATTCTGATCAGCCCTCCGCAGTATCTCATGACTTTGCCTTGCAAGCCTTACTTGAGGAATACAATGCCTTATTTCAGATGCCTACATCCCTCCCTTCCAAGAGACAAGTGGACCACCCACTTGACCTAGAGCCCCATTCCAAGCCAGTGAAAAAACCCCCCTATAGACTCTCCAAGTTTGAGCGTGAAGAGGTTGCAAAGCAAATCAAGGAGTTGTTGGAGATGGGTTTCATTGAACCAAGTTCTTTCCCCTATGCATTCCCTGTCCTTTTAGTCAAAAAGAAAGATGGCTCCTTTCGCATGTGCGTTGACTACAGAGATTTGAATAAAATTACAATGAAGAATCGCTACCCCATCCCATGGATTGATGATTTAGTGGATGAGTTAAAAGGGGCATGCTTTTTCACTAAGATTAACTTGCGCTCTGGCTACCATCAGATTCGTATGCAGACAGGAGATGAGGTCAAAACGGCCTTCAAGACTTATCGTGGACTTTACCATTTTCTTGTGATGTCTTTTGGGTTGACTAACGCCCCTGCCACCTTTCAAAGCCTCATGAACAAAATCCTACAGCTCTTTCTGTTCAAGTTCGTGCTTGTTTTCTTTGATGATATCCTCATTTACAGCAAGTCATCTATGGAGCACTTGACACACGTTCGGAGGGTGTTTGACATATTGAGAGAGCATTGACTCTTTGCTAAGGAGAGCAAATGCATATTCATGCAGACATCTATGGGGTACTTGGGACACATTGTGAGCAAAAATGGTATACAGGCTGACCCGAAAAAGGTGCAATGTGTTAAAGATTGGCCTACTCCTTCCACCACCACTTCTTTGCGTGGCTTCCTTGATCTCTTCATTCTACAGACGCTTCATTAAACATTATGCCACCATTTGCAGCACCTTTGACTGATCGCTTGAAAAAAGAGTCATTCTTTTGGGATGCCACTGCGGATCATAGCTTCAAATAGTTAAAGGACGCGCTTACTTCAATCCCTATCCTTGTCTGCCCTGACTTCTCTAAGCTATTTACCATTCATTGTGATGCTAGTGGCCGGGGTATTGGTGCAGTATTGTTGCAAGAGCATGGTGTCATTGCATATGAAAGCCGCAAGCTTGATGAGAAGGAGATGCAAATGAATGTATATGACCAAGAGATGTTGGCCATCCTCCATGCCATCAAGAAATGGCACCACTATTTGTATGGCAGCCGCTTCCAAGTAAAAAGCGATCATCGAGTCCTCCAATACTTCTTGACTCCTAAGCAAAGGCGATGGGTGGCAACCTTACAGAACTATGACTTTGACATCTCACACACGCGGGGCAAGGATAATATCATGGTTGATTCTCTCTCTCGAATGTGGGCATGCAGAGTGTCCTCTATCTCAGAATTGCACAGTGATTGGGTTGAAGAGCTCCAAGAGGCTTACTTATTAGATGATCATTTCAGCCACACATTTCAGAAAATACAGCATGGGGTTATGGTTGAAAACTCCCAATATCAGCTCAAGCATGGCCCGATTTAGTCCCATTGCAAGATTGTCATCCCGCACACTTTCCCCTTCATGCAAAAGATCATGGAAGAAATGCATTCTTGCCCCACTGCCGGTCACTTGGGTGTTTTCAAAACATATGAGAGGATTGCCAAGAGCTTTCATTGGAAAGGCTTATGGAGGGACGCCAAGGACTTTGTGACCAAATGTGTTCCATGCCAACAGAACAAGGATAGTACACTTAGGCCTGCTAGCCTCTTGCAGCCTCTCCCTATCCCTGAAGGGAAATGGACGCACATCACAATGGACTTTATCACTGGCCTTCTTGCGACTAAGAAAGGGTTGAACAGTATCTATGTGGTAGTTGATCGCCTCACCAAAGCTGCCCACTTTATCCCCACTAAGATCCAATATACTGCCGCTCAAGTGGCCACTCAATTTATGGAAAATATCTTCAAGCTACATGGCTTACCACAAGTCATAGTACATGATTGGGATGCAAAGTTTATGAGCAGCTTCTGGCAGACAGTTTTCACCTCCATGGGGACCAAGCTTGCTCCATCCACTGTGTACCACTCTCAAACTGATAGCCAAACTGAGAGAGTGAACAAATGGCTTGAGATATATTTGAGGCACTTTTGCCATGATGTACAACACAGTTGGGATACGTGGCTTCACTTGGCTGAGTTTGCATATAATAACTCCACATACTCTAGCATTGGAGTTTCCCCTTTTGAGGCCTTATACGAAACGAAGGCATTTGGAATTCTAAGAGGGGGAATTGGTCCTTTTGAAAGTGCCTAAGTCCCGCTATGCCACTCTCAAAGAGGACAGCAATAACAAGCTAGCCCATCATTTCTATGGCCCATACCGGATCTTGAAGAGAGTTGGCGACTTGGCCTACCGCTTAGAACTCCCCCCTACCACCAAAATCCACAATGTGTTTCATGTCAGCCAGCTGAAACCCTTTGTAGGCTCCTCAGTGGACTATGTGGAAGAACTTCCCCCCATAGATGAAGAGGGCATTACTCAATATGTCCCTGAAGCAATCATTGGGCAGCGAGATAAGCACTTATGATCCCGATCCATCAAAGAATACCTCATCAAATGGCAAGGCCTGCCCTTGGAAGAAGCCTCTTGGCGCCCAGCAACCATCCTCAATGAATTTCCCTACCTCTGTGAACCCCAACAGCTGGAAGACTAGCCGGTCATGCCCCAATTGCCCGCCCTCTGCCTGTAGACTGCACACTGTTTTAGAACAGTTTTGTACTTACTCAAATTATATGCATGTGCATTCTACATAGGCTGAAAGTACTCGTCATAAGCTCCGTTTCGACATATGGTGTGCGCTATTTGGAGCAGCCTATCAAAAGTTATGACGAGTTTACTTCAGCAGACTGGTCCTAGACTGCATGCTGTCCCTAGTCTCTCCACACCTAATCTTATTGTCAAAGGGCTATGAGTAGTACTTTGCAACCCTCCCTTAGCCCACCCATTACTCCCCTCTATTTCTCCTTGTTTTTGAGGGCAAGAACCTTTCGAGTGGGGATGGATTGTAATAAGCGGGATACACACCAACTAGGGTTTAGACACCCCGTTACACTGACCGGGATATTTAAGGTGTAAGAGCCCCAGATTAGAGCAACCAGTTATTATCAAGATCATACTCTTCACCTTCATCTCCAGCTTCCATGGCTTTCTCCTTCCTTCTCTCCTCCCTTCTCTTTTTCTCTCTCTTCTTCTAGTCTTCTTCCTTCTTATTCTTATTCTCTTTCTCTCTCCTCAGCTCTTTTTCTCTCTCCTCTCAGCTTCTTTCATTACACTTTCACTCAGGTTCGAGAGGCTACTTCTGGGTGCTTTTTGGCTTTCTCTTCGGTACCCCAGATATCTTCTTCGGCACGATCGGCAGCATTTCCTTCGTCATCAGACATTTCGAAGTCCGTGATCCATGAGTTTTTGGATTCCCTCTCTACTTCAGAGAGGGATTCAGAGGGGGATGTTATTTCTTTGCCCTCAGAGGGGGCATCTACTTCTTCGACTTCAGCGGAGGCCCCTCCACCTCCCACCTCAGAGGGGGAACCTACTCCACATGAAGCTCTTCACCCATCCTCTACTTTCTTGGGGTGGTTGTCTTCGACGAGTCATCTCTTCTAGTGATATCCAGGATCTTCAGGTACCACCTAGATCGAGGCCTCAGAGGTTCAGCTGCGACTTGGTGACGAGGCCTTCGTATTCCTTCCAGCATGGATGCACGGAGCTTGTGGCTTCTCTCCCAAGGTTGTGTTTCGGGCTCTCGAGTTCACTTTGTCTACTGGTCTTTACCGCAGGTTACCTTTCAGGTGGAAATATTGGATCTTCGGGATCCTCTACATCTTCTTCCTCCTTTTCTTCTTTCCTTGGTCACTTGGTCAACATGGAGCGACCTCCCGGGATCGAGTACAGGCATATCCTTATGGTTCTCGGCACCACATAAAGTCCTCAATTTCTCCTATGCATTGCATGATTTCACCATCTTTGTACTAGGGCGCTTGGGCAAGTGAACAATTTCCCCATGAGGGACACTGTCCAAGTGGCACCTGTTGCATAAGCATTGCATCTCCACCTCACTCTTTTCTTGTTCCCCTTTTTGGGCCTAAGAGGGGGTGTTGAGAAACCCTTCACTCTTCACCCCGCAATTTACGTTTTTGCGTTTCTGCGTTTTGCGTTTAGGGTTTGCATTTGGAGTTTGCAGCCCGAAAAAGGGGCGCCATCCTAGATTGACTGTGCTTATTTATGGGCCACTCTCTCATTCATTCCTCAAGACTGATTCATTCAGTCTGTCACCTCCTCTCTCCAGTCTCTCCACTACCCTCACACCCCTTCAGGAGGACATTGCGGTTCGTGGTTCGTGGCTGTCTTCATCATCTTCCTTGTGCTACGGCATCCTTGTTCCCTTGTATCACATTCACTCCATGATTCAGAGCTTCATCATTCCATTCATTAGAGTTTCTTCTCTCTTCTCTTCTCTTCTCCATGTTTGCCGAGTTCACTCTGTGTTCCTTCCCGCAAACCCTACTGTCTCGTTGGTACGCCATCTTTTGACAGAAAACGCCAAGTAAAATAACAAGGTCCTCTAGCCCATTGTGCAAAGGTTGGAAATAGGCTGGAAATAGTGTAAACGCATCTCAAACTTGACTAAAAAAGAAATTCATTCTCTAGAGAGAGTTGCCTTCTCCATTAAAACACATGATGGATTGAATGTTAGAGCTCCTAATGTCCCTATTTGGCTAAAATTATTCACAAGAAGAAGATGACTGCGTATGACAGACATGATTAGATACTCCCTCTAAGATCTTGGATGTGGTTGAAGGCCAAAGATGGAAGGGATCCAAGGGTGGCAAAAGAAGTGCCAAAGTTGATGAAGTTCATCAATGTAGTCCATTGATGAAGAACCTTCCCATGATCTTGGAAATCCCCCTTTGAAACACAAGCGGCTAGGGAATCTATAGTTGCATCACCAATATTGTTCCCCTTTGAAAGGGATGGGAGGTACGAGGGAACCATTAGAGATGGTGGGGGATGGGATGGAACTTGTGGGGGAGAACCTGTGAGAATGCGTTATGAAAGAGGAATACAAACATAGATACAAAAGGAGAAGAGAAAGACAATATGAATAGAAGAGAAATCTACATTGAATTTAAAAAAAAAAGCTGAATATAATGATGGATGGTTCAATTCTTGCATGCAGCCCAAAGCATCAATATTAGGTTGAAGATGATGGTAGCACGAGAGATGGAGACGAAGATGGAGTATGCAACTTGCAAAAGATACAAGTGATTTGCCCAAAGTAGATTGGTTGCTATAAATAGCAAGAAACCAATTAAATTGGTTGACCAACCATAAATGACTCCAAAAGTACTAGTTAGCTTGCTAAAAACTGGCCAATTAGCACCAACTAGTGATGAAAAATGTTGAATGGTACTATTTGGGATTGATTGCAATCATCTAGGATTGGCAGTCTTTGGCAAGGCTAGAAAAGGGCTATTTGCTTAGTGTAGACACACTTAACTCTAATTGAGAAAGAGACACACACAAAATTGATTGGAAAAAGGTAGTTAGAGCTCTAATATCTTCATTTGACTCTCACAAAGCTCACAACCAAGAGATGATAGATTGACAAATTATGGCAAGTTTACATCCCCTCTCGGAGTCTAAGAGTGCTTGAAGACCCAACCATCTTGATGATGAAGCATAGAAGCGTGTGGAAGAGGCTTCATGAAGAGATTTGTTGCATTGTCCTTTGTGGAATAGTAGGCCATTGCTCACTTGAAATCCACGATTTGTTCTCGTACAAAGTGATATTGAACCTTATGTGCTTTGTGCAAGTATGAAACAAAGGGTCCTTTACCAAAGCTAAGGCACTCTGGTTATCCATGTGTAGATGTGTGGGTCTAGTTTGTGGAAAGCCAATCTCCACTAACAAGGAGATATATTTGTGCTGGGAGATAAAAATACCCTATGCCATTTGATAGATCTCAAGACGAAGAAAGAAGTGAAGGATCCCAAGGTTCATCATCGTGAACTCTTGTTGCAAGATCTCATGAGTTCGATCAACCTCTTGTGAGTTACTCTTGGTGATAATCAAGTCATTCGCATATAAGATGACCAAGATACACTTGTCACCCATAATCTTGGCTTTAGGATCAAGCACAGGCTAGGTAAGGAGAATGTTGTTGCGAATGCCCTAAGCCACAATGCATTTCTCAACACCCTTATCTCAAAGAAACCCTCTAAGGTAAGATTTCTAGTAACAATTGTGTCAATACCCAATAATCCAATCATAGAAATGGCCATGGAAAAAGTAGATAAGGATGCAAAGTATCAATAGGTGATAAAAGAGATCCTATCCAAGGAGATAAATCCTAAGTTCAAGCTTAAGTATTTGAACTTTTCTATAGAACGAGGACTTGTCTAC
This sequence comes from Lygodium microphyllum, assembly GCF_053477565.2. Lineage (NCBI taxonomy): Eukaryota > Viridiplantae > Streptophyta > Polypodiopsida > Schizaeales > Lygodiaceae > Lygodium > Lygodium microphyllum. Next base: position 96,600,406 of record NC_141142.1, read on the forward strand.
TTCAAGACAAGACTTATCCCAAGAAGACAAGATCTCAAGAAGAAGATACTTAAGGAAGCCCATGATTTCCCTTTCTCAAGACATTCAGGCTGGAAAAGTAGTAGGGTGAAAACTAGAACATAACATTCTTTGGGGTTAGAACTAGTAAATGCAGCAATGTAATTGCTCGAAGATGATGGTAACTGATTACTAGCAGTGGTGGGAGGTTGGGTGACAGCTGAAGACCACGTAGAAGTAGTCGCTAGTAGGGGTTGGACAACTATTGGAAGAGGGTTGATGGCCGAAACTTGTAAGATAAGGATAGGTTGAATGGTGGGGAGCGTGTCTATTTATAGATGTAGAAAATTAGGGTTTGCTTATGGCACAAAAACTTTCTAGGACCACATACCGTTTTTTAGAAACTTTTGGTAATTTACATATTTTGGGGCTGTTTTAAAGAGCTAATTAGTTTGTGATGCATTTTTAACCTCAACACCCCCTCTTGGGCTCAAAATTGGAACCAAGAAAGGATTGGAAAAAAAGCTTAAATTTTCGCCCCAAGGCGTTTCACCCTAAAGCAACCAAGGCATCGGACAAAGGGTACATATTGGCTACCTAGTGGCCTACCAAGACTACAAAGGTGATGGTTGTCTTGCCAAGGGAGCCCAACCATGTAAAAATTACATGGCACAATGGATAGAATCTAAGCAAGGTGTAGAGAATGCATAACAAATATGAGAAGAACAATAAGCTTTTTAATTCAAAATAAATTGATACAAAGATGGCTTTGTCTACCAGTGCATTTCCATTGTGAAGCTTAGATGGCAATCTAGACAAATGATAGACGAAGAGCTTAAGGCTAGCTGGAAAAACTTTGACTAGGTGAAAGATTAATAATGACTTGGGAGAGGTCTTTCTTTTATAGCTTGGAAGGGTAGTCTGGTCGACCAGTTATATTATGAACCTTCTCTAGTTGGTCACGGAATATTTTAGGGAATATACTATTTAGGGAATATTCCCTTTACCTTGCAACTCCATGCATTGTGCCTTGAGTTGCTACCATTATAATTACTCTATCTAATTCAAAGGCTAGATTCACAAAGGTCACCCTTTTGTCATTTGGTCACAAACTCCTCATTTGACATACAAGTTAGGGCCCAACCAATGCTCGGGCTTATACATGGCTTCTTCTCATAATGGAGTCTTTACAATTTTGGGAATCATGGATCATTGGTGGCACCCTATGAGGGTTGGACATTGAGTATATCTAACACACTGCTCAATGTTCACATGCTGCAGAGGTAAACTATATTCTTGGCCCAATGTTGAGTCTTTGAAGATGAACTCAAAGTAGATCCTTCGTAAGATCTTGGTGAAGATATTTGCTTCATTCTGCTTTAATAATAAACAAGCCATGTCATCCCATCCTTGATCAAATCACGCACATAGTACTATTGGATTTCAATGTGTTTGGTGCATGCATGAGACACTAGATTTTTGGCAATGGTGACGCAACTCTGATTGTCACATGTTAGCATTATTGGATCTTCATCCTACACTCCCATGTGCCATAGGATTCTTCTTAATCGTAGTGCCTCGAATGTAGCAAAATAAGTTGCCTTGTACTGTGCTTTGGTAGAAGACAATGTTATTGTTGGTTGCTTCGTAGTGATCCAAGAAAAGATTCTTGAACCCAAAGAGAAACAATATCCAAAAATTGATTTCTTGGAATCACTGTGACTTGCACAGTTTGAGTCATAGCTTTCCAAAGAGAACTTTTGGAACTATATGTGTGATACTTTAGTGAATAGTTTCCTTCAAGTATTTGAGCACCTGGATCCTAGCTTTTCAACGACTTTTTCGTGGTTTTTTTGAGAACCTACTCAAAATGCCTACAATAAAATTGATATATGGCATGGTGTGGCACAAAGAGATGAGATTGTCGACCAATCTCCTATATTTCCCAATGTTTGGTAGTGTTGATGTATCCTCAATGGACAGTTTCACATTGACCTCCATAGGTGTAGCTATCTCTTTACACTCCGTGCTAAATGGTTTCAAGATCTTCCATGCATACTTCTTTTGAGAGGTGAAGATTTTGCTAGCAGGCTCTTGCCAGATTTGAATCCCCAAACAATAGTGCAACAAGCCTAAGTTTGTCATTTTAAACTCAGAGCTGAAAGCCTTTCGAGTGTGATAGATCATATCTTCATAGTCACTTGTAATAAGAAGGTCATCCATGTATAGGACAATCACTACAGACTTTTTACCATCCCTGTAGACATACAAGTTGGCATTTGAGGCACATCTTTCGAAACTTAGGCCCAAAAAGAATTATTTTTCCATTGGTACCATGCTCTAGGTGTGAGAGTGTGCAATGGAAGAAGGAACATGAACACAAGGAGAAGGAAAGAGAGAGACAATAGGAATAAGAGGGAAGAAATCTTCACTAACTGAAAATAAATGCTGAATACAAAGGGAGGACCGATCACTCCCTGCATGCAGCCTAAGGCGTTAGTGAGGGCACCAAATCAGGTTGGAAATGAGCAGCAGCACCATTGGAGATGAAGGAGGACGCCAAAGTTAGAGGAACAACCTACAAAAGATGATGGCTAAAGTGAAGAGTGGCCAGCTATAAATAGCTGAAGTCTACCAAATCTGGCTGACTTGCCATATATGGCAAAAAAACTGACCGGCCTGTTGGAAATGACCATAGGGCTGTAATAAATGCAGTCCGACTACATAGAAAAATGTGACAAATAATGGCATGGCATCTTGGACAGTCTGGAAGCATGTAAGCACTAGCTAGAGTTGTAAACTAACTTAGAGTCACAAATATAGAAAAAGGACCTAAAATAGGAGAAATGCACATTAAAATATAAAACCTCCCATGTCTTTGTCAGACTTTGACGAGCTTTCGATTGCAAGATGACAGACTGATAACACTAGAAGTGTTAGGCTAACACCCCCTCTCAGATCTTGAGAGTGCCTGAGGACCCAACAATCTCATGCGATGAAGCATAAAAGCCTTGGACAGAAGCTTTGTGAAGAGATCTGCCACATTGTTCTCAGTAGGATAGTAGGCCATTGCTAACTTAGAATCCACGATCCGCTCTTGAATATAGTGGTATTGAACCTTGATGTGCTTTGTGCGAGCATGAAACATTGGGTTCTTTGCTAGAGCGAGAGCACTTTGGTTTTTCCGGGGGGGATTGAGCCATCAGAGAGGGAGCCTTCTTCATCGCATAAGAAGAATCTACCTTCATTTAGTGAGGGGAAGTCCTTATGACAGACAAGTGCTTTATAGGTAGTACGGAAGGGCCTCACGGTCTCCTTTGCTGTAGGATGAGCCTATCACCATTTCTTGGTAGTATCGGAGGCCCATGCAAGAAGGATTTAGGGATTACCCAGTTCCTTGAGATGCCTCTTGGCCCATGTAGATTAGCTAGGGCTACAGGCTAGTGGGATAGTTTACTCTGCATGAACTATGCCCTTATGTCATAGATTCTTCAAAATCATGAGCTTACTATAGTTGATGAGACTCTTGTACGGGATGATTGGCACAATGCTATGCAGGCTGAGCTTGATTCTATTGAGCAGAACTAGACTTGGGAGTCAGTTTCTCATTTGAAGAAGCGGAACGTGAAGTGGGTCTATATGACCAAGTATCTTGTAGATGGAACCTTGGACAAGTATAAGGCATGGCTTGTTGCCAAGGGAATCTCTCAACTGGCAAGTTTGGATTACTTTGAGACTTTTGTATTGATAGCTTGGATGTCCACTATTCGAGCTATCTTGGCTTTAGTTGCTTGTCACCATTGGTCAGTTTATCAAATGGAACATGAAGTCCACCTTTCTTAATGGCGTCTTGGAGGAGGAGATTTATGTCTCATAGCCTCTTGGTTTTCTTGTGTAGGGGAAGGACCACGTTTATAGGTTGTGGAAGGCCCTCTATGGCCTAAAGAAAGCTCCTAGGGCTTGGTATTAGCAGATTGATCGATTCTTCCTGGACAATGGCTTCCATTGAACAGATCATGACCCCAACCTTTATTACAAGGTTGAGGAGGAGAGAGGTGTATCTTGGTCATCTTGTATGTTAATGACCTCATTATCACAGGGAGCGACACACGAGGTTGATTGGGCTTTGGAGATATTGAGACAGGAGTTCGACATGACAGATCTTGGGATTTTACACTTCTTCCTTATTTTGAAGATTTATCAGATGGCATAGGACATCCTCATTTCCCAGCATAAGTACATTTTTGAGTTACTCTTGGAGTTTGGTATGGTTGGGTTTCGGTCTATTTCTTGTTCCATGTTGGGAATAAAGGCTCACCATACCTTTTATAGTGTTCGGGTTTGTACTTTATATATTATCAAAGCCTAAAAAGTGGTACACTCGTCTTTGTACCGAACACCCATTGTGTCGTGCTCACACTCCTCTCTATTGCTCTCTACTCTCTGTGCAATATTTGATAGTCTCACCCTTAGCTCACACAATCCAGATCCGTCAGGCTTCATCAAATTGGTCTTAGAGCCAGTGACGGGCGTCAGGCCGTGGGATAGGTGAGCATCTCCACACTGACACGTGGCGTGCAGGCCCGTTGATAGGCAACAGACTGTCATCAGGACAAGCAGACTCGTGTTGTCGCAGGTGTCACAAGTGTTGTAGGGGGCTCAATGGGTAGCAGGCGGTGTCGCAGGCGGGTTCGATGGGCAGTAGGCGGCAATTTGCAGATGCCGCAGGGAATACAATAAGTAGTGGGCGACAAGCCGCAGCCTAGGTGGCACTTTCCACAAGAAGTCGACAGGCACAGGTACATTGGCAAGTAGCGAAACACTCCGGTGATAGGTCGTAGGCTAGATGTCAGATTTGACAGGTCCTGGTCAATGCGAGGACAGATCCGTCACGTCTTCCTTTCTTTTTTTCAAAATTTCTCTTTAATTTCTGCAATTATTTTATTGGGCATTTACACCACAGGCACAAAGTGAAATTTTGCCCAAGAAAATTGGAGCTTTTCTCCAATTTGGGGACTTCAGTGCTGGATAAGACAATCTGACTCAAAAGTTGCACATTTGGTGCATATCTGTCGGAGAAATTTTGGGGATTCTCACATTTTAGTGAAATTTCTTCAATTTCACTAAAATTTGTGCACTCTGAACCTAATAAACTTGGGGCTTTTGTAAAATCCCTTCAATTTATGCAACAAATGTTTGGTATATGCACTTGGGTACATGTATTGATGCAATCTGGACGGATTATCCTCTAAAAATTTGGGGCTTTTGATCAAAATTGTCAAATTTGTGCCTCGAAATGCCTTTGGAGCAAAAATTGCAGTGAAATTTTGGGGATTTCACATTCAACTGGTGGCTTGGTCCCTAAATGTGTTAGTAATTCTTGAGGAGTGCAGCAATAGACACCTTTTAACTTTGAAAATCTATTTGCAGATCTGAAATTTTTGCAATCTGGGGATTTTTTCATTGCTGGTTGGTACATTTACGTACAATGGTTACTTGTGTCACATTTGGGCTTATCTTTTGGTGATTGGTTAGTTAATTTGGGATTGCAAATTATGACTGGAAACAGTGACAACAATAATCTTTTGCACATTAAGAAGCTTGAGGGTGCACATAATTTTTGTAATGTGTCCATCTGTTATCTTCAGGACACGTCTTAGCAGTCCATTAAAAGGATGTCTAGAAAGCTCTGCCCGACACTCCCATGGAATGTCACGGGGTTCGCGATCTAGGACTTTTCGTGTCTGCCACGTAGCAGAAGTATTCCGGCCGTTCCCACTTAAGACCGACCTGAATTAGGGTTTTCCCTATTGGTCATTTCCTAATGGCAACTAGCGTCGAACTCAAGCGAACTACTTTACGCAGAAACGCCAGGTCAGAAGCGGATTCACGCTGCACTTGGTTCAAGGAGAATGGGAAACAAGAGGGATGCGAAACTCAACCTCTCTGCCATAAAGCATAGTCTCATTCCGTTCCCCTAAAACAGCATAAATTAGGATCAGTTATAACTCCTGGTCAACGCTCTTGTAGTTCGTGTTCTTTGAACAATCTTCCTGCTGTCTCTATCTTGATTGAGAAAAGTTCTCGGCCAACCGGGACCACCCATCCGTAGGACGGACCTATGGCCACATCCACCGCACTTTCCTCAGGTTGTTTTAATTATTTAATTACTTGACACATTTAGTTGGACATGTATCAATCAGCTTCCTTAATTAGCCCGTTAGGCACTGATTCCTTCACGTAATTATAGCACTTGACATAGAAAAGCAATGTCAAACAAGTTCCTTTTTAACAGATTATCATATTTATCTTTGAAATACATAAAGTCCAGCCGTAGGCTTATCCACAATCCGCCCGAAGTCTATCCAGCAATCCACAGGGATCACTAATCCAAGTTTCCGCCCATAGACTAGTATGCGGGTCTCGAGATCCAATCCCGAGTCACGTTAGCCTCTTGTGCAGGGCTCGGAAGGCGAGGGATTTACGGCCAGAGCCCCCCCTGGCACCCAAGCGTCCTTCTGCTCCAAGTAGCGCTCAACGGAGAGACCTCTCGCGTCGGGTTCGGTCCGCCTCCCTGGCGCGGTTAACAACGCCCTTGGTTAGGGTCAGGCAAGTAGTCGGGGGTAACTGAAGCTGCCTCTCCTTTCAGGCCTTCAACTTGAAGCATTAGATATCCATTTATCCTTTAATTCTTTGAGCAAACAAATCAAAACAGTGCTCTTAATGCTATTACAAGCACAAACAATTTCATTGGTCGTTATTTTTGGCCAACTGCTAAGGAGTGAATCCTTCTTTCCGAATGCAATTCAGCACTCGATCCGAGATCAATTGCGGCTTGGCAAGTTCCCCTATATCTTGGGTTAGGGCGTACCCTATTAACCCGACTTGATCAATCCCTTAAGTTCATATGTTATTCCAATTTATTGGTTAATTCGTTGCTTCCAAGCGATTATCTTTACCCCAGAAAGATACTATATTAGGACGATTATTCATCCTTTTGCAAGATAACTTGCGTAAGAATCTGCCAACCTCATTCCAAGGAATTTGGCCATTTCCTTGTGATCAATTCACAGGATTCGTGCGACTCTACCACTTGTCACACAAGTGTTGCATCAAGCTTTGGGACTATTTACCCTTCGAATGGAGTCACGAAACAATCTGTTCATAATTACATTAGGCTGACGTTGTCAGCCCTAGGGTTCCAAGTTCCATCTTTTTTTAACGAGAGATTCCTAGGGAAAAACCCTAGATTACTTTTCAAGTATGTTTCACTGTCCCTACATTCTGTGAATGTGGGCAAGTATTTAGGGTATAGGAGTTTCAGTTTTAGCAATACGTGCGACTAGGTCACGTATTAAATCCTAGTTAGTTCTTTGGAATTGAATTAACTCTTTCTAAAACGAGTACTCCGCGGGTTTAGCTGTTTAGATTTATGCCAATTTAACCTATCTACTTTTGAAGATAATTACGCTATCATTTCCATAACCACATGACTTATTATCTATGCGTAAGTTGATTTTCAAATCCTAACTTTCCGGTTTAAGATCAAGCATAGGTTAGGTTATAGCCTAATTCCAATTAATCATCCTATAACTTACAAACAAGATTCATGCTAAAACATGCAACCTTTTCTAATAATTATGCAGTTGAAAAACGATATTTATACCAATTGACTAGAGTTATTCAACTTAAGAATCATTTCATGCCTTGCACTTTCCTATGGATTCTTAGCACTTTTCATAATGACTTATTGCGAAGAAGATATGTCCTAATAATGCGACATGCAATTTATACTTCCGTGCCTAAACGGAGTGCACTATCTTAATTCCGTTTTGTAAATATGGACATTAATCTAAGTTCAGTTCATTGAAATGCACAAAAACTACTTGCTAGAAATGCATATCAATTTTTTGCTCACTTTATTTTTGTTCGTTTTATTGAAAATACTAATGACCGAACTTGTCCGTCGTAAGCTAATTCTTTTTAAATTAACCTAAATATTTAAGACGGGGAATGCATTCTATCTCCAAAAATTATCTACGCACGGTTGAATTATAACAACGAAAAATAAAAATTAGGAAGAAGAACCTGGACTTGTGGTGAGATGTCCACGTGGATGCAAGGAGACGATCCTCCTGCGGTTGCGCCTTGGGCTTTCTTAGGAGCCATTGTGAATGTAGCCTTTTCGCCTTGGGCACGGAGTTACGATCTTGTCCGTCTCCTTCGTACGCGAACACCCTTAGTGAATTTGCTTTAGAAGGCGGGAAGGGATTTAGGTGGAATTCACGCGAAATTGGGTGGAAGAATCTCGGAGGGCAGGGGGTATAAGAACGATGATAGGGCTTTGGGAAAGAGCCACAAGAAAGGATTTAAGGGCTTTGGATATAGGGGATTGTGTGTGGGGGGAAAAGGGCTAAAAGAGGCACATGAAGACCCTTCAAGTCAAATTTGGGGAGAAAAGGTCTTTATCGCGCCCACATCAACAAGGGCCTACAAGAGTAATTTATGGAGGGGGAAAGGTGTAACATAAAGGCTTATGAAGGCCCTTCAAGTCAAATGTCGGGGGGGGGGGGGGGAAGGGGGCTTATAGAGGGGTCTTTTCTTTTTGTGTGGGGAGGGGGGGGGGGGAACGAAGGTATAAAAGGGGCTAAGAAGGAATTTTTTTCATGGGGGGGGAAGGGGCCTAAGGGGGCCCTTAGGAGGGAATTTTTGAGGGGAGGGGGGTGTTATATGAAAGGGTTAATAGGCCACATGAAGGGGGGGCTTAGGAAGCCCACCCTTGGAAGCTTCCAAGGGGCTTCCAAAAGCTTCACAAAGGCCACGTGGGGATTGACTATGGGCTGGTGGCGGCAACAAATGGCAGATCGGCGTCTTCACGGCAGCACCGGAATCTCCTCCTTCACGATAGTGATCAGTGCTTCCACTCCTTCTCTCCCTCTCAGCAGCGGGATCGAGCAGTACTCGGTGGCGTGTGTAGCTGCGCCTCGGCAGCACCTCGATTTGCAATGTCTCCTCAGGCTTTTATGGCAGCGTCCTCAGCCGTCCCTCTCTGCCTGTACACCCTCAATTTATATAGGTGAGGGGAGGGGGATCTTCCCTCCCCTACGTGGCATCACTCATGCCCTCTTTCCCCCTGCAAGCTCCATGGAGGAGCTTGAACATACCTTCTATTCCCCTCCCCCTCTAGCACGACAGTCGGCTGGGGAGATAAGGGGAATAATAATAAAAATTTTTGTCATGATACTATTATTTATCCAAATCAAATATTCTTATCCCCATGACCTCTTCCCAAGAGGGGATTCATGCGACATCTGCGGTTTCGGAGTCCCGGTTTTTGCGAAAGGAGATAATGCCACATCGCATCTAAGTTCGTACTGTCCGGGATCCAATGCCGAGAATTCACATGGCCTCAATAAGTATTTTCGGTAGAAATATTACAATTTTGCAATTTGGCAAAAGCAATGCTACAATGTCTTGGCGTAGATGAAACATGTAAAGCCCATCAAAACAAAGGGAATCAAACCAGTAAACATGGAACAAGACGAGTGGGATGACTTGGACGAGCTTGCTCGCTCTACCATTGAGCTCTCAGTGTTAGATAGCCTGCTCTTTAACATTGAGAAGCTCTAAATTCTGCATATGCAATGTGGCAAAGGCTTGAAGAATTGTATGCTTAGAAAAGTGCAGCCAACAAGGTTTATTGGCTGAAAAAATTAATGGACTTTCGCGTGAAAGAAGGTACAGCCATGTTTGTACATTTGAATGAGTTTAACTCAATTTTCAGTGAGCTGATTGCTTTGGATTTTCATGTTGATGAAGAGTTCAAGGCTACTTTCTTGCTATGTACTTTGCTTGAAAGTTGGGATACTTTCAGGACAGCTTTGAGTAATTCGAATACTTAGCTGTTATACTCTGATGTGGAGAGTTCTTTGCTGATGGAAGAACTCAATAGGTAGACTAACTCAGTAAACAAGTCTTCTAATGCATTACACACTAGAGGCAGATTTCAGCACAAGGGCAGTTTTGAAAATAGAGTACGCAGCAAGGCTTGTGAAAAAAATGTGGAGTGCCATCATTGTGGCAAATGTATAGGCCTTTCTTGTTGGTCATGTGATAGGAGGCGCCACTATCCAATATCCATGAGTCAATGGTAGATATTTCTTATGCCAAGAAACATACTTCCTCAATGATTGCCATGAATAACTCCAACTCTGCTTCAACCGAATTGGCTATTTCCTTCCCTTTCGTTTTTAGGGTGCCATTTTTTTCATTTTCCTTCGTGACTTGACAATCTATAATTGCATGTTCTTTCTTCTTACAGTAGAAGGACTCTCCTTGAAACTTTTTTTTACTACCTTTCTTGTTTTTGTCACTATTGGTAGAGGAATCACCTTTTCCTTTCTCATTGGTGGAGAAGGCAACATCTCCATTATTGCTACCTTCTTGGACTTTAAGTTGCAACTCCTCCATTAATAGTGCACAAAATTCCTCAAATGTCAAAGCTTAGGGTCTCATCTGAGCGTTTAGGACAGTTATTAGCCATCAAACTTTGGTGCACAAATTCAAAGACATCTCCGCTCTAGCTTCTCGCTAGTTTTTTGAATCCTAGCACTAGTTATTTGGTGGTGCAAATCCTTGACGCGAGTGACGAATGCTTCAGCTGTCTCTTCTTCAGTAAACTTCTCTGTTGCTAGTTGATTCTCTAGGTTTTGAATTCTTATTTGATATCTTTTCAAGCCTTTGATGCCTTGGTTGTATGTTGAATCAAGTTTAAAACACTATCAGAACAACCTATAACTAATGCACACAATGCATCTGTGTCTCTTCATTTCCAAGCCCATAGAAGATTTGCATTTGGAGGAATTATAACACGTGAAGGATAGTTGTAATTTAAAACTTTCACAAAGTGTAGTTTATATCCTCTATGTTGGCAGCAACTTGAGGCCAAATGTATTAAGTTGTGAGGTGTGGGAAGGTTCATAATATGGTCGGATAGGCGGACCATATTACCTTCTTGAGCTATAAAAGGAAGACCTGTCCCAAGCTATGATCAATCTTTCACCAAGTTAGAGTTCTTCTAGCTAGCCTTAACCTCTTCGCCTATCATCTGTCTAGATCACTATCTAAGCTTCACAATAGAAATGCATGGGTGGACCGAGCCATTTGTGTTTCAATTTGTTTGGAATTAAAGAAGTTATTGTTCTTTTTATATTTGTTGTGTGTTCTCTTCTCCTTGCTTAAATAATGTCCAATGTGCCGTGTCATTTTCACATGGTATTAGAGCCCAAGGGGCTCTAACGTGTGAAGAGTACGCAAGAGGTGAGGGCTTCAACAACGAAGAGAAACAATGTTATCTGATGCATCAAGTAGCGACGCCCTTGAAAAGGGCGGGTCATTCCGGCCTTGTGCAAGTTGAGACAAAGAGGGAGAGAAGGCTGCCATTGTTGTTGCAACAATTGACATACCATTTCTAGCTAATAGGAGACTCTAGGAGTTGCTTGACATGCTTGAAAGAGACTATAGTAGTAGGGGACAACAGTTCGAGGACTGTTTCAGCCAAGCAACATCATATTCGGGGACTTCCATTAGTGGAAACAGTTTTCATGGCTATCTAGATAGAGCAGGGGTCGATTTCTTTCATTTTCTTGCAATGGAAGTTTGAATTTTCTCTCTCCTGAGCATTCTCTCTCATCCTCTAGCCTATTATCATTCCTCAGCAATTTTTAGCAAAATTAGTCATTGGAGGCGGAGATTTTGACTAATCTTTGCTGTATTAGTAATTTATAATAGAAATTAGGGTTTGATAGCCACCGTGGGAAGCGTGCTCAGAGATTGAAGACTCGGAGACTTGAATTTCAGTTTGTGAAATTGGGGCAATTTCAAGTGATTCAAGTAGCCATTTAGCTAGCAATCCTAGGGGCAAATTGATTTGAAGGCTTGTTGATCATTTATAATAGCAAGAGGCTATTGAAGAGTGAAGGAGATTCAACGAATCTCATTGTATTCCATCTAGATTGCAATTCAAGATAAGAAAATACCACAAGGGGCACCAATTTTAGGGCCAACAGGTTGTCCATTGTCCAAGATTAGTAAATTGTGCATTTCAATTTTATGTAATTAATTACTTGTTATAATTAGTTACTTGTAATAGTTGATTAATTAGGTCATTACCACCCTCTTTAAGAAGGAAGGTCGGTTGCAACCTCCCTAGGGAAAACTCTCTCTTAACTTCCTTGGAGTGGTACTACCACTATTGGGAGGGGGTGAGGTTGATTGAGCAATGGGGATTGGATTTAACTTTGGTGTGGGTAGAAGACCCTTAGCTGGGGATGAGGTGATTTTGGGTATGGGTGGAAGACCCATGGTCTTTGATTGACAATTGCCATCTATATGGCCCGGTGTCAAGGGGGGTTTAAGTGAAAGGCCTTAATCATAGGGATTAAGTAACAAGAGTCATAGAGAAAAGAGAAAGAATGTATTTTGCAATAGAGACAAGAAATATTGGAAACCCAGGAGAGTCTTTGGTTAAAATCTTATACAACATATATGAATCCAATTTAGACAAGTTTGAGACAATAGCTCAAGATAATTTTATAGAGACAATAGCTTAGCTTGAGATGATAGCTTAGAAAAACCTTGTATGTATCAATCCAATTACTGTATACATGATCCAAAATCAAGATATAGATCCCTTTGCTAGGTACAAAAAGCTGTATATGCAAAGATTTCATTCAAGACAAAGCAGCCTGTGTAAATCCAAAAGCTTTGTGTTGGAGCTTTTAGAAGACATATATTTCAGCCCAAATAAGCTCTTGCATCACGACCTTTAGCAATAAGTCAAGAAATCTCCAAATCTGTCCATACTACATCTCATTAGGATAGCTAAAGGTAAGAGAAGGCACCCAAATCAAGAGAGCTCTGACTGCCAAAGCTATGTACTGCAGTATTCAGCATGTATATCTTGTATTACAGCAGCGATCTGTTGTAGATTAGTCGATAAAAGACCTCCAAGAACTCTCTCCCTTCATGCTTTGCTTTCTCTTTTTGTTAACCTGCTATGAGCTGCTTCTCTTCATGAACCAAAAAAACATGAGATACCTCCCTTTTCCTTTGTGCTTTTGATTAACAAATTCCTTGTAGATGGTGCCTATCTTGTCCTTGAAGTTGTGCTGAATTTGCTGCGCTTATTCATGTCCAATTTCAACCCAAAAAACCCCTTTCTAAAGTCCCCAAAAGCATATATTAAGGCTACGTAAAAGTCTTCTTGTGTAAAGTGTGTTACAAACATCTAAACTTAACCATGAACCACACGAACTTATCAAGTAACATAAAAAAGATTGAAGTTTCTTTGAGCATGTGAGCCACTTGTCAAATCTCCTTCTCCAGTCGCCGAATTAACTTAATTCCTCATGCAAAGAGACCAACTAGTGTCCATAGGTGTACAGGTAAACGCCTTCTAAAGACCGGCCTTTTCATTGCTTTTTTCCACTGGACTAAAGTCACATGACATTGGTTTTTGGTAAAATGTACAAAACCTATTCTTTTTAGGCAAGAAGGGCTTGGAGGGTCTTTGTGAGGATGTAAGTGTACCACTCCCTTTTTCCTTCAAAGGAGACCGACCATTGACACTAGAAAGTGGTTTGGGTTTACGATCAATCAGGAAAGGCGGAAGTGGGACTAAATGTGTAGGTGGTTTGGGTTTACGACCAGAAAGTGGTTTGGGTTTACGATCAAGGAGGAGGTGAGTCATTAGCATAAGATGGGGATTCATGAGTTTGAGTAATCGAGGAGGGTGGTACAGTGTATAGGAGGGGGATTTCCTACTCAACATGACCAGAGGATAGAGAGTAACACTTGCGGGTGTGTAAGGCATAGTGCTAGAGGGTGGAATTTTTGCTAACGATGTACTAGGGTGCCTCTAGAGTGGTAACTTTTGAGTATCTAGGCCTAAAACCTTGATGTGCATCAAAGACAATGCATTCTAAGACTAGATAACATATTGTAGGTCTAAAGTAAGGATCTAGATTGAAAGAAGAGGAATCTAAATGTGAAGTGAATGTGGGAGGAAAGTGTTGGAAATGTGAAGATGAATGGGAAGCACCAGACTCATACTCAAATGAAACAATCAATGAAGGATTACCTCACAGATGGAGTTATTTGAGCCATCATGAATTAGATATAAGCCATTCGTGTATCTCACGCCAAACCAAGCTCTCCACGATAGCCACAAGATACTCTTTAAAAGAGCTTTGGCTTTGATACCATGTGAAGTTCGGCTAAAACACAATAACTCGAATAGTAACACAATAAACGCAAACGCAAATTTCAAAACACAAAACGCAAAAACACAAACACAAACAAAGAAGAAAGAGAACTCTTAAGTGAATGAATCAATGCTACGAATGAATGAGAATGTATAGAATGCTAAAGAGTAGAGTTGTCCAATAGCTAGTGGCTCTTGTGGAAACATGGTGAGGGAGATGTCAATGTGTGTCATCCATAAGAGACAGATCTTGAGTGTAGTGTAAAATTACACATTGTGGGTCTAATCTTTGGGTTAGACGGAGTAGTTAAGCTAGTAGCAACTCAAGGTACATTGCATCGAGTTGCAGCGTAAGGGAGTTATCGACGGCCCTAGCCAATGGTAAAGGGAATATTCCCTAGTCAACTAGTGGACGTGCACATGGAAGGTCAACAAACACATATGCACATGGAAGGACAACAGACACAGGTGCATATGGAAGGTCATCCATCATGGCCCCCTTCACAAGCTACAAAAACTAAACCCCTTCTCAGCCATCAATCATCTATCTTTCACCCAATCAGAGTTGTTCCAGCTAGCCTTAAGCTCTTCACCTATCTTCTATCTAGATTGCTATCTAAGCTTCACAGTGAAAGCGCATAAGTGGACAGAGCCATCTTTGTATTAGTTGTTTGGAGCTAAAGAATTTTTTTTAATTCTCCTATTATCTGTTGTGTACTTCTAGCTCTGTCCACTTATGCGCTTTCACTGTGAAGCTTAGATAGCAATCTAGATAGAAGATAGGTGAAGAGCTTAAGGCTAGCTGGAACAACTCTGATTGGGTGAAAGATAGATGATTGATGGCTGAGAAGGGGTTTAGTTTTTGTAGCTTGTGAAGGGGGCCATGATGGATGACCTTCCATATGCACCTGTGTCTGTTGTCCTTCCATGTGCATATGTGTTTGTTGACCTTCCATGTGCACGTCCACTAGTTGACTAGGGAATATTCCCTTTACCATTGGCTAGGGCCGTCGATAACTCCCTTACGCTGCAACTCGATGCAATGTACCTTGAGTTGCTACTAGCTTAACTACTCCGTCTAACCCAAAGATTAGACCCACAATGGTCACCTTTTTGCCATCTGGTCACATAGACTTCATCTGACATACAAGTTAGAACTCAATCAATATCCGGGCTCACATATGGCTTCTCATAATGGGGGCCTTACAACTTTGAGCACCATGGATCATTGGTGGCACCTTATGAGGGTGGGGCATTGAGCATATCTAACATGCAGTAACTGTCAAGACTTTAAGCTCTGTCTATCTGTCTATGTGTGTGACTAACTGTGTACAATTGTATGTCCAGTTGTACACAGCAAGTGTGGGACATTTAATAAGTCGGTGGTCTCTGACTTAACCACAATTAGTACATTGGCTAGATGATCTAGTCGTAACTATTCTGCGCTCTACTAGTTATTTGAGGGAAAAATGAAGGAAATGGGATGAGCTGATTGCTCACTCTCTGTTGCTCCAAACCTACTCTGCCATTTAACATGGTATCAAAGCCATGAACCATGGAATTCTTGAGAGCTTGTAGCTTGGCATTGGCATTGTAAAAGTTGGAACCTAAAGGAAAAGTTTGAAGCTGCAGGGAAAAGAAGCCATAGCCAACATTGGAGAAGTACACATCAGATTTGGATCTCCTACACTTGTTAGAGCTTGTTGATGTATGCATGAGGGATCATTGGCAAGTGATAGAGCCTATCATTGAGCTCATTTGTGGTTAGTATGAGTAGTAGTATGCAGATGTGATGCAGCAAACTTGCGCCTAAAAAACGTGAGCAGATCTGGCAGCTACTAATCATCCACTTGCTTGAGCAATCATATGGGACATTGGAGGCATACATTAGAGCCTCCAGTGAAGAAGCATTAGCTTGCAAGTGACCAGCAACTCGTTGACCAGCAGTAGGGCAAAAAACATGGCCTGTAGAAGTTGCGCCTGTTGTTCCTACAGGTATACCTGGACAGATCTGAAGGCAGCCTTGATGTATAATGTATATGCATCCAATGTGATATATTACTCGCTAAATGGTTGAGCATTGACATGAGCTCATGGAGCATTATGTATGCTGTAGCAAGCTGATGTAAAGCAGTCTGAATGTGACCAGCAGACCTGTGTAATGCAGGCTGAATACACTTGTTGTGTATGGTAACTCATAGGAAACACTGAAGTCTCAACAGACAGTGATCATTGAAGAGCTTATACTTGGTGGATGCTTGACAAAGCATATGTGTTATCTCTTATGTTTTTGATCTTGGATTGGGAGTGACAAATGCTTAATGTTTGCAGATAATGACATGCTGAAATATGTCCAGAAGTTTTTCAGCACTAATACAGGGCACCATTTGATCCACCAATGTTTTGGAATGATGGATATGACTATCAAGAATGCTTGATAAATGTCTGTGCAATACCCATGTACACTTGGGCATGATTAAAAGGGATTAAAAATTGAGTTTTGGACTGCATTTACAGATTTGGAAATTACAGGCTGAAATCTGTAATTTGAATATATGATAGTTATCACTCGAAGGTTGAAACATACTGACATCCATTTGGTACCTGTAAGGCTTGAGTCATGCCATTGGAGCTGTAGGTATTTTTGTGGGATATTGTGAGTATTAAATGCCCAAATTTGGACTGATTTGCTGCTAGTTATAGCAAGGTATTAATTGTTTTTATTAGCTGGAATAATATTTACTTCCATACATGATGTACATGCATTTCAATGTGTCCAAATGGACATGTATGGATACTTGCATGTAGTGGCAATTGTCTGAGATGTTGTGGGTTATGTTGAGGCATAAATACCCTTGCTTTGGTTGAGAAAAGGTTGCCGGTTACGCACAGGTTGTTGTTCACAGACTGCTTGTCTGCTCATTGCCAATTAGTGTGTTTACATACAGAGTATGTAGTAAATGTAGTCCATACAAATAGGTTGTTATACCTAGATATATTGCCACTTGACTTGGGATATGGTTGACATGTTTATGGACTGAAATACTCTGATTTAAACAGAGGGTTGCTGTTGAAAACTGTTATTGAATTGGAAGGCTGAAACTGATCAGTTAAGAAACCTTGGTTTGCAAGAAGTTAGGCAGTGTTTACAACATGGCAAATGTAGACAAAACAGATAACATAACCCGGATATTGGGTGACAAACTTGACAACAACAACTATGCCATCTGGAAGTCCTGCATGGAGGACTTCTTGATAGGAAAAGGATATTGGGATTCGGTAACAAGAGCAGAGGTTGAACCCAAATTGCCTATTGACAGGAATCCCACTCTAGATCAATTGAGAGCTCATGGACGGAAAGAGCACGCAAGGTTCTACATTGGCTGTCATTATGTATTTTTGATGATATGGTAATGCCGATTATGAATTGCAGCTCTCCAAAGGATGCGTGGAATACCTTGATCAAGTACTATGGCACTGTCACAAGTGCCAAGAAGATACAACTGAAGCGGAAATTTAATAACATGGAGAGAAAGGGTAGGTCTATTTAAGACTGTCACTAAAATCAAGACCATTATGGACCAGTTAGCCTCCATTGGCACACAAGTGGAGGATGAAGACATGGTTGCAGTTGCATTAAATGGCTCGGGGCCTAAATATAAATCTTTTGATACTTTCATATTTGTGTGGGCTGAAATGCCAGATTTTAATGAGCTTGTGGTATTGCTCATTCATGAGGAAGTCAAATTGGGATTGACTACTGGTTCTAGTAGCTCTAAGAGCAAGGATGTTGTCGTTTACTCGAATCAACGCGGCCGTGGTAGCCGTGGTACAGGATTTGCTCGTGGCAGAGGAGCACCATAGAATATGTCTCATGGCAGTAATACCCAATAGGGCTCAAATGCACGAGGAGGTAGCAATTTTAGAGCTAGGGGGAGATCTAGTCCTAGGGGCAGAGGCTCCTGGTAGCCACAGCGTGTCTTTGACAATCCTAACAAGGATAAGAATTGTCATTACTGTGGCAAGTATAGACACATTGTCAATGACTGTTGGAAGAAGTAGGGCAATCAGAAGGGCAAGCAACATGGACATTATGCACCGTACAGAGGATGATTTTGCAGATCGGTTGTTTGCTATGACTTACGTGCAGAACAGGGCTGCTAAGAAGTCGAATGCAGATGATGTTTGGTATATTGATTCGGGAGCATCGAATTATATGATACCTCATGGCGACTAGTTCACAGATATGGTGCTTGACAAGAATGGCTATGTATGCAAAGACGATGATATGCAACATAGCATTGTGAACAAAGGCATAGTATCTCTGGTAATTTATGATGGCAAGAAGAACTTACATGATGTGTTGCATGTCCCATTCATTACGAAGAATTTGCTGTTTGTGGGTCAGATGATTGAGCAGAATTTGCAGGTCCGTTTTAATAAGCATGGTTGCTTCATTGAAGTGTTTGGTAATGACTGCAAATTGATTGCTCGTGGTCATAGACATGGCAGGATGTTCACATTAGATGTCACTTTACCATAGTTGAAATCAGCAACGTTTGCTCATGGTTCAGGCACAGTCAAAGACCTAGAAATATGGCATAAGAGAGTGGAGCATGTAAATATTTAGCGGCTGCAATTGATGCAGAAGAGACAGCTTGTTACTGGCTTACTGAAGTTTACCTACATTGATCTTGGTCATGGATTTGACGTATGCCAATTTGGTAAACATTTACGATTGCCTTTTGTCAGGCATGTATGAAACAGCACGAGACCTTTGTAGTTGGTCCATTCTGATGTGTATGGGCCAGCCAATAATGCATCTATGGGAGGCTCTAAATACTATGTGACCTTTATAGATGACTTTAGCCGCTATACTTGGGTTTATATATTGAAAGCAAAGGATGAGGTGTTTGTTGTTTTTAAGTAGTTCAAGAAGCAGGTTGAGAAAGAATTTGATTGCTACATCTCTTGTCTGAGATCCGACAGCGGTGGGGAGTATGTATCACATGAGTTTGATAGTTTTTTGGCTGAAAATGGTATTTGTAGGCAGTTGATATTCTGCTACACTCCATAGCAGAATGGAGTAGCTGAACGAAATAATAGGGTATTGATGGAAGTTGCTCGTGCTATGATGAATGTGAAGAATATGCTGCTTTACTATTGGGATGAGGCTGTTAGGATAACCATGCACATTTTGAATAGGAACCCCACTGTAGGCATTCGTGATGTGACACCCTTTAAGAAGTTGCATGGCTACAAACCTGATGTCAGTCACATGAAAGTATTTGGTTGTATTGCTTATGTACATATTCTTGATGAAAAGAGAAGGAAGTTGGATTCGAAAGTACATAAGTGTGTCTTTATTGGTTATGCGCAATAAAAGAAGACATAAATGTTTTGATCCCTCTACTCGGGAGACACTTGTGACATGATGGACAACAACGGGGAAAAAAACGTTTTTGATGATACACATGGCATGATGACTTCAGGCTATGATTCGGTTGATAGTCTTGACAGTGAACTTGGTATTCCTACTGTGTATACGTCTGGTACTCCGCAGAGAGCAGGTACATTTCGCCTCATGAGAGAGGGGAATCTAGTAGTGTACCACAGCTCAGACGTTTGCAGAGGGTTAGATATCTTGTAGATAGACTGACTTACAGTGGTTACTTTGCGAAGCATTATGCTTATATGACGAAGGTTATGGCGGTTAAAGAATTTGCCACTTATGTTGAAGTAGTGATGGATAAGAATTGGTGCACAACCATGGATGAGGAAATGGCTGCCTTGGTTGAAAATAGCACTTGGGATCTTGTTCCACTGCCAGATGGGAAAAAGACTATTGGCTGCAAATGGGTTTATAAGATTAAATGCAAGTTGGATGGCAGTGTAGAGAGGTACAAAGCCAGGCTGGTCGCCAAGGGATATGCTCGGCAATATGGTCTAGACTACGAAGAAACTTTAAGCCTTGTTGCTAAGATGGCAACCGTATGAATGGTGATTGCATTGGTTGCTGCAAAAGGCTGGAAATTGCAGCAGATGGATGTTAAGAATGGTTTCCTCAATGGTGACTTAGAAGGGGATGTTTATATGGATTAGCTTGAAAGGTATGCATGTCCTAAGTTTCCATACTATGTCTATAAGTTGAAGGAAGCTTTGTATGGGCTGAAACAGGCTCCTAGAGTATGGCATGTAAGGATCAACAGTTATCTGCAGGGTTTGGGTTTCATGGTTGGAAGGGCTGATCATAGTTTGTTCATGAAAAAGACAGACATAGGATTGGTAGTGATGGTTATTTATATGGATGATCTGATAATCACAAGTGATGATGACTTTGGAATACAGAATGCCATGAGCATGTTGAAATCTGAATTTAATATGAAGAATTTAGGTGAGCTGAAATTCTTCTTGGGTATTGAGGTGAGAAAGGAAGATAATGGTTTATGGCTGATGCAAAAACACTATGCCATGAAAATGTTGAAAAAATATGGCATGGCTCAATGTAAACCGCTTGATATACCTCTGGATCAGAATATTAAGTTAGACATAAACAATGGAGCTGAAATTGATGATGTCACTATGTACAGGCAGATGGTTGGAAGCTTGATCTACTTAACCATCACAAGATCTGATTTGAGTTATACTGTTGGGCTCATAAGTTAGTTCATGTAGAAGCTAGAAAGCCACAGTTGGATGCTGTGAGACAGATTATGCGGTATGTAAAGTCCACTGTAGATCATGGGCTGTTCTATGAGAAAGATAAGGGCTATACTGATGCGGATTGGGCAGGATGCTCATATGATTGCAAGTCTACGAGTGGTTATGCCTTCAGCTTTGGAAGTGGGATAATCAACTGGAGTAGCAAAAAGCAACCGGCTGTTGCATTGTCTAGTACTGAAGCAGAGTACAGAGATGTTGCTTTGGCAGCTTGTGAAATTGCATGGTTGCTTAAGCTGATGGTTGATTTGGATATGTAGGTGGATGTTCCAGTGACTTTATTTTGTGACAATCTTAGTAGTGTACTTTTGGCAACAAACCCAGTTTACCATGTTAGAACGAAGCATATTGAGGTACACTACCATTTCATTCGTGAGATGGTTCTTGCAAGCAGAGTGGATCTTATGCATGTGAAGACGGATGAGCAAGCAATAGATATCTTTACCAAGTCTTTAGGTAAAGATAAGTTCAGTCGATTCCGATAGCTACTCGGTGTATAGGTGTTATCTTGAGCTTGAGGGGGAGTGTTAAGACTTCAAGCTCTGTCTATTTATTTGTGTGTGACCGACAGTCTAATTGTATGTCCAGCTATACACAGCAAGTGTGGGACATTTAATAAGTTAGTGGACTCTGACTTAACCACAGTTAGCACATTGGCTAGATGACCTAGTTGTAACTATTTTTCTCTGCTAGTTACTTGAGGGAATAATGAAAGAAATGGGATGAGCTGTCTGCTCACTCTCTGTTGCTCCAAACCTACTCTGCCATTCAACAATAACCACTAGTCAAAATAGAGGTTGATAAAGAAAAGTGTTGAAAATGTTAAAACGGCTTGATGTAGATGCAAATACAAATCAGGCCAATGTTGAAAATGGAAGGGCAACAAGCTAGATACCAGAATATAGTAGTCTTTGGGGGCTAGAATTGGTAAACGGAGCAATGTTATTGTGTAAAGATGATGGCAGTTGATCACTTGCAGCAGTGAGAGGTTGGGTGACTGTTGTAGATCACGTAACTATAGTTGTTGGGGGTGGACAACTAGTGGAAAAGGGTTGTGCCCGAAACTTGCAAGACAAGGATAGGTTGAATGGTGTGCAGTGTGTCTATTTATGGATATTGAAGGATTTTTCCAAATTAGGGTTTTGCTTATGGAACACAAAAACTCTCTTTTGGTAATTTACATATGTTGGGGCTATTTTTAGAGTTAAGCAGCTTGTAATGCATTTAATGATGTAGTAGCCCTCCAAGAAGCAACTTGTGGATGAGGTTGCCTATGCTACTTGCCTCATAAGCAGTAAGAGCACAAAGTGTGAATGAGAGGAAAATTTGGTAGACTCTCCATTAACTTCTTCTGAGAAGCTTGTTATATAGAGTAAAAGTTCAGGTGTCCATAGTAGGCATGCCAAAGTAGCCCAAGCTCATGGGAACTCTATACAGCAAGGGTAGTGAGCTTGCAAAGCTCAATGTCCTATGTACCTATCCAAAGAAGAGAACCTGTAGAATGCCTCAATGGTCATAGCATCTTCAGTGGAGACCACATGAGTACCTAGTTGTGTTAAACCATGGATAGAAAGAAGATTAATGCCACAAGGACGTGAAATTTTGAGATACTTTAATATTGTTGATAACACTCCTTAATAACGTTTGATTAAGTTATTAATCAAATGTGCAAGGTTGTTTAGCACATGTGATGCACATGGCAGTTATTTCATGGCAATAGGCCAAGGACATCGAGGATGCAGTGGGTTTCTAAGTCAAAAGTTATGATAAGTTATGCCAATTGGGCTTTGGGAGTCTGTTGGTGTCAGTTTTGACCCTAGGACAATTATTTGGCCAATAAGTGTCGGTGGTGACACTAGGGGCTAGTATTAATTAATTAATTAATACCAGTCTAAGGGTCAACAAAGGTTGGGGACCACTCCAAGTTGCAAATGGCCTAGCTAATTTAATTATGGATGGGCACATTTAATTTTGGGTAAGGCCAGAAAGGTTGGAATTAAAATTTAGGATTATTTAATTCTGAAAATTTATTAAATGGTTGGATAATGCTGAAAAATGGATTTAGAAGGCTGCCACTTTTAAAAATGCCCATGCAAATTGAGAAAACGCTTTTGGGGGTTGGGTCTCAGCCATTTAGTTGATTTATAGCTTGTAGAGAGAGAGAGAGAGAGAGAGAGAGAGAGAGAGAGAGAGAGAGAGAGAGAGAGAGTTGTTGGTTCATTTTTTGATTAGAGAACAACGATTTGCTACAGAAGATAGCTATTTGGGAGCCTCAACAGGCAAGAGATAGCATGGACCTTCCAGGGGTTGGCAACAACATTGTTGATCAAGTGATAGCATTTTGGAGGTGTCTGGCAATAGGTAGCGTTAAATGCAAGTTGGAGCAGGCAAGTACAAGTAGAATTTAGGGTTTTCTCGTGAAGAAAATTTCTCTCTCATCTTGGCATTCTCTCACCTTCTCCAACGCATTCTTAGGAGATCTCAACATTTCTTAGCCATTTTGAGAAGATCTCAACCAAATTTGGTAGATAGTAGAGAGATCTCTGTTGTGTAAACCCTACATTTTTGCCACCTCGCCACCCATGCCAATTGGTGAATGCATTGTACACTGAATTCAACACTTGAAATTTGTATAATTGTTAGGGAATTTAGATGCCAGTTCATTCATTGTAATTTGGGGCAGCATTTGGTCTTGGTGGTTCCATTTGTGCAAGTCATGGGTGAAAAATCAAGGTGTAATTGGCTCGAGTTGATTGCTAATTGTTGCTACAGTAAAGGGGCTTTTGAAATAGCAAAGGAGATTGTGAATCTTAGCTTGTACTCATTCCATTAGCGATCAAGTTAAAGAAATACCGAAAGGGGTGCCAGTTTTAGGGCTAACAATGTGTCCAATGTCCGAGATTACTAAGGTAATTTGTGCGATTTAACTAATGTTCATTTGCTGATTGCTGTAACTAAGTGCTTGATTAGGGAAGTACCATCCTTTCCAAGAAGGAAGATTGGTTTTAGTTAAAGCCAAGATTCGGAAAATAAAGAACTTTGGCCATTGAAGCCTAACGATCTAGCAAAAAGGATGGTTCCCACTCCACGAACTAGCACGGAGGAGTTGTCACCAATGGTGACCAAACCCCCTTTGCAATAAAGATCCTAAAGTTAATCTTGTTGGTAGATTATATGGAAAGTGGCTCCATTGTTATTGAGCCATGGCTTCTCCAGATTGGAGGAAGTAAGAGTTGTGTCCTCAATCTCAAATAGGTGCACAGAAATTGACTGGGTAGTAGCAAGGGTAGCCTTCAAGTCCTTTGAACCTTCCTTTCTCTTCAAATGGGGATACTTTTGCCAACACTTCTCCTTCAGAGAAGTGGCCTTTGCACAGTGTGGGCACTTGGGCTTAGACTTGTTCTCATCTTTTTGCTCATCGTGTTTCTTGTTGTCGCTGTTCGCCTTCTTGTTCCCCTTCTTATTGCCCCTCTTGCACTTGCCGTATATGATTTAGTTGAGTTTGATCCATTGGCTCCTATCTCTTTAAGATACTCGTCATGCTCCAAGACAAGTGAGGCGAGCTCCTCCCAAAGAAACGTCTCTTGCACTCTTGGTGTATGAAGGCTGGTGTAAAAACATCACACTTAGTAGATGGTAGTTGGGCACGAAGAACCATGGCTATATTTTTTGAAGATATCATCCGTCCAAGGGATGCAAGATCATCTCTCATATCCTCCATTTTGTTGATGTGATCCTTCATAGAAGGTGAGTCACCAACCAAGAGCATGTGAAGCTTATTCTCCAAGGTGATACAACTGGCAAAAGTATTTTAATGGTAGAGAGAAGAAAACTGTCCACACTAACCATTGCACATGAACAAGGATGAAATTGTGTAGGCTCATGAAGAGAAAGGAGTGAGCTCATGAGTTGAGATTGTTCCAAAGGGCATCGCTATCCATAGATGCACCAATAGTGGGATCCTCCA
Organism: Lygodium microphyllum; assembly: GCF_053477565.2. NCBI lineage: Eukaryota > Viridiplantae > Streptophyta > Polypodiopsida > Schizaeales > Lygodiaceae > Lygodium > Lygodium microphyllum. The sequence continues at coordinate 96,625,353 of NC_141142.1, forward strand.
TGGGTTGAGGAATAGGGGTAGTCACAAAAGCCCAAAGATTGAAAGTGTCAAGAATACACTCCACTTTGTAGGCCCAAAGGGAGTAGACCCATCAAACTGATCTTCTTTGGGTAAAGAAGGAAGAACGAGCACCTGCACAAAGGTGCCATCATCGGCATCCTAGGGCCAAAAGGACCAGGCCCTATGTAAGACATGAAGAGAGGGGGGAGGAGAAGGCTGTTCGGATCTTTGCAACTTGTTAGGTGATGGTTCCCGTGTAGAACAAGATTTTGACCTCCGATCTCAGGATTGTCACAAGGCGTATCAGAGGGAGTATGAATAAACTCCTCATCCAAGTCATCAAAGCCTTGGAACTGGTGATAATCTTGTCTCTAGATGTGCAAATATACTAAATCTGTTGCATTTTGATGTAGAAGGGCGTGAGCAGAGAGGATAATCAGCTACACATGCAAAAAATTAGTTGTAGATGTCCCGCCTTTGTCGAAAGCACCTATAGAATGCAGAAAATCTGCATTTTCTGCAGCAAACAGTAGGCTGAAAATTTTCATTTTCAGTAGTAGGGTGGTCTTCTCTATCTAGAACTTCCATGTCCTCACTTAGGTGATGATACCATGTGAGTGTGCAATGGAAGAGGAACATGAACGTGGGGAGAAAAGGAAAAAAGACAGAAAGTATGAATGGAAGAGAAATTTGCACTGAATCTGGAAAGAATGCTGAATACAATGCTGGATTGATTAGTCCCTGCACGTAGCCCAAAGCATCGGCGAAGGCACCAGATCAGGCTGAAGATGATGATGGCAGCACTAGAGATGGAGATGGAGATGGAGTGTGTTGCAAAAGACACAAGTGATCTGCCCAAAGCAGGCTGGTTGCGATAAAGAGCAAGAGATTAGCCAAACTAGCCGACCACTCATAAATGGCCCCAAAAATAGCAATTGGCCTGCTGAAAACTGGCTGACCAGTACTAAGTGGTGACGAAAATGCAGAGTGGCATTGTTTGAGGCTGGCAACCTCTGGCAGGGCCAGAAAATGGCTGCCCACTTAGTGTGAGCACACTTGACACTAACTAAGAAAGAAATGCACACTCAGTTGAATGGGAAAATGTAGTTGGAGCTCCAATATCTCCATTGAACTATGACCAAGCTCACATCCAAGAGATGATACACTATCAAAATATGGTAGGTTAATAGAATCCTCAATAAAGATGGCTTGCTTAGTGAAGACAACTTGGGTACCAAGTCTAGTAAGGCTATGAACTAAGAGGAGTGGAAAGCCCAAGTCTAGAACGTATAGGACTTTTCACTGAATGGTCTGGCAATAACAACAAAGTACCAACACCATTGATAGGCACCGAACAAATGTCACCAACTGTGACTAGACCCTTGGATGAAGATCTTGTAGCCCCTCGAGGCATCATATGACTCGAAGCACCATTGTGAATAAGCTTCTCTGAAGATGAGGTAGTTGTTGAAGAAGGCTCCTCCATCTCAATGATGAAAATGCCAAGTAAAATGGTGATCGCAGCCAATATGCACAAATCGCCACCTGTCCAATCTGAACAGGTCCTCTAGCCCAATGAGAAAGAAATGCAAAGGCTGGAAACTGTGTGGACACAACTTAGACCTGACTAAAAAAGAAATGCATGCTCTAGAAAGGGTTGCCTCCTCCATCAAAACACGAGAAACTGAAAGTCTGAATGTTAGGGATCCCCTGCCAACTTAGAGTGAGGCTTACAAGTAGGAGATAACTGTGCATGACAAACATGACTGCTAATAGGTTCTACTATGGAAAACACTGGAAAGATCAGTTGATCATTCTTTTGCTTGCAACCTGTCTATAATTGAATCCCATTGCTAGTGTTGTCTATCTGATGTGAATGTCATCGATATAGCATCTTCATCGACATATACGTCCTTAATGCATAGAAAGTAAGATCTTGAGACCCACATGTTTAGAGAGTTGGGATGGACTAGCTGGTTATGAAATTGATGCCTAATCTCTTCATGATGTAATTCCTAGTGTTGTCTATCTGATGTGAATGTCATCGATATAGCATCTTCATCGACATATACGTCCTTAATGCATAGAAAGTAAGATCTTGAGACCCACATGTTTAGAGAGTTGGGATGGACTAGCTGGTTATGAAATTGATGCCTAATCTCTTCATGATGTAATTCCTACTGTCAGTGTTCTCTAGCCTCGACAAATGTCATTGCTACATTATAGTACATTTATGTATCCAGAATTGCCTAATGTGTAGAAAGTGAGCTCTTCATTGTTGCATGTTTGTAGTAGACCTATGATAATCAACGTACACTTGTTCTCCTTGTGTGTCTCACTTTGAACCTTTGTTGCTTTGAGCTCTCCACCCTAGTGTCCAACTCCCTTGTCTCACTTCATCTTCATATCGAAGAAATTTCCTGGCCTAGATAACATTGCAACATGCAATATTGCATGCTGTAATTCTTTCCACCTTCACATTGGTAGTTAAATAGATTAAGCATTTCTACCAGGTAGAGGTGTTTGAAGTATGAGCAATAAATGCTTGGGAAGACTTAGCAATGAGGGTCCATGCTATAACCTGTTATTAATACTATATAGGCATCTATTTCGTATATCCTTTTAGATTATATATCAGAGATAAGTCGGGGATTTCAGTCTTCAGCTATTGAGGCTTTGATCAATAATCATTTTATGATTATATAATTGGGATTTATAGGTCGAGGAGGATAAAGGTAACGAAGAGCACTGCCCAAACATTATTTCAAGATTTTTATGCTTTTTTGAAGACATGCTTGTCAAGATTGAAGCAATTTGGGTACGTATGACCCAGGCTTTGATCTTGGGACCCAAGTTGATGCACACCATCATCTAATTGCAACTCAAATCAGCCAGGACCATGATAAAGAGATTCAGTAGGGAAGCATTCCTTAAAGGGATGTAGTTGCATTTTGTGAGGAAAGGAAGAGAAACTAAGGAGGACATTGATGAATCATCCAAAGCTAAAGGCTTGGCAAAGGTATTGCAAATCATTAATAACTGGCAAAATGCTAGAAATTGAGTCAAAATACCATCATCTACCGTTACCACTTTATCTGGTTTTGAGATTTATGACACGTAGAAGACAATGCAGCTGAGGTGACATCCTTGTGTCTTGAAGAATCATATGTAGGGTCATCATTTTTTAATATTATGGTTGGACATCTGTTAGGTCCCTAAGGTTTGAAAATTGCAATAGGAGGCCTTGATTTGCATTGTGGTGCTGTTTTTTGGAGGATTATGCTGCAATAGGTGCTTGAAGAACCATGATAGTGACTCGTGTGTATTATATGTAGCTGTGGTTATTGTTTTGCCACTGACCTGAAAGATGTAGAACTGTTGGAGGTTAAAATTGAGGGTGCTGATGAAACAATGGGCCAGACATTCATCACCCTGTCTGATAGACTAGCGTGCGAAATTTTGATTAAGCTATATTCTCTAACTCTTGGCAATAAAGAACTCTGCAGTACCATGTTGCTGACATATGCCTAGTGATATACATTGCTTAGGCTTCCTGCACCATGCATTGATGTGTTTATTTGGTAAAACTATATGAAGTATTGCTTTCCTAGGTGGTATCTCAATTATTTCTGAGAGCACTGCCATATGACATTCATAAATGGGTTGTTTGCTTAATGTTCATATACTGATATGAGAAATGGCTGTTTCTTTATTAGATTGTGCACTTTATATTGTTAATTTGGGTGGAAAGCTTACAGGGGCTTGTATGATGCAGGGAAAAGCAGAGGAAAACATTCCTACATTTCTAGAAAGATGTGAGGCATCTGTTTTGGTGATGGATTTCTCCCCATTAAGGATAGGACGTGAATGGCGAGACCATATATGTCGAAGAGTTGCCTCTTCTATAACCATTTGTGAGGTTGATGCCCATAATGTGGTGCCAGTGTGGGTTGCTTCTGATAAGCAGGAACATGGTGCCCGCACGATCCGTGGTAAAATTCAGAAACTTTTGCCAGAATATCTTTTGGAGTATCCGACATTTGAAGGCTCAACTAGACCATGGACACATGAGCTTCCTCCAAAGATTGATTGGGATGATCTTCTTGATGAAGCTACAAGGTGAGTGATTGAGGGCTAACAGTAGTTAGGTGTGCATGCATCAATTTGACAAAATCATTTGTATACTTGTGCGTTTTTGTGGTTTTTTTTGGGGGAGGTTTGTCATGGACCATGGTAGGGGTGTGTGTTTGGAGAGAGGTGATGGTGCTCGTTGGTTTCAGCTTTGCTGCACAAATGCTCCTTACCCTGCACCTGACCATATGACCAGGCCTTTGGGCCTGGCATAACTGTGATTGTGTACTTGCTGGATTTACTCGTCATCAGCAGCAACATCTGTGAGTTGTAAAGCAGCTCTTGGTAACTGACAACTTGTGTATCCAGTGGCAGATTGTCTTGCCTGGTAGGTTACTGCAGCAACTTGTTCAGTTCAATTTCCTTGAGGCATTTCTCTTCTAGAGATGTATGTGCACATGTGCTCATGTGTGTGGGGGCAAAGTGCTCTTTTCTGCTTTAACATATCACCTTCTCATACTCAGTTATTTGCCAAGCAGTACCAGCCTGTGAAGCAGAAAGCTTTTGCCAGCCTACTCTTAAGTAAAGCAGAATTTGTTATTCCTCTTAACCTTCAACCCTTCACAATTGTGTAGACAATGCTCATGGTTAAATCTTGGTATCCTAAGGTCTTCCTATTTACCATTAAATGGTCTTTTATCCTAGCAGGATAGGTGCAGAGGTGCCAGAAGTCAAATGGTGTGAGCCAGGAGAAGATGCTGCATTGGAGGTACTTCTGGGAGACAAAAATGGATTCCTGACAAATCGAATCAGGAGGTATGCAGATGATCGCAATGATCCTTCTAAGCCCTCAGCTCTATCTGGGCTATCACCATACTTGCATTATGGACATATTTCTGCTCAACGTTGTGCTTTGGAGGGGAGAAAACTTAGGCCATCACACACAAAGGTTATTATCTTCAACTTGATGGATAACCTTCATAGAGTATTTTGCAACCTGTAGCTGTCGGGCTTGTCTTTCTTGCTCATTGTTGACCTTGCCAGGCATGCCAGCATCTTAGCGTATCAGCTTTATTTTATCTTGCGTAAAGGTGTAATGTGAATATAAGTAGCAAGTGCAACAAGTACACAGTCTTAGGCCTCATTGATGGGCAATTGCAAGCAGGCTTCATCAGTTCCTTTATGTTCTAACTGCTCCTGTATATACTGAAAGGATTCAGAGTTTCCTGCAAATGTGCTGTAAATTGTAAGGGAAGCTTTACATGTGGAGTCCTTCTGAGAGCCTCTTTTGAAGGGACATGGTCTGTGGTGACCTTGCATTGTAGTGAGGCAAATGTAAACACTATTCTCAAGCTTTCATTTTCCACTGGCTCAAAAATTGATGACTTCACCATTGGAATCAATGCTTTTGTAAATAATGATTTGAGTACATACAATTTGAGCATTGGAGCCGATGCTGTATACTGCTATTCAGGGAAGTGATAAAGCATGAATTCGCTCGCGCCCTTGTTCTATGTCTGAACACATGATACATCGAATGAACAAGGCCGTTTGAAAAGTTGAGTACCTGCAGGTTGCTAACCAATGTGTAGGAAAATGTGTACCCAGGCATGCTGCATGAGTGATGGCAGGCGTTGTGATCATGCTTCTGGAAATCAGCAAAGGGTTGAAATTTGAAAGCACACTTTGATCATTGGCCATAGCTGCAAGAACTGCCTTAACAGAATGATGGCTGTTAGAAGCTGTCAATCATAAACTAATCAAACCATAAACGAATTGGTTGTTTCTTTTTGTCAGTTATGGTCAGAAAAATCTGTTGCCGTAAATTTTGTGTTGTCAGTTTTTTGGAATGCCATCAGCTTCATAGGCAGCTGGATGTTCATTTCCTTTCTAACCAAATTACAACAGAAGTGTTTCTGGTATTCCTCGGGCTAGAATTGGGTACACTGTCTTCTTGCATCAGCTTCTTTGGATAACATTAACATAAGAACAAAATTGTTTTCAGGCAATCGATGCATTCTTGGAGGAGCTGATTATAAGAAGAGAACTGGCAGATAATTTTTGTTTTTATCAGCCTCTTTACGACTCAATTCAAGGTGCTGCTGACTGGGCTCACCAGACCCTCATGGAGCATGCCTCAGATAAGCGAGAACATGTCTACACGTGAGTGAAGCATACCTATGTTCTAGTGTTGTATTTGCAGTATATTGAATCAAAGGCTCATTCTTGATTGCTCCAACAAACACGTTAACATGCCAAGGCTATGAAGAAACAACTGACAATTGGAATTTAGATCCATACTCTAGCTGCCTTGATACTATATGCTGTACATCAAAACTGGCAGATTCTATGTGCAGGAGGAGGCAACGCACATGGGCCCCATTAATCCCACCATCCTGATGAGGGTTGGTGTGTGGTACTCCAGCACAATCCTTTTGGATAGTCTTTGAACTGCGATAGTAAACATAGGTAAAACGAATATAATACACAGCAGTGTAGAGACAGGGATTTACAGTGACTTATTCCGACATCACAAATTAAAATATTTTGCACTTTGACACTAAACTTAACACTTCCCTTTTACCTCGTCTGTCTTTAGTGGTTTTAATAGCCGGCTTTATATGTGAATGGTTGCGCAATGACAGTGGGCTTCATTTTTGATGTCCCTCAGTTCTATTAAAGCTTATGATATGTTTTGAATGGGTGGGGATGTCGCGGACATTGGTTGGGTTTAGTCTAAGTCATGTAACTTTACTTGGAATATAATACAGCATGATAAATGAATCACAAAACGTTTTAAAAGAGGTATGACAGAAATAATGTTGGTAAGTCAAAAATAATCCAGTGACAAATTACAAGCGAGATATTTAAGATTTTCTCATCATACTATATCATCATTCCCACTTTTAAGTTCACGTCCATTTGTTTTGGCCTGATCTGGTCAACTGTGTGGTCCGCTTCAACTGCTGCAACTTTATTTTGCAGCAGATCTTGGCATTGGTAAATAGTATTATTACCATCCTTTGTGTTCTCATTAGCCAGTTTATCTTTGTCACAAATCAGGCAAGAAGAATTAGAGAAGGCAAAAACACATGATGAGGTAAGATGCTTTGGCAGATATTTCATTGCTTTGTTGCTCATTTCTCATTTAAGACACGTGTCATATGTTTCTTTGTTGGCATTGTAACAGCTCTGGAACGCTTCTCAACTGGAGATGGTGCACCTTGGGAAAATGCATGGATATATGCGGTAAATGACTGTCCATGTTGATAAAAATTCCTGTAACATTCAGAATGTTGATGTTAGTGATGGTCTGTACACATATCTACACCCATGTTCAAATGCCATTTTGCATGCTTATACGCGTGGTAGTTCATTTTCTTCATTCTTCTTTTTGCATGAGCTTTCTTATTTTTTAGTAATCAGTAGGGAGTTGATTGTATCTGCTGAGTGTCCGTAATCCTTTCGTGAGAGATGCTGTGTTTTGATTGAAGGAAGCCTAACCTTTTATCTTACTTTGTATCTCCTGCTGTAAACAAGGACTATCTATTTAATGAAGTGGGTAACCCACAAGTTTTTTGAGAGCCAGACGTTGAGTTTAAGAAAGTGGCCCTTAATAACAGTAATTGGGTCTCCCACATGGCAATGACACTGATCAACCTGAGAAAATTTGTAATGATGTTATATGGGGATTCTACCTCAGCATTTCACGTGGTTGCTTTCTTTGCACCATTAATCTGAGTATGTGCAACAAACAGCATTGACCTTCGAAAATGTCCATGAACTCATTTTCTAGGATGTACTGGGCAAAGAAAATTCTGGAGTGGACAAGAGGACCTGAAGATGCACTTGCTGTGGCTATTTATCTGAACGACAAGGTTCACTTTAATTGTGGCATATTCTTTTGGAAATTATGCCAACTTTATATAAATCTGTGTGTGTGATTTGATTACAGTATGAACTTGATGGAAGAGACCCAAATGGATATGTTGGCTGCATGTGGTCAATCTGTGGTATACATGACCAGGTATAAGCTGATTATATAAATCTCCATGTACCCTTCTTCCATCTCTGGTTAATGTTTTGGTTTAACTTTGGTTAGGTTTCTCAGGGATGGGCAGAGCGTCCGGTCTTTGGGAAGATACGCTACATGAATTATAATGGATGCAAGAGAAAATTCAATGTAGATGGATACATTGCATATGTCAAACGGTCAGTGGCTGAACTGAAGAAAAAGGGGAGAGAAGAATGTGACTCCAAAATCAATTTGTGAAGGTAGACTGTGACTTTGCAGGTCTTTGATCATGCTACTTGAGAAGTGCTGATTGGATTTCTTTTTAAGTGGGAAGGGATGAGAGAACAGGAGCATTTCAGGGAAGGCCACCATATAGAAAAGATGCATTGGCCTATGCCCAGATCTTTCTTTCTTTTGGAGACTTTGTGAGGTATTAGGAAAATGGTGGAAAGGACATGATTATTTCTGGAAGGGAAAAGCGCCACATTGTCTCCTGTATTCTATTACACTTAGTAAATTCAATGCCCTTGACAAACCTGTATAAAGTTACAATCAAGCAGTTTCATTTGAATGGGACCAATCCCATGGACATGAGCTCACAGGAAATGCTCAGCATAATTGAAACACCCTATTATGTTATTCCACTTGCTGCTAAGCAGATGGATCATTCATCTACCTGTGCATTTCTTTATGTCAGGAGCTGAAAGCTTGATCTGTTTGATTCAACAAATTTGGTGCAGCCCTATATTTTCTCCTTGCCTCAATGCTTGGTCATCGTCAGCACTTCTTCTAAACAGCTATAATTAAGGTATGTTATGGGAGTAAAATGTTGTCTGCAAAGAGGTTTTCATTTTCTGAATAGGACTTTGTAGTACTGCCAATATCACGTTCCATATTTGAAGCTTCCTTGCAAGCTTTGGATATCTATTTATTGGTGCCACCCCATTTTCAAAAGCTCTTCTGAAGAGCCATATGACCTGGTTGAGGCTTGGGTCCCCTTTACTATTAACTTTGCTGCAGAATTGTGTCCCTGTCAATTTGTCTTTCCAGACAGAAGTCAGCCACTGTACTGCCTTTGACACTGGTACCCTGACCTGGATAGCATTGCACAAAAGGACATCCTAGCATGTTAGCTCAGGCCATTGTTTGCCAACCAAAATCTTATTATGCCAGTCCATGTTGGCTGTGTCCCATCTCTTGGCTAGTTGTAAAACTAGCATGTTTGCCTTATTCTTCAATCTTTCTAAGCCTATCCCTCCTTCCACCTTGGGTGCTGTAACTAGCACCCATGCCACTGCAGATCATTGACGGTGGTCCACTTGTATCTGTAGGAAATTCCTAAGCACCTTCTCAACATCTTCCCAATGAGCATAGCTAAAGGCAAACATGACCGCTCCAAAACCAATCATTGACATCATCATTGAAGTCAGGATTATCAGCTTGTACAGTAGGCCCCATGGCTGCACTCGTGGGTCATGGTGAGGGTTCTGCTCTTGAACCATTCAAATAGTTGGCTTTATTGTAGGTAATAGGTTTTTGTCTTTTTGTGGCTAAGTAGCAAGCCCAATAACTCAGCAAAGTTTTGAAAGGCATGCACGAGAGTTTCAAGCTCCTTTGGGTTAACTTTGATTAAGTTTGAATTGTTATTAGTCACACATTCTGACACCATTACCTCCCCATCTGGCAGTCGGCAGCCCACGGATTGCTCCTCTTGGGACTGGCTAATCTAGCTTCCCGAGTAAAGGCGATATTTTTCAAGTAGTGTGTTTTTTTGTTTATAGCTTGTGGGATGTAGGTGTTTGTTCATTTTTCTTTGGCTTGATTTAGATCATAATTTTGTTGAAGATTCAAATGCTTTGGGATGTTGCAAGAGATACAAAGTTGTTTGGGGTAGTCAAATTGCTGTAGCAGTAGGAGTGTGCAGACTTCATGGCCAATAGCAAGCTAAGTAGAGAAAGGGGTTCATCTTGGCAGTAATACAGTTTAGGGATACTCTTATTATTGCTCTTCATGATGTGCCTAATGATGAGGTTGTGCATCACCTCTTGCAAGAGATTGAGATGTTCTTGGAAAAACAAGAGGAGTTGAGAATTTTGGATGCAATAATTCAACCTCAAATAGAATGATTTAGAGAAAGCACCCATTGAGCTCATCAAAGCCCTGTGGGAGAAACTGAAATCTATCTATCAGCCAAGTTTTCCCTACATTTGAAAAAACACTAGTTGGGTACCCAAGCATATCAAGGCTGCGACAACCTACAATCCCTACAAGAGAAAACAAGCAATCCCATCAAAACTACAAAAAATTCTCTAATGGATTCGTGGTATAGTTACGTAAAGTTGTGGTGGGTGCCTAAAGCCCTCTTGCATGCTCAAAACTACTATGCTAGAAATAAATGGGTTTAGATACCAAGGCCTCGAAAGTCGACTTCTATTGCACCAGTGCAAGTGGCAATAATGAGAGGAAAAGGAACACTGTAGATATGAGAAGCACCATACGTAAGCCAACAAAGGGAACCATGATGTGGACAACAAAGTAACATGTGGTTGTTCACGTGAAGAAAACATCAATACCAACGAACAAACACTCATAACAATAATTAAAATATGACCATTTGTTGTAAAAAATTGATGCCATGATGAGCATGTAGCATACACCTATGACTTAATTGATATAGAAGCCCTATCCAAAGATCAAGCTCAAATACTAATTGCTTTGTCGATGATATTTTAAGAATGTGACCATGTGGTGGTGAATAAGATTAAATAAAACTTGTTAGAATCTTTGGCTCAAATAATTGGTTCACCATCATACCACATCAAGCTAGCATGGAGGAGATCTAGCTTACAGTGGAAGGTTGAGATTAAATGTCTATTCTTGACGGAGTGGTATATTATGCGAGCTTCCATTGAGTAGTCAGAAGTCTCATATTGACTAATGCCAAACCATGTAAGGCCATAAAGATTTTTGTGTAATCTACTTATCTAGCCCCCATGTTCCTCAAAGTAAGGGAACATATTTTTCTTAGTTGACCTATTGAAGCACCATTCTCTACTCAATAAAGCCTTGACCAAAGGTGAATGACATGTAGCTAGTAGTTTAGGAATAGGAGATATATTTTTCTTAGTTGCCCAATTGAAGCACCATTCTCTACTCAATAAAGTTTTGACCAAAGAGGAATGACATGTAGCTTGTAGGCTAGGAATAGGAGATATAGTTTCTTATATGACATGTTGTATCACATATGTAGCCACGTTAATCATTATACATGTTCCATGTAAATTTGAAAGGCGAAAGAAGGCAAAGAATTGAAAGGTTTTAAAAAGCGAAAGTGAAGATGAGCATATCAAGTGCGGTGATACACAACATTAATTTTGTCCAGTGCTTCTAATTTTATGAAAAATCATTTTGATGTAACTATGAGAGCTAGGCTCACTCTTGCACAAATTGTAGGAATATTTGAAGTCAAAATGTTACTTGAAACGACTTGATAGTTGTGGTAATGGTATTTCCATTCACCACAGATTAGGATGGTCTAGGTATTCTAGGTCGTTGCATGAAAGCGAAAAGCTAAACTTGAGCAAGAGAGAGGAGGGATGTCTAACTTTGGGAGAGGCCTCTCATTTTGAAAAACCATATGTATAAAAAACTTTTGAAAAACCATATGTATAAAAAACAAAAAGTGAATGGATAAGCTCATTCTAGTGTGTGCAAACTTGACATAGCTTTTTGCTTCTTAGGTTGGGTTCAAATGAAGGCGGCAACACTGCAAAACATGACCAACCTTTCGCCTCCTTTTAGCTTGTGTGGAGAGAGAGAGAGTGAGAAAAAAAAGAGAGGAAGAGAAATTTAGGGAGAGTGAAAAATGAGTTGGAAAGGCTCTTCTCCTCTTCATCATCATCATCATCATCATCATCTTTTTCTCCATTCCTTTTGACACATGGGGCTCCTACGGATCAGATGAAAGTGATGGAAAGAGAGCATGCTTGAGGAACAACATTTGAATCATGGTGCCACTGATGCATCTTTGAGCCTTGACTACAACGAAAAGATGAGTTAGTGAGTTCACTACAATGGTCGTCGTTTGATGTATAATGCTTTTGCAGTTGAGAGATGGAGTAGATTCAATTGTTAGATAAGAGATAGCCATAACCACCTTGGTTGAAGCACATCAGCATTCCATGAAGGCTTGCATTGCTCGGGAAGCTTTGTGAAAGTGGCAATATTAACATTTTGGTTCTGTTGTTGAGACCAACGGAATCGATGGGCGATGGGCGCACTGCACACTCTTTGCTGTATGATGAAATAGGAGCTCGCACTCTAAAACATCAGCCGGACTAGCTAAGGTGCAGCGGATCCAGAGGAGATCGAGAGTTGGATAGGGTAAGATCGGAAAAATTCAAGAAGATTATACCACTCTCTGTTGCTCTCTTAAGTTTGTTTAGGTGCACAAAAAGAGAGAGAGAGGGAGAGAGAGGAAAGTGCCAGGGGCCTACGTTGAATTGATTATGGTTTTCTGAAGAGTCTGTGATCTTTGCCCTTTTGTGGGTCTTGCTTTTCTGGTGGATTCTGGACGAGACAGGGAAGAAGAAGAGGAGGTTGAAGAGGGAAGAATGACAGGGGAGAGGAGTTGCAAAGGAGGAGCTTGTGGCGATCGAGAGCGGGGAAGGATGAGAGAAGACAGAGAAGAGAAGGAGCTCGGAGGCTTGTGGAGGAAGGAGATGTGAGTCAGAGTCGAGCCCAAGCGATGAACGGCGCCATCTCTCGCTCTTTAAAACATTGCCCTCTAGTGGGCATATTAATCATTGTGGTCACGAGGTGTGTCAACACATGCCTTGCCTTCCCCTCCGGTAGTTGTGACCAACATTAAGGCTCATCTAGACATGCATGCACGCTCACTTGGACAGGCACATAAGCCTCTATATCATCACACCAACTCACTAGGGGCCCAAGACAATCATATTTGGATGGCTTGCTAACACCCTTGACCATAATTTCTCTTGGACCCTTGTACTCGGACAGCCCTTACCCATCTTGTTTGCGCACACCAACCCATTGTCCATTTGGACATCCACCCCATTTGCCCACACTAAGTCCAACCAAGCACTCCATCAACCTAACATTGTTCCTTAGAAATAGCAACACTAGCTTTGGTTCAAAGGAAGCTGCGACCTCCTTGCACAAGGACCCTTAGGGTGTTGAAGTTCTTGTGTGCCTTAAGGCCATGCTAGAACCATCCTTGCATTAGATTAAGAAACCCTATGCATCAAGTCACAATACACTGGCCTTGTGGAGCAACCTTACCTTCATCGAGAAGCATCACAACTTGATCCTTCCTAAGTGCTACACATATCTCCTAATGGTTTTGTGACTCTGCCTAGGTACATGGACACACCTCTATCCCATGGAGTATGGTGTGCCATTGGTTAGCTCCACAACATCAATTATAGAGACCAATCACCATGGATGAATTTCCCTTACCCCAAAGGACCAAGTTTGTGAGCTTTCCTAGCTTGAGCCAAAGACTAAAGAGTACGGCATATGCAGATATTCAGTGTACGACGAGATTTAATGACTCTTCCACTATTTGTTTTGATATGGATTTGGACCACTATCTAGCATGATCGACTTCCTAGCTCAACTTTACCTTGGACTCTTGCTTTTGGAGCTACATCCACATAGAGATCACCTCTTACCATCTTGAGGGAGGTATCTTGAGTGGCCATGACAATGCACCCTCACCGACTTTTTCAAAGCTATGGCTATACCTAATACCTCAAAGCATAACTCGGACCAAGTGGTGATAAGTCTCATGAGAAGATTTTGGTATGCATGATCTACAGCTACTAGTAGTAATTTATGCTCTCAAGTTGTGGAGACATTATTTACTTGGAAATAAGCTTTCTCTAGTCACCAGCCCCACGAGAGTCTTATGTGGATCTTTACGTAGCGAGATCTAAACACTAGTCCATGCTATTATCCCCTCCTTTAGTGGCAAGTTTCACGAGGAATGGTAAGATTTCTTAGTAAGGCCCTTGGCTTCATTGGATGTCGTTGATGAAACTCCTTTACTTCATCAAAAAGTGCTCATAAAGGATGGGAGGCTAATTCTCATGTTCACTCACTAGCATCATAGCCCTTCCAATAAACGAGGTATTCAAGCATTTCACAAGAGATTCTATAATCAAGGATAGTCTCAAACTTCATACTCTAGGTTACCTTTGATTTCAACAGGTGGTGGTGGTTGTAAGTTTCTTCCCCTTATTGAGGATGTATGGTAAGGCTTCAAGATTGAGACATGGAATACTGAGTGAATTCTCATGGATTGTGGTAAATTGGAGCCGATATGTGACTATATTCAATTGGCCATGGATTGTGGTAAACTCAATGAATTCTCATGGATTGTGTTAAATTGGAGCCGATAAGTGACTATATTCACTTGGCCATGGATTGTGGTAAACTCAATGAATTCTCATGAATACTTAGTGAATTCTCATGGATTATGTTAAACTGGAGCCGATAAGTGACTATATTCCCTTGGCCAATGACCTTGAATGGCCCAAGTATTTGATAATCCAACTTTTGAGAAGGGCGAGAAGAACATAAGTCTTATTGTAAAAGAGAAACTCGATCTTCGATCTTCGATGTTGTAAGTTGGATGTTGCATAGTAAAGATGGGAGGCTGATTCCCATGTTCACTCACTAGTATCATAGCTCTTCCAATAAACAAGGTATTCAGGCCTTTTATGAGAGATTCTAGAATCAAGGATAGTCTCAAACCTCGTGCTCCTTTGATTTCAATAGGTGGTGGTGATTATAAGTTCCTTCCCCTTATTGAGGATGTATAGTAAGGCTTCAAGATCGAGACATGGAATACTTAGTGAATTCTCATGGATTGTGGTAATGTGGAGCGAATAAATGACTAGATTCACTTGGCCAATGATCTTGAATGGCCCAAGTCTTTGATAATCCAAGTTTTTGTAAAAGAGAAACTTGATCTTCGATCTTTGATGTTGTAAGTTGGATGTTGCATTTGTTGTTGATCGGCATTGTCTTTATAATTTCCTGGGCTTGTTGTCTACGCGACTTTAACTCCTATGGAACTTTGACAAGTGTTCAACTAGATTCATAGCTATTGGATTTTGTCTCTCTTCTATCATGTATGCATGCTCTCTCTCTCTCTCTCTCTCTGTGTTCCTCCCCCTCCGTCCCTTCCTCTCTCTCTCTCTCTCTCTCTCTCTCTCTCTCTCTCTCTCTCTCTCTCTTTCTCTATATCTTTGTATTCATAGGTCAATACAAGTTGAAGCATTGTTCTCCTTGCTCTGAGTGCTCTCTTTGAAAGCATTCTCTTTAAGATATCTCTTAGCTCCCTGCCATCCTCTCTCTCTCTCTCTCTCTCTCTCTCTCTCTCTCTCTCTCTCTCTCTCTCTCTCTCTCTCTCTCTCTCTCTCTCTCTCTCTCTCACACACACACACACACACACACACACACACAACCCCCCCGTGGAAGCCTAACATATGAGAAGGCTATGGAAGCACCACAAGTCACTCAATTTGTGTGTGTATGTGTGTGTGTTGTAGTTCTTGGATATGCTATTTTGACTCCTCTTGTTTTTCCTCCTTGGGGTACAATTGCTTCGTAATGCATAGACAATATTGTTGTAAATTAGTGCAAGATGTTTTCATGTTTCTATGAAAAGGGAGCATCTACTTATGATCTATCTTGTTGGTATTGTAGGAAAATCCCTTGCAACAATGGAACTCTCCATGATCTCTCCATCACTAAATATAGAGGCTAAGAGTACACTAAAACAAAGAGGGAATATTGGGCTTCAAAAAAGCAAAAGCAATGAGTGGAAATGGTGAACTCTTGGATGGAATGCAATAATTAATAAATGCAAGATATGTTAATCCATGGTAAGACACAAAAGCAATGAGTGGAAATGGTGAACTCTTGGATGGAATGCAATAATTAATAAATGCAAGATATGTTAATCCATGGTAAGACACTTTGAAAAATTAACCATTGGAATGGATGCATGTACTAGGAAGGAAATCTTTGATGAAGTTCTTTAGCATCCTTGCTTGCATCCAATGTAGTGTAAGTCCAAAGAGTTGAAAGCAATTATGTCGAGAAACATGTGCAACACTTTGAATCATGTGAAGATCCTAAGATCTTCAAATGAGATTTTTGTAAAGAATTTAGTGTTGTTGATGTTGATAAATGGAGAAAATGGGGGAAAAGCATTGACATCAACATACCACAAGCTACCAAGCTTATGAGAATTGACAAAAGAAACCTATATATAGTCAAATATCACTTGGCAATGGCAAGTGAAGTTGATGGTTTGTTCCTTGGATTTACACGTTGTAGACAAGATGGACAGAGAATCCACATCTCGCAAATTGTGAAAGACTTAAGTCTTTCAGTTTTGGATGAATGAGACAAGGGTGTTCCCCAACAAAAACCATATTTGTAGTAAACTAGTACTACAACTTGGTTTGGGTGTCTTGCACTACTTGCTAGTCATATTACAAAGTGAGGTAGTTTTAAAATATTTATTATACTAGTATCTAGCAATGCCAAATCTAATTTCTAAGTCAGTATGTCTTTGTTTTTGAAGTATTGATGTTGGTGAATGGTGAAAACAGGGCAAAGCTCTAACATGAGTATAGTGCAAGATTGTAAGCTTGTAGGATGCAACTTACATAAGCCAAACATCACAGAGCAATGGCAAGTGAAGCTAAGAGTTTGTTACTTACATTTGACAATTCAATATATTAGTCTATAAGAATTTTACATTGCATAGTCAATGCATCATTCCAAGGCTCTTTGTAGCCATGAAATGGACAATGAGACTGAAGAGGCGATCAATCGCCACCAAGATCCACGGACTGCTTATTGTTTCAGTAGTGAGCTTACCTCCGTGCCCGATCGAGTTGCCTCCTTTCCCGAGCACTTTGGTAGCTCCACGATTCAAGTGCAAGCTTCAAGCAAGCTCTATCCTCAAGCTCCACGCTCCGAGAGCTCCATTGCTGCGAGCAAAAGAAGAGAAGAGAAGAGAAGAAGAGAGGAGAAGATGGAGAGCTTCTTCTCCACAGTCCCTCACCCTCACACTTTCACACTCCCTCTCTCAAGTACAAGCTCAAGCAAGCAAGAACAATTAGAATAAGAAGAAGAAGAAAAAGAGAGCTACTTTTGGCCACACACAAGAATGAGCTTCTCATTCACTCTTCAACTTTATATAAAAAACCTTAAATCCCTTTTGGGCGGTCATCCCCTTATTTCCTTTTTTACATGGCCGACCGTAGCCTAGACCCTTTTTTCCATTGTCCTTCTATCTTCTTAGCTTCCTTCTTACCGCCCATTTACTTTTATAATTTGCATGGGTGAGAGCTTGACGCTCTTAAAATAAATCATGGTGCACCTTGCGCTCTTTTGCAAAAGTGTTGACATGCACTTTTTCATGTGCACCTTTCTCCTTGATTTAGGACTTTTTTGCACTTATTGTGTTTTTAGATTTTTCTTGGCGCGCATTCATCTTCCGTTTCACTTTTGCCTTGGCCTTGTCTTCTGCTTTAGATTTTGTGGATTTTCCACCTTGTTCGTTTGAGTGTTCGTCTGAGAATTAACATTATCTCCCTTCTAAACGAGTGCTAGTCCCATGGCACTCACCGTTGTAGGTAGCAGGCTTGGGCATACACCGAAGGCGTGGATGGAAGGGACTATTGTGGTTTGCCTTGGAGGAGTTTTGGTGGTGGTGCAGATGAAGATTATTGGTGGCACTTTGTTGGTCTGATTGGTTGGTGATAGGGTTGTTGAAGTTGGTGATAGGGCTAGTTTTTGTTGAGAGTTGCACTCATGGGTTGGCACATGTGTTGAGGTTCTGGGAATTCAGCGGGAGACGACTCTTTGGTGGACTTGCATGATGATAAAGGACAAGAGTTCAGAGTTGAGTGTTGATGAAGAGCTGATGATACTTTCGTTGGAGTCTTCAATACCTGCAATTGAAAAACCTCTCATATGTGGTCTCTCCCTGGGGGTAGTGGTAGTCTTCTTATTGTGCACAAGATATAGTCTGATTAGTTTGGGTGACAAGTCGAACTCTAAGCAAGCTGAAAGTATTGTCATGTACTTGAGAACCCAAACTGTGTATAGAGTATGGCTTAGATAGTATTTAAGTGCTTCTGCATACTTAAATTTTACGTAGTTAGAAGACTGTTGGTCTGGTGTCTCATAGCAACGTGTGGATGAAGCAAGGGTTTAGGGGGGTGGAAAAAGTTGTCAATGTTGAGAAGTACACATGAAGGTGTACGAGATATCATTTGTGTTGTGACAAAACAATGTAGCATAATTGAATTCATTGATACCTTAACTTTTGGTAGCTGATAGCTACTTGTATTGCTCGGCGAGTACAGTGTACTTTCCATGGTCATTCACACGTTGCTTACCACGATCGATTGTAATGGTACTGAAGTGGACTGCAAAAAAGAAATCCTGCAAATGGGTCAGCATGATAGGTCTAACCATAGGCGAGACAAGCTCCCTAGGTATGTCATGCCCTTGATGTGCCATGAACAATTGTGGGGGATGTGAAAAGGGCTAAGAGACTAGGAACGGAGCCAGCCAACCAAGGTCACTGGACGCACCTAATTTGAGGACCCCTAGGTGTTGTGCTGTGATTGTGAGTGCTTTTTGTTTTTCTTTCTTTCTTTTCTTTTATTGTCTTTTTTTTGTATGAATACAAGCATTGCAATACATTGAGGCAATTAGCTTTCATTTATACTGGAAAATATCGAGATTCAAAGGCTGTGAAAATGGATATTACAACGATGATTGTGTTACTAGCCTCGTTGCTAGGGGAACAGTTGTTGAGATGGGGAGATACACTTGAGATTTTGCAAAATCTCTTTGTAACATGCGACATCGGTACAATTGAGGTAGCAACTGTCGTGAGCCAAATGTAGAGTTTGACCCAGAAAGAGAGAGTAGTCAATGACTATGCTTCGGGCCATGCGATGCGGGTGGTCTGTAAGGGTGGTTTTCGCTTTTGACAGTGAGGCTTCTGTCATGGCTCTTTGTTCTTGGTATTTCTGTTGCTTTTTATGTAATGGCTCTTTGTGGGGTTGGTGGTCTTGTGGTATCTTGGACATTGAACTCTTTCGTATAGAGACCGGTGTCGTCCTGCATCCACTTGACAACTCGTGAGAGTACATGCAAGTCATATGCTTCAACTATAATGAACATGTGCATGCAAAGAGACATCACTTATCTGAATCCCATGGTGTTGACTTAGATGCATATTGCATGTGCATGATTATCCTTAAGAAAATAAAATAAAATTAAAGACATGAAATATATTAAAAGTAGATAGGGAAAGTTTTTATAGTTGGAGAATCTGCCTCTTTTAAGCATCTAACGACAAAAAGTCATGGCTAGATAGCACTTGATAAGCATCTTATACAAAATAGGGGCTATCCTATTTGTATGAAGTGGGATGAGTCCGGGTGACCAAACCACTAGGGTGTTGCTAGTGGGGAGCTCCTATCAAGATGACGGGCAGGGGAGACATCAGCTGGGACCCAAATGGTGTAGTCCTTGGCTGCTGCCGTAGCAAGAATACTTTGGAATAGTTCATCAATTTCATTCTTGATTCTAACTTTTTTTTCCTCTTTTGAGCACTTGGTGCTCGAGTGTCTGGGGAGGGCCTGCACGTTAGGGGTCGCTATTCCCCGGGCATTCCCTTGAGCCTTCCTCTTTAGGGCTTGGGGAAGTGTTCAGCCTGCATCCTGGTGTCGCTTTGGGCCTCATCTTGGCACATACCTCTTTAGGGTGGGTACGTAGCGTTCTGGTGGTGGAGCTTGTGTCATATGCTCCCTTCTACGGAGGAGATCTTCTTTGCAAGCCAGTTGCATGGGGTGCTCCATGTCTGGTTACTGTGGAGGAGCCTGCAAAATGTAAACCAAGGGTTAAGCCTTGAGGCAGGACAGAGCTACTCGTATGAAAGGGATTAAATAGCGGATTATCAAGGGCATATGACAAGGAGGGGTGAGGAGAGACATGCAGTAGTTGTTGTAGAGGGACAACCCCTGTGATGACATTCGTCTTGCTTCAAAGGTGGGGCAGATTCCGGCTAGTAGCAGATCTTTGCTTATGTCAAGTTGCGATGGAATGGAGCAGGGCTCGTCCCTAGAAGGAGGGGACGACGCCTCATTTACACCCTCAGAGGTGTTGGCCAATGGTAGCAATGAGGGCAAGCCCTCCACCTGGAAGCGAAAATGGTCATGAGTTCTAGACACATGGTGAGGGGAGGACCCGAGAAGCTCAGCCTGTCAAACCCAAACTTTTCTTCCTGCGCTTGACTATCATTGCTTGTGTGTGTTGGTATTATTCATACACAGTCACAAAACTCATTGTTTATTTATGTACAATTTATACATCCATGTCACTTCGTGAGGATAAAAACCACTTGTAGAACTTAGGATTGTACTGGAGTGTGGCACATGCATCCAGTACTCGTGGCAGCTTACTCAATAACAATATATATTTTGCAACATTGAGTAACATGGTACCTTGTTCGAGTCTACTCGCAACATGTAGCTTCTCCTCAGCGAGAATCTTATCAACCAGAGAGTTTTCTTGGTTAATTCCAGCTAAGTCCATACCTCGAATGGTAATTAGTACTCGAAAGGAAGTTGGCACCACATAGACTGGATCGCTCCTCTAAGAGGTCATAATCTGGGCTCCAAGTTCGGCCATTGTAGCACGATTTTCAAATCAACATTTTTCAAACTGACTTCGACCTTCTGATTGTCGCTTTAATTG
The DNA here is from genome assembly GCF_053477565.2 of Lygodium microphyllum. Lineage (NCBI taxonomy): Eukaryota > Viridiplantae > Streptophyta > Polypodiopsida > Schizaeales > Lygodiaceae > Lygodium > Lygodium microphyllum. The sequence continues at coordinate 96,646,264 of NC_141142.1, forward strand.
CTCTATCTCTAAGAGATCTGGTTGGCAAAGCACATAGTTGAATGTCACCATTAAGCGTAAGTCGTGGGCTTCCTCATCAGAGATGAATTGCATGCATTTATGTAGGAGCGTGTCATAGTGCTCGTCAAGATATTCTTGCTCTTCCTAGGATAGAGGATATGGCAAGTATTCCTCAAGTTGCTCCCTAGGGAATATGCCCATGTCTGCAAGGATGTAGATACATACGAATATTTTGAGTTTAGCATCCAACTCAGCCAAGCACTGTGTGACACTTCTATGTTCTATGAAGGCTTGCTCAGTTGCTATCTCATGCAAGGTTTTGGGGGTTTCCCTAGGCTTTAGCGTAGCTGGGGGGGCTGAGGTCTAGATGAGCAAGATTGGTCAATGCTAGGATTGCTTATGTCCTCGGGGCTTTCATGTTTCTCTTGAGGCTTTACTGCTATTGTATCATGGTTCTCCTTAGATGTGACTGGTATACTTTTGTCATTTTATTGTGACAGTGTTGTATCCACTCTTGATTGGTCAATGCAAGTTCTGTTGTCAGTGGATTGAGGAGTTGCATGCAACCATTGATAGCAATGGTTGCTTTGATTTTTCAGAATACACGGATGTGCCTGAGATTTCACCACTATTAGGAGAGATGGCAATGGGTTCATTCGTGGATGATGGATTGGATGCTTTATTCCTCAGCTCTTTAGTGCTCTTGGTTTCAATCTTCTTGGGGTTTACAGCTACTAGCAACTACCGTTGTTTTCTTTGTTTTCTCCTCTTTTTCTTGGGCACTTGTGGTGTATCCTTTACGGACTCAGGACTTGAACTAGGTTAGATGCTGATGTGCTTGGTTGAGCCTCAACATTCTCTTTCTCTAGTGTGCCCTCATGGGACATAGCTGCGGCCTATTGAACAGCCTCGTGCGGTTGTGAGGGTACAATTGCCTCCCTTCTTGGAGAGTCTAGCTCTTCAGCTAATTCTCTTGCATTTAGCTCCTCATCTGATTGCATTGGCAGTTGCTCTTGGTCGGGTGTTTGCTCTAGGCTCTTGTCCTTACCCATTGTTAGAACATGCCTCCATTGCTTCTTATCAGTATAGATGTTGTGTTTAGTGCTGTTTTTCTTTTGCTCAGAAGGTTTGGGTGACTCTAGTATAGAACTAAGAGACAATTTGGGATTCTTGGCATGTAGGCTTGAATGGAACCAACTGAAGAAGTCAGGGTTGTATTGATGGGAAGCATAGAGATCTAGGATTGCAGGGTCTTGAGTGAGGTAGAAGACATATGTGCTAACATCAAGCACCATGCTCCCTACTCCTAGCTTGATAGCCACATGTAGATCCTCTTCTAGAAGCAGTTTATCGTCCAAGGGATGTTTTTGGACAGTGGCAGAAAATTGGACCTCATGGACCATTGCCAACACTCTTAATGAGGTTGGGGCAACATATGTGGGATCATGTGTTGATGTCCAAAGGGCTTTCCTTTGCTTAGCGAGTGTCGTTAGTCGGTGGCCAATTTTGGCTGCCAGGAGTGCCATTTTTGCACAAAGTTGCCTTGTCCTTTCCCTTTTCGTTTGATTGCTTCGAGCTTTTCCTTGTTTGTATCACATTGAGTAGTATAGAGTAAGGGTGTCAAGCACAATGCTCTATGTCCAATCGGACAAGGCTGTTGGTCCAATTGTGTGGTGCGAGCATTGCGATCGGATGGGTCGAGCGTTCGATTGGACGGGTTGTGTGTCCAAGTATGGGTTGTTTGATTTTCAAAATCAGATGACAGGGTGTTTGATTGGACCACGTAGGTTTGTCTAAGTGGTCTGCCGACTCTAGGAGTCGAACAGGTCACTCGGTCTGATTCTGGGAATCAGACACTATGGGGGGCATCTGATCCCATCGACCGCCGAAACGCATGTCGATCACTTATTTGCCCAAAAAATCTAAGATAGATGTCGCTAGTGGCTACCAGAACTTCCAGGAATCAAAGAGGGGTGTGGGCCAAGGGCATTCCACACCTGAATCTCACTGAAAGTCCTGATATGCTTCGATCAATCTGGTGTAGGCATGGACCTGCAAGCTCTCTCTCTCTCTCAAGCTCTCTTTAACCTTTTAAATGAAAAATAAGGTCTTTCTTGCCACTCCTGGCCTCTTATCGCCCTGCCCAGGTCTGCACTCACCTTAGTCTTGCTCCTTATACCAGCATTTTACCTAGAATTTCATTTTTTGTACTTCTTTTCCTTGTTTTAGCCTATTATACAACAACAAAAACCCTACTGTGTGCTCACACTGTTTTGCTCCTAACCTACCTAAATGCAAACAGAAATCATAAAGAAAATACCTACACTACTCCAACCTACTTTTCCAAATATGAAAAACCAAAAACCCACTTCCTAAGGAGATCGAATACCTCTTCAAACTCACTCGCTTCCTACCTATCTACCTGAAGTACCGGTTCGGGGAAAACCCTACTTCAATACTCAATTTGAAGCGCGCAAGCGCTCAAGGCTTGAATCCATTGGTCCTGGCAATGGAACCAAAATGTAGAGGTGATCAATCGCCAAGACCCACGGACCGCTTATTGTTTCAAGCGTTCCAAGCTGAGCACTAATGGTTACCTCTCACATAGCTGACGCGCTATCCATTCCTAGGAGTGTAGTGAGCTTACCTCCATGCCCGATTGAGTTGCCTCCTCTCCTGAGCACTCCGGTAGCTCCACGACCTAAGTGCAAGCTTCAAGCAAGCTCCATCCTCATGCTCCATGCTTCGAGCTCCATTGTTGCGAGTAAGAGAAGAGAAGAGGAAAGAAGAGAAGAAGAGAGGAGAAGATGGAGAGCTTGTCCTCCACGGTCCCTCACCCTCATGCACTCACTCCCTCTCACACTCTCACACTCCCTCTCTCAAGTACAAGCTCAAGCAAGCAAGAAGAAGAAGAGAGCTACTTTTGGCAACACACAAGAATGAGCTTCTCATTCACTTTTCAACTTTATATACAAAACCCTAAATCCCTTTTGGGCAGTCATCCCCTTATTTCCTTTTTTACATGGTTGGCCGTAGCCTAGGCCCTTTTTTCCATTGTCCTCCTATATTCTTAGCTTCCTTCCTACCGCCCATCTACTTTTACAATTTGCACGGGTGAGAGTCCGACGCTCTTAAAATAACAAAAGTGTTGACATGCACTTTTTCATGTGCACCTTTCTCCTTGATTTAGGACTTTTTTGCACTTATTGTGTTTCAAGATTCTTCTTGGTGCGCCTTCGTCTTCCGTTTCACTTTTGCCTTGGCCTTGTCTTCTATTTTGAATTTTTTGGATTTTCCACCTTGTTCGTTTGAGGATTAACAGGGACAAATAACAATACTCAGCATTTTCAACATTTTGTAGCTAGCATAGTCACCAAATGGTGTACTGTTATGGGCCATGACCAGTTGAATAGATGGTCTAATAGGAAGGATAATAATTTTTGTTTTGAAAAAACTCGTAGTTATCTCCATAAATTAGAGACGTGCTATTGCCATCTCTATCTCACATACTAGATTGTCATGTTGACCTTGTAATGAAAATGCCATAGCATACTTTACAACTAATAAAGTTTATGACCATTAAAGAATAAATTTTATCACTAGCTAGAAATTAAGATTGCAAACCTATAGCTATACCATCTCTTCATTGCTAAATCAATTGATGTCAAGTATATTTGTAACCTTGACACCATGTCTCTTAGGGATTCCTTTTTGATGGTGATCATCGCCTTAAGCTTTGCAATTTTGACATCATTTAGCACAAACCTAGATTTGTGCATTTGAAGCTCCTACATATCCTTTTTAATGTTCTTGATTATCTTCATAGTTCCATGCATCAAGCCAACTTGCTTGTCTCTGTGAGTTTTTTATGCTTCAAGAGTATTTTTTACTACACCAATGTACTGGTGCTTTGTATCAAGCTTCACATCAGTTGTAGCCCTCATATTAGAAACTATGGCTATATCAATAATTGATGTGGAATGGGCAGTCAAGGAGATACTCCAAATAGACCCAAAAGCCTACTTGTTCAGAGACTCTATAGCATCCCCTTAAACATGTGTGCACCAAAGTGTATAGGATGGGTCACAAGTTGTGCCAATTGATTGTATCATTGTAAAGAGATGGATTTTCAACAAAGGATTTCTCTCCAACTACTAGTTGGGTCCATTTGTCAACCTCCACTTCTCGAATTTCTTATTGAGTTTGTTTTGCTATCGTATCATCTTGACTATGCCCTCTACAAAATTGGCCCATGCCATAAGAGGGCTATCATATCTTCCTTTGCATTTCTACCAACATGAATCCACATGTGAAATGCAGGCTCACCTCATTGTTCGAGGTGCTTCCTAATATACTTATGCTATAAAATAATGCACTCAAATAATTTTAGCCTTAAGGCCCTCAAGTGAACCTTCTCCATTTGATGCTATTTATGTAGGAAGACTACCAACCATTCTAGTTCACAAAATCATCATCATAAATAAGTTTGGGATCCTATCCAACAACCTATCTTGGCCCATATTCGATTTGAAGTCTTCATTTGTAAGACAAAATTTGGTTTGAATTGGAAACACTACTCATGGTGCTAACCACCTACGTGGAAGGTACCTAAAAATCTTTTCCAAAATGGGGTTGTAATTGTATAAGTAGGACCCCAATATTCAATTGAATAAATTAGAAAAGAGTAGTCAATCTTTGTGATTGATTTAAAATAGTTATGCTAAGGTGAATTTATAGTTACTAAAATGTCTTTAATGGATTGTTTGGATTAGGTTAGCCAATGTTTGCTATGGTTGTGATCTCATACAAACAAATGGTGATGGTATTTTCCATACAAATGCTATAGGACTTTGTGAGGATGGATATCCCCAAGCATCCTATAGGGTTCCTTGACTAGGAACTAGTTTCTAGATGCTAGGATTAGGCCCATTGTTGAGAGGTCTCTCTATAGGAGTGTTCGCTTTACTGAAGGTTGCAATGGCCAGTGGGGCTTTGGTTAGTAAATAGCGAATTCTAACAAAGGAGGTGGCATCCTATAAGCTTGATGGATTCCAAAAGTTCTGCATACTAGATGGGAGGTGATTTGGTGGGTTGCGATTATGGGATAGTCGGTTTCTACTGCCCCATCTAGAATGGGTAGAGTTTTGCAATCATGGATCAAATGTTTTGTATGTCTCAATTGGAATTAAGGTTACTTGTTTGGAAAATACTATTTAGTAACATTTGTGTTAGTGCTTAAGATATGTGAAGGAAATAGTGTCAACAAGTATAATCAAGGAAGCTAATTTTATATGCCTCACTTAAGTATGATAGGTAATTATAGAAAACTAAAGAATGTCTCATGTAGAGGGCTTGCAATGAGAATACCCTATGGTAGGGTGGACTAGACTTAGATAGGATAGATTTGAATATAATGAATTCCTAGAGTTCAGCCACAAAGAACTACCATAACACTATTTTAGGGGGCTAGAGATGAGATTATACCTTATGGGTAGAGAGGTTGAGTTACACTTTTTCTCTTCTCTCACTCTTTTGAACTAAGTGTAGTGCATACTCTACTTTGAGACTTGAATGTACACACTTGTGCACTCTCTTGCTTGACACTAGAAGGTTACCATGAAACCTAGAGTATCTGTTGTACCATAGTCATTTATTGTAGGTTGGGCCAAGCACTCCCCCTATGTGGTAGACCTACGAGCACGTGATTGCCTAATCTTGATAAGTTTTGTAAATTCTTGGAGATGGTATGTGGGAACTACCCTCTAGGATGACTATCTAAGATGTTTCCTACTTTGGGTGGGAATCTTAGGGCAAGTATGTCTCATCTAGTCATGTTTTAGCACTGATTTGAACCTTAATATCTTTGTTAGTAAGCTTGGGGGGCTTTACTTGCTTGAGCAAGAACTTTTTCTCTTGTTGGTCTACTAGATCAGGTAGGGGTGGAAGTACTTGAAATGTTTAATGCATCTAGACTCGTGACTTGTGCAAGATTTTGTTTTACAAAAAAACCTTAACTTTTACTGTTGTAATTTCTTATAATGTTTTAATTCTTGAAAGAAAAGGGGAGATTATTTCTTTACAAGATGCAACTTTATGGATTTCAATCATGGAAACTAGAGACTATAATTTTAATTGTACATAAGAGCCTTTTGATGAACTTTGAGATTCAATAGTGATAGGGTTGATCAGGATATCCTTTGACTGTATAGTTATTTCTCTTGCATCTACCTAAATGGGATATTCTATCTAGGGATAGGATCTTAGCTACATAATCATAATGTAATGGGATCAATATATTTCTAATTATTTATATTTAGGATTGAAGTAATACTTCGTTCTTTGGACAAGAACAACTTAACAAGTTTCAATTCATCTAGTCATTGGATTCACTTTAAGTTTGCTTTAAATTCATCTCCAAGTAGGCTAACTTCCATAAGTGAATGAAGTAGGAATATTGTATTGTCCCCAACTCTTTCTACATAATGCATGGGGGTATAAAGCCTTTCTAGGACCTTCATAAAGTCATCATGCCATGAATAATTCTAGGAATGAAATGTAGATAGGTGTATAGATAAAAAAATGAGATGATCGTCAAGACTCTTCTTGATTTTTCTAAATTCCTAGTGGTGATCACCATCCCCTATCAAAATTAAATTTTCATGAATCCAATTGTGACAACTCCAAGCTCTCTTGCCAAAAATCCCCTCTACGGTCTTATGATTAAAGACCATGGCCCAAAGAAGAAAGTTATGAAGGTCGCGGAGGGAAGAGCTACCAATAACATTGCAGACACGACCACTACAAATGGAATGGCAAGTACTCGGATTACAAACAAAGCTGCGAATACCATCAACCAAGCACTCGTCATGGATCCTTAGGTTTTATATTTTGATAACAAAGGCAGCTAGTAGGCTATCATCCCATGAATTGGCAACAAAAAGCTGCATTCATAAAATAGATTTTTTTTAAAATTTAATGTATATAATCTTTTAAAGGAATTCTTAACCGCAAATTCCAAGGGATAATTTGGGTTTATACAAGATGTACCAAGGAGAGTACAAGGAAGGTAATGTGTACCTAAAAGACTTAATATTTTTGATTTGTATTGATCTAATGAAACCTTTGATGGATAAACACATACGCTAATTCTTGGTATATAAAAGACCTTGAGATGGAATTGTCAAAAGAATACTTTTTGTAATAAAACTAACAAAGATATTTTTTAAAAATCGTGGGCAAGGACCCATGAAACTCCATTGGAAAAAGTCTACAAAGGGAGTTAATCTCAAAAATAGAAATCTTGTTTAAATTCAGTCCATACTAGATCTCGAGGAAGGGAAAATCCAAGAAGACTATTGGAAGGTATTGCTACTTACACTAAGTTTTGCCTTTGATATTATTATTTTTGGAAAGAAAGGATTTGTCTGGAAATAAATTGTTAAAATTTTATGCATAATGCATTCGAAATAAGATGTTCGTGATTGTGAGTTAGGTACTAATCTTTCCTAAAATCATCAGGCTAAAAGATGGATGATTGGGTACAGATTGCCGATTGAGGCAGTATCCCAATGAGCATAGAATGCTGATTGAGGTAGTGTTCTTGATGTTGCTAGACCTTCCCAAGGCCAGTGTGAATAGAATCTACACTAAGGGGTTTTCTTTTTTGTTTTGCGTTAGTGAGTATAGACCAATCATGACACGAAAGGTCTTGTCGTTTAGGGAACTCTAGTCGATAGGAGGAGGTGAGGATATTAGGGGGTTTTGGTCATAAAATCCTTATGCTCTTACGGAATTCCAACTACTCTTCAAATTCCAAATAGTAACTTGGAAGTTCCAATACTAGTTTAGGAATTGAACTTGGAAAGAATAATACCTTTGGGTTGACGTCATTCTAGTTAGAATAGAAAACATTGTAAAAAGAATTTTTTAAAAAGGAACTATTCAGAAGGGATTGCTTTGCTCTATTTTTTTGTCGTGAATGAAAGGCATGTAATGAATTTATATGAGGAGATAATTCAAAGAAGCTATTTTTATATGTTGAACCTAAGGTTGTAGGTAATTAAAAGTACTCTCTCGGGGAAGTGGGAGGATGGACCCCCGATGGATCCAGACCTATGGTTGGGTGGTCTCGGTAAGTCAAGAGCTTTCCTAAGAAGGAATAAAAATCATATTTTTGATGGACCATTAGAGATTAGAAAGCTTGACTTGTATCACTTTAGAACCATGGGCAAAAGGGATCAAGGTGCCACACTCCCCATTGTCTCCCATTCTCTTTGAACCTAGCATAATGCAAGCCCGTTTTAGTTAGTAATTTTTATAAGGGATGGAAACTTGAACCACTGACACTAATCAATTGTTAGTAGTTGATTTGACCCAAAAGACTCACGTTGATCCTTGTGGGAACGCTTGGAACTTCCACTGTGGGGTAGACTCAAGTGAGCCTAGTTAGCAAACTTCGAGGGTTTTCATTAAAATCCTGGATGGCGTTTTCTGGGATATCTCAACTTGTTGGGGTAAAACCAATGTGGCCGATTGTCGATCTTACTTACTAACCCTAACTATATATGTACACACTCATTTATTATTCTTTAAGGGATAAGAAAATAAGATGATACTCACAAGAGAGCTATTGAAAGCACCACAAACATTGCATTCTGTGTGTGTGTGTGTGTGTGTGTGTGTGTGTTATCTTGCAAAAAATATTGGGATGAGCCCATCAGTGTTCAATCTACTCCAATTTTCAATCCAAGGTTGTTTTAGGCTCGATTTTTTGACTTGTAAGTGCTACACAAGCTGTTTCATATTTTTTTTGCAATTTTGCATAGATTGTTCATAACCTACAAAATAATTCAAAAATTACAATATCCATTATACTCACATGATATGTAGCTTATCTTGCAATGATAACATGCGATACAAATTATAGATTTCATAATTTTGGAGTTTATTGTTGGTTGCTATTGTATGTAGCATGTGTTACTAGAGTAGAGGCTTTGATGCATACATTGTAGCAATTCTTAAGCTATATATATTGTCATATTGCCCATGCATATTTACTTGTACATAAGCAAGAATATTGTTCTTTGACTTATTATAATGGTTTTAGGGAGATCAATCTTTTGATATACTTCGAAATAGTTGGATATTGTTATACTGTCATATCTGTGAGAAAGCGTTGATACTATAATACCGTGTTTTAACTATATGGAGTGATTTTCATAGTATCTAAATAGTGACATATATATTATTACTAAGTTGTAGCTTATTTTTTATCTTCTCTTTGTTTTGCTTATATTGAGCATGTATTGCAGAAAGTCTACTTGTTTCATGGTGCAATTTATTGCTTTTTTGGTTGCTATCATTTGATAACTAGTTGCTATCTTACAAAAGTGGCTTCATCAACATTAAATTGTATAATATCAAGAAGTTTGATAGTACCAAGTTTAGTCTATGGAAGGAGCAGATCCGAGTTTTCTTATTCAAAATAAGTAGTTGACGCCCATAAGAGACATAGCTGGAAAACCAAGAGACATGTCTAAAGATGATTGGTCAACTTGACACATTAGGCAAATCCAATATTAGGTTACACAAAACAAAATCTATGTATTTTACGGATGTGAATGAGACCAATACAAATGACTTATGAAAGAAACAATGTAATACTTATGAGAAGAAAATTGCTTGTTATAAGGTATATCTCATAAAAAAGTTATTTGAGTTGCAAATGAAGGATAGCTCTACTATTGCCTCCCACCTTAATGAATTCAACATCATATTCAATAAGATGCAGGCTCAAAGATTAAAGTTTGAAGATGAGGTTAAGGCAATCTTTTTGCTATGCTCCTTGCTTTCATCATGGGGTACCTTTAGAACATCCATTAGTAATTTAGCTCTAGATGGTGACTCAAAGTCTAATGATGTTGTAGTAGTTTATTGGCTAAAAAGATATGGAGGAAATCCATGGACCAAGGCAAAAATGGTCAAGCATTGGCAACTCAAAAAGAAAGAGACAGAAAACAATTTAAAAGTAAGAATGAGGATCGTGGATAGTCATGTAGCAATTCCAAGTCCAACAAAAGTATTGAGTGGGTTAGATGCATAAAGGACTAAATATAGCCAACTTTTCACTAGGTATAGAACTCAATAATTGATGTTTATGCAATTATATGATATGTATTTGGTTTGGAAGCAAAAACTTATGCACTATAAGGCATCTATAGATGTGATTTGATTATACAAGTCTCCATGTGTTTGAATCTTGAAACCCTTTTTCTTTCTCTTTATCTCTCATTACTAAAAGCTTCTCTCCTTGCCTTGAATGCTTCTTATCTAAGTCCCTATGACTTTTAATCATAGCAAGAAATCCCCTGATATATTTGGTGAATTCAATGTGAAAGGCCAAAGGAAGAGTTCTGCAAATGGGGGATAATACATGCAATCAAATGGCATAAGACAATTGCTTCAAACCTTTAATATGTATTTTTAACAATGACAATAGCAGTAGCAATAACAATTGCAATTATAATAGCAATAAGAAGATTTTGCTATTTCTAAGCTTGAATCAATTGTAACAAAGCATCTTAGACTGTAGAAAATGAAGTGAAACTATTTGATGGCAGAAATATATCAAAGTACTTGAAGGTCTATGTAGAAAAATTGAAAATTTTTGGGATTCTTATGAACCAAATGGGTTGATATTTTGTGTAGGTTGCAACTCATGAACTCAAGCCATGGAAAATGAAATTCATGTAGTTCAAAGAACCACATGGGATGATTTTAAGAAAGCACTCAAATATAAATACTTTATAGAAGATGCAAGCCTGGCCTATACAAATTGCTTTGTGAATTTAAGAAAAGACATACCCGTTGAATGACTCAATGCAACGATCTCTTGAATTCAAAAAGTTTAAGTTATTTATTCAATTAGCAGACTTTATACTACAATTGATCTATGAGCCACTTTTTGAGGATGAAACCATATGTAAAAAGCTGGGAAGACATATTACTTGAGATTGTTTTATGAATAATACCTTGTCACATTAGCATAGGTATATAAGATGTTGAGACTTATAATTTTTCATCACTTTGCAATAATACAATTACAATATTTGCATCTTATCTCCTTGTTCACATAGCTTTCATGGCTTTTCTTTCTTCTCTCCTATCTTTCTAATATTTCTCTCTCCTCCTCACTCACTCACTCTCCTATTTTCTCTCTCTTATGCACTTTTTTCTCTCATCTCTCAGTCTTCTTCTTGACAAATGGTATCAAAATATTAGTCTTTGATCCATTTGATCACAATCTTACCTAATATTTCCTTCTTGGACTAGTTACATTCCATTTCCTCAAGGATAGGATGTCCAACTCTTGAAGTGGATAGGTGTAGAGACCAAGAAGCTTTCAACTACAAAGAGCAACCTAGTCAAATATAAATGGAGGACATGGAGACCAAATTAGAGGCATAATGGATAAAATATAGGTCGTGCTAAAAAAATAAGCTATTCTAGAGATAAAATTTTTAAAGAAAAAGAAAATAGATTAGTCAAGGCTAAAAGTCCAGTTACTTTTTACAAACGATTGGTGGAGAAAATGGTTGAGTCAAATATCCAAACCAACGAAGTCATGAAGAAAATGGCCCATTCTACTAAAACTCCTCAGAGAAAAATTTCTCTTCTACTAAAGAATCTTTAGATGAGCTTAGTTCTTAGATTTCCATGCTTCTAGTAGTATAAATGGTAGATAAAGAGAGTAGAGACAAGTAATCATTTCAATAGTCATTTCAGCCTACAAATCCTAATCTAATCCACAACTTGGTATCATTGGGAAGAAGGGTATATCCAATACCACTGATGAGATTGGGGGGACATCTTATAGTGCTAATGAGCTGATTTTGAGTATTTGTGTGTCTAATACTCCTTGAGTATCCAAAAATTAGCCACTTATTCCTCTAGGGAGATTTCAAACTAATTATAACAAGGGTGCTTCTAATCTTTCAGCTCCCATTGATAGCTATATGAGCATGCATCCCCAAGTATCAAATGGGCAGCGAGGCTTTACAAAGAGGGAGCTCTGTGATAAAATAGTGTTGACAAAATATGATGGCCATTCACATGACCAACAAAGGAGTGGACCTCAAAGTTAGAGTCTTACTTTGACATCTTTCCTAGGTTCAACAATCAGAGGATCCACAAGCAATGATTGCTCAAGTGTTTATATCCCTAGTAAATAAAGAGAAAATTTCCATGAGAGTATCAGTTGACCAAAGAAGCCTATTAGTTAGAGAGTATACCAATTAGTTCTTAAACCTTACTAGGTATGTTGAGAGTATGAGAAATGATGCCAAATCGCATAAGTATATCTATGGTGTGAAGCCTAAATTTTCAGCTAATGTTATGGCCTAGAAACTAGACACACTATTCCAAGCTATTGAGTTAGCTAAGAGATATGCTTGAAAGTATAGGAAGGATATCTCTATACAAGTCTCTTTTGGATAGAAAAGGGATGTTAATAAAGGCATAGAAACTTTGGTGGAAACTATGGTGGGTCTATACTTTAGTTGGAAGCCCCAAAGTCCTACATATCCCACATTTAATGCTTCAAGGTATCAAAGTGCTTCAAAGCCAATAGTCAGCCATAAAATTGAGCCTAAATAAGGTAAGAATAGACCGAAGAATATTTCAAAAAATCATGGAAACTTTATACATATGGATCTTTTTAGAGAGCAAAAATATAGAAGCCATTCGTTATATATTTCTAAGAGACTAAATGACTTCTTCTCAATGTGAGAAAAGGGTTCTTATGAGTACCTTGTTGCCCTTTTGTTATTTCTAGATTTCATCGAGTGTGTAGCCAAGTAATAATTCTTCATCCTTATTCTTTGTTTGAGCATTGTACTATTGGAGCTCCATGTGCTAGTAGTGCTTCTTGTTGAGAAATATGCAATCACACCCATGTGATAGCCTCTCTCTATGAAGAAATAGGGCAAGAGACAAACAATTTACTAGAGAGGATGCGTGAAATACAAGATTCCTGAATCCCATGAGCACGATGAAGAAAAAGGGAACCATCATGAGCCTATAAAGTGATGTATCTTCTTATCATTCAATGATGGAATACAACTGTACTTTTTCCTTTCAGTCATAGTCAATGTAATACTCAAGATTGTGTTTATGAGTCCAAGCTTCCATCTTGGAACCTAATTCACTTGAGTAACAGTTGGTCTCTCCAATCTATGTCATCATGAACAATGTCTTTGTGCTCCATTTGTCATAGCCATGCTCTAGATCAATGCATTTCAACATGGTATTAGAGCTATGGTGAGCATGGCTAAGCTCAACTCAGCTCCTCTCTCTACTATCTTAGTCTATCTCAACCTCAGTCCAAGCTTAGTGGTAGCTCATGACTTCATCTTCAACTTCATTTTTCTCTTCCACCTTGTGGCAGCCATAGCCAAGTCTACACCCTGTCACATTGGAGCTCCTGGATCTCTCAAAATAAACCATATCAGCTCACAATTTCTTTTGAGGACCTCCTTCTTTGCTCAAGGTGCTCCCTCTTGTCACCTAAAACCAAGACATTGTTGATCAGAGAGCCTAGCATTGCATGAATTCTAGCTTGTTGCCCATTCTACACGATCATCTGATCGTATAGCTTCTGCCACTCACGTGCACTACGGTTTAGTCTGTAGCCATGAAACTTGTTATGTAAGCTTCTCCCCCACCAAATCTTGTGGCAAATGCTTTATTGTAGTTGCTATAATCAGCAAAAAAAAAATCACCCCCTACAAACCCTAGAGGGCAGCCATAGATTTTGAGCTCAAGCTCATGAAACTCTTCAATTTCTCACTCCTTTGGGCTCAACCAACCCTCTGCAATTTCTGATTCACTCTGATCTATTCAGTTTCCAATTCAAATCAACAAGGGAAGCAAAAAGTCAAACTCAATTTCAACATCAAGCTCATATTTTACTTTAATCGCTTACTTCCTTCAGCTCAAGCTTGTCAATGCCACTCTAATCTACTGTAACACTCCTTTTAAGATAAATCCCACCTTAGTTTCTAGCAAGCATTCACTTGACTTACCAGCAAGGAGGGAGCTCAAGTTACAAGACAAGCATCAAAGACTCATCATTAAGCTTGACATCTAGTATCTCTTGATACTAACCCAATGCTTTTTTTGGCACGTGCTTCTTAGCACATTCAAGATCATCTGGGTTGTTAGTTATTCTCAGTCATTTGAAGTTGATTTCCTATCATGGAATGCCAAGCATGAAGAATCTTCAATGGATGCTTCTCATGAAGACTAACATGACTCATGCTACTCATCTATACTACATGGAAGAATTTTTTGTTCCACTTGCAGGATGGATAGCCTTACTTGTTCTAAAGTGAAATCAATGATCTTATTTGAAGATTTTGTAGACATTCCAGCTACCTTGGTCATTATGCAAAAACCGAAGATTGTGACCTCTTTGCTTGAGGGGCACATAGACATGAAGACTAATGCAAGCAAAGTTAATGAAGAAAAAGACCAGAAAAACCATAAAGAGGAAGACAAAGTCAATGAAGACCAGAAAGACCATAGTGAAGAAGAAGACCAAACATACCAAAAAGAAAAAGAACAAGAAAAAGAAGACCATGAAGACAAAAGAACATCAAAGAAAGATAAATGGACTACATTAAAGAAGAAGACAAAGAAAAGAAGATCTGTTATGCCAATCATGACACATTTGATGAAGAAAACCATAAGAGCATGTCGGTCCTTATCTCTACTTTTCACTAGAACTTTTTTTTGTATGTACTTTCCATTAATGCTCCTGACATACGCCTTGCAAAACTCCTCATGTATCAATGCATAATAGCCCCTATACACTTAGTGAGGTTTTGTAATAGCCCTTGGATGTTAGCCATGTTTTTTGGTACCCACACTTAGCATTTTCTGTGATAGCCTCTGGGGATGTTTACCATGTTTGTGGCATACCTGCACATAGCAAGGTTCTACTCATGATAGCCTCTGTACACTTAGTTCTTTCTTTTATGATCGTGATTGAGGAGGGGTGTTGAGAAATATGCAATCACACCCATGTGACAACCTCTTTGTATGGAGCAATAGGGAAAGACACAAACAGTTTAGTAGAGAGGATGTCTGAAATACAAGATGCTTGAATTCCATAAGCACATAATGGAGAAAAAGGGAATCATCATCATGAGCCTATAAAGTGATGTACCTTCTTATCATTCAATGATGGAATACAACTGTACTTTGTCCTTTCAGTCATAGTCAGTGTCATACTCAAGATTGTGTTTATGAAACTAAGCTTTCATCTTGGAACCTAATTCACTTGAGTAACAATTGTTGGTCTCTCTATGCTATGAGTCACTACACTCGGATCTACCCCCTTAAGCTCTTTTAAGGACCAAGCGAATACATCTATATACTCTCACAAGAGAGCAATGAGACTTGCCTCCTCTTCCTCCACCAAGTCATTGGCAATAAAGACAGGTTGGGGTGTCTCCCCTTCCTGGGCTAGGTTCACCTCCTTGACTTTGGCAGGTCCCTCGATGGGTTCACTTGCTTGCCCTTGACTTTTGGCACCTAGTATGATCACTACCCTATCACCCTTCTTGAACTTTGTAAATCTCTTAGGGAGGTCCTGTGGTTTTCGTTGTTCATATGCTTGTGTGTCCTTAGGTTGTTTTGCCATTTCTTCCTTTAATCGCTATCTACGCCTCAGGTGGACGGGTAGGTCCCCCTTGGTACGTCTAGTCTTGGAAGGCCTAGGTGTTTCTGGGTCACTCTCTGAACTCATTTTTGACTCAGAATTGAACTCCCCGTCTTCGCTGGAAGAGGTAGTCTCTCCCGGTGGTCGTAACTCAGAGGGTGGCTCTGTTCTAAGCACTGGCATGGCACTTGGTTGGGTTAGGCCTGCTTGTTCGAAGTCTATGGCTCCTATATGTTCCAACTAAGCGTAGTCACAATCCACGCACATGATGTTGAGAGATCGAGCTCCACTCATGATATGCCAGGGTGACCGTTGTGCATTTATGTCACCGACTTGTCAGTTGCAGATGCAGTTGGTACACCGCCCATGAATAATAGCTAGATGACAGCTATCCTTATCTACTCTAGTTCGTGGCTCAATTAGTATGCCACCTTAGTTAGTTGAGTTTGGTTTGAGACCCATATATAGGGTTCTTCTATTTCTTTGTATGAGAGTTTTTTTGGCTTACACAACTAAGAAGAGAAAAACTGTTTTCAGCCTCCACCTCTGTGTGTATTCCCCCATTGTGCAAGCAAGAAAGCTACAAGTGAGACTCCTTCCTTCTCTCCCACAATCTTGACATGGTATCAGAGCCTTGTTCGTGGTAAGGAGCTCAAGAAAGCAAGCCAAGCTCGCGGTGTTCTGGTAAGAGGAGCAGTGTTGCTTTCATTTTCTATTTTGGGAGCAGATCTCTGCAGGTAGCACAGCCGGAAATTGCAAGAGTGCATTGTCTCAGGTTGAGACGCCCTTCGCGGTGAAGCAAAAGGGCACTATATGCTGCGGGAATAGGCTTTAGCCCTTGGCGACCCTGTTTTTTTGATTTGAGGCCATTTTGGGGCCTGTTTTGGAGGCAGAAGTTTTCTGCACGCACTCAGGAAAAGGCCCAGTTTTATGCTGTGCGACCACTGTTCTACAGGTCGGTGAAAAGTTGCTGTAGAAATTGCATCGTATGCTTGTGTGCAGAGACATTGAGAGTTACAGAATCATCCTTGTTGCCTGTTGATGCAAAATCGTCACTAGGAAGTGTCTGTGTGGTCAAATATCACTTTCGTCAATTTTGCAGATTAGTCCTTGTGAGGCTGAAGCTGTGTTCTTTGCAGTGACAGAACTTTTTGCAGTGTTCTGTAATGGCGTCTGATTCTCTCTCACAGATTGTCACTGAAAAGCTTGACAAGAACAACTTCAAAGCATGGAAGTTTAGAATGACAAATTTCCTTATGGGAAAAGGATATTGGGAATTTGTTGCAGGAAATGAAGAAGAACCAGTTCTTCCTGATGTTCCCAATCAATAGCAAATGCAGGCATTTAAAGCATGGCATGAGAGAGCCAGGAAAGTTATGTATTGGCTGTCTATCAGTATTTCAGACTCTATGATTGTGCATATTCAGGATGCAAGTATGCCAAAGGAGGCATGGGATACTTTCTCAAAAATGTATAGCACAAATACTCAAGCCAAGAAAATGCAGCTCAAGCAAGAGTTGCATAATGTGCAAAGAGAAAATATGAGCATCAATGACTACCACATGAAGGTGAAGAAGATTGCAGATGCACTTGCTTCCATTGGGTCGCCAATGGAAGATGATGATTTAGTTTCTGTGACCTTGAATGGTCTAGGAAAGGATTATGCGCAGTTTCGGACATCCATTTCCGTTCGTGAAAGATTTCCTGATTTTGAGGAGTTGATTGCTCTTCTAATTTCTGAGGAGCAGAGAAATGGTGGTGCATCTTCTTCAGGAGGAACTTCAAAAGAAGCTGTCTTCTACTCAAATGCTGGAAGAGGTAGAGGCAGAGGTAGAGGAGGCCGATCTGGAGGCCGTGGTAGAAATCAGAATATGAAGCAAACTCAAGAAAACCAGCCCTATGGAGGAGGACGTGGTAACTCTAGAGGCAGGGGGAGCCAAAGAGGTCGTGGTGGATGGCAAAGAGGTCAAAATGCAAACAGTAATGTTGAATGCTACTACTGTGGTAAAATGGGTCATATCGCTAAAGACTGCTATAAAAAGTAGAATGACATCATGAATGGAAAACTGCAACAAGGGAATTATGCATCTTCTAGTAGACAGGGTGATGAAAAAAATGAGCATTTGTTCATGGTGCAGCACATGAACAACTCTGTGACAAGTGCAGAAGAAAGCAATGATGTATGGTATGTTGAATCAGGTGCATCAAAGCACATGACAGGTCATGCAGAATGGATGGAGGATGCAAGGAAAATGGAAAAACCAGGATTTGTGGAGACTGGTGATGATACTGCACATCCTATTGTGCAGATTGGAAAAATTCATTTGTCTATGCAGGATGGGAAAAAGAAATACCTGTCCGATGTATTTTATGTCCCGAATATCACCAAGAATCTAGTTTCTGTTGGTCAAATGGTTGAACAGGGCTTGCAGGTCAGATTTAATCCTCATGGATGCTTTGTTGAGGATATGAAAAATAAAGGTCGCTTGATAGCAAAAGGAAAGAAGAAGGGCAGAATGTTTACATTGGATGCAGACATGTCTGAATTGAGTGCAGCAATGTTTGCACATGGGACCGGTGTAGTTGCAGATATTGATATATGGCATAAACGCATTGGTCATGTTAATGTACAACGACTTAAATCAATGCAGGCCCAAAATATTGTTGCAGGATTGCCCGAATTCAAGGTTGTAGAAATGCATAAGATATGTGAAGCCTATCAATTTGGAAAACATGCAAGGAAACCATTTCCTAGACATGTTCAAGAGAGTAAGAAGCCATTGGAATTAATCCACTCTGATGTGTGGACTACTAAAGATGCATCTCTTGGAGGCTGTCATTATTTGGTCACTTTTATTAATGACTATAGTAGAAAAGTTTGGGTGTATTTTATGAAAAAGAAAAGTGAAGTTTTTGGGCATTTCAAAACTCTTAAAGCTATGGTTGAAAAAGAAACAGGTTTGCAAATAAAATGCCTAAGGTCAGATGGAGGGGGAGAGTACCTCTCAAATGAGTTTGCAAGGTTCCTGCAGGAGCATGGCATAAAGCAGCAATATTCATGCAGTCATACCCCACAACAAAATGGAATTGTAGAAAGGAAAAATAGGCATATTTGGAGAGGTATCTCATGCCATGCTCAATGAAAAAGACTTGCCAGATTTTTACTGGGCTGAAGCAGTTGCTACAGCAGCCTACATAATGAACATGACTCCCACTGCAGTAATACATGGGATGACTCCAGAGGAGAGGTATACTGGTAGGAAACTAGATATTTCTCATTTGAAAATTTTTGGTTGCATTGCCTATGTACATGTGCCAGATGAGTTGAGATCCAAGTTGGATCCAAAAGCTGAGAAGTGCATCTTTATTGGTTACTCTCTGCAGCAAAAAGGGTATAGATGCTATAACCCTTCTACTCGTAAGTTTACAGTGAGCATAGATGTTTTTGATGAGATGAGTAGCTGGTATAAACCAGTAAATGTGATTGATGATGTAGATGCACAAAATAGTAATGCTGCATAGAATTCACAACAATAGTCACAAAATATTAGTGGACTTGGAGCGTCCTCTAGCAGTGGTTCACATTCTTCGCTATGGGCAGGCAGATTGAGATCAGGAGAATCTTCTCAAGGCAGTGCAAATAGTGGTATGCAGGTGTCATGAAAAGGAAAAGAGAAGGTAGATCAGCCCATGTTTGATGTGAATGCAGGTCACTCTTATGTGGATGGTGAATCCAGTGGCTCAGAACAGAGCATTGATGATGAGTTGGGTATTCCTTCTATTGTTACACCTAGAGTAAGGAAGACCAGGGATGTTTTGAGAGCCCCTGGGAGTGAACCTACTTTGCGCAGGTCAACCAGAGTTAGGTATCCTGTGGATAGGCTGAAATATGATGGATTTATAGCTATTCACTATGCATATATGGTCAAAGTGATACAGGAACCAGAACTCACTTCTTTTGAGCAAGCCATGGGAAAAGAAAAATGGGAGAAAGCCATGGATGAAGAAATGGATGCCTTGGAAGAAAATGCTACATGGGAATTGGTACCTTTGCCTAAATGTAAGAATGCAATTGGTTGTAAGTGGGTTTATAAGGTGAAGCACAATGCAAATGGTTCTCTAAACAGATACAAGGTAAGATTAGTAGTCAAGGGGTATGCACAAACATATGGCATTGACTATGAAGAAACATTCAATCCGGTTGCAAGGATGGCAACCGTAAGAGCAGTCATTGCTATGGCTGCATCAAAGGAATGGTCTTTATATCAGATGGATGTAAAGAATGCCTTCTTGCATGGTGATTTGCAAGAAGAGGTATATATGGAGCAGCCACCAGGTTATGTGCATGCTGTTCATCCTGAGTTTGTTTGCAGATTGAAGAAAGCCTTGTATGGCTTGAAGCAAGCACCTAGAGCATGGTCTCACAAGATAGGATAGTATCTTGTCACTATTGGATTTCAGATTTCTAAGGTAGATTTCTCACTTTATGTGAGAAAAACAGAGAAAGATATTATGCTACTTGTCATTTATGTTGATGATTTGATTATGACAGGTGACAGTGATGAAGATATCCTTCATGTGAAAATGCTATTGAAGAAGAAGTTTGAGATGAAGGATTTGGGAGAGTCGCGTTATTTCTTGGGCATTGAGGTGATTAGATCACCAAGTGGGATACAACTCTTATAGAGGCAGTATGGATTGGACATGCTGTCCAAATATGGGATGACAGGCTGTAAGCCTATTTCAGTTCCTTTGGAGCAGAATGTGAAGCTGAGCGCAGATGCAGGTGAGCTTCTGGAAGACTCTACTATGTACAGACGCATAGTAGGAAGCTTGATTTATATGACTATTACCAGGCCAGATTTGAGCTATGCTGTTGGATTGGTAAGTCAGTTTATGCAGGCTCCAAGGAAACCGCATTTGGATGTGGCTAGACGCATACTCAGGTATGTGAAGTCCACATTGCAGTATGGACTATTTTATGAGACTCGGGTTCAGATACAGTTGCATGGATACACTGATGCTGATTGGGTTGGTAGCATTTCTGATAGACGATCTACCAGTGGATATGTGTTCTCTTTTGGGAGTGCTGCAGTCACTTGGAGCAGTAAGAAACAACCTACAGTTGCCTTGTCCAGTACAGAGGCTGAGTACAGGGGTGCAACAATGGCTGCATGTGAGGTAGCTTGGTTGCATAAGCTACTTTATGATATGCATTAGCCTACAAATGGGCCAGTTGTCATTTATTGTGACAACATGAGTAGTATACACTTGGCAAATAACCCAGTCTATCATGCTAGAACAAAGCACATTGAGGTGTATTATCACTATGTGCGGGAGAGGGTTTTACTAGGTCTTATTGATCTAGTTTATGTCAGCACAGAGGATCAGTTAGCTGACATATTTACGAAGGCATTGGGTGCAGAGAAGCTGCGCAAGTTCAGAGACCTGCTTGGTGTGCAGGAATTGGGATTGAGCTCGAGGGGGAGTGTTGAGAGATCGAGCTCCACTCATGATATGCCTGGGTGACCGTTGTGCATTTATGTCACCGACTTGTCAGTTGCAGATGCGGTTGGTACACCGCCCATGAATAATAGCTAGATGACAGCTATCCTTATCTACTCGAGTTCGTGGCTCAGTTAGTATGCCACCTTAGTTAGTTAAGTTTGGTTTGAGACCCATATATAGGGTTCTTCTATTTCTTTGTATGAGAGTTTTTTTGGCTTACACAACTAAGAAGAGAAAAACTGTTTTCAGCCTCCACCTCTGTGCGTATTCCCCCATTGTGCAAGCAAGAAAGCTACAAGTGAGACTCCTTCCTTCTCTCCCACAATCTTGACACATGACCCCTTGATTTGTCATGAAGGTGTTTCTTCTCTGTGGCTTGGAGTTTGCTCGTATCTATTCTATCTCTTGTCCTTTAGTGTTGTATTCTATGGTATCTATCTCACCCTCGCTCTTGTCACTGAAGGAGTGGCAGTCTTCGTATTTGTCATCGGAAGCATCTTTGTCTGACTGCTCTTCGTCTCCTAGGTCTTGGTATGTCTTTTTCTTTGATCGGGGACTAGGGCCCAATTGTACATGAGGTTTAGGTCATGCACCCTGGTCCATTGCCACCTTGGTTCATCCAAGAGATCTTGAAGTGGCTTGAAATTTGCTGCTCGATTGCCAGCTAGATTGCCGGTGAAATACTCTAAAATCTCTTGGAGTTCCCTCTTGTTGTTTGGCACTTGGAAAGTGACAGGGTTGGGTCTTTTGCGAAGATTTCTTGCCATCATGCAGACTAGTACCGAGGGTGTACCCTTGGGCTTGCCAATCATTTTAATGGCCTATTCGTACTCCTTATTGTCCAAGAATGGCAAGTTGATGGTAGCAAGGACATACATCCAATCTCGCTCGTCTTCAGGACACGGGATATACTTAGTTAGGGGCCCGTAGTATTTCTTGATATGAGCATCATCCTTAAGTTGGCATCGAGATTGAGTGGTGTAGTCTTCCAGGAGTCCATTTCTACCCTTACGGCTTCTGTTCTATTGCCTAGGAAGATGAGACCATTCCCCGAATCTTTGATCACTCTGACATTGTGCATAGTCCACTTCCTTCATGACTATAAAGTCAACTGAGAATTGGACTCCTATGATTTTCACTGGCCAATTTTTTAGCACCGCGAATGGCTTCACTTTCATTCCATTAGCTAATGTGACATTGAACCTAATAGTCTCGATAGGTGGGTTGCCCCAAGTCTGGAGCACTGGGTGGTTCAGTACACTAACTCTCGCCCCTGTGTCTACAATCCCTTTCCTTGTTGTTTCACCTAGGGATAAGATGGGTAAGACCGCATACATCTCGGTGCCTTCCAAAAAAGCATTAATTGCAAGGACTTAGGATTGGAGTGCAATGTCAAACTCGGTATTTGCGTCTCTGCATCATGTTCTTGTAGGTTTGCAATAGTTTGCTCTCATGATCCTTCAATCCATTGCTTCAAGTCTTGCCATAGGGTCGGATGCTGCATAAGCAGAACTCCAAGGCTTAGCATCATAGGGGTGGTCACTAGAGTGGTGAGGAGGTCATTGGCTGCTCGTCTTTCTCCTATTTTGATTCTATTTTGTGTGAAATAGAGAATAGAAAATTGTATAGAATCAACTTTGTGAGTATCCAAATTTGTAGCTCTTGTTGCCCTCTTTTTTTCTAGCTATAGAACATGTGAATCTAGTAATTATACAAAAGTTATGGTCAAAATATGATAGTTTGTCAAGCTACCATAACTATCCATGACTTCTACAGCATGCTTTGTATCCACTCAAAATGGATAAAATGGCTTCTCCTAAGCTCAATAAGCACTCAATAAGGCTCAAATAAACCTTGAGAACCTCCTCAACAAGCATAAAGCAAGCTGGAACAAGTTAGAAGAAGGAAAGACTCAATGCATATCTCGAGAGAAAGAAACAATCGCTGCCATAAAACTTTGAGTTGAAGCTTTGAATCTAGGTTGAAGAAAAGGATGAAAAAGCTCCCCGAATGGTTGATTTTGATATCGATTGAAGGGATTGAGCTCAAAGTGGAAGCATACGAGGAAAAGCAAGAGCTATGGTGGAAAGATCTAGAGAAAGAGAGAGAGGGAGACACAAGATGTGGGAACTCCAATAGTCACAATGTGTGACTAGCCTTACGTTTATTCCAATGTCATAGAAAAAATAAAGAATAAAGAATAAAGTGATAGTGATAGACACTCGATACCTATAGTGTACATGTGTGTGGTTATTGCCAATGTAGTAATACATAGACGACTAAGCACATGCGTCTTTACCCCCAACAAAATGTTATGTCTTTCTTAAGAATATGACAGGGATAGGATGAGATGGTTCTTTCCTCATCTAGTTGTATTTATATATACATTAATTTATATTTTCTTCTCCTCACTCTTGCCACATTTGATTAAATGGGAGGTTATTGGGGGTTAAAGGCCACATGTGCCTAGTTGCCTATATTTATCATATACATAGTATCTACACACATGTACATTACAAGTAGCAACTAGCTTTCATTTCATATTATTCTCTATTCTTTACTATGGAATAATAAATGAAAGGCAAGTCACACATTGTGATTGTTGGAGTTTCCACTTACCAGTCTTGTTCTCTTGAGTTTAAAGTTCCATAGCCATGGCTCTCTTGCTTCTTCTTGTGCTTCTCTCTTACTCTCACTCCTTCTCACCCTTTCATTTGCAAGCTTCATGGGAACACCAAAAAAGTCATAGGTTCATCAATTCCAAGACCATGTTTATCACCAATGGCTCCTCCTACTACATGCTTACCCTAAACCCCATCAAAACACACACACACACACACACACACACACACACACACACTCTCTCTCTCTCTCTCTCTCTCTCTCTCAACTTGGATATTATAGCCCTAACATAGCAAAGTCACCCATACACACATGCATACTTCCTCTCTCTCAAAACCAACATAACAAAGATATACACACATACACACATGTGTCTCTCTCTCTCTCTCTCTCTCTCTCTCTCTCTCTGATTATGGCCCTTGGTTTTAAATACCTATACATGGGTCTCTCTCCAAGATAGAGCTTATTTTAGCTCAATTTTATTGTATGCATGTGTGCTTGCATACACACACATATACTAATTATTTTTGCACTGAGGATGAAGTAAATCTCATGTATGTTCTTGTGTATCATTAATTTCATTTTTCTCAAGAATAGACATTTGAGTATGATTTTATTACAACAAGTGTGTTTAGATATTAATTTCCAAGAATTTGATTTCAATAATTGATATTTTTATGTAATATCCCCATTACTTAGTTTATTTTAATGTGGGTATACGTGGTGTTGAACATCCATACATGAAAAAACTATAGAATCTCTACAAGATTTACAGGAAGCAGGATTGGTTTACTAGAATAGTCTGAGATTTCTAATATCATGTTTAGATGACTTAATTCCCACTTTAGATGGATCCAAATATATACTATGAATTATTTTGAAGGGAATAAGTCGTTCGAACAAAAGATGGATAAAAATAATGCGATATACAAAAATAATTATTTTGTTATTTTTTATGGATTTTTGCAATTCTGCTTGTGCTAGCTTGTCAACTAGATGCATTCCGATCATTTTGAGTACTTGGATGACTATATTTAGAGTTCATATGGCAAAGTTATGATCCAAAAAAGTTGTAAGGGGTTAAAAAAATGAAAATATTTTTTTATAAAAAGCATAAGCTTTAAAGCTAAGTGCTAAAGAAAGTGTTCTTTCCTTGTCTTCGATTATTTCATCAAAAAATGCAAAGAAAGCAAGCATACTCTCTTCTCCCCCTCCCCCTCCCCCCCTTGCAAAACTATAAGTTGAAGGCTTGGGGATGACTAGTAGGAGCAACAAGAGCAATCCTGATAGGATGAGACGCTGATCAAGAAGGAGGAGACTCTATTCCATGAGATGAAGAGACATCATTCCATTCAACCCAAGGAAGGGGATACGTTGAAGCTCTCTCATCCTCTTCTACTCTGATTCGAGAAGAGAAGACACTGAATAACTCTATCCTATTCTATCATACCTCCACTCTCATCTCTATTTTGTCTACTAGAGAGAGTGAAGTATTGCTCTCCACGAGGCAAGAAGAATCATCTGCAAGGCCTACATCATTGAATCCCGCAATATCCATCATCATCATCGAGAGTCTTACACCCTTGCCAACTGGTATTACTGCCGTGTTCTTCTTCTTCTTCTTCTACAAATTATATTTCCATCATGGCTCCAAAGAAAAAGAAATCAAAAGTAGAAATCGTGAATGACCCTACTAACATGGAAGCAACAGTTGGAGTTGCAACGGGAGTCACTAATGGAGTCACGAGCATGGATAACAACCCTTTATCAACCACGATACCACATGTTTTTCTTAAAAATTCTATTCAAATAAGATAAGTCTCTTGAGAAATACTGACTTAAGGCCAAGAAACTTGGTTACAAGAATTGGGAAGTTAGAGATCTTAAAATCTAGATGTCCCTAGTTAAATTCCAAGGGAAAGATTGCATTATGTAAAACTCAAGTGTCGATTGCTACTAGAATTAAGCATCACTTGAAAGTTGCATGATTGATTGAAGTCACAACTGCTTGTAGACATCAATCTTATTTGTGATTTTCTAGATTAGATCCTAATTGAATTAAGAATTGGAACATATAAGAATTGAGGAGCCCTATACCTCCCCCAAGGATAGGTGTTGAATCCCCATACCAAGAGGGGATGTTTTTACCGCTGCGGAAGCATGGACCAGCTCCGATGGCGAGAGGTCTCCCAGTAGGGATCGTATTAAGTAGGAGGTAGATAGGGTGCCACTAGGGCTATGGGTAGCAAATCCCTTTTATTTGCACCTAGGAATTACTTGGTCCCTTGTATGACCTGAGTTCTACTTGGGACACCTATAAATGGTAGCTATATGTGGATTTGATCTTGGTGACATGCAAATGCGCCGTATGAGATAGTATGTGAAATTGTACTTTTTCTCATGTATGGGCGGGAGAAAACACATTATGGAATATAATCAATGAATTTTTTTAATTTTGATTGTATGTCTTTGAATAAATTACACAAACGACGAACAATTGTGCAAAAAAGGATTTTAATCAATGAAGCTATTTTTATATGTTTCATGTAATGTGGTAGGTGATTAGATAATAAAGAACTTCTATAGATGGAAGTGGGTGGATGGATTCACAACGAGTCTAGTCCTATGGTAGGGTGGTCTCGGTTAGCCGAGAGGTTTCCCAAAAAAAAAACACTAGGAAGAAATTCTAGGAAGGGCCGATTCATTGACTTGCTTAGGGTTTGGTCTCAGAACCCAAACTGTAAATTATCTTAGGGGAAAGGTACAGTGGTTGTGCCAAAGCATTGCGAGGGATTTCATAGATCCTTAGTGTGCTACTTGAAAAAGTGTTGTACTCCATGAACCAAGGGTAATGGCAATCGCTTCTTCCGGAAAAGAAGCCTCTCGAAGGACACCTCCAGTTA
This sequence comes from Lygodium microphyllum, assembly GCF_053477565.2. Lineage (NCBI taxonomy): Eukaryota > Viridiplantae > Streptophyta > Polypodiopsida > Schizaeales > Lygodiaceae > Lygodium > Lygodium microphyllum. The sequence goes on from NC_141142.1 coordinate 96,673,018, forward strand.
GTTGTTGATAGGTGACTGTTAGGTCAATTAGGAACCTTCAGGTCGGCGGTCCTTCATGGGTAATGGCATGGCGCTTCCCTTGTGGGGTAGACCTAGGGTTAACTAGCCAAGATCATTCTGATTAGAGTACGGATAGCGACGGCTAGAAGGTAAGATCTAGCAACTACCAAAACTTTATCCGTTATGTGTACGTTACAAGTGGTATAAGAGTGAAAAGAAATATAAAAAAACTTGGTATTGTAGCTTGAGATGAGTTATTTTTCCTAGCCAAGGCAAAAATGTCGAGGTTGAAGTAGAAATATGGGTCAAGTCCATGGAATATTATTTAATTGTTGTTGGAATTACCCCATCTAATCAAGCAGTGATTGGCAAGTTAAACCTAACAGGAGGATCCCAAATTTGGTGGAAACAATGGTATAAAGACCAAGGAATCTTCGAAGCGTCTCGTAGTTGGGACATATTAAAGGATGCAGTGCGAGGCCGGTATCTTCCACCAGCATACCACACACAAAATATGAATGAATTATTTGGTCTAAAGCAACTTGGAATGACACTGGAAGCCTATTACTCAAAGTTTGTAACACTTCTCAAGTATGCACCATGTATGTACATTGCGCAGTAAGTATCCAAGTTTTACCACAGATTGGATGATCCCCTAAACACACGGCTTGAAGCAATGCGTTCATCCCACCTCCAAGATGCATTGATAAGAGCAAGACCGATTGTACAGGAACTCCAGTTCAAACCAATAAATGATAAGCCTTGGAATAATAACTAGGGGCTATGCAAAAAGAGCCCAAGGTCAATTCCAATCTACTAATAGCAAGAAGGCCAACATGTCAGCGGTGGAGAACTTTATTGATAGTAATAAGGATACTTTGAGGTGCTATTATTGTAACGAACCTGGCCACATACAAAGGAGATGCCCAAAACTTAGACAGAATGAACGCTAAATCAAGTTCCGTAACAATCAAAGCCGAACAACCGCAACTAGAGGAAGAGTTGCTGGCATAACTCTCAAGGAAGTAGAAGATGATGAAGGTCCCACCTTGGAAACTGACATGGAGAAAGCAAAAATTCACACCTCTCTCAATAAGAAGGGACCAAATGACAATTCTCAGTGATTCAAACACCATCAACCTATAACGGTAAAATCTTTAAAAATTTGATTGATTGTGGAAGCACACATTCATTCATATCACCAAGGTGTGCTAGAAAACTAGCCATAGACACAATGCATGCAATTGGGCTGATAGTTGAGTTAGTTGATGGAAAAGAAGTTTCCTCAACACAACAGACAAGTAAGGTGAAGTTTAATCTAGGTGTGGCAATCAGACTAACATGAAATTTAGAGTGATGAACCTAGGTGAGTGCCTGTTAGTAGAAATGGATTGGTTAATTCCCAATGACACTCGTATTCATTATGAAAAGGGCCAAATCACATTCTTGAATCTTGTAGGACAACAAGTGGCCGCACAAGGAGTAGTAGGAAAATCAAAGATCCAATTAGTGAAAGCTTCTTGAATCGCTAAAGGTTTAAGAAAAGGCTCACTTGTATAACTAATCAAACTAAATAAGACTGAACAGGATAAAGAAGCCAAAGATGAACCATCGTGGCTTAGAGAATTAACTAAACTTCCACAGAGAGAAGTCGACCACAGAGAGAAGTTGACCACGAAATCAAGCTAGTACTAGGACCTGCACCAATTGCAAAACGACCATATCGAATGTCCATTCAGGAAGTCATAGAACTAAAGAAACAACTCACATAGCTCTTAGATCAAGGATACATTAGACCTAGTAACTCACCCTGGGGAGCTCCGGTGTTATTTCAGAAAAAGAAGGATGGGACTCTCTGTCTCTACATTGATTATCGAGGACTAAATGAGGTAACAATCAAGAATAAGTATTCGATTCCAAGGATTGACAAAGTACTTGATCGACTATAAGGAGCGAAGATTTTCTCCAAGATTGATCTTAGATCAGGGTATTACCATATCAAAATCAAGCAAGAAGATATCCCAAAAACCGCTTTTAGCACGAGGTACAGTCATTACGAGTTTATCGTAATGTCATTTGGATTAACCAACGCCCCTGCTATGTCATTTGGATTAACCAATGCCCCTGCTACCTTCAACAGATTAATGACCTTATCTTGATGATTTCGTCCTTGTATTCTTTGATGACATCTTAACATATTCCAAGGATGAAGGAAGTCACGAGTCACAACTGCAAACAATTATTGAGATAATGCGGCCTCACAAGCTGTATGCTAAGAAGAAGAATTGTGTGTTCTTCAAGAAGCAAAGTATTCAGGGTTTATAGTTTCAACAGAGGGAATATCAGTAGATCCGGCCAAGGTCAAGGATGTACAAGATTGGCCGCCTCTAACTAGTGTAAGCAAAGTTCGTAGCTTTTTGGGTTTAACAGGATGATATCGGGTCTTTATCAAGAATTATGCCTTGACTGCTGCACCCCTCACCAACCTACTCAACAAGTAGGTTTCCATTAAATGGACCCAAGATGAACAGTCTAACTTTGACAGGCTCTTTAGTCACAAGCCCAATCCTCAAACTACCTGATCTTAACAAATAATTCTAAGTGGTGACCGATGCGAGCTCTCTTGCTTTGGGATGCGTACTCATGCAGGAAGGACATCTAGTAGCATATTCCTCTAGAAATTGAAGAATCACAAGAGAAATTATGCTACTCATGACTTGAAATTACTTGCAACTATCCACGCTCTTAAGTTATGGAGACATTATCTACTCGGGAAGAAATTTTCATTAGTAATCGACCATAAAAGTCTTAAATGGATCTTCACTCAACTAGATCTAAATATGAGGCAACATCGGTGGATCGAAGTCTTGTAAGAGTATGATTTTGAGATCAAATATAGACCGGGCAAAGAGAATGTAATTGCAGATGCTTTAAGCCACAAATAATTTCTCAATGTACTTATCTCAGAAGAACCTCTTAGAGTAACTACAATGATATCAATGCCTAGCAATCCCATCATTGAGCTAGCCAAGGAGAAGGCAAATAATGATCCCAAATATCAACATATACTGAAGGAAATTCAGAAGAACAAAATTCTAAGCTTAAGACAAAGTACCTTAACTTCTCTGTTGACGAAGGGCTTGTCTACTTCAGGACAAGGTTATGTATTTCTTCAAGTCAATATCTTTAGAAGAAGATACAATGGGAAGCTCATGATTCCCCATTTTCGAGACATCTTGGCTATGCCAAAACTCTCAATGTAGTTAGGAAAACCTATCATTGGGAAAAGCTCAAAAGTGACATACTTAAATACGTAATTGAATGCTTGAGTTGCCAATGAATAAAAGCCAAATGAGTTAACCTACCAAGAAAGCTACAACAACTTGATATTCCTCAGATGAAATGGAAATTCATTACTATGGATTTTGTAGTTGGATTACCCTCAATTCAAGGAGGATACAACTTGATCATGGTAATTGTGGACATGTTGACAATGTTACCCACCTTATTCCGGTCAAAACCAGCTATAAAGCCTCAGATATTGTCAAGTTATTTGTCAAAGAAATCTTCAAACTTCATGGACTACCAAAGATAAATATCAACGATTGTGATTCTCTATTCACTTCGTATTTTTGGAAGGGATTATTTGAAGCTCTCGGTACATAGCTTTGTTTTAGTACAGCTTATCACCCTCAAACTGATGGGCAGACAGAGCGTGTGAATCAAGTCATTAAAGACATACTTAGGGCATATTGTTGCAAAGAACCTAGATGGTGGATACAATATCTACCTTTGGTGGAATTTTCTTACAATGCGGGGCCTATCATCAGAGCATTCAAATGATCCCATTTCAAGCTCTATATGGGCAAGGGTGCCTAACCCCGCTAAACTTCTCTGACCCTACCTTGAAGGTTGAAGCTTCTAAGAAAATGCTTGAAGAGATGGAAGAACAAGTAAAAACCATCAAGCAAGATTTACAAGCTGCCAAGGATCGACAGAAAGCCTATGCTGACCTAGGGAGAAAATAGCGAATCTTCCAAGAAGGGGACAAGGTTTTTATCCATGTACGCCCAAAAAGGAATTCTTTATCCTTGGGAAAATTCAAGAAGCTAAGCCCAAGATATTGTGGACCTTACAAAGTCATAAAGACTCTTGGATCTAATGCTTATAAGCTGCAACTTCCTGAAACCCTAAAAGTTCATGATGTATTCCATGTAAGTCGCTTGAAGCCCTATGTACCTAATCGTGTTCATATTCTTGATGATCAACAAGTGGTAATGCCGAGCCAAGGTTTACTTGAACTTCAACTTGATAGAATCTTGAATGTAAAAGAAAGAATCCTTAGGAATAAGACCCTTAGAGAATATCTCATCTAGTGAAAGGATTATCCTAAAAAAGATGCCACTTGGGTCGATGAGGTAACCCTTATGAAAGAATACCCCTAGTTTCTCTCGAGATGAGGACATCTCGATTTCTCTAAGGAGGGAATAATGGAATGTCCCCATTACTTAGTTCATTTTAATGTGTGTATACGTGGTGTTTCACGTTCATACATGGAAAAACTGTAGAATCTCTATAGGATTTACAAGAATCAGGACTGGTTTATTAGAATAGTCTAAAATCTCTAGTATCATGTTTAGATGACTTAATTTCCACTTTAGATGGATCCAAATACATACTATGACTTATTTTGAAGGGAATAAGTCGTCCAAGAAAAAAGATGGATGAAAATAATGTGATTTACAAAAATTGTTATTTTTGCCTATTTTTTTTGGATTTTTGTAATTCTCCCTGTGCTACCTTGTTGACCAGATGTGTTTCAATCGTTTTGAGTTTATAGACAACTATATTTGGAGTTCATACGACAAAGTTATGATCCAAACAAGTTGCAAGGCCAAAAAAAACGAAAATAGTGAAAAAAAAAAGCATAAGCTTTAAAGTTAAGTGCTAAAAGAAAGTGTTCTCTCCTTGTAATTGATTATGTCATCGAAAAACGCAAAAGAAAGTAAGAATTGTCTCTTCCCCCTCTCCCTATAGATGATTTTAAGAGCCAATGTATACTTTCATGTTATAGAATTGTGGCGAAACTTATATTTTAGACTTTTGAAAGTGTGGCGATTTGTTCTCTAAACCAAAGATATCCTATAATCGGTTGGCAAAATGTTTTAATAAAAATAATAAAGTAATAAAAGTTTTAACGCATCAAGGAAAGAGGATGTCATCATTGATAAGCTAGTGAAAACTATAGAGGATTTGGAGATTAAATTGGCTAAGTAGGAAGATTCTGGGAAAACTAGTCATTCACAGGCTCCACCTAGGAATGTGATAGCCCTAAGCACGGGCACGAAGATTGTGAATCATTTAAGAATGTTATGTAAATTTTTTTAATTTTTTGGCTAGATGGAAAGATCTGTGCAACCAATATTGATAAGTATATTGGTATAAATTTTGGTAAGGGTGGAATGAAGAAGTTTTTTGAGGATATGACTATTGGGACATATTATGTAGCCACATAAGATGCTTTGGCTTATGGTGTTTAGATTGAAAAGAAACCAAAGTGTAAGTCAAAGTTATGGACTTTTGTTTTACAGACTATAAATAAGGACAAAGTGTAGCAAGCAGATTTATTTGGTGTAAGGAAGAGCATCACAATAGAGATTGGGTGGGGATCTCTAATAGATAAATACTCAATTTATATCTATTTAACAAAGACCCTAAGTACATAAATGATTGTTGAGGAAAAGAAAAAAAGGGATGATAATGGTCTTAGCACTTTCAAGAAGACTAGAGGGGGTGAGCCTATAGCACCACCTTCTAGACCACAACGTGAATAGAATAAAGAAGATGCATAGAAGAAGTAGAAGAAACAAGATGCTAGACCAAAGAAAAAACCAGGTTACAAGCTTGCTTCAGATGCTGAGTCTACAATAGATCTTAAAAGCGTGTTGAAGGAGAGAATCTTGAATAACAAGATTGAATTCACCTTAGGAGAGATTTTGGGAATTGTAAAGAGAGAATTTCATGAAGAAATTATAGGCATCATAAAGAGAAAGAAACATGTGATTTAGACTATAGAAGAGCGTGTCATGCAGCATATCACAAATTGAGGAGATGACTAAGGAGAGTGATGATGAAATTCTTATTGAGAGTGTTGTAGTAATCCAAAGATTGTGAAGAGTATACAACCAGTGCACTATGTAGAGGATCATGCACCTGTAACGATTACATGCAGACATTTTTCGAAAATTCATTGGGCACGAGCAACCAATGAGACTGTGCTTAAGATTGGAGAGATGGAGACATCGTGTGTTGCCTTGCTAGATCACAGCTCAAAGATAAATGTTATAGTTTGCCATTTGTATGAGAGCAGGAAGTGGCATGTAGATGTAGAACACGGTTGACAGATGAGAGCCACCAATAATATTGCAAGAGAGCTATATGCAACATGTCTAAATATGAGGGTGTCCATAGGGAATGTTCAAGGTGATTATCATTTCTTAATGTAGGATTCATGTTCTTATGATGTCATTTTGGGTCAGTCATTTATCATGAAGCAGTAGGTTCCAATGTTCTACAAGACGACGATGGTACAAGGAGAGAAAAGCTCTCACCTCTTGGCAACGATGCTTTTTCTTCAAGATTTATTGATATTTCAGCTAAGAGTATTGTTTGTTTTCACAAAGTTGCAAATATGTCTAGAGTTGCCAAGCAATATACATGAAGAAAGGAAAAAGAGTTGAGAAGAGCAAGTTTATTGCAGGAGGAGGAGTGCATTGATGGGATATATGATGGGCTATCTTATGCAAATAATATTACAGAGATTGAAGATATATTGAAAACAGAGGTGCAAAGTGGTTCCAATTTTGTGCAAGTACATTCCCTATATATGTACCATGAGATTGTTGATTTTATGTAACAAAGAGGGCTGGGTACCGAGTTTTCTCAACAAAAAGAGTTATTTTTTAATGTATTTCAGCAAATAGAGAAGAGAGTTGAATTATCAGCCAACAGAGTTACAAGGGGCTGAGTTATTTCAACCAAAAGAGTTTTATATTGATTCATTTCAACATACAAAGTTTGGGGCTATTTATATGCAATCCAAAGAGACTATGATTGATTTATTTCAACTGACAGATTTGGGTGCTCCCCATTTGCAGCAAAAGTTGGGTTTACAAGAGAAAAAGAGTGAAGCCAAGGTTCAAACCAAGTACAAAATAGTTGACAAGAAAGTGAGACCAGTTGCAAGGTCATTACCTCCTAACAATGATGAGCAAATGAAGAGGGTTACCAAGCAATGAATTTGAGGAATCCAAAAAATATTTTTTAGCAAAGACATTAGTAAAATTGAAGATCCGGGAATGGGGAGTTCTTGCTTCGTGCAAAGAGACAATGCTTTGAGGAGAATATGCTCACTACTACTGATGCAATGTTTAGAAAGATCGAAGTTATATCGACAATGAATGCAAAAGAGACACTGAAAAGGCATACTAATGATACCTTGACTAAGAGTATTAATACTAAAATACTTGAGAATGTAGATGAAACGGATAAAGTGCATGTAGATGGTATAGACTCAAGATGATACAGAAGAACTGGACATTTTGATTGAAGGTGTTCATATGATGCAGGATATGCAGAAGTTAGAGAGGAGTGCAAAGAAGACATTGTGACAATGTTGCTTGTATATAAGACAAAGATACTTTCATAGGTGTTTTTCCCAAATTAATCATAGAGAGATATGCTATGGATTGCAAAGCTAGAGGGGTGACGATACTCAACCTATGTTTTAGACATGGATGCTAAAACAAGGAGATGTATACATACTTATCTATGGATTTCAAGAGTTTCACCAACTTGAAAAAGGAATGATAAAATATTCAAGTGATTGTCTTTAAGAGGGCAACATATGTAGAATGATGAAGCAAGTTTTCAATCCTAGCGGACTCCATGTGTTGCTAAGTATGATATATAAGTTTTTTAGACCAAAAGTGAATGCATGGGATGTATGCATACCTTATTGGTCGATTATCCAATGGCCGTTTGATCTAGGAGGAGGGATATTGTTGTAGGTTACTACAGTAGTCAGGTGGGAGCAGAATTGAAGATCTTGATTCTATGTCAATGAGAATTTATGGTGGCAAGAACTTCTAGGATGGGCTTCTATACCTAGGGAAGAGTCCTACCAAGTTTGGTTGCCATCCGAGTTGGTATGTGAAACTTGAAAGTTATAGGGACAAGAAGGTTGATGTTTGGCCAAGACTGCATGCAGTAAAAGACAGTTCTAAGCTGCCCAAATTTTTTTAGGATTTGAAATCTTTGAAATTTACTTCTGAGTTCTTCACAAGAGTTGTAAATCAAAATCAAGGCTACAACTTTGCAGAAGAAAGCTTAGCGATCCAAATTACGGATCAAAAGATATGGCCATTTTTCTACAAGGTGGTCTTGTAGGACAAGTTTTTGGGCACAAAGAGATTGAATCTAAAGGATGTAAAGTATTGTACATGACATAGACTTTAACAAAGGTGGATAGGACTAACTTGAGGATGCCCGGAGTAGGGAAAAGGTTCAAAGTGTTTAAGAGAAGAGATACATAAGAGTATGCAGTGGACGACTTGACAATAGAAAGACAAAAATGACAGGGTAGATGAAGATGCACCCTTTTTCCTGCCATGTAGCCTCAAGGCCTGGTGCAATTCACATTGGCCACAGTAGTACATTTTCATCCCTTTGATGCTTGGGTGGTGCTCATTAAGCTCCATATACCTTCCTTACTACTCAATGAAGCACCTAGGGTTGTTGCTTGACAAAGGGGAAGCATATTTTTTCCTATTTTTTTGTTGTGGGACTGTGTTTGTATAGATGCCCCAAGAAAGGAAGCACGAGGACTCCCAATTCACCACCTAGCCACGCTCACGAAAATGCCAGAGAAACCCAACGTGTCTCGCCTTGCCAGTCATCAATTCCTAGTGAGTTATACTAATTTATAACTCACTTACTTCCTAAGCCCCCCGAACCCCGTATGGGTGCCCAAGGCCCTCGGACGATCATCTCTCGTATTGTTTCCCCATAAGTTACATTCATTAATGTAACATTCTTACTACTGACAATTGTGGTGCTGCCTAAGATTAGAGTGTCATTGGGTGGGCATAGAGGCATGCATCATCCTCTCTCTTGTCTAAGCCATGATTCTCTACCTCATAGGTGGACTACTAGAGAAAACTCCTATTTTTAGGATTAGAGATGATGTCTATACAATTGAAACAAAAGGGTTCTATGGAAAAAACTTGTGTAAAGATGCAGTCAAAAGTTCTTTGAAGAGGGCAAATGGAACCATTGTTCAATCATAAAAAGGTCTAGAATTGGCCACGCTGAGAGTCAAGGTTCGATACATGTACACTGCCTTAATAGAATTAACAAATGTACTAGTTTGTCCAACCACCAAACAAATAAAAAATTTCACAATACTGATTGATATGTAAACTGCTTCACTTGTTGGCGCTAGAATCTACAAGACTTGCCTAATGTTATTAGATAGAATTTGATGGGCGCTGTAGGGAAAGAAGTCGTTAATGACAATGACTGATGTCGAGGTTACTCTAAAGAGGCTGATTGTGGATTACAATACAAAAAGGGACTACAATTTGATGAGTCCAATCAGTCACTAGGCTATAGTTAAGGTGAGCCACCCTCCTTCTACACCCTCTTTGCTCAACTAGTGAGTTCTACAAAACCTAATAGGCCTAGATAAAGGATGTGTATCATCCAATGAACCAACCCCCTTTGGAAGAGGGGGGTGTATGGAAGCAGACTTCAATCCATATTTGTATGTCTAATGTGATCGACCATAGGTTAATGTTGTGAATATTTGATCTTGGTATATACCATGTGATATACAAGTTATTTAAAGCCAAAGGGGATGTCTTGCATGTATGTGTGCCTTCTTGGTCAACTATGCAATGGATATTTGACCAAGTAGAAGACTATAGTGGGGATAGGAATGGCTGAATTGAAGATGTTTAAAATTGTTTTAATTGGGAGAGGATTAATGGTGATTGACACATCCAAAATGGGCTTTTATACCTTGGTAAGGGTCCTACAAAGTTCAGTTAACATCCAAGTTCGTATGCAGGAGATACAAAGTTGTGAAGGTTGATGTCTAGCTAGGACTACATGCTATAATGAACAGTTGCAGGTTGCATAGAAAATTTTAGGGGCTAAAATCTTCAGAATTTAGTCCAGGTGTCCTCATATAAGTTTTAAATCACGAGTGGGGCTAGGATAGTTTTCCGAATAGGATCAGACTAGGATTAGGACTAAATCTAATGGATGTAAAGTATTGCATGTGGCATATGCTTTGATAGAGACATTTGAGAATGACATGAGGTCCTATAGCCCCCTCTCTTGCCAACCTGTCACAAAAGTGTTTACCGTAGAAGAATCTGCAACAAAGACGGCTAGCTTGATGTAGACAATACGAGTCTTGAGACTAGGAAGACCATGAATTGAGAGAAGAGAGAAGCCCAAGTCAAGAACATGTAGGGACTCAAAAACAAAGCTCGATAAACGATTTGACAATAGAGGCAAGGTACCAATATCACTAATAGGCACAAAGAAACGTCACCAGTAGTGATGATACCCTCAAATGGACAGAGAACCTGTAGTAAATCACCTTGCGGAGTCATAGGACTAAGGGGAGTACAGAGGCCTCGAACAGATTACCTAAGGGATGTCCAATCAAGAATGAGTGAGCCAAGTCTATGAATCAACTCGGAGACAATAGCAAGGATATCAAAGGCATCATAACCTACCAAAAAAGAGCAACCAAAGGCCATGGGATAGCCATGCAAGCAATAGGGGATGGTAGCTTGATGACAAAGGAAAGAGATCACCACATGAAAGAAAGGACACTATAATCCCTAAAGAACCTCCTCATGATTCTCAAAATCCCCCTTTGAAACAAGAAGGGCCAAAGAATCCATAACCACATCTTGAGATAGCTTACAAATATGGATTGAAGGCCGAAATGCTATTAGCAAGGTTAAATATCACCAGTAATTATCTTTTACCATGGGCTTGTTTTGGGTGTGGGTATTACTTAATTCAGTTTCAGGCTTTAGCTACTTTCATGACAGCAACCCTCCCACGGCAGGAAATAAACATGAAACCAAGGTAGAAGCATGCAAAATCTATGCACATGGCTGAGCCATTAATCTCAAAATTGAAAAGAAACCATAAATCTTCCACTTAATAATGAACAAACTCGTTATCTTCATCATCTTCATCCATAGCTTCAACCATTATACAAGAACAAAAGGAAAAAGAAGAATTTCTGCACAAAAGACAGAGGAGAGAGGAGAGAGAACAACTTTTTGCACCACCAAAAAGGAGAGTATGCGATTGGACAAGAGAGGAAAGGGAGAGAGGCACATAACCATTCGTGCACTCCACCCCACCTCTTCCCCAAAAAGCACACCCCTTCGTATTTTATTATTTCTTTGACACTTTGATACATTTGATATCATAAGACCTTTGGCCTTTAATTTTGAGTATTCCTACCCTTTACCAATGCATGCACGTAACACTTTTGTGTATACCATTTATTTATTATGGATGTGGATGTGGATGTGGCCCCCTCATGTAAGTGTGTATTTTAGTGATTTTGTAACAATGTACTTGTTATCTTTTTTACAATAGATGAAATTGCGATATATGCATGGACATTTTTGTGCCTTGTTTTTATGCTTCTTTTGATGTCATCATTTCAATGATTTGGAGTTGTACTAGGAATGCAAGAATTTGCAATCTCAAACTTTTCCATGGGCTTCTTTTGGGTGCGGGCATTAGTGATGTGGGAAAACACATGAACATAGAATGAGTTTTCCACTAGCTATAGCATTTTTATAGATCCAAGCTTGGTATAATAATCATCAATCAGCATCCAAAGCTCTATGTACTCCAAGCCAAAAGCCTCACAAACCCCATGTGTCTGCAACCCTCATGTACTTAACTATGGCTTACAATGAAATGCCAAAAATGTGTACCTTGTAGCATGTCATAATGCTCTTCATCTTTAAGCTGTACTATAGCATCCCGTAGAGCATCTTCATGTTTTTTATTTATAGCTAAAAATCTTTCCAAGTTGCGTATCTCCCTGCGTATTCTTGCTGACTCTTTCCCAGCCTATCACACATATACCAACCAGAGTGTTTGAGCAAAGCACAATGAAATAATGTGTAGTCATATGTGTATAGTGAAACTTGCAAGGTGCATGCCTGGCCTTGAATACAAAACATTAACGTACATTGTGTAGCTCGCTACAAATTGATTCAAGTTTTGCATCCCCTTGCTCCTCTTCTCATACAGTGTGTAGATGATGTGTCTCCTTCTTAAGCAAAGAAGAATTCTATTGAGAAAAGAAAAGCTTGTAAATTCTAGCAAACTACCTGACCAAACATTCTACTAGTACATGTTGGCATAAGAAAGCATAAGCATGCACAAAGTTTAATTGTAGCTTAAAAAATGGGAAAGCAGAGTGATAACAAGCCTGCAATTCAGTTGCACACCTTTTTAATACTGGAAGATTCAACTAGATATGTGAAGCAATTAGTTTGACAATATTCCTCCCACCGATTCAGGTACTTTTCCAGCTTTTCTTGAAGAGTATTGAACACTACATCAAAGCCCTTTAAGACAACACAAATAAGTATCAAGAAAGACCTGCACAAGGAATAGAAAGAGGCTCAATAGTGTCTGGTTGATTTGCTCCGAGGACACACATGCTAGAATTATCAAAACACACACACACACAAATACAAAGGCCATGAGCAAGCAAATTGTACAATTTGGTTAGGAAAAGAAAATGTTCCAGCTAAATATTCGATTTTAATACCAACTAAAGTCCACGACATTGTCTTCTCTCAAATATTTCTTATCAAGAAGACCCATGGTCTCAGTCTCATCATACACACTGATTGCATTCTTGCCTATCCGAGTAAAATACTTATCATCTCTGCATCCCACCCATCTGCAGCAGAAAGAAAGCCTCCATTAATCTCAGTTAACTTAAAATCATAACAGAGAAATAGAGAATAAGCATAGAATAACTATACCTAAACACTGGCCAAGAGACACCTGCCACACCTCCTGTTCCACCAGTTGCAAAATCATCTGCACTTCCCTTAACTTCTCTAAGCACTTTCCCAGTCCTCACATCATAAATATTAAGTGTCACCCTCTAGATAAACATATCTAGACATCGATAAACACTTGTGTAGGCAGTTTTCCAAAGAACAAATAAAATTCATCAATAACCTGTGTATCTCTGGGGTTGCTTGGTTCATGACTACTATATGTTATGATATATTTCTCTCCTGGAGAGAAGTCAATCAGCCTAACTTGAAAGAGCAGATCACAAAATTGATACAAGACCCATCATTCATATTCAGCAACATTCCCAAATTACAAACCATAAACCAGAGAAGATGAGTCATACTTGAGGATGTATTCGTTTAAAGGTCTGGGCACCACCCCATATAGCTGCACCTTGTCTATGAATTGTGGCAAGGTAAGACCCAAGGGGAGAGCATTGCACAAAGCTCTCTATCCAAAATTATTGCAAAAGCTAGTTGTCAATATACAACATGTTCTTTTGCTAGAACTACCTAAACTGCAGAAAATTCAAGTTATAGAACAGTGGTAAACAGGGTCAGGTTTCCCTAATCTGGTGTCATTCCAATAAACTTTAGTCTCTAATTCAAATTGAATGACAAGCTAGTCTCGACATCGTGCATTCTTCATCGAAGTTAAAAGATATTCCTCAATACACGTAAATCAGGATGAGATCATACCTAAGCAATCTAGAATGGTACAGATGCACCTGTAAGAGGAGAGGAGTAGAATCGCAGATAAGGAGAATTGATCAGTGCAGGTGTAGTATAGCTGGAGTGGGTTAATGGATAGTTGGAAATAGGAAGGAGAAGCTTGATGTGTAACAGTGGAAGCTTCTTTGTATGGTGAGAATGAAGGTTTTTATTGTATGGGCTAGTACAACCATGGAAGGAAACACTTTGTTGGGAACCCCTCCATATTAATATTCTTTTTAAAATCGTGTTTTTCCTTTTGAATTTTGAATAGAGCATGCATGTTTATCACCCAAAGGAATTTTTCTGACACTTTCGTATACTTGTCAAATTCATCAAACATGTTGATCGCAAAAACATGGGACTTATCCAATTTGTAGCCATTAGTTTGTTCTCTAGCTGTTTGAGCCCTCCTGAAAGCATGAAAATTGTATAAATTATAAGTTCAAAGACCAAATGTATGATCCAAACCTGGAATTCAATTATACCACACAAACAAAAATCAAACAACAATCTACAAATTGGCATTCACATCTGACAGTCTAGCTAGACCTGAGGTATTGTGTACTCTATAAAAGCATAGCCTTTAGTCTTTTCAGTTTCTTCATCCTTGGGCGTCCAAAGGCCATGCTCTCAAATAGCTCCAATTTGACCAAAAATCTTCCAACACACCCTCAAGATTCTCATAATTTTCTAAAAACAATTGGCATCAAGAAAATGACAACCATGCGCACCTCTTGATCTTGAAATCTTCACCAGGGGGTAAGATAATGTCGTTGAGGTTGACTTGGGAGAAGTCGATCTTAAGCTAGTGGATGACATCCTCTTGCAGGTTAGGGGCGAGGCGATGGGGAGCTTGCGGCGGCAACTCAGCGAGTTGCGCCATAGCCGTGAGCTCATAGGAATAACACAGAGAGAGGGACGATAGGCCCTCCAACCAATCCTTACACTACAACATATAGACCCAATAGCGACGCTTAAAGCGATGGAATTATTCATGGAAAAATTACCCCTATCATCGCTATTAGCGACGCGATCGATTCGTCACTATTAGCATCGCTATTTGCATTGCTATTAGCATCGCTAACCTAATTAGCGACGCTAATAGAGACACAAATAGCGATGCTAATAGAGATGCTAATAGTGACACAAATAGTGAGGATAATAGAGATGCTAATAGCGACGCTAATAGCGATGCTAATAGTGACGGTTTGCAGAGTAAATTTCTGATGCAAATAATGAAGGTTACGGAGGGGAAAGGAATTAGGTGGCAGGGCATGCAGCCCTACCACCCTTCTAGCTATATGCACTAAATGTTCTTGCATAATTCATTTGCCAATGTCATCTACACCTAATGTCTAAAAATTGTGTATTAGATTTAAAAAAAAAATTGAATCCTTTGATTGCAAAAGCTAGATATAATCAATTCAAAAAGGTATTTCGCAAGGAGCTTTTTCATCACTTGCTTAGACCTGAGAAGAAAAAGAGCTTGTGATTGCAAAAGCTAGATATAATCAATTCAAAAAAGTATTACTCATGGAGCTTTTTTATCACTTGTTAGGCTCAAGAAGAAGAGCTTCACTTCAAGCTTTCATTATAGTCAGGACCTTGAGGTATGAATAAGTCCCATTGATCTTCTGCTCACTCCAGCTTATTCCAAACTCGTTCAAGTCTTTTTGGGGGAGCATTTGGAAATTTGTAAGAGTTATACCATGGTGTTGGAGCTAGAAACACTTATATAGGGAGTGGTAGTGTCTCTATGCTCTACTTCTTCCTTCTTATTTTTACCTACGTCTAAGTCATCTTCTCTCTCTTCTTTCTTGTCTTCACCCTCAATCTCAATGGATGGAGGTGTTTTAAGATCAAAAGAATCAAGCTCATCCCCCCCCTTCTCAAACTCCATTTCTTGAGCTCAGACTAGTTGTTGTACTCCAAGTAGATCCCTGAAATGAACGAATTTCTCTTTACCAAGTGATTTGGTAAAGATATCTACTACCAGGTCTTCTGTCTTCACATGAAGTAGATCAATCTATCCTGCAAGCACCATTTCCTTGATGAAATTTTAATGAACCTCTATGTGTTTGGGTCTAGCATGATAGATGGGGTTAGTAGCCAGCATTACATTACTGAGATTCTCACAATGTAATGTGACTTTGCTGTCCAACTAGATACCCAAATCATGTAGTAATTTCACAAGATAAACTGCTTTGCATGCTGCTAAGGTTGCACCCCTGTATTCTGTCTCTGTATACTAGATAAAGCAATGGTGGACTACTTCTTACTACTCTAGCTGATCATACTGTTGCCCAAACTGAAAGCATAACCACTGGTTGACCTCCTGTCATAGACCAACTAGCCCAATCAGCATCCTTATAACCTGTCAAGTAAAATGATTTACCATGCTCATAAAACATCCCATAATCAGCAATACCCTTCACGTACCGCATAATCCTCTTGACTACATGTAAGTGTGGCTTACGAGGTTTGTGCATAAATTGGCTAATCAGCCCCACTGCATAACTCAGGTTAGGATGGGTAATAGTAAGGTAAATCAGGCTGCCCACCATCTGTCTGTACATAGTGACATTCTCGATCTTAGTCCCAATATCAATTGCAAGTTTGACATTTTGATCCAATGGTGTTTCCATGGCTTTACACTCCATCATGCTATATTTCAGCAACATATAATGAGCATATTGTTTTTGCAACAACCATTTATCTTAAGGTGTAGACACAACCTCAATCCCGAGAAGTACTTTTGCTCACCAAGATCCTCAACTTTGAATTCAACCTGTAACATTGCTTTAATTTCAGCAATACCATGATCATTATCTTCAATGATGATCAAATCATTGACATAAACCACCAGAAAAACATTAGATTCTGAAAAAAAATGGATAGATTTGCGCGACACCTTTGTGTTGCCGGCCCATTGTGAACAGGTGCATGGACTCATTTGCTTGCTAATTGTATTACGACATAGTTTATGTCACAATGGTTTGAACTCTCTTGTACGTGTTTGTGAACAAGTAATCTTCTATCCAAACTCCTGACAACCTCGATGGTGGTATGTTATATCTTCAACTCCCCGAAGTGCAAGAACATATGATCAAAGTGATGTTCCGAGCATAGATGAAGATAATATGCAAATAGAGGGGTCGATATTACAAGGGGTGGAGGCCGTCGAAAGCTTGGAGCCAGCATCGGCTAACAATGATGAAAATATAGGAGTCCAAGAATTCTTTGAGAACGAGGTGGATTCATTCTTTTGTGGTGACATGTCTATCAACCTTCCAGTGTATGTGGAGTTGTGTCAGGAGATTAATATGGGACCATAGGATACTTTATACTTGGAGCATCCACTTACTCAATTCATTGACCAATTGCTTATAAGGGTACATATGATATGCATTTTAAGTGAGATTTTTTTAAATGATTTATATTACTGTGCTTTGTATGATTTAAATTGATTATTCTAACATCATTTTTTGTCTGTGTAGGTGACATTTTTAGGATGAGTCAAGAGATGAGCGATAAGGAGTTACATGACATCTTCACATGCATGTCTCTAGACCAGATCGCGAGATTCAGAGAGATGGCAGACCAGGAGCTGTCTCGGTCTTCGTCAGGGCGCTTTGCTAGATCTATTCAGTGCAATCGGATGCTTCGGCTTTGAGCAGATGAGCTCGACGCTCACGACTTGGACCAGAGGAAGGGAGTGCATCGGGATCAGGGGGATGCTGCAGAGATACAGAGGCAGTGAGCCCATGGTCGACATGGGATACAGGTGTGACTCCTCGCTCTCGTGGCCCTTCCAGGGAGCGTGGTTCGGGCTCAGGTGGATGCTGTGGAGGCACGGACGTGGTGTCTCCATCTTATCGTTCAGGTAGAGCTGCATCACCTCAGGGATTTGTCACACCTGTGGGGACATCTACTCCAGTTACTCCGGCTTTTGCTCACCTGTTAGTATAGGTGGCACCCCTGTGGATACCACTCTGAGAGATATTACCCCGGTCGGTACACTGGATGCACAGGGGTCTCCTGGATATGCCCAGGAGCATGGACACAGATGGGAGAGGACCCATCTTAGGCAGACTCTAGGGGGTTATGGATATCTAGTCGATAGTAGATCAGGAGCCATCATCATGAATGATGAGGGGAGGAGGGTGATGGCTCGCATGAGAGAGTTGTGCCAACAAGTTTTTCGGCACAACGTCTTGGATCATTGGAAGAACATACCAGAGGGGAGCAAGAACTACATAGTAGCATCCTTGCACGAGGAGTTTTCAGTACCAACCTTAGTAGATAGATTCTCTACGGGCTGGATGATGGATTGCATACATGCATACATGTCACATAAACGATCCGACGCACGCAAGGAAATCAAGAGTGGGGCTGCAAAGCCCGAGTGGTTAGATGCAGACGAATGGCGCCGACTGAGGGAGGAGGCTACAGATTCTCCAGGACATTGGAGTCAGCAATGCGAGGCGGCGAGGGCACGACTCGAGACCGGAGTAGTCCATCATCTTGGGAGTGGCGGCCACAGGATATATTTGGAGGACTTTGTAAGTTTTTCTTTTGTTTTGCTTGTTTATTTTTTTGAAATATTCTTTGTACTGACAATCATGTTTCTAATAGTTAGCATTTTGTTTTCTTTGCAGCACTCCATTACAAATCGCGATCTGACTAGCCTTGAGACTCGATATGTAGGGAGGCATGGTCTCACTTCATTGATCGACCGATTGTATAGACGCGGCAGCCCTGTAAGTCACTCATCTTTCTTGTCTGTAGTTACCATGAGATATTTGAATGCATTATTGTATGGTGGACTGATGTGTTGTTTCTTTTTCTGCAGAGTCCGTTCGATGCTCCTTTGCAGCGGGACGAGCTTTTGGGAGATGAGGATATGTAGCTCGCCCTTGGATCCCTAGAGCTCACACACCTTTATTTTTAAGTTGCCTGATCTATGTAGAAATTTTCTATGCATTAGTGATATCTTGCCATGATTGTACCAATCACTTATTATGCGATTGTACAATCTATGTAGACATTTTCTATGCATTAGTGATATCTTGTCGTGATTGTACCAATCGCTTATTATGCAATCATGTATTAATTTTATGTATCACTGTTATGATTTCAATATACATTGTTTTTGTTTGCAAGCACATTGTACAAAGTGCAGAAACTATTTTGTATGGCTCTCATAAAGCACACAGTGCTATATGTGGCAGGGCAGCTTGCTGCCTTGCCACAAATTTTTTTTTCTTGTTACTGTCGCTATTAGCGTCACAAATTTTACTGCTCGCATCGTTATTGGCGTCGTTATTTACGTCGCCAACCGTCGCTATCAGCATCGGTATTGGCATCGGTATTAGCGTCGCATCGCCAATACCGACGGTGATACCGATTGTTCTATGGCGTCGCCAACATCGACGCTTTTTGCGACGACGAGGACAAATTTTGTTATTTGCATTTTCGTCGCTTTAAACGTCGGTATAAGGTCTATATCTTGTAGTGTCAATCTCCCTTGCGTTGGATCTGTCTCCGTTCTTCTCCTATACATCTCTTCATCAACAAAAAGAAAGAGAGAAGTAAATAAAAGAGAAAAACAAAGAGAGAAGAGAGAATGCACTTACCTCAAAGCTTAAAGAAGAATCCTTTCGCGCTTCTCTCCTTCTTCTTCTTCTCCTTCACGAGTTCCCTCCTTCTTCTTTGTAATTGTCCCCTTTCTTTTTGCGGTGGATTGGTGGTGGTGGTGACCTCTCTCTCTCTCTCTCTCTCTCAATCTCCCTTGCACACGCTGATCTCTCTCACTTCTTCTCTCTATATACTCTTGATCAACAAAAAGAAAGAGAGAAGTAAAGAAAAGAGAAAAACAAAGAGAGAAGAGATAATGCACTTACCTCAAAGCTTGAAGAAGAATCCCTTCGTACTTCTCTCCTTTTTCTTTTCCTTCACGAGTTCCTTCCTTCTCCTTTACACTTGTCGCCTCCCTCTTTGTGGATGGTGGCGGTGGTGGCTGCCTCTCTCTCTCTCTCTCTCTCTCTCTCTCTCTCTCTCTCTCTCTCTCTCTCTCTCTCTCTCTCTCTCGCTTGTTTACAAACCTGTAAAATGCCATGCTCGGGTTTCAACACTTTTTTATGAAGCCCCTCTCTCTCCCATTTTTTATTTCTCTCCATCTCTCTCTTCCTTCCCCTCCCTTCTCTCTATTTCTCTCCCTCTTTCCCTCCTCACTCTCACTCAACTCATCTCATTGCAAAGGCAATCAAAGATAGAAAATAAAAAGCTTAAAAAACAAAGATATTGAAAGAAATGTCACCCCGTCTCTCTTTATCTCTCTCCGCCCCTCTCCCTTTGCTTTTCTTTCTTAACCTTCTCTCTCATTCTCTCATTGTTTTCCTATTTCTCTCTCCCTCTCTCTCGCTCTCTATTTTTTTTCTCTCTATCTCTCTTTCTCCCTCTCTCTCTCTTCTTTTAACTCTCCTTTCTCTCTTTACCTCACCCTTCTTTTCTACCTCCTCCTCCTCTCTTCCTTCCCTCTCCCTCTCTCTATTTCTCTCCCCCTCTCTTTCTTCTTCATGTATAGCGGTGGCGGCTGTGACGATGGTGATGAGCTCCCCCCTCTCTCTCTCCCTCTTCCTCTCTCTCCCTCTCAAAGCTTTAAGCTCTCTCCTCTCTCTTTCATTCTTTCTCGTAAATGTTTTCTCGAAAAATGTCAAGCTCGGGTTTTCTAAAACTTTTTTTCTCAGGTCGACATACCACTTTTTTGCGTCGCAAAGGGCCGTCGCTATTGTCCCATTCCCTTGTAGTGTTATACAGATAGAAATTCTAAGGAAGAAGAGTTTGAAGCTTGGCTCTCCAAGCAAGTTTTAGATTTACACATTCTTTGTGTTTTTTTTTTCCCTCTAGATTTTCATAATAGTGAAATTATGTGTGAGGCGGTTTTAGTCATGACACATGGGCAGAACAAATTTCTCGACACCCGTTCAAACCTTTGCAATGGTACCATTTGGGATATCAGACCACTTCTGCATGTTTATTAGTAATCTCTAGGTGTTCTCGGAGAGCCTTATTAATATATTATTATTATTATTATTATTATTACTATTATTATTATTAGAAATAAGCTTTGGGAGGGATGACATGTGTCATTCCAAGCCTTCCTTGTGTATTTATTTCAGCCTGCATGCCCAATTGCGAACACCCATGTGCAATGGGTGCTTTCTTCCATTTCTCTCATATCACATAGGCACAATCCCACGATTGAGAGACCTTGCAAAGAGCATAAAAGAAGGTATGGGGAACACAAGGCTCAAACCTTTCATGGCGCTACCATTTCAATGAAGGGTAACAACCAATATAAAATCTGATACACGACAAGCCTATCATTAAGATGGACTTAAGGTGGACGTACATGAACATGTACGAATATTACATTAACTTTAATATTGACATATAGATATTACTATTATAATTATGTATATATAAATTACATTAGTATAAATATAAATTATGTATTAACATAAGTCTCAGCTAAAAATATTTATGTATATATATTTTACTTTTATAAAGTTATTTATAAATTGATGTCTTTATATATATGTATATCTAAATTTTTTTTTGTGTGTGTGTGTGTGTAATGATATTAGATAAACATATATATATATATATATATATATATATATATATATATATATATATATATATTGTTGAGATATCGAGCTCCACTCGTGATATGCCAGGGTGACCGTTGTGCATTTATGTAACCGACTTGTCAGTTGCAGATGCGGTTGGTACACCGCCCATGAATAATAGCTAGATGACAGCTATCCTTATCTACTCTAGTTCATAGCTCAGTTAGTATGACACTTTAGTTAGTTGAGTTTGGTTTGAGACCCATATATAAGGTTCTTCTATTTCTATGTACTTGAGTTCTTTTGGCTTACACAACTAAGAAGAGAAAAACTATTTTTAGCCTCCATCTTTGTGTGTATTCTCCCATTGTGCAAGCAAGAAAGCTACAAGTGAGACTTCTTCCTTCTCTCCCACAATCTTGACATGGTATCAGAGCCTTGTTCGTGGTAAGGAGCTCAAGAAAGCAAGCCAAGCTCGCGGTGTTCTGGTAAGAGGAGCAGTGTTGCTTTCATTTTCTATTTTGGGAGCAAGTCTCTACAGGTAGCACAGCCGAGAACTGCAAGAGTGCATTGTCTCAGGTTGAGACGCCCTTCGCGGTGAAGCAAGAGGGCAGTATATGCTGCGGGAGGGGGCTTTAGCCCTTAGTGACCCTGTTTTTTTTATTTAAGGTCATTTCGGGGCCTGTTTTGGAGGCGGAAGTTTTTTGCACACACTCAGGAAAAAGCCCTGTTTTATGCTATGCGACCACTGTTCTACAGGTCGGTGAAAAGTTACCACAAAAATTGCATCGTATGCTTGTGTGCAGAGACATTGGGAGTTACAGAATCATCCTTGGTTCCTGTATATGCAAAATTGTCACTAGGAAGTGACTGTGTGGTCAAATACCACTTTCGTCAGTTTTGCAAATTCGCCCTTGTGAGGGTGAAGCTGTTTTTTTTGCAGTGATAGAATTTTTTGCAGTGTTCTGTAATGGCGTCTGATTCTCTTTCATAGATTGTAACTGAAAAGCTTGACAAGAACAACTTCCAAGCATGGAAGTTTAGAATGACAAATTTCCTTATGGGAAAAGGATATTGGGAATTTGCTGCAGGAAATGAAGAAGAACCAGTTCTTCTTGATGTTCCCAATCAATAGCAAATGCAGGCATTTAAAGCATGGCATGAGAGAGCCAGGAAAGTTATGTATTGGATGTCTATTAGCATTTCAGACTCTATGATTGTGCATATTCAGGATGCAAGTACGCCAAAGGAGGCATGGGATACTTTGTCAAAAATGTATAGCACAAATACGCAAGCCAGGAAAATGCAGCTCAAGCAAGAGTTGCACAATATGCAAAGAGAAAGTATGAGCATCAATGGCTACCACATGAAGGTGAAGAAGATTGCAGATGCACTTGCTTCCATTGGGTCGCCAGTGGAAGATGATGATTTAGTTTCTGTGACCTTGAATAGTCTAGGAAAGGATTATGCACAGTTCCAAACATCGATTTCCATCCGTGAAAGATTTCCTGATTTTGAGGAGTTGATTGCTCTTCTAATTTCTGAGGAGCAAAGAAATGGTGGTGCATCTTCTTCAGGAGGAACTTCAAAAGAAGCTGTCTTCTACTCAAATGCTAGAAGAGGTAGAGGCAGAGGTAGAGGAGGCCGATCTAGAGGCCGTGGTAGATATCAGAATATGCAGCAAACTCAAGAAAACCAGTCCTATGGAGGAGGACATGGTAACTCTAGAGGCAGGGGGAGCCAAAGAGGTCGTGGTGGATGGCAAAGAGGCCAAAATGCAAACAGCAATGTTGAATGCTACTACTGTGGTAAAATGGGTCATATGGATAAAGACTGCTTTAAAAAGCAGAATGACATCATGAATGGAAAATTGCAACAAGAGAATTATGCATCTTCTAGTAGACAGGGTGATGATAGAAATGAGAATTTGTTTGTGGTGCAGCACATGAATAATTCTGTGACAAGTGTAGAAGAAAGCAATGATGTATGGTATGTTGACTCAGGTGCATCAAACCACATGACAGGTCATGCAGAATGGATGGAGGATGCAAAGAAAATGGAAAAACCAGGATTTGTGGAGACTGGTGATGATACTGCACATCCTATTGTGCAGATTGGAAAAATTCCTTTGTCTATGCAGGATGGGAAAAAGAAATACCTGTCCGATGTATTTCATGTCCCGAATATCACCAAGAATCTCGTTTCTGTTGGTCAAATGGTTGAGCAGGGCTTGCAGGTCAGATTTAATCCTCATAGATGCTTTGTTGAGGATATGAAAAATAAAGGTCGCTTGATAGCAAAAGGAAAGAAGAAGGGCAGAATGTTTACGTTGGATGCAGACATGTCTGAATTGAGTGCAGCAATGTTTGCACATGGGACCGGTGTAGTTGCAGATATTGATATCTGGCATAAACGCATTGGTCATGTTAATGTACAACGACTTAAATCAATGCAGGCCCAAAATATTGTTGCAGGATTGCCTAAATTCAAGGTTGCAGAAATGCATAAGGTATGTGAAGCCTGTCAATTTGGAAAACAGGCAAGGAAACCATTTTCTAAACATGTTCAAGAGAGTAAGAAGCCATTGGAATTAATCCACTCTGATGTGTGGACTACTAAAGCTGCATCTCTTGGAGACTGTCATTATTTTGTCACTTTTATTGATGACTATAGCAGAAAAGTTTGGGTGTATTTTATGAAAAAGAAAAGTGAAATTTTTGGGCATTTCAAAACTCTTAAAGCTATGGTTGAAAAAGAAACAGGCCTGCAAATAAAATGCCTAAGGTCAGATGGAGGGGGAGAGTACCTCTCAAATGAGTTTGCAAGGTTCCTACAGGAGCATGGCATAAAGCAACAATATTCATGCAGTCATACCCCACAACAAAATGGAATTGCAGAAATGAAAAACAGGCATATTGGAGAGGTATCTCGTGCCATGCTTAACGAAAAAGACTTGCCAGATTTTTACTGGGCTGAAGCAGTTGCTACAGTAGTCTACATAATGAACAGGACTCCCACTGCAGCAATACATGGGATGACTCCAGAGGAGAGGTATACTGGTAGGAAGCCAGATATTTCTCATTTGAAGATTTTTGGTTGCATTGCCTATGTTCATGTGCCAGATGAGTTGATATCTAAGTTGGATCCAAAAGCTGAGAAGTGCATCTTTATTGGTTACTCTCTACAGCAGAAAGGGTATAGATGCTATAACCCTTCTACACGTAAGTTGACAGTGAGCAGAGATGTTGTTTTTGATGAGATGAGTAGCTGGTATAAACCAGTAAATGTGATTGATGATGTAGATGCACAAAATGGTAATGCTGCACAGAATTCACAGCAGTAGTCACAAAATATTAGTGGATTTGGAGTGTCCTCTAGCAGTGGTTCATATTCTTCGCCATGGATAGGCAGATTGAGATCAGGAGAATCTTCTCAAAGCAATGCAGATAGTGGTATGCAGGTATCACGAAAAGGAAAAGAGAAGGTAGATCAGCCCATGTTTGATGTGAATGCAGGTCACTCTTATGTGGATGGTGAATCCAATGGCTCAGAACAGAGCATTGATGATGAGTTGGGTATCCCCTCTATTGTTACACCTGGAGTAAGGAAGACCAGGGATGTTTTGAGAGCACCTGGGAGTGAACCTACTTTGTGCAGGTCTACCAGAGCTAGGTATCCTGTGGATAGGTTGAAATATGATGGATTTACAGCCATCCACTATGCATATATGGTCAAAGTGATACATGAACCAGAACCCACTTCTTTTGAGCAAGCCATGGAAAAAGAAAAATGGGAGAAAGCCATGGATGAAGAAATGGATGCCTTGGAAGTAAATGCTACATGGGAATTGGTACCTTTGCCTAAAGGTAAGAATGCAATTGGCTGTAAGTGGGTTTATAAGGTGAAGCACAATGCAGATGGTTCTGTGAACAGATACAAGGCAAGATTAGTAGTCAAGGGGTATGCACAAACATATGGCATTGACTATGAAGAAACATTCAGTCAGGTTGCAAGGATGGCAATCGTAAGAGCAGCCATTGCTATGGCTGCATCAAAGGAATGGTCTTTACATCAGATGGATGTAAAGAATGTCTTCTTGCATGGTGATTTGCAAGAAGAGGTCTATATGGAGCAGCCACCAGGTTATGTGCATGCTGTTCATCCTGAGTTTGTTTGCAGGTTGAAGAATGCCTTGTATGGCTTGAAGCAAGCACCTAGAGCATGGTCTGACAAGATAGGACAATATCTTGTCACTATTGGCTTTCAGATTTCCAAGGCAGATTTCTCACTTTATGTGAGAAAAACAGAGAAAGGTATTATGCTACTTGTCATTTATGTTGATGATTTGATTATGACAGGTGACAATGATGAAGATATCCTTCATGTGAAAATGCTATTGAAGAAGAAGTTTGAGATGAAGGATTTGGGAGAGCTACGTTATTTCGTGGGCATGGAGGTGATTAGATCACCAAGTGGGATACAGCTCTTGCAAAGGCAGTATGGATTGGACATGTTGTCCAAATATGGGATGACAGGCTGTAAGCCTATTTCAGTTCCTTTGGAGCAGAATGTGAAGCTGAGCACAGATGTAGGTGAGCTTCTGGAATACCCTACTATGTACAGACACATAGTAGGAAGTTTGATTTATATGACTATTACCAAGCCAGATTTGAGCTATGTTGTTGGATTGGTAAGTCAGTTTATGCAGGCTCCAAGGAAACCGCATTTGGATGCAGCTAGACGCATACTCAGGTATGTGAAGTCCACATTGCAGTATGGACTATTTTATAAGACTCGGGTTCAGATACAGTTGCATGGATACACTGATGCTGATTGGGCTGATAGTATTTCTGATAGACGATCTACCAGTGGATATGTGTTCTCTTTTGGGAGTGCTGCAGTCACTTGGAGCAGCAAGAAACAGCCTACAGTTGCCTTGTCGAGCACAGAGGCTGAGTATAGGGGTGCAGCAATGGCTGCATGTGAGGTAGCTTGGTTGCATAAGCTACTTTATGATATGCATCAGCCTACAGATGGGCCAGTTGTCATTTATTGTGACAACATGAGTAGTATACACTTGGCAAATAACCCAGTCTATCATGCTAGAACAAAGCACATTGAGGTGCATTATCACTATGTGCGGGAGAGGGTTTTACTAGGTCTTATTGATCTAGTTTATATCAGCACAGAGGATTAGGTAGCTGACAAATTTACGAAGGCATTGGGCACAGAGAAGCTGCCCAAGTTCAGAGACCTGCTTGGTGTGCAGGAATTGGGATTGAGCTCGAGGGGGAGTGTTGAGATATCGAGCTCCACTCATGATATGCCAGGGTGACCGTTGTCCATTTATGTCACCGACTTGTTAGTTGCAGATGCGGTTGGTACACCGCCCATGAATAATAGCTAGATGACAGCTATCCTTATCTACTCTAGTTCGTGGCTCAGTTAGTATGCCACTTTAGTTAGTTGAGTTTGGTTTGAGACCCATATATAGGGTTCTTCTATTTCTATGTACTTGAGTTCTTTTGGCTTACACAACTAAGAAGAGAAAAACTGTTTTCAGCCTCCATCTTTGTGTGTATTCCCCCATTGTGCAAGCAAGAAAGCTACAAGTGAGACTCCTTCCTTCTCTCCCACAATCTTCACACACACACACACACACACACACACACACACATATATATATATATATATATATATATATATAATGTGAGGAGTCATCTTCATCTTCATGATTGAGAGTACTAGTATTAGTAAGATAATCCAGCCCAGATTCTTCATCTGAAGAGTCTAGATAGCCTCCAAAGGTGCCCCTATAGTCATCAGCGAGCAATTCTTTTCAATGCCATCTAGTCTCCTCCATAAGGGGATTTTCAATGGCATGTTGGTGAAACCTAGATCTTTTTGACAATGTCTCTTCATCAAGGCCAATGCACATGGGAAAAATTTACATCATTTCATTGAAAGTACTCCATTGACCAAGGATAGAAGGTGGTGTATTAGGAGTATATTTAGGGATGTCCTATGGTAGAATAGAACTAGAGGCAACATGTTCATTGATCGATGTAGTAGCATTAATAGCTGGTATAGCTTAGAGGTTGTCTGCCTCTTCTTCCTCATCCTCATCATCTTCTTCAAATTCCATTTCAAAATCCCAATACATGAGATCACTCATGGTAGAGGAAGAATGAGTTAAAGGGTCTTCAGTTGAAAGGGAGTTGATTTTGTGGAGATTGGGTAGTTGAAATTGATTCCCCTTCCCCCATTTTCCCCCCACCCATCCCCTTCCCACCCCACGCACCCCCCATTCCCCCCTGCCTCCCCAAAAAAGTGTGCTTCTGAAAATAAGGTAACCATCCCCCGCCCCCCCCCGAGTTAGTACCCTGAAAAACAAAAGTACTATGTTTACTTATTGAGGCTCATCATACCCTTTTATAAACTTATCCAGGTCAATTTTTTAAATTAACAATACCCTTATGTAAAATCATGTATATGAAATATAAAACCCCCTTCTATGAGAATAAATTTACACATCTTAAAATATTTCCTTATGTGAATGTATATATGTAAGCTTATCTTTTTTTTATATTCCCCTCTTTTGAAGTCATGTGATACACATTTTTGTACACACTAACAACCCTGAGGTTTTAGGTAGCGCTCTGTCTTGCTTTGCAACTTTCAAGATGCATACTTCAAAGATTTGACCAGCTCAAGTTATTGGACCATGAGTACCTAAAACCTTTTGGCTCTAAGAATTGTGCATATGTATGTATGAATACAAGAGTAGATGTAATGTTGAGTAATGTGTGTGTGTAGAGGGGTGTGTGTGAGTCATACGCATGAGTATGTAAAGAAGGAGCCAAGAAAAGTAATATGTGACATGTGTCTATGTATGTACTATGTGTATAAGTACATGTGTACATGTGGTGAGTGTTTCTATATATATCCCATAACTTATAAATACTGTGGTGAATTTAATATATTTATTTCAATATTTGTTTCGCATGAATGGCAAAAGAGCCTTCAAAATCTCGATATAACTTAGAAATGTTGGTGAATCAAAAATTTTGGAGTTATAACTCAACCTACTTGACTTTTGAAAAAAAATCCGAAAAAATAAAAATATAACCATTTGGTGACATATAGCCACTAAAATCATCTATGCCCCCCCCCCCTTGCAAAACTATAAATTGAGGGCTTGGGGATGACTAGTAGGAGCGACAAGAGCAATCTTGAGGGGCGAGACGCTGATCAAGAAGGAGGAGACACTATTTCACGAGATGAAGAGACATCATTCCGTTCAACCCGAGGAAGGGGATACGCTGAAGGTCTCTCAGCCTCTTCTACTCTGATCCGAGAAGAGAAGACACTGAATAACTCTATCCTATTCTATCATACCTCTACTCTCATCTCTATTCCTTCTACTAGAGAGAGTGAAGTATTGTTCTCCATGAGGCAAGAAGAATCATTCGTGAGGCCTACATCATTGAATCCTACAATATCCATAGTCATCATCGAGAGTCTTACACCCTTGCCAATCGATATTACTGCCGTGTTCTTCTTCTTCTTCTAAAAATCATATTTCCATCATGGCCCCGAAGAAAAAGAATTCAAAAGTAGAAATCGCGAATGACCCTACTAACGTGGAAGCAACAGTTGGAGTTGCGAGCACGGGGGTCACTAATGGAGTCATGGGCACGGATAACAGCCCTTTACCAACCGCAATACCACATGTTTTTCTAAAAGATTTCTGTTCAAATAAGATAAGTCTCTTGATAAATACTGACTTAAGGCCAAGAAACTTGGTTTTACAAGAACTGGGAAGTTAGAGACCCCAAAATCTAGATTTCCCTAGTTAAATTCCAAGGGAAATATTTCATTATGTGAAACTCAAGTGTTGATTGCTACTAGATTTAAGCATCACTTGAAAATTGCATGATTGATTGAAGTTATAAAACAATCTTCATATTGTTTAACAAAATCATGTCGGGCTTGATCAATTAAAGAGAGGGGTTCTTTTAAAGTTTGAGACTTAGAAGGATTAATTGGTATTGTGTGTTCTGTTAGAAATCAAGCTCATCGTCAGTGTGTCTTTATCTATGATCGACATCTACGACAGCTAGAGTGTGCAGCTGTCTACATGTGACTACATTAAATAAGTCGGGTTAGTAGTCAGTTAGTGACCTGACTAGAATTAGTCTGTCTAGTCTACACCTACACTAGGTCACTTTATCTTTGTATTGTGTGTGATTTTCAGTGTTAGTGTGTGGAACATGAAGAAATGACTTTGAGAGCCTGAAGGCTCATGACAATGGAGTTTCCATGTCTCTCTCTCTCTTTCTCTCAACTTTGAACATGGTAACACAGCTTGACTTGGTGGACCTCTTGGAGCAGGAGAGAGTGAAGATGATCTGCAGTTGAAGACTTGTGTCATTTTGTTAAATAGGTTGAATGCCATTGTAAAATGGAAGGTATGCATTTGCTCATTTTGGATTCTATGCTTTATCACAGTGGTTGAGGCCTTTCTGGGAGCCTTGGTGGGCATCTTTGAGCATATGTAAGTGCTCATTGAGCCTCATGATGAGGAGGACCAGCTCTCAACCAGATCTGGAAATCAACGTGAACTGTGCCTGTTGAGCTGGGTGGACTGCAACCTATCAAACTTCAATGGGGCACTTGGACAAGATTCATAGGGCATGTATGCTCACTCTTGAAGGTATCTGAAGTGTACAAGAGGTAAATGCTTGTGTGGGAGCTCTGTTATGAGTTGGAGTAATAGACACTGATTTGTAATTAGTTCTGAACCGCTGTAAACATGAATGGAAAGCATGCATTCAGTCATTATTGACATACAGGAGTCTTGTACTACACTCAAAAGGCATCTTCGAAGCACAAGAATGTGTCAAAGCATGTATACATTGGATCAAATGTCTTGGAGCTGAGATTTATTGATCACAAAAATACTCACATTTGAAAATCATTGACATGCTGAAAACTGTCATACACAGTCAATGACAAGCATTGTGTATTACTGAAGCAATACAGGTCATCTTGGGGGTTCCATCATCTATATGAACTGACCTATACATGCTGAATGTATGGAGGATTGAAGCAAGCAATGAGCATCATTGAAAACTGAATTTTGAAGCTGAAGTAAATGTAGTCACACTGTCTTGGTTAATTACAAACAGTTCATGAAGTTTATGCCAGACAGGTTGTCTATGCCTACTCAGATGCTCATGTATTGAACTTGCCACTACAAAGTAAATGTATGACATGATTGGAAGACATTTTGGAGCTACTTGGAGCTTGTTATGCTGAATTTTGGTTGACTGCAACCTGCAACTAAATTTGTTGACACTTGTATGTGCTGGTTATGCACTGTTCTGTGCCTCTATGCTCATGTCTTGACTGCCAAATGTACTAGCAGCTTCCTAGGAGATTTTGGAACATGTATGACATGATTACACTCAGTTTTGGACTTGAAATTGCTGTTGGTTACTCACAGTTTACAGTTTTCAGACTGCATGTATGTACCCTGGCAGTGAGGTTATAGAAGCTTAAGCTGAAGCAAACACATAGCTTATGTATTGACAGTTATACCTACAGTTGAGACCACTTGTTTGTGGGTTGTTTTGGGATGTCAGTGGGCGGAAATACCCTGTTTTTTTCTGCAATTTAGTACAGAAAACTGTCATAAACTGTTACGGACTGAACTTGGTCAGTCATACTTATTGGTTTGCAGGGAGTTAGGCACTTGATAGACAGTCTATTGCATCATGGCTAATGCAGATGGGAGTGACAATATCACTCAGATAGTTGGAGAGAAGTTGGACAACAAGAACTTTGCATTATGGAAATTCAGAATGAAAAACTTTCTAGTTGGTAGAGGTTATTGGGATTTGTGTACAGGAGATGAGGCTGCTCCTGAGTTGCCTACACACAATCCAACAAATGAACATAAAAGAGCTTACAAGCTATGGAATGAAAGAGCATGCAAAGTGATGCATTGGTTTTCTTTATGTATATCTGATGCTATGGTAATTCAAATCACTGGATGTGAGACTCCAAAGAATGCTTGGGACATACTGATGAAAAATTATGGAACCATGACACATGCAAGGAAGATCCAATTGAAACAACAGTTCAACAACATGTCTAGGAATGGCAAGAGCATCCAGGTGTATACCACGGAGATTAAGACCATAGCTAATCAACTTGCTACCATTGGCTCAAGTGTATCAGAAGATGATATGATTGTTGTTGCCTTGAATGGCTTAGGCAAAGAGTACAAAGCTTTTGACACTTCCATTTCTGTCAGAGAAGAGCCCCCTAGCTGGGAAGAGCTAGTTGCCTTGTTGCTGCATGAGGAAGTTAAACTTGGTTTGAATACAGGTTCCAGTGCATCTCAGAGTAGAGACACCGTGTTATACTCTAGCCAGCGTGGCAGAGGATCTAGAGGTCGTGGTTCATTTCGAGGTCGTGGTGACACTCGTAATGCTTATGGATAGCAACAATAGCAGAGTAATTGGCATGGTACAAATACACAAGGCCAACGTGGATCTGACGGGTTTAGAGGCAGGGGGAGATCACCCCGAGGTAGAGGTGGTGGATCTGGTTCATGGCAATCATTTGATCAGTCCAACAGGGACAAGGATTGCCATTATTATGGCCGGTATGGGCATATTGCAAAGGATTGTTACAAGAAGCAGGGAGATATGAAGGCAAAGGGTAGACAGCATGGGCACTATGCATCTTCCAGTGGTGCTCATGATGAGCCAGTTGATAGACTCTTTGCCATGCAACATATATCTAGAAATGCATCGAGACATGATAGAGATGACAGATGGTACATTGACTCTGGAGCGTCAAACCACATGACACCACATGGAGAGTGGTTTGATGAGATGGTTGCAGGTACACATGGTCATGTATGTACTGGGGATGACATTCAACATGACATAAAGCATAAAGGGATTGTTCCTCTTATGATGCATGATGGCAAGAAGAAAGGCCTGCATGATGTATTACATGTACCGACCATAACAAAGAATCTGTTGTCTGTGGGTCAAATGGCAGAAGAGAATTTGCAAGTGAGGTTTAACAAAGATGGGTGTTTCATTGAGGAGTATGGAAATGGCTGCAAGTTAATTGCCAAGGGCAGAAGGGATGGCAGGATGTTTACATTGGATGCGACAATTCCTCGACTTAAGGCAGCCATGTTTGCTCATGATGAGAGTGCCATTCGGGATGTAGAGATTTGGCACAAGCGGATTGGACATGTCAATGTACAAAAGCTGAAATCTATGCAGCAGAAGGAAGTAGTACTTGGATTACCTAAATTCAAGTATAATGATTTTGGTCATGTATGCCTTGCATGCCAGTTTGGGAAGCAGGCACGATTTCCTTTCATGAGACATGTAAAAAACAACACTAGGCCCTTACAGTTGGTGCACTTTGATGTCTGGGGTCCTTCACATAATGCTTCTTTTGGTGGTGCATGATATTATGTCTCATTCATTGATGATTTCAGCAGTACACTTGGCTTTATATTTTGAAGCATAAGGATGATGTGTTTGATGCATTTAAAAACTTCAAGAAGCATGCTGAAAATGAATTGGGCTGTTACATATCATGCTTGAGATCTGATGGAGGAGGTGAATATGTCTCAAATTACTTTGACAAGTATCTTGCTAAATATGGGATCAGAAGACAACTCATATACACCGCAGCAAAACGGTATTGAAAAGAGGAAAAACAAGGTTTTGATGGAGTCAGCTAGAGCTATGCTGAATGAAAAATGACTGCCAAATGGTTATTGGGTTGAAGCAGTGATGACTGCTGTCTATGTGCTAAATCGAACCCCTACAGCATGGATTCATGATGTCACTCCGTATGAGCGGTTGTATGGTCATAAACCTGATATTTCACACTTGAAGGTATTTGGCAGCATTGCATATGTGCATATACCGAATGAGAAGAGGAAGAAATTGGATCCTAAGGCAGTGAAAAGTGTGTTTATAGGATATGCACATGAATGGAAAGCTTATAAGTGTTATGTACCTTCTTTGTATGAGACACTCATAAGCAAAGATGTGGTATTTGATGAGTTAGCATCCTAGTATGGGAATCCTGTTGCAGTGCCTACTGATGGCTCACCCAATACGAGTCATGCTAAAAATACTCCTGCAGAGAGTACTTCCATGAGTGGACAGACACGTGATGTATCATCTACAGTGAGTCCTTGGACAGGACACTTGTGAAGTTGCACTATTGTATCCACTAACACGGATATGTCAGTGAGGGGGAGAACAGATAAGGAAAAAGAAAAAGTTTTTGAAGATGTAATAGGTCCACTCACTGCAAGTTATGATTCATCTAGCAGTGACAGCTTAGACAGTGAATTGGGGATTCTGTCTGTTATGACGCCAGGTGCTAGACAGAGCCGTTATGTACTGTCTCATGAGAGGCAAGCTCACAATGAGCCATAGCTTAGGAGATCAGAGAGGGTCAGACGACTTGTTGATAGATACACTTACACTGGATATTCAGCCCGTCATTATGCTTATATGACGAAAGTGACACGTTTTAGAGAACCAAGTAAGTTTGAACAATTGGCGTGCTGCTATAGATGAGGAATATTCAGCTTTGGTTGAAAATGGTACATGGGATTTGGTACAGTTTCCTGAGGGCAAAACACCTATTGGATGCAAGTGGGTGTATAAGGTGAAATGTAAATCAGATGGATCATTGGAAAGATACAAGGACAGGCTGGTTGCAAAAGGATATGCGCAGCAGTATGGTCTTGATTATGAGGAGACTTTCAGCCCTGTAGCAAAGATGGCTACAGTTAGAATTGTGATTGCTTTGGCAGCAGCTAGAGGTTGGAAACTATGGCAGATGGACGTAAAGAATGCATTTCTCAATGGAGAATTACAGGAAGAGGTTTACATGGAACAACTTGAAGGCTATGTACATCCAGAATTTCCAGCACATGTATGTTGGCTGAAAAAGGCATTATATGGGCTGAAACAGGCACCCAGAGCATGGAATGCTCGCATCAGCAGTTATTTGCAGCAACATGGTTTCCGATTGGGAGATGCTGATCATAGTCTATTTGTGAAGAAGATAGATAGTGGCTATGTTTTCCTAGTTGTCTATGTTGATGACTTAATCATTACAAGAGATGATGAAAATGGGATTGCTGAAATAAAGACATGTTTACAGGCTGAGTTTAAGGTCAAGGACCTTGGAGAGCTGAAATATTTTTTGGGGATTGAGGTTGTCTCTACACCTCAAGATATATGGCTGCTACAGAAGCAGTATGCTCATGACATGTTACAGAAATATGGTATGGCTGATTGCAAGCCTATGGATACGCCTTTAGAGCAGATTGTCAAGCTACAAATTGATGTTGGGACAGAGATTGAGAATGTTACTATGTATAGACAGATGGTAGGCAGCTTGATCTATCTCACGATCACTAGACCTAACTTGAGTTATGCTGTGGGGCTGATCAGTCAGTTCATGCAGAAGCCTCGCAAACCACACTTGGATGTAGTCAGGAGAATTCTGAGATATGTAAAGAGTACTACAGATCATGGGCTACTTTATGCATATGGGAAACCCCTTGACTTGATGGGGTACACTGATGCTGACTGGGTTGGTTGCACGTATGACAGGAGGTCAACCAGCGGCTATGCATTTGGATTGGGTAGTAGCATGATCAGTTGGCAGAGTAAGAAACAACCTACAGTTGCATTGTCCAGTACGGAAGCAGAGTATCGTGGTGCGGCCTTAGCGGCCTGTGAAGCTAAGTGGTTACAGAAGTTGTTGAATGACTTGGGAGTACACTTAGACAGCAAAGTCAAGCTGTACTGTGACAATTTGAGCAGTGTCATGTTAGCAAGCAATCCTTTTTATCATGCAAGATCAAAACACATTGAGGTTCACTACCATTTCATCAGGGAAATGGTTTTAGCATATCAGATTGACTTGGAGCATGTGAAGACTGAAGACCAGGTAGCAGACATCTTTACCAAATCACTTGGTAAAGATAAGTTCATTCACTTTAGACAGCTACTTGGAGTGATGTAGATGATTTGAGTTTTGTTTTGAGCTTGAGGGGGAGTGTTAGAAATCAAGCTCACCGTCAGTGTGTCTTTATCTATGTCTGACATCTATGACAGCTAGAGTGTGCAGCTGTCTACATGTGACTACATTAAATAAGTCGGGTTAGTAGTCAGTTAGTGACCTGACTAGAGTTAGTCTGTCTAGTCTACACTTACACTAGGTCACTTTATCTTTGTATTGTGTGTGCTTTTCAGTGTTAGTGTGTGGAACATGAAGAAATGAGTTTGAGAGCCTGAAGGCTCATGACAATGGAGTTTCCCTGTCTCTCTCTCTCTCAACTTTGAACATGTTCATTAGAGGCATCAAGTGCCCTTGAATCATTAGCTTCTTTTGACTCTCTCACAAAAATCATGTACACAGAAGTAGCTTTCTTGATTTCTTTAGAAATGCTAACATGACTAACCATTAGCACATGTCAATCTCTAGCATCATCAATGCATACTATGTTCCAATGCTTAAATTGAAATGCAAGGATCTTCTTAACAAAATTAGGAAGAGTTCTAATCTTGTAATGCCAAGGCATGCCTAAGATAACATCACAGTTAACAATGGGTGCAAGTAGAAAAGATTCTTGGTTGCGGTAATCCCCAATTCTAAGATTCAACTTCCCCTGGATAGGAGTAGAATTGGTTGTAATTCCTTCAAATGCCGAACCTGATCCAATTGGTGTTCCCAATCGATCCGATGGAATTTGTAGCCTTTCAACAGTATCTACTGACACAAAATTCTCTATGGACCTTGGATCAAAGATTACCAAAACTCGTTGATTGTTGAGTGTTCCCCAACCCTTTAAGAGTTGCCTCTTCTTCTCATTTGAATGAGTGTTAGCTTGCACATCCGGAATAGAATTTGAGGATGGCAGAGGAAAATCTTTAACCACATTTTCGTCCTTCCTTTTGTGAGGACAATCAGGCTTCATATGCCCTAACTTGCCACAAAGAAAGCACCTTCCTTCCTCTTTGTACTTTTGCATCTCATAGGGTGAGAGATAGTTGCGCTTCTTCTTGTTACCCTCTGGCTCTAAATATTGGTCATGGGTAGAGGTAGGTCTTCTTTGATTAGTCCTCTCTCTTGGTTGATCATAGAGCTGCTCTTGTCTATCTCTATAAGAACTTATCTCCAACTTTCGAGATGTACCAAGTGTATGCAAACTTTCAGCTATGATGGCAGAATCCATCATGCAAGATAAGGTTTCATGTGGATACACCTTCATGGTTTTTTGTAAATGAGGGAGTAAGCTAGCTTCAAACTTCCTTTTCTTCTCTTTATTGCTCATCTCCATGAAAGGAGTAACCTTGAGAAGAGTAGACTAAAGCTTGTCCACATAACTGATGGCCTTCTCATGCTCTTTCTGGCCTAGCCAATCCCATTCCTTCTTGACAACAAACAAGAAAACCACTACTACTACTTCAACTATGACTACGACGACTACGACTACGTCTACGACCACAACTACGACTACGACTACGACGACTACCACTACCACTACCACTACCACTACCACTACCACTACCACTACCACTACCACTACCACTACCACTACCACTACCACTACTACTACCACTGTTGAGATGACAAGCTCAACACATGTGGACATTAATGATGGAACGCCTGGTTAGATGGGTCCACACGTCTACACTTAGTACGTCGGTGGTCATTATGACTCTCATATGGCCACTGACTCATTACTTATTATATTCAGGTTGTTACACCTATTTACAGCTGGCATAGTTATAGCGTCAGTCGACTAGTGTAGTCGGTTATGCATTGTTTGACTTAGAAGACCACTTTCCTTTATGTTGCATCTTATCTATACTTTTTGTACATTGTAAAGAGTGTGGAAGAAGAAGAAGAAACCACCAAGAAAAAGTTTTGGCCTCCATCTCTCTTCTTGTCTCTTGAGTGAGCTTCTCCTTGTGCGAATCTGTGTGTGTTTGGCGCAGCATCTTGAGCAAGTCCCCCCACCACGCGATTCTTGACATGGTATTAGAGCCGTGCCACTGAGAGAGGATGATTTCAAAGGCTGAAGTGAAGGAGAAGAAGCAAGGTTCGAGCAAGCAAGCCATGAGTAAGAAGCTCTTCCATTCTTCCACTCTTTCTCTTGGACAGTGCCTGTGGAGGCACCAGAAGCAGGGCAAAGCAAAAATCTCAGATTGCAATGAGATTTGGCGTGCGCGAAGAGCGCTATGTATTTTACACATATGTCCTTTAGGGCACTCCCGCTGCTATTTTGGCCATCCGAGGTCATTTCAGGCCCCGTTTTAGAGCCGCAAGGTTACGGACAACAGTTCAAGATACCCTACAATTTTAGCTGTGTCTGTCGTATACAAGTGGACATGTTACAGATTTCAGATCTATAAGTTCAAAGGTGTTTACAAGTGAATAAACACAAGGTTTATCTACAAACTGGTTGCAGATTGCATGTATTGTTGAGCAGACAATGAAAAATGCTGTCTGGTGTATTGCTATACACTACCAGGTCGAGGGTTGCAGAAGATTTGCTTGCTGTTTGGTATTAGTTTTGTGATAATGGCAAAGAACAGTGGAAACCCATCATTGAGAAGCTTGACAAGAACAACTACTCTTCAGGGAAGTTCCATGTCACGAACTTTCTTATTGGAAAAGGCCTCTACGAGTTTGTGTCAGGTGAAAAAAAGGAGCTAGAGGTGAGTGATCCTCCAACTACAGAAGAGACAAAGGCATGGAAGGAATGGAATGCAAAAGACAAAAAGGTCATGTATTGGCTGTCTGTAGTAATTGACAATAATATGCTGGGACATATCAGAAATGTAAAGAATTCATACGCAGCTTGGACCATACTTGAAAGTATGTTTTTCATAAATACAAAGGCACGAAAGATTCAACTCAAGCAAGAGTTGAATACATTGAAGAAAGGGAAGATGTCTATCAATGAGTATGCAGTGAAGGTAAGGAACATTGCAGATGCCTTGGCAGTGATTGATGCAATGCCCGATGATGATGATTTAGTGTCATCTACCTTGGGTGGACTTAACAATGAAAAGGCTTGGAAGTCTTTTGTAACTTCTGTATATGTTAGAAAGCCATTTCCAGATTTCGATGAGTTGGTCTCCCTTATGATCACTGAAGAGATCAACATGCAGAGTGAGACATCTGAAAGAAGTGGTGAACAGGTCCAAGCTTTCTACTCCAGTTCAGGAAGGGGACGTGGCAGGTTCTCTTCAAGAGGCCGTGGTAGTGACAACCAGCAAAACAGATTGAATAAGCAATTTGGCGATAAGCAAGTTTCAGGAGGTCGTAGTAACTTTAGAGGCAGGGGGAGCTTTAGAGGAAGAGGCGGATGGTAGAACAGAGGTTCTGACAACTCTGGTATTGTGTGTCACTACTGTGGCAAAACAGGTCATATTGCAGCCCAATGTTATGCTAAGAAAGATGATATTCGCAGTGGAAAGTTGCAGTAAGAAAACTATGCATCGTCTTCATGACAGAATGAAGACAAAAATGAACGTCTATTTGTTATACAGCATATGCTAAATGCTGTTACAGGAAAGGGAACACATGATGATGTTTGGTATCTTGATTCAGGTGCATCCAATCATATGACTAATCATATAGAATGGTTTGGAGAGATGCATGATTTGTAAAATACAGGTTATGTGCAGACGGGTGATGATTCATGCCACCCAATTTCACACATTGGAAAAGTTCCCTTGTCCTTACATGATGATAAGACAAAGAGTCTTTCAGATTTATTACATGTGCCATCTATTACAAAGAACTTGGTGTCAGTCGGTCAGATGGTAGAGCAAGGGCTGCAAGTCAGATTTAATGCAAAGGATTGCTTTGTAGAAGACTTCAATGACAAGTGCAGGTTGGTTGCAAAGGGAAGTAGAGTTGGACGTATGTTTACTCTGGATGTTGGAATTCCTACTATGAATGTTGTTATGTATGCTAAAGGAAAAGGTGTTGTTGCAGATATTGAAATTTGGCACAAACGCATTGGACATGCAAATTTACAAAGACTGAAATTAATGCAGTCCAAAGGGTTGGTTATAGGTTTGCCTACATTTAGAGTCGCAGAATTTCATAAGATATATGAAGCATGTCAGTTTGGTAAGCAGGCAAGACAATCCTTTTCACATGACAGAGATGTAAGCATAAATATTCTTGATGTTGTGCATACAGATATTTGGGGGCCTACACAAAATGTATCTCTTGGAGGCAGTTCATACTTTGCCACATTCATTGATGATTGTTCTAGAAAGCTGTGGGTATATTTTATGAAGGAAAAGAGTGAAGCGTTTGAGCACTTTAGAACTTTCAAGGGTGCAGTTGAAAGAGAAACATGCTTAAAAGTAAAGTGCTTGAGGTCAGATGGAGGGGGAGAGTACCTCTCGAATGAGTTTAGTAATTTTCTGAGGTCTCATGGGATAAAGAGACAGTTCACATGCAGGTATACTCCACAGCAAAATGGGATTGCAGAAAGAAAAAATAGGCATATTGCAGAAGTTGCACGCGCCTTGATGGCTGAAAAGAATATGCCTAAGCATTTTTTGTCTGAGGCTGTTCATACTGCTGTTTATATTATGAACAGAACTCCCACAGCTGCAGTTCATGGGATGACTCCTGAAGAATGCTTTACTGGCAAGAAGCCTGATGTATCGCACTTGAAGGTATTTGGTTGTGTTGCATATGTTCATGTGCCAGATGAGCTACAGAAGAAGCTTGATCCAAAGGCAGATAAATGTGTCTTTATTGGATACTCTTTAGAGCAGAAAGGGTATCGCTGTTATAACCCTGTCACATGTAATTTCAGAGTAAGTAGGGATGTCATCTTTGATTAAATAAGCAATTGGTATGCATCTAGTGGTGATGCATTGGATGACGATGATGATTATGACACTCATATGGAGGCTGAAAAGCAAGAATCACGGACTCTTAGTGGACCAGAGACATCATCTAGTAGTCCATGGTCTGGGAGACTAAGGAGTAGCTCTACATCTTCAGGTGCATTAGTAGCACTACATGTAAAGACAAAGGAAAGAATAAAGTGTCAAATGGCATTGATGTAGTTCTTAATGGAGACTCCAGTGACTCAGAGAGCTTGGATGATGAGCTTGGTATTCCTTCTATCAGGACACCAAGTGTACAAAGAGCTCATAATAATGTAAAGGCTCCATTGAGTGATCTGGTGATATGCAGATCTAGCAGGGTCAGATACCCTGTTAAAAGATTTGGTTTTGAAGGTTATGCAACTCACCATTATGCTTATATGGTGAAACTAGTTGAGGATGTTGAGCCCACTTGTTTTGAGGATGCTGTTGGTCATACTCATTGGGATGTAGCAATGGATGAGGAGATGGCTGCATTAGAGGCCAATAAGACTTGGGATCTAGTATCATTGTCGAAGGGCAAGAAAGCTATTGGATGTAAGTGGGTTTATAAGATTAAGCACAATGCAGATGGTTCTATTAGTAGGTACAAAGCTAGGCTGGTTGCAAAAGGCTATGCCCAGACATATGGCATAGATTATGATGAAACCTTCAGTCCAGTTGCTAGGATAGCAACTGTCACATGCGTGATTGCTTTGGCAATAGCCAAAGGTTGGAGGTTGCAGCAAATGGATGTGAAGAATGCCTTCTTGCATGGTGATTTGTAGGAAGAAGTGTCTATAACACCATATTGGGGAATATGGGAATTTTCCATAAGTTTGGGACACATGGTCAAATCTTTGTATTTTTCATAACTTGAGCACTATAACTCCAAATTGAGCGCTCTATAGCTCAATAGATTCCATTTTTCAAGCGCTTTCCAATGATAGGTCACATCATATGGTTTTGAGAAACTTATGGGAATGTTATCCGAATGCCACTTTTTAGTATTCAAAAAATGGGAATTGGGAGATTCCCAAACTCACTAATATTGTGTTCTATGGATCAGCCGGCAGGTTATGAAGATTTAGAGTATTCCACGTATGTGTGCAGGTTGAAGAAGGTGCTCTATGGGCTCAAGCAAGCACCTAGAGCATGGTCTGACAAGATCAGAGAGTATCTTGTCAATATTGGCTTTTATGTTTCTGATGCTGATCACTCACTTTATGTGAGAAAGGGAGATGTAGGTTTGGTCATCATAGTCATCTATGTGGATGACTTGATTATTACAGGTGATAGTGATAGTGGGATTACTGAAGTTAAGGAATTTTTGAAGAAGAAGTTTGAGATGAAGGATTTAGATGAGCTAAGTTACTTCCTTGGTATTGAGGTGATCAGATGTGATGATGGTATATGGCTGTCCCAAAGACAGTATGGCTTGGATATGTTGTCCAAGTATGGTATGACAGCATGCAAATCACTTTAGTCCCGTTGGAGTAGAATGTAAAGTTGAGTGTTGATGTTGGGGATGAGATAGAAGACCCTACTATATTCAGGAGGATAGTGGGGCGTTTGATCTACATGACCATTACAAAGCCAAACTTGAGCTACGCTGTTGGTCTTGTGAGTCAATTTATGCAAGTACCTAGAAAGCCACATTTGGATGTAGTCAGACGTATATTGAGATATGTGAAGTCCACATTACATTATATACTTTTCTATAAAGTAGGTACAGATGTACAGGTGTTTGGATACACAGATGGAGATTGGGCTAGTAGTATGTCTGATAGAAGATCTACCAGCGGATACATGTTCTCACTTGGTAGTGCAGCAGTTACTTGGAGTAGCAAAAAGCAATCTACAGTTGCTTTGTCAAGTATAGAGATTGAGTATAGAGGTGCTGCTATTGCAAGATGTGAGGTAGTATGGCTGTAAAAGTTATTGGTTGATTTAGATGTGCATGTGAAAGGTCCAGTTGTCATTTTTTGTGACAACATGAGCAATATACAGTTGGCTAGGAACCCTGTGTTCCATTCCAGGACAAAACATATTGAGGTACACTACCACTTTGTGAGAGAGAAGGTACTAGCAGGTGAGATTGACTTGGTATATGTCAGTACACAGGATCAAATAGCTGACATCTTCACGAAGGCATTGGATACAGAGAAGCTTCAAAAGTTTCGAAGCTTACTTGGAGTTGCAGAGATGCAGTTGCGCTTAAGAGGGAGTGTTAAGATGACAAGCTCAACACATGCGGACATTAATGATGGACCGCCTGGTTAGATGGGTCCACACGTCTACACTTAGCATGTCAGTGGTCATTATGACTCTCATATGGCCACTGACTCATTACTTATTATATTCAGGTTGTTACACCTATTTACAGGCTGACATAGTTACAGCGCCAGTCGACTAGTGTAGTCGATTATGCATTGTTTGACTTAGTAGAGCACTTTCCTTTATGTTGTATCTTATCTATACTTTGTGTACATTGTAAAGAGTGTGGAAGAAGAAGAAGAAACCAACAAGAAAACGTTTTGGCCTCCATCTCTCTTCTTGTCACTTGAGTGAGCTTCTCCTTGTGCATTTTGCGTGTGTTCGGTGCAACATCTTGAGCAAGTCCCCCCACCACGCAATTCTTGACAACCACTACCACTACCACTATAATAAACAAAAAAACAAGAAAAAATAACAACAATAACAACAACAACTACTACTACTACTATAATAACAATAAACAAGAAAAGAAGAAAAAACTACTACTACTACTACTACAAAAAATAAGAAAACTAAACAACAATAAACAAGAAAAGAAAAGAAAAAAAAAAACTACTACTACTACAAACAAGAAAACTACTATTACTACTATTAGTACTAGTACTACAATCACAACTATGACGACAGACCACGACTACAACCACGACAACAACTCTTTCTCTCTACTACTACCACTACAATAAATAAGAATAGAAGATAAATCAACAACAACAACAACAAAAAATAAGAAAACTAAACAATAATAAACAAGAAAAGAAAAAAAACTACTACTACAATAACAACGACAACAACAACAAACAAGAAAACCACCACCACCACTACTACCACTACCACTACTACTACAATAAATAAGAAAAGAAGAAAAAACAATAACAACAACAATAACTACTACTACAATAACAACAAACAAGAAAAAAAG
The DNA here is from genome assembly GCF_053477565.2 of Lygodium microphyllum. Classification (NCBI taxonomy): domain Eukaryota; kingdom Viridiplantae; phylum Streptophyta; class Polypodiopsida; order Schizaeales; family Lygodiaceae; genus Lygodium; species Lygodium microphyllum. The sequence goes on from NC_141142.1 coordinate 96,716,693, forward strand.
AAAAAAATACTACTAGTATTACTACAACAAACAAGAAAACTAAACAATAATAAACAAGAAAAGAAAAAAAACTACTACTACTACTACAACAACAAACAAGAAAACTACTATTACTACTATTAGTACTACTACTACAATCACGACTACAACGACTACGACTACCACAACAACAGCAAACTAGAAGAGAAGAAATTAAACAACAACTACCACTACCACTACCACTACCACTACTACTACTACGACTACCACAACAACAACAAACAAGAAAATAAGGAATTTAACAACAACTGTTGAGATGGCAGGCTCAACTTGTGTGGACATTGATGATGGACCGCCTAGCTAGATGAGTCCGCATGTCTACACTTAGCAAGTTGGTAGTCATTATGATACTCACATGGCCACTGACTTATCACTTATTATATTTAGTTTGTTACACCTATCTACATCTGGCAAAGATATAACGCCAATCGATTAGTGTAGTCGGTTATGCACTATTTGACTTGGAAGGCCACTTTTCTTTATGTTGTATCTTATATATACTTTGTGTACATTGTATAGTGTATGAAAGAAGTAAAAAACCAATAAGAAAAAGTTTTGGTCTCCATATCTCTTATTGTGTTCTTGAGTGAGCTTCCTCTTGTGTATACAGTGTGTGTTTGGCGCAGCACCTCAAGCAAGTCCCCCCCACCACGCAATTCTTAACATGGTATCAGAGCCACGCCATTGAGAGAGGCTAATATTGAAGGCTGAAGTGAAGGAGAAGAAGAAAGGTTTGAGCAAGCAAGCAACGGATAAGAAGCTCTCACATTCTTCCACTCTCTCTCTTGGATAGTGCTAGTGGAGGCACCGGAAGCAGAGCTGAGCAAAAATCTCATATTGCTGTGAGATTTGGTATGCAAGCAGATCACTGTATATTTTGCAAATAAGCCCTTTAGCGCTTGTCCGCAGTTATTTTGGGCATCTGAGGCCGTTTTAGGCCCCGTTTAAGAGCTGCAAGGTTGCGGACAACAGTTTCAGGGTACCCTGTGATTTCGACTGTATTGACCAAAAGTGGGTGCATAGGTTAAGATTGCGAATCTGTAATTTTTGAGGTATTTGCAGGAAGCAAACATAAGTTTATCTACAAACAGGTTGTAGATTACATGTACTATTGAGCAATCAGTGAAAAAGGTTGCTTGGTGTATTATTGTGCACGTGTTGTGAAAGATTACAGAAGACTAGCTTGCTGTGTTGTATCCTTGTTTGTGATAATGGCAGAGAACGGTGAAAATCCCATTATTGAGAAGCTCAACAAGAACAACTACCCTTTATGGAAGCTTTGTGTGACGAACTTCCTCATTGGAAAGGGCCTTTATGAGTTTGTTTCAGGTGAAAAAAATGAGCCAGAGCTGGGTATCCCTCCAACTGCAGATGAGTTAAAAGCATGGAAAGAGTGAAATGCAAAAGACAAAAAAGTGATGTACTGGCTATCTGCAGTCATTGATAATACTATGCTGGGACATATCAGGAATACAAAAACTTCACATGCATCTTGGATAATTTTTGAGAGCATGTTTTCAGTAAATACAAAGGCACGAAATATTCAACTCAAGCAAGAGTTGAATGCCTTGAAGAAAGGGAAAATGCCTGTCAATGAGTATGTGTTGAAGGTGAGGAGCATTGCAGATGCTTTAGCAGCGATTGATGCAATGCTGGATGATGATGATTTGGTTTCATCCACTCTGAGTGGCCTTAACAATGAGAAGGCATGGAAATCATTTGTTACTTCAGTATATATACGGAAGCCATTTTCAGATTTTGATGAGCTGATCTCTCTCATGATTACTGAAGAGATCAATATGTAGGGTGATTCGTCTAAAAGAAATGGTGAACAGGTCCAAGCATTTTACTGGAGTTCAGGAAGGGAACATGGTAGATCCTCTTCGAGAGGTCGTGGTATGGGACGTGCTAGCGATAACCAGCAAAACAGGTTCAATCAACAGTTTGGTGAAATGCAAGTTTCTGGAGGCAGAGAAAACTTTAGAGGCAAGAAAAGCTCTAGAGGAAGAGGTGGATGGCATAATAGAGGTTCTAAAAATTCTGCTATTGTTTGCCATCATTGTGACAAAATAGGCCATATTGCAGCCCATTGCTATGCAAAGAAGGATGATATTCGCAGTGGTAAATTGCAGCAAGGAAACTATCAATCGTCTTCATGACACAGAATGAAGACAAAAATGAGTGTCTGTTTGTTATGCAGGATATGATGAATGTAGTTACAGAAAATGGGACACATGATGATGTATGGTATGTTGATTCAGGTGCATCTAATCATATGGCCAGTCATGTTGAATGGTTTGGAGAGATGCAGGACTTACAAAACCCAGGTTATGTGCAGATGAGTGATGATTCATGCCACCCAATTTCACATATTAGAAAGGTTCCCTTGTGCTTGTATGATGGCCAGACAAAGAGTCTGACAGATATATTACATATGCCATCAATTATAAATAATCTAGTGTCTGTTGGCCAAATGGTAGAGTAGGGATTGCGGGTTCGATTCAATGCAAAAGGTTGTTTTGTAGAAGACTTTAATGATAAGTGTAGGTTAGTCGCAAAAGGAAGTAGAGTTGGCCGAATGTTCACTTTAGATGCTGGAATTCCTGCAATGTATGCTGCTATGTATGCTAAAGGAAAAGGAGTAGTTGTAGATATTGAAATATGGCATAAACGTATTGGACATGTAAATGTACAAAGGCTGAAATTAATACAGTCCAGAGGATTAGTTACAGGGTTGCCTTCTTTTAGAGTTGCAGAATTACATAAAGTCTATGAAGTATACCGGTTTGGTAAGCAGGCAAGACAACCCTTCTCGCATGATAGAAAAGAGAGTAGAAAAATACTTGATGTAGTGCATACATATGTTTGGGGGCCTACACAGAATGTATCTCTTGGTGGCAGCAAATACTTTGTCACATTTATTGATGATTGTTCAAGGAAGCTATGGGTATACTTCATGAAGGAAAAGAGTGATGCGTTTGAGCACTTCAAATCTTTTAAGGCAGCTGTTGAAACAAAAACATGCTTAAAAGTGAAGTGCTTGAGATCAGATGGAGGGGGAGAGTACCTCTCTAATGAGTTCAGTGGTTTCTTGAGGACTCATGGGATAAAGAGGCGATTTACTTGCAAGTATACCCCACAACAAAATGGTGTTGCAGAAAGAAAAAACAGGCATACTGCAGAAGTTGCATGTGCATTAATGGTTGAAAAGAATATGCCCAAACATTTTTGGTCTGAGGTTGTCCATACTGTTGTTTACATTATAAACAGAACTCCCACAACTGCATTTCATGGGATGACTCCTGAAGAGTGCTTTACTGACAAGAAGTTCGATGTATCGCACATGAAGGTATTTGGATGTGTTGCATATGTTCATGTGCCAAATGAGCTACGGAAGAAGCTTGATCCAAAGGCTGAGAAATGTATTTTTATTGGGTACTCTTTAGAGCATAAAGAGTATCAATGTTATAACCCCGTCATAGGTGAGTTCAGAGTGAGCAGGGATGTTATCTTTGATGAGATGGACAGCTGGTACGCACCTACTGGTGATGTATTAGATGATAATAACGATCAGGACAGTTATGTGCAAAAAGAAAAACAAGAATCACAGAGTCTTAGTTGTTGAGAAACATGGATCTAGAGCTATGCTAGCTATGGAGGCCGGAGATTATAGATATGGAACATGGTAGAGGTGAAAGATTGTAACTCAAGTGAATTAGGTTCCAAGATGGATTGGCTTAGACTCATAAACACAATCTTGAGTGACACAAAAAAGAAAGTACCATTACATTGAAATGAGTGTCAAGTACATGCTTATATAGCTTTTTTGGATAGTACCACTCTTCCTTTCTGTGCTTATGGGATTTTGGACATCTCTTCTGGAGTATACAACTTTTGTCATCTCTCTTATACAAAGCCTCTTCTAGGCATACATCATTTGATTTCTCAACACCCCCCCTCAAATGATGAGCCTCTACCCTTGCTGGCTTTTGCCCCCCCTGCATGTAAACATGGACCAGGAGACTAGCTCTTTGGCAGCCTAGTCAAGTTGAGGCTTGAAACTTTACATCTTTGGTAGGGTTTTTACAATATCCACTATGGGAACAAATTCCTTAAAATTGTTTGTCATAGTTGTTGATGGTAGCGGAAGTATCTTTTTCTTCTTCTTCATTCATGAATTGATTTTGGTGGTGGTTATTCTACATCTGTTGTGCTCTTTTCTTGTGGAAGCATTCACTAACAATATGGCTAGTTTTACCACAATAATGACATGTCATCCGATTCTTGTTGTCGATGTTGAATCCTCGACCTCTTCCCTTGGGTCCAGTAGCTAGTATATAAGAGGTTTTCCTTTGAGCTTGTCTCTTTTACATCTTTGCTTTTAAATTTTCTTTCTCCATCAAGCAGTGAGTGCTCAATATCTTTGAGTGAGAGACTTGGAACATTACTTAGAGTAGACACAAGATTTTCATATGGATCCTTGTTTACACTTGCAAGTAGTGCGACTATTGCTTCATCTTCATCAATATTCTTCTTAAGAGTTGGGTTTTTAGGCTCTTGAACTTGTTAATGTGCATTGTCATAGAAGTACTGTCTTTGGTATCTAGTTTATAAAACTGCATGAGTAGTTTTACCTTTGAGTTCTTTGCTTGGGTGCCAAACATTCTGTCAAGTTCCTCCCAAGCGGTTCTAGCATTTCTTATGCCAGATATATGATGTAGCACATCATCACTTAGTCCCCAGGCAATGATGCCTAGTGCCTTGTTATTCATCTTCTTCCATTCTTTGGTTTTGAACTGGTCTTCTTCAACAAACCCATCTTCATCTTCCTTCTTGTTATCTGCATCATCTTCAAACAAGACCCATAAGTCTTTCCGCATAAGATGGTACATGGTCTTTTCCTTCTAGGCATGGAAGCCTTCACCATTAAATTTTGCTATATGTTCCACTTCAGTCATCTTTAGTAGGAGGTCTTACCACGAGAACTCTCGGGCAGTGTCTATCCTTTTACAAGAAGATTGAGATTTACAAGGGATTCGATAATTGTGCAAGCAAATAATTTTTTATGTGGAAAAGTGTCTTGGTAACAATAACACTTTTATGAGTATTTGCGTGCTTATGAGTATGAATTGTTATTACAATGATTGCACAAATGAATTCAAAGGCTACGTGCATGAACTGGGCTTGTGCTTAGGGTGAATGGGGGTACTTTAGGAAGGGTTGATTTTAATCTTAATGTTAAGGTTAAATTGAATAGACCAAAACCCTTATTTTTTCACGCTCTCTTCTGTGCAAACCCGCAGTCTCATCTGTCAGACTGCGTCACTTTCTTTGTCTTCAGTACAGCGGCAGCACCCGATCTCCTATTACTCGATCCACAGCCTTCAATCAGATCTGACGACACAGCTATGCAGGTCGTTTTGAGGTCATCTATGTGGAAATGCAAGCAGAGATGGATCAGACGAAAAAAATGATGTGCCTTTTCTTCCTTTGCTTCTTTCTTCAATTCGGCGACGTCAGATTCCTTTGCACTGATATTTGTGAATGGCTTCTACAATTCGTACGGCCTCCACTACTCGTTCTCCTTGGGTGCTGAAAACAGCCTCTGGATGCCCAATTATCATGTAGGCACAAAGAAAGACCCGAGCAGGATACCTGTCCATCTCTTTATGGCCACTTTTCTGAGATTCAGTTGTTTTTCCTGCAGTTGTGCTATTCTGAATCTTCCCAGTATCTTTACCACAAGCTTTGTTCACAACCTGACTAGAACCTTTCGCTGATAATAGAACTCTCTCTCTCCTACACTATCAAACTGATTTTACTCCTCCTAAACTAAACTGCTATCATTACCATGAAAGCTAGAACAAGAGGTAGTAGAAATAGAAGAGGGAGAATGGGTGTGGCTAGACATAGCTCACCACAGCTCTGATACCATGTTGAGAAACACGGATCTAGAGCTATGCTAGCTATGGAGGATGCAGATTATAGATATGGAACATGGTAGAGGTGAAAGATTGTAACTCAAGTGAATTAGGTTCCAAGATGGATTAGCTTGGACTCATAAACACAATCTTGAGTGACACAAAAAAGAAAGTACCATTACATTGAAATGAGTGTCAAATACATGCTTAGATAGCTTTTTTGGATAGTACCACTCTTCCTCTCTATGCTTATGGGATTTTGGATATCTCTTTTGGAGCATACAACTTTTTTCATCTCTCTTATACAAAGCCTCTTCTAGGCATACATCATTTGATTTCTCAACATTAGTGGACCAAAAACATCATCTGGCACTATACCTACAGTGAGCCCTTGGTTTGGGAGACTGAGTAGCCCCACATCTTCAGGTGGATCTATAAGTGTTGCAAGGAAGGACAAAGGAAAGAAGAAAGTGCTGGATGGTAATGATGCATCTACCAGTCATTTGGAATTTGATGGAGATTCTAGTGGTTTGGAGAGTTTGGATGATGAGCTTAGCATTCCTTCAGTCTGGACACCAGGTGTATAGAGAGCTCATAGTAATGTAAAGGCTCCATTGAGTGATCCGGTGGTACGCAGATCTAGCAGGGTTAAATACCCTATTAAAAGATTTAGTTTTGAAGGTTATGTAGCTCATTATTATGCTTATATGGTGAAACTAGTTGAGGATGTTGAGCCCACTTGTTTTGAGGATGTTGTTTGTCATGCTCATTAGGATGCATCAATGGATGAGAAGATGGCTGCATTAGAAGCCAATAAGACTTAGGATTTGGTACCCTTACCTAAGGGTAAAAAAGCTATTGGCTGTAAGTGGGTTTACAAAGTCAAGCATAATGCAGATGGTTCAGTTAGCAGGTATAAAGCTAGGCTGGTTTTGTAAAAGGCTATGCTCAAACATATGGCATAGATTATGAAGAGACATTCAGTCCAGTTGCTCGGATGGCAACTGTTAGATGTGTAATTGCCTTGGCAGCAGCCAAAGGTTGGAGTTTGCAGCAAATTGATGTTAAGAATGCCTTCTTGCATGGTCAATTGCAAAAAGAAGTGTATATGGAGCAACCAGCAGGTTATGAGGATTTAGAGCATCCCACATATGTGTGCAGGTTAAAGAAGGCGCTCTATGGGCTGAAGCAAGCACCTAGAGCATGGTCTGATAAGATTGGAGAGTATCTTGTCAATATTGGATTTTGTATTTCTGATGCTGATCACTCACTTTATGTGAGAAAGGGAGATGCAGGTTTGGTCATTATAGTCATCTATGTGGATGACTTGATTATTACAGATGACAGTGACAATGGGATTGCTGAAGTTAATGACTTCTTGAAGAAGAAGTTTGAGATGAAAGATTTGGGTGAGCTGAGATACTTTCTTGGTATTGAGGCGATCCGATGTGATGAGGGTATATGGCTATCCCAAAGGTAGTATGGCTTGGATATGTTATCCAAGTATGGTATGGCAGCATGTAAGCCTCTTTCAGTACTATTGGAGCAAAATGTGAAGTTGAGTACTCACGTTGGGGATGAGATAGAAGACCCTACTAAGTTCAAGAGGATAGTAGGGAGTTTGATTTACATGACTATCACAAGGCCAGACTTGAGCTATGTTGTTGGCCTTGTCAGTCAGTTTATGCAGATGCCTAGAAAGCCTCATTTGGATGCAGTTAGACGTATATTGAGGTATGTGAAGTCTACTTTACATTATAGACTTTTTTATGAGGCAGGTAAGGACATACATGTCTTTGGATACACATATACAGATTGGGCTGGTAGCATGTCAGACAGAAGATCTACAAGTGGATTCATGTTTTCCCTTGGTAATTACATGGAGCAGCAAAAAGCAACCTACAGTTGCTTTATCGAGTATAGAGACTGAGTATAGGGGTGCTACTATGGCAGCGTGTGAGATGGTATGGCTGCAAAAGTTATTAGATGATTTGGACGTGCAACAAAATGGTCCAGTTGTCATTCATTGTGACAACATGAGCAGCATACAACTAGCTAGGCATCTAGTGTTCCATGCTAGGACAAAACACATTGAGGTGCACTACCACTTTGTGAGAGAGAAGGTACTTACAAGAGAGATTGACTTGGTATATGTTAGCACATATGATCAGATAGCTGATATTTTTACAAAGGCATTGGGTGTAGAGAAGCTTCGAAAGTTCCGAAGCTTACTTGGAGTTGCAGAGATAGAGTTGAGCTTGAGAGGGAGTATTGAGATGGCAAGCTCAATACGTGCAGACATTGATGATGGATTGCCTAGCTAGATAAGTCTGCACGTCTACACTTAGCACGTTGGTGGTCATTATGATACTCACATGGCCACTAACTTATCACTTATTATATTTAGTTTGTTATACCTACCTACAGCTGGCAAAGATATAATACCAGTCGATTAGTGTAGTCGGTTATGCACTGTTTGACTTAGAAGGCTACTTTCCGTTATGTTGTATCTTATCTATACTTTGTGTACATTGTATAGTGTGTGGAAGAAGAAGTAAAAAACCAGCAAGAAAACGTTTTGGCCTCCATCTCTCTTCTTGTGTTCTTGAGTGAGCTTCCTCTTGTGTATACAGTGTGTGTTTGGCGTAGCACCTCAAGCAAGTCCCCCCCACCACGCGATTCTTGATAGCAACTACCGCTACCGCTACCGCTACCACAAAAACAACAAACAAGAAAATAAGAAATTAGACAACAACTACCACTACCACTACCACTACCACTACCACTACCACTACTACGACTACCACAACAATAACAAACAATAAAAAAAGAAAAGAATAAATAAAACAACAACAACAATGACAACAACCTCTCCCTCCTCTCTCTCCCTCCCTCTCCCTCTCCCTCTCATTCTCTCTTTCCCTATTATGTTTAATGTTTTCTCCCTCTCTCTCTCGTTCCTTCTTTCCTTTTCTCTCTTCCTCTCCCTCTCTCATTTCCTCTCCCTCCCTCTCCCTCTCCCTCTCTTTCTCTCTTTCTCTATTATGTTTAATGTTTTTTCCCTCTCTCTCTCGTTCCCTCTTTTTTTTTCTCTCTTCCTCTCCCTCTCTAATTTCCTTTTCTCTCTTCCTCTCCCTCCTCTCTCTCCCTCCCTCTCCCTCTCCCTCTCTTTCTCTCTTTCCTTATTATGTTTAATGTTTTCTCCCTCTCTCTCTCATTCCTTCTTTCCTTTTCTCTCTTCCTCACCCTCTCTCATTTCCTCTCTCTCCCTCCCTCTCCCTCTCCCTCTCTTTCTCTATTATGTTTAATGTTTTCTCCCTCTCTCTCTCTCGTTCCTTCTTTCCTTTTCTCTCTTCCTCTCCATCTCTCATTTCCTCTCCCTCTCTCAATACACATGATTTTTAACAAAAACAAGTAAAAGAAAATTAGAAATCACAAAAATAAAGCAAGAAGGAACAATGCACTCACCGTAAAGGCTCGAGGATGGATTTGACAGCTCCTCTTCGCGACGACGACTTCTCTTCGCCCTTCGTACACTTTCTCCTCTTCTTCGCGAACGGCAGCGACAACGGTGAGAAGCTTTCCTTCTCCCTCTTTCTCTCTTTCTCTTCCTCTCCCTCTCAAATGCAAGATGGAGTTTGCTCTCCCTTTCGTGCACTTGTGCAAAATAACGTGCTCGGGTTTCAGCCCGTATTTTTTTCGTCTGTGCACCATCGTTATTTGCGTCGCTATTACCGTCACGCTATTTGTATTGCTATTAGCGTCACATTTGCGACGCTAATAGCGACGCAAATAGCGATGCCACTATTTTGTGTCGAAAAGCGCTATCACTATAGCTCCATATCCGTATAGTATATTGTATAAAATGTATTTGTATTATATTAAAAATAGGTATTATTAATTTGTAATCTATAATAGTATTATTATTTTTGCATATGTGTTTTATGTTGTGTATACATGTTGCCTACAATTATTGTAGGTTGCACACACACACACATATACACACACACACGCGCGCGCGCACGCATGCACATGCACACACACACACATGCACGCATGCACACGCACAAAATGTGTGTGCTCGTGTTATGAACACTCACCGCTTGAAGTGCACCTTTAAATGTGAAGTGTCCTAATTGTTAGTAAAGCCAATGCAAAGCACCAACCATTTTCCTCGTGCGAATTTAGGCACGAAGCACCTAGTACTGATTAACAGTACTGATTAACCAAAACAACATTAAATTTCCTTGATTACTAGCCTCAAAACAACTCTCTTACCATCAATTCTTTGAACATAATTCTACTCACTCACCACATCCTACATCCTAAGGTGGGATTTGCACCCATCTAAACAAGTTGTCCCTCAAGCATGTGCTAGTGCTATGTTAAGTTATTGTTTTGTTACTTGAATTGTCCATGTCTTAGAAATTTGTCTAAGCCTTTTTCCCTACCCATTCAAAAAACTTTCCTTTGAAGTACTGGAACTTGCACAACCACTTATCAACTCTCATCAAGGTTTTTCTTTTAAGGGTTGCAAAGCCATTCTACAAGCATTTCGACCTTCACACAAGACCAAAATTTCTATCAACCTTACCATGGAAGAGTAAGGGAATTTTTGCAACAAATTTTTTCTAACCTTGCTATTAGATAGTTTTTTTGTAAAAAAATCCACACACACACACAAACATGAATAAACATCTATAACATTGTCCCTTAAGGCTTCAAAAGTTTAAAATTTGAGTCTCAACTTGAAAGTTTAGACCTAACTTCAAACCCCAAGGCTCTTTTACATTTTTATACTTACAATAATTAGTTACATGTCACACTTAAGCTACCATATTCTGTTGTGTCATAGATAAATATGATAAAGTGAGAAAAATAGCTTATGCAAAGGCTAAAGTGATTGGAATAAATTTTCTCAAATAGTGTTTTCTTGGTTGTTGAAGTGCAAAATTTAGAATAGGCAATTGTCCAAGGGCAAACTTTTTGGAAAGACAATTTGTAAGAAATGCACCTCCGGATTAGGCCTTCACCTGGCAAATCCTAGGGTACTTGCAAAGATGAACACTTGGACTCTGGAGCCTCTCATGCTCAAACCATCAAACTGGTCACAAAACAATGATAAAGGCCCTTTACTATATATATATCAGTCTCTGGATTAGGCCTTCGCCTGGCAAATCCTAGGGTACTTGCAAAGATGAACACTTGGACTCTAGAGCCTCTCATGCTCAAACCATCAAACTGGTCACAAAACAATGATAAAGGCCCTTTACTATATATACATATGTTGTCAGTCTCCGGATTAGGCCTTCGCCTGGCAAATCCTAGGGTACTTGCAAAGATGAACACTTGGACTCTAGAGCCCCTCATGCTCAAACCATCAAACTGGTCACAAAACAATGATAAAGGCCCTTTACTATATATATATATATATATATATGTTGTCAGTCTCGTGTAAAATTGAAGGCGGTCATATTAGCATGAGAATCAGGAGTTTGCCATCAACAATGATGTGATTGTGTAGTTCTCTCTATGTTTCTTGTGAAGAGGGGCCTCACCATTGTTTTTGGAAACTGTGGACCAGCCGCTTCCATAACAAGAAAGAAAATGCAAGTTCTCTCACTCACTCAGACCACCATATTACAGCTATGGAGCACCAAGCTGCCTCTACCAAACAAAGTTTCATCATAAAGCAACAGTACAGAGAATCAGGAGTTTGCCATCAACAATGATGCGATTGCCTGGTTGTTTCTTGTGTAGAGGGGGCCTCAACATCATGTATTGAAACTGTGAGCTAGCCAGTTCCATAACAAGAATGAAAATGCAAGTTCTTTCACTCACTCAGTCATCTTCTTCTTCAATCTTTCCAGTAGCACATCGCGGCCTGGGAAAACACCAGCTGTAGGCTGCATAAGAGACTCTTTCTTGCTAAGAGCAGGTGAAGCTCGCTCTCTGCGAAGCCGGCGTCTGCGCATGAGCTCCTCTAGCAAGGTCAGCGCTGACGATTCTGGGTGCTGGGGCTGGGGGGAAGCAGCTGATGGTGTGCTTTCTGCCTTTCTCCTGGTGGAAACCCTGGGGATCCTAGACGGCGCCTTGTTGTTTGCAACATCCGCAGGCTTTCTGGGAATCCGACCACCTGCAGTGGTCCCAATCAAGGAGAGATTTACCTTGCTCCAGGCCGCGCGATCGCTCAGGTCCCAGCCGAGGGCAAGCATCGATCCCTTGACGCCGGTTTCGCCGCCAGGGGATGCAGACTTCGGGATGTTGCCCCGCATGGTGAGCTTCTCGATCATCTCGTACTCAAGGCGGTCTCTGTAGTAAGGATCCTGCAGTACCTCCTGCGCGTACTCGGCCCAGACGCTGTACCGTGGGGAGACCTGCCGGCACAGCCATCGGAGGTAGCTGGAAGGGAGGGTGCCCAACTTGCAGCCACGGAACTTGCCGAAGTCGATGATGACATCCCGAGCCGGGAGCGCCCGCAGGGGCGGAGCGCGAGGCCGCCGGCCGCGCACAGACGGGAGTGGTGCTGCAGGTAGCAGCGTGGGGGGCGATGGAGAGCAGCTGTAGGATAGGGCAGAGGAGGAAGGGGAGCGGAAGGAGGGGAGGCAAGAAGCGTGCTGCAGCAGGGGCGATGGCAGGAGGAGCCGGGAGAATGTGGAGGAGGATGAGGCTGATGATAATGATGACGATGATGGCATACTCAACCAAGGCTTCATCACTCTTCTTCTTCTCCCTGAATAGAAGATTGAAAGAAGCTTGATCATCCAATCATGGATGCAAGTAAAATTTTTAATGCTTTATCATTGATGCTTCTTCTATCAACCTTATTGGTAAAAGTCATTGGAGGAGATCTTAAAGAACAAGCAAACCCTGGTAAAACTTTGGAAATAATGAAAAGCTTGCATATTTTTGGGGGATCCTTCCCCCTTCTATGCTGACATCGTCTCAATATCTCCATTGGGGTGTCTATGTGAACAACGATAGTGGAGCTACATGCCACCCATTAACTCTAGGTAGGATGGGGCTCTAAAATTGTTTATGCACTAAACATGTCAGGCTCTATATGTGAACAAGGACAGTAGAGCTACATGCCCCCCCCCCCCCCCCCCCCCCCCCCCCAACCATTTATTCTAGCTACAATGGGGCTCTAAAATTATTTGGGCACCACACATGTTGGGCTCATGGATGCCAAAAGCCATGACTATTAACTTGTCAGTTATGTGTTGCTTCAGATATATATGTCATTCTAGCTATTATGGGTAACATAAGGTTATTCATAATGGAACCAATGGTAATGGAAATCTATCTATTCACAGTGCAGCATATATTCTTGTCTTGTACTATCCTTGCAAAATTCTAACCACAACATTCATGTTTGTCATCCTTTTCGAATAATAGTTAAATGAGTGTAATGAAGTTCATGCTATTTTGCACCCTGTGTGGAGTATGATGTTCGTCTACTATTAATTATAATGTTTATTTAGTGACCACAATGATTAAACCTTCCCAAGTTTATACGAATGTGCACATGATCACAAGGTCCATTGCCATCTCTACTCTCTTCCATCTATTGGTGATGACATAGGCATGAGCAACAATGTCCTGATATTGCACAGGCTTCAAGATGTATTGCCTCGAATCATGATGTGGACAATTCCTTTACCAAAGAGGAATCTCGATGGGGTAACAACCCTTCTTGTTTCTAATTGACTTCAAACCCTCCTAGCCATCAAGTTGGCCTAGAGTAGCCATTCACACTAGATGTTCCTTTAGCCTTACCTTGCCAATATTCCAAACCAATTTGAAGGTGGTGGTGCTGCCTATTCCTCCTTAATCCTAGATCTTACAACTATGAGAGAGAAGCAATGGTGGCATGCAAGGTAGAAGCCATGGAGTACAAGAGGGTTAATGCAGATAACAACACAAGAGGGTTAAGAGAGATAACAACACAAGAGAGTTATGTAGGAATAAACAAATGGTACACTCATTATTTGTTATCTTCACTTATATATGACTATATAACGTGTACATATACAAGGTGTAGTGGGAGCTCATGCTCAACCTCCAAGACCCAAGGACTTGGTTATTGCTTCAAGCGTTTCAAGTGAGCACAAATGGCTATCTCTCACCTAGTCAATGTGCCTTCGATCCTATGAGGGTGTAATGAACTTACCTTGATGCGCGAATGAGTGGCCTCCTCCCTCAAGCAAGTCGGTAGCTCCATGATTCAAGATGCAAGCTCAAGCAACCTCAAGCCTCCTCCTTCGAGCTTCATCCTCCATAGCCACGTGCAAGACAATAGGAGATAAGAAGAAGAGAGGTGATGATAGAGAGCTTCTTCTCCACGATCCCTCACCCTCACACACTCACTCCCTCACACTCCCTCTCTCAAGTACACATAAGCAAGCAAGAAGGAGAGAAGAAGAGAAGAAGAGGAGATCACTTTTGCCACCTTGGGGAAGTTACTATATGTATATTCTCTACATCACATGCGTTCAAGGCCTATTTCTCCCCTTTTTATAAATATCCTTATCTATGATTTTTTTAAAAATAAAACATAACCCTTTTCTTTTCAATTTGTAAATAATCTCTTTATATTATACCCTTCTATATGTAAAAAATGTGTAAAAATAGTATTTTAAAAATAAATTATTTTGAACCCACATGATGCACACATATATTCATGAGTAACTTACCCAAGTTTGTCACACACCAAAGAATGAGCTTTTCATTCACTTTTTGAGTTTATATACAAAACCCTAAATCCCTTGGTCACCCATCTCTTTTTTACATGACTGGGCATCTTGCCAATGTCCTCTTTCTCCATTCCCTTCTAGTTTCCTTATCCATTCACCCATGTCCATTTAGACCTTACAACTTGCACAGGAAGGAGCCTGGTGCTCTTATAAAATGAATTACATTTACCCTCCTAGATGTGCCTCCTCCACTTCGATTGGCATTCGTAGCCCTTTACTATTCTTGGCACTTCATAAACTTTGTTTTCCTAGTACTTTGGAGCCTCTATTTCCCATTGGGTAGGATTTCTTTCTCTTAAAGGTCCACCTATCTCCCAACCTCCTTCCAACTTTGATCACCTCTTCCACTACCTTGAGTGATAATACCCTACTTAATGCAGTGGGGAATCAGAAATCGAAGTCGAAAGGCTCGCGATTGTTCTCTCTCTACTCCCAAAATATGAGTTTAGTATTATAGTTTACCGGGAAGCAGTTTTCTCTTGGTAGAATGGGCACTTCTGGCATCACTGGTGGTCGCGCGTTTAGCCTTCTTCTGATGAGCTCAAGAAATTTCTTTCTCTTCTTTTTGAGTGCAGCCTTCTTGGCAATAGGGGTGTCTATCTGTGGTTGCTCCCCTGGTTGAGGGGAAGGAGGTTGTGGGTTTAGCTCCTCCTCTTGTTGTTCCCCTTCCAAGCTTGGTCTTGCCTCTTCCGTTGGCCTCTGCATTTCCTATCTTATGTGCTCCTATGGCCCCACTTCCTAAGTGCTTGTTGCCTGTGCTTGGTTGTTCAGTCCTAGTCTAGGGCCCTACAAGTGGTTCTAGTTTTTTCCTTAACAATTCAATAGCCTCCTCCCCTTCAGATTGCGTTGTGTTAAGGAGAGTGTTGAGGAAGGAAAGTTGTTGGGCTTCCAAAGTGATCTGTGTGGCCTCTGCCCTGCTTTCTACCAACACTCTATTTCCCTCTGCAAGGGCTAGGCAGCTCGCTAGGTCTTTCACTCTTTGTTACCCATTCATTGGCCCTTTGTTGTATCTCCTCTAGGTTCTCGTTTTGCCTTTGTGCTAGGGCCACTAGGGTCAGTTCTTGTGCTTTCCACTCTCCAATTATTGTCTCCTCCTTCTTCAAGCATTCAATCTCTCTTCTAACCTCCCTTGCTCTTCCATTTCTATCATCAGACGTCCCATCAGTTCATCCATTTGTTTTTTATGCTTCTTTCCTTCCAGGGCTTTTGTTGCTTCTACTGCTACAAGTTGATCCATGGCTTGTTAGATCCTGTCCATTCGCCTTATTAGTCCTTCATTCTGCACTATGAGAAGTTTGTATTTCGTTTGCAAGCCTATCAGTTCTTGATGTTCTTCCTCAAGCCCCTTCTGCCACTTATCCTCTTCTCTTTCTTTAGCCTTGATTTTTACTTTTAGATCACTTATTTCTTTCTGGTAGCTTGCCACTTGGCGTGTGTTCTCTAGCTGGAAGATTGCCGTGGCCTCTTTTTCAGCCTTTAGCTCTGCAACAACAATTTTATTTTCTTCTTTCGCTCTCTCCAACCATGATAGGAACTCCTGAACATATTCATCGTAGTGTGTAGGCAATGGAAGAGTAGTGGGGGTAGTGGTCGTAGATGCTTCTATTTTCGGCCTTTTGGGGTCCTATCTAGACTCTGCATCTGCAGCTATCATTCTTTTGCTTTGGTTACAAGGCTTCCTCCACTTCCACCTCGAACTAATTCTTTGTTAACCAAAAACTGCACCCATGCCACAAGATTGCTAGCATCCATCGTGGTAGAAGAGCCCTGGGTGGGCGCAGAGACTGGGGTGGCAGGTACCAGCTCGACTACTAGGAGTGGCATATTCTTCGGTGCTTGGGAGCTTGTGTCGGGGTGTTTCTCTACGCGGGGGCTCATGGCTGCCAGCTTTTCTTCCCTTGAAGGCTTCTCCATTGAGAGGTGGATGGTGAGGGCTATGACTCTTTCTTTCTTTCTCTTAGCTCCTAGGTCTCTCGCTCTACACTCCTCCATCTTTCCTCTTCTGCTTTCCTATATTCCTCTTCTATTCTTTTCGTCTCCTCCTTTTCCCTTTTCTTTCTCCTTTCTTTGGCACTCTTGGACCCACTTTGTGCTCTTAGCAGATCCGCTTTTTCTTTCTTCCCGCGCTCTTCCTTGGCTAACTTTTGTGGGGTCATTTTCTTTGATTTCTTGGTTGTTTCCTCGGTAAATGGTGCTTGTTGCTCTCCTTCCTCATCACTCACCATTCTTTCGCTAGAGTGCTCCTGTTCTTGGCATAGGGTGACATGTCTGGCATCTCACCGACTTCCTCCTTCTCTCGTGCCTATCATGAAGCCATAGCCCACCATTAGTATTCTTCAGATAATTTTTGCGAAAAGGTGTGTAAGAGAAATTTTCTTCAAATAGTACATGCATTTCACAAGGATTTTTAACACTTTTACTTAACCATGAGTTGATTTTTACGTATTTGAGACATAGATTGGGGTTTTATGTTTGCACCTTTTATCATTTATCCCTCACATCACTTACTCACATCACTCACACCCTCCCCCCCTTAGAGATGAGAAAAAATCCTTCCTAGGATTAGAGGTTGAAGGGTGGAGACCATTCAACGCATGCCTATGTGTTTTAGTTTTGCATGAGCCAAGCGTAGAAGGTCAGGTTGTACTCCATTTGAGCATAATAGTCCATGTCAACAGGTCAGACACTAACGTGGGTGAGGTAAGTGAGGACATCTGTGAGGAAATCCCCAGAGTCCATTTGGCTAGCAATGTGTTGCTCCTCCTTGGTCAACATGCGATCCAAGTAGGGGTGAGTCAGGATGTGCTCTTTGAGGGGCCGTTTGTAGATGGTGGTCAACACCCTATAAGAGGTTGGGGCGATATTGTTTTTGTAAGAGGATTTTTCTATTTTACAACTTATTTGGAAGTGGAATTTTGTGCATCGGACCTTTTGTGATGGGTGTCCACACACCACGAGGTTCTTTTTTGTTTTTCCTCCTTCACAAGCATCGTAACACACATATAATTGTAATTAAAAATCAACTGACCACTGTTGCACCCACCAAACAAATAGAATACACCTCATTAATTTTTTATTAATAAGAATTTGTTGTTAATTTATAAAGGAACCTTGCCATTGCACAAGCACATAGCACCACAACCCACTGAGCATACCATTGGCGTAAGAAGGAGGAGTCATTAATAGCTAGTTGTTTCAACCTTGCCATTTCCTAGTCAGTGGCAAAGAGTGTGTCCTTGGCATAAGATGTGATGAGGCATTGCCTACGTGCTTGTTTGCGGGAAATCTCGGTGTCTATGAGGTTCTCAGCTGCCTAGCGTGCCTTAATGAGCACAAATTTTGGTTCTTTCCATGAGCAATGTAGTATGTGTACCTTTGTTGCTAAAGGTTCATCTAAGAGACCTAGGTCTAATCGGTCATAGCTTTTAGCAAGTGTGGTAAACATGGCATCCAAACGCCAAAGGCAACTGACCAAGTTTTCCCTCGTATTTTCAGCTAAATCTATGGCCAACGTAAGAATCAAATGTCATTCATAAGAAGGTTTAAGGGCCTACTGGAGGTTGGGGTTTGACTGGACTCAATAGCTTGACGGTTGATGTTTGCGCTTTTGGCTACTTCAAATTGTGCAGTTTGGCCTCACATGTGCTAGGCTTGGTTGGAGATTTCGACCTTGTGTTGTCTGATGTCTGTGAGGCTTGGGGAGCACTAATAGTGCCAGATGGAATTGTATTAGCGTTATCAGGTTGTGGTTTTGATCGATGGACTCATTGAGGGTTGGGGTGGACAAGGTTGGACTCTATAGGTTTTGTAGCTTGAGCTTTTTGCAGCCTTTGTGCTTGATCTATCGCATGGCTCTACATTGGTGAATTTGGATGTGGTGTTCAAGTAGTGCTGCTGTTGGTCAACTTAACTTTAGGCACCTATATCCACGTATTGCCATCATAATAGCCTTGCACTTGTAAATAATGTGGTCTTGGGGACCCATTGCAGCTTGACTATACGTTGGTGCCCATAGTTTCTTTTGTCCTTCTAGGTCTCGAGCATGAGTTCCTAGACTTGCGAGGTTATGGTTTCATGCTCCTTAGTGGCATTCCTTAATGTTTAGGTACCCACTTGAACTGTGGTTTAGGGGCCTTAGCTTTGATCTCAGAGGTGTGGTGATAGTGCAGAGTGGTGGGTTGTGATAAGTCCCAACCCTTCTACTTAGACTTGGTGGTGGGTTTCTCTGCCGGTGGCCTCGCAAGCTTTGATGAAGCTACATTGCCCTTGTTGAAAGCTGTGACTATTTGTACATTACCGATGGCCAGGTGAATGCTCTATGAGTTGTTGACAGTACAATGTGCTCGCTTTTTGAATGAGCGTCCTAACAGTGATTCTTGACTAGCATCTTTTAAGTTTGGCAACACATAAAAGATCATGGGTATGTTTTCAGACTCGATAGAGGCTACTACTTTACACCCCTAGAAGGGCATACGATTGACCCCCAAATGGGTCAAGTTTGGCATTGGTAGGTTGTAGTTGTGGGCGGCCAATTTGAGTCCAATGAGCATGAGTTAAGATATTGAAATCAACTCCCTTATCTATCATGCGTTGAAGGTATGTGTCTATTGGGCAATGACCATTATGTGTAGGTATGCGGGTGCCACTGCTTCCTCATCTTCTTCCTCAACTTCCGTTTACTATGGTGACTCAGACTTTGATAGGGTGCTCGGGCATGGGAGGCTCGTGGAATGGGTACCTAGGAGGATAATACTTATTTATGGGGCTCCCGTTGAAGAAGCCTATCCCTTTTCCTTGGAGGGTCTCGAGCTTTACATTGCCTATTCGACTGATAGTACGGACTCAAAAAGGTCCCAATCCCTTGAACATCTTTTGTGTGTGGCCTTTTATTGAGTACAACAACACTAAGTCGCCTTAAACACCATATTGGGAAATATGGAAATTTTCTATAAGTTTGGGACATGTGGTCAAATCTTTGGATTTGTCATAACTTGAACACCATAACTCCAAATCGAGCGCTCTATAGCTCAATAGATTCCATTTTTCAAGCGCTTTCCAATGATAGGTCACATAATATGGTTTTAAGAAACTTATGGGCATGTTATCCAGGTGCCACATTTTTAGTATTCAAAAAATGGAAATTGGGAGATTCCCAAACTCACTCACGGGGGATTCACTAGTAATGATAAGGAGACGTCACCTGCATGCAAGAAATATATGAAATTACCCCTTATCTACCTCCTATTTATGGGACTTTACCTTATAACATGTACCTTCCTTCCCTTAAATAACCCCCCTCCCTTACACTCACGTGGTACCATACAGTAAACCCTAGTGGACCCCCCGAAAACTCACTAATATTGTGTTCTTATTCAAATTCTCACTACTTGACGTTCTTATCAAATCAACTCTTGCGATGTGCCTTTTCAGAAATCAGCACATGGGTGGCTAGAAGTCAAGTCTTTGACATGAGTTCTAGCTAGATCAAGCAGTTAGTCCATGCCTCCTTTCCATCCCATCTCTCTTGGGTGGCTATTCTCAAGCTGGGGACAAGAAACTCTATAGGTGAAATGGCTTCAGTCCCGTAGGTTAACTTGAAAGGAGTCTATTCTATCATTGTTTTATAGGCTGTTTGATAGGCCCATAAGGCTACCATCATCTTGTTATCTGAGTCACTATACGAGCTAGAGACCACTTTGGTCAGGACGTTCTCTAAGATCTTATTAGTAGGCTCAGCTTGACCATTTGCTTGAGGGCAGTAGGGTGAGGATATTCGATGGATGATTAAAAAGGTTGACATGAGGTGAGTGATCACTCCATTAATGAATTGTGCACCTTGATCACTCTAATGAGTTCAATGGGGCAGCCAAATCGTGAGATCACTTGCTCCCAAAGGAACTTAGTAGTGGTTCTAGCATCGTTTTTCCCTGTGGCTGATGCTTCCATCCAGTTTGAAAGGTAGTTGGTAGTAACGATGATGTACTTGGCCTATGAGTAATGTGCCTCAGGCCTAATCACAAGTCCCCATTCTCGAACGGTTGTCTTGCAATGATTGGGGCTAAGCTCCATTTTGTCCTTTCGAACGGTACCCGTTGGCACTCATCACAGTGCTTTGCAAATTGCATTGCATCTCGAAAAAGGGTAGGCCACCATAGTTGAGACTACAGCACCTTACGGCCTATCATGTCTCTGTTTAAGTGCCCTCCTACAATTCTGTCGTGTGCTTTAGCAAGTATGCCATGCATCTCATGTTCACATTGGTGCATAGATCGGATGCTGTATGCTCACGTAGTGAGCACCGGAAGGTCCTCAAGAACAAAAGAACTCTACTTTTTGCACAAAACTCAAGGTAGAAAGCATGCAGGACATGAACAAGAGACCAATTGGGTGCAATCTCCCCCCATGCCCTGTGTGAGCGCTCCACAAAGCATGTATTTTATGTATTAATCATCTTCAAGCTCAAATAATAGCCCAAATTACAAAAAAGCACGCTTTTGGCTTTTGAGTTTGCTTTAGTGCCAAATAGAAATAAAGCTAATGGGTGGGCACCCAAAGAGTCAGGGATACCCAATACAATGTCCAAATACAAATATCATAATTGTGCGCCCATGCACATACAAAATAATAAATAAATATCCAACGCCTTAATAAATAGGCGCGACAAAATATAGGCGCCATGTCTAAGGTATGCGCCCATTAAAATATAAGTGATAACTTGAATACACGCTATCCTCCAATGCTTCCCTCCGCCATTGCTACTATCTCTACACATCAACTAAAGCATTCACAATCGTTAGTAAAATAATATAATTAAACTGACAAAAGTGAATACCTAGCAGTCTTCAGCTACATAAATAAATCAATTAGTTAGAAGTCAATCCTAACCTTAATTTATCACGAGTGTGCACTCTAAACTCATAAACGTTTATTAATTTAATATGTATTTTGCGGAATCACCCGCTATGGAATCACCCATATACACACTAAATTAATGAAATGCCCAAAAAGGATAGGCGTCCCCATCAACTTCTCACACAAAGAATCCACTTTGTGTATGAGCCTCGGTCAACAAAGTTTACGGAATCCACCGTAAAACCTCACGGAATCCACCGTGGCACGGAATCCACTGTGAAATATGCCTCTTGGCATCATACCCCTGGGGTGGGATAGCAATTTTCCTCAATTGCTATTAGCTCAATGTGGAGCTAACAGAGTGGGGAAAGCATTTAAATCTCTAGAGTGCATCCATTGGGCCTCTTCAACATGATGGTTTTTAAACTTGACCAAATATCTAGAATACCTATGGCCAGTTCTAGTGGTCATAAAGCCAGTATCTATGATAGCTTCAGGCTCAAGGATTTCAGTCTCTTCATCTAACAAAGGTGGGTTTTCATAAACAGGGTGTACAGGTAATTGGCCTCTAAAGGATTGTAATAAACTAATGTGAAATGTGTTGTGAATTTTTCAATGTGGTGGTAGTTCTAACTTAAATGCATTGTCATTGATTTTGTGAATTATCTTGAATGGTCCATAGAATCTAGGTGTTAATTTCACAACTGGGTGTTTATCCACACTTTGTAATCTACGTTTTTCTATTCTTAACCAAACATAGTCATCAACTTTGAAATTCGTGGCCTATCTTTTCTTATTGGCTTGTTTTGTATATGATTGTTGGGCTTTGGCAATCATGTCTTTAACCTCATCAAAAATAGTAGCGTGCATGTTAGCAATATCATCAGCACTCTGAATTCTATTTGATAAAGATGCAACAGGTGTAGACAATCTATAACCATAAATCACTTAAAACGGTGCTTTCTTTGTAGCTGTGTGTGGTGTATTGTTATATGCAAACTGCAGTAAATGTAAATGTGTATCCCATGTCTGTGGTTTAGAAATAGTGTAAGTACGTAAAAGATCTAAAATAGTACTGTTAGTAGCTTCTTTCTGTCCATTAGTTTCAGGATGAAATCCAGATGAGAAATCAATTTTTGTTCCTAAGTTAGCAAACAAAGTAATCCAAAAGTTATTACAAAATCTAGAATCACGGTCAGAAATAATAACTTTTGGTAATCCATGATTAGTGAAAACAATTTTCAAAAACAATTGTGCTGCCTGAGATGCTGTTAAAGTTTTTTTGCATGGAATGAAATATGCTTGTTTACTAAACCTGTCTACAACAGTCCAAATCATATCATGGTTAGCTTTAGTATTAGGTAAACCAGTAATAAAATCCATAGAAATATGTTCCCATGGTCTTGATGGAATAGATAAAGGCATTAGTAAACCATACTGTTTACCATGATGTCTCTTAACTCTTTGACAAACCAAACATTCAGAAACAAAGTTAGATACATCAGTGTCCATATGTGGCCAATAAAAATCTTCAGTCAATGTACACAAAGTAGATATGATACCTCTATGACCTTGATATGGAGGACAATGAATCTCATTCAAAACAAAAGATCTAAATGGAACTGTAACACATAATCTCTTTTCATAAAACATGAATGCATCATTGTAAGACAGTGAATCAATAGGAATCCAGTTATTTCCAACTAATTTATTCCAATCAGCATGAAAAGTAATGTCCTGATGATAAGTATCTTTCATAGGGATTAAAGAATCAAATGATATGACAGAGATATTATGAATGGTTGGTCTTCTACTTAAAGCATCGGCTACTATATTTTCTTTTCCTGGTTGATATTGGATAAGGGGATGAAAACTCTGACTGAAAGCTGCCCATTTGATATGTCGGTCAGATATTTGGGGTTGACTAAGGAGATGTTTAATACTTTGTTGGTCAGTCTTAATCATAAACTCAGAACCCATTAAGTAATGTTTCCATTTTTTTAAAGCTTGTACAACAGCTAGTAATTCTTTATCATAAGTGGAATATTTAAGTTTGGATGGTTTCAGTTTACAGCTAGAATAGGCTATGGGATGATTATCTTGCATAAGTACGGCTCCTATTCCAGATTCGCTAGCATCAGTAACTACTAAAAAAAATGGTCTATTGAAATCAAGTAGTTGTAATACAGGAGCATGGGTTAATGCATGTTTCAATAAATCAAAAGATTTTTGTTGATTATCAGAACAATGATAAACAATACCTTTCTTTAAAAGTTTAGTCAAAGGCAAAGCAAGTAATGAGAAATTTCGCACAAACTTCCTGTAAAAACTAGCAAGACCTAGAAAAGAATGTAACTCATGCATATTTTTGGGTATAGTCCAGTTTAATATTGCTTCTATATTCTTAGGGTCAACCTTTATACCTTCTGATGACACAATATGACCTAGATATTCAATTTCTGTTTGAAAGAACTCACTCTTTTCTGGATTAGCATACAATCGATTATCTTTCAACAACTTGAAAACCAAAGACAGATGTTCATAATGTTCTTTCTCATTTTTACTGAATACCAAGATATCATCAAAGAATACTATAACACAATGCTGATATTTCAGAAATATACGATTCATCATTCTACTAAATGTAGCAGGTGCATTAGCCAATCCAAAAGGCATCACTAGAAATTCATAATGTCCAAATTGTGTTCTAAATGCAGTTTTAAATATATCAGCTCTATCTAATCTCACTTGATGATAACCAGATTTAAGATCTATTTTACTAAATATGGCAGAAGCTTGTAGTTTATCCATAAGATCATCTACCCTAGGAATTGGATATCTATTCTTTACAGTAATCTTATTTAGGGCACGATAATCAATGCACATGCGATAAGTATTATTCTCTTCTTTACCAATAAAACAGGTGCGCCAAATGGAGAACTACTAGGTCTGATTAATCCTCTGTTTAATAATTCCTCAACTTGATTTTGAATTTATTTATGTTCAATCTGGTTATGCCTATATGGTGCTTTACAGGGTGGTTGTGTACCAGGAATTAAATCTATTTTGTGGTCTTCAGGACGTGAAGGAGGTAGTTTCTTTAGCTTGAAGTTCATTCACCCAAATTAGATAAGATTTACTACTTTTGTGTAATGCACGTTTAGCTTGAGTATGAGTAAGCAGTGGAAAATTATTAGATGTGTGCATACCATACAATGTAATGTGTTTTCCGTTAAGATGAATTTTAATTGAATGCGTGGAATAATCTATGTCATGATTATGCTGATGACGCCAAGGCATACCTAGGATAATATCACTGGACTGTAAAGGTACAACTAGGAAATTCCTTCTTTCCATGTATTCACCAATTTGAATTTCTAAATCATGCATCTCTTGTGTTCCATTATACCTTATGCCTAAGAATGCTACTTTAATGCGATAATGCGTAGGAACAGTTTGTAAATTCAATTCTTTCACTAACTTTGCAGAAATAAAATCATGTGTACTACCATCATCATGTAAAATAATATTTTCTTTTCCATGCATTAAATAGTTCATTGTCAACAAGGAATGTCGAGTTGGCATACCTGGTAAAGTATCTGAAGGAGTAGCAATATCGTCCTCATCTTCCATAAAGTCAGGCATTTTCTCATGTTCTTCATCTTCCATTGCTCCAAGATAGTTGATATGGACAGGTGGCTTCTTCGATTGGCAATTGGCTGCTAGATGTCCAAGTTGATGGCATTTGTAACACACTATAGGTTTGGCTTTAGATACATTGTTTGCAATGGCAGGAAGTCTAGGAATATTAGGATTTGGCTGTGAGGATGGCTTAGGGTTTTGATTGGTATTTGATGGCAAAGGAGGCGGTTTTGTCCAAGACTTACGGAAAGATGATGAAGGAAATCGACTTTGATTGAATCTTCTAAAATTTGAATTGAATTTTTTAGAACCATAGTTACCATTTGCTTGAAATTGTTGTGGACGCTTGTCTCTTCCTCGAACCTTGTCTTTAGTGTCATGAGCTAAAGAAATTGCATCTTCAAGAGTTGCAGGCTTGAACATATTGACTTTAGCATAGTAATGCCTAAGTAATCCACACATAAACTTGCGCTTGTGAGTCGCTTCAAGTACATCTTCAAGCATGCGTAGTTGCAATAGGGCATTCCAAAAGCGTTCGGTGTACTGGGAAATAGGCTCACGATCTCTTTGCTGAAGAAGGTCCCATTGCTTTATGGCTTTTTCATGGAATTGCGGAGGAAGGAAGTTCTGCATAAACTTCTTTTTGAAACTCTCCCAGGTAGTGGGACAATCTATGCTCTTATGAACCACGGTCCACCAAAGAGATGCTCGATCGACTAAGTGATTAGTGACACATTTAATTTTATCTTTTTCAGCGTATGTCTCTTCATGAAAGTAATCATCAAACTGACTGATGAATACAAGAACAGTCTTTCCATCTCGAGTTCCATTGAAAGTACGGAATTTGAAATTTTTTTTACGTATATTTGTTTCTTTGCAGATGGATTGAGCTTCGAGAGTCTCATCGATGGTTTGTCGGATAAGATCTTTGGGTTGTGGTCCATCTTTGTCGGTAGTCGATCATTCTAAATTGGCCAATTGAACTTGCAAGGCTTGCCGGGCTTTTCGTTCTTCATCCAGCTGCATCGTAATTAAATCCAATTTTTGTTCCATCGTAGGTTCAGGAAGATCACCTTCATCCATTAAATCGTCCATATTTTGTTCCGTCATCCTGTAAAAATTCAAAAGACCTCACACTCTCAAAATCCAATTAGCGGGATGAGCGTAGCTCAAAGTTCGGTATACAAGGCTTATAGATTTTTGTTTGGCTTTTACGGTCTTCGACTTTTGCGGTTATGGGAATTGAAGTCTTCGTAAAATCTGTGTATGACCTTCTGCGTGTACTGAAACCGGTTCAGCAAGTCTGCGTATGCGAACAGAGTCTTCCAGAGAACAACTTTGCAATTCAGTGCTTCTGCGCAGGAACAGTCCTTATGGGAGTTTTTGAAATAAGTCAGTTTTGACTTCTAGAAACTTGATGGACCTTCGTGACTTGCAGAGTAACAAAAGTTACAGAACTTGACAGACTTTGTAAATTAGTGACTTGTGGCTTAGTTGATTAAGCTTATAGCTTAATCTGAATCTCACTATGAATTTTAGGGGGGGGCGTTTTCAGCCGCCGCCGAAATTTTCGCTTGAAGACTCCTAAGCTTCTTATCAAGCTTGCTAAGCTTTATTTTAAAGCTTAATAACTTTTTAATTTATGGAGATAAGCTTACTGTAACTGTATAAAAACGACTTGATAGAAGAGATGTAGGAGTGGTCCTCCGCTTCCTCAGGCCGGTCCTTCACGATCAGAGACTGTAAACAGGGGTTCTTGACCACCAGGAATCCACCCGTATCGACTATTTGCGATGAAATTGATTGTAGAGCTCGATCGTTCCAAGAGCTCCGCCTTCGCGCAAGATGGATAGCGATTGGAAGCTCTCGATCTCAGCTTCGCTCTGATACCATTGGTACACAGATTGGATGCTGTATGCTCACGTACTGAGTGCCGAAAGGTCCTCAAGAACAAAAGAACTCCACTTTTTGCACAAAACTCAAGGTAGAAAGCATGCACGACATGAACAAGAGACCAATTGGGTGCAATCTCCCCCATGCCCTGTGTGAGCACTCCACAAAGCATGTATTTTATGTATTAATCATCTTCAAGCTCAAATAATAGCCCAAATTACAAAATAGCACGCTTTTGGCTTTTGAGTTTGCTTTAGTGCCAAATAGAAATAAAGCTAATGGGCGGGCGCCCAAAGAGTCAGGCATACCCAATACAATGTCCAAATACAAATATCATAATCGTGCGCCCATGCTCATACAAAATAATAAATAAATATCCAACACCTTAATAAATAGGCGCGACAAAATATAGCCGCCATGCCTAAGGTATGCACCCATCAAAATATAAGTGATAACTCGAATACACGCTATCCTCCAATGCTTTCCTCCGCCACTGCTGCTATCTCTATACATCAACTAAAGCATTCACAATCATTAGTAAAATAATACAATTAAACCGACAAAAGTGAATACCTAGCAGTCTTCAGCTACATAAATAAATCAAATGGTTAGAAATCAATCTTAACCTTAATTTATCACGAGTGCGCACTCTAAACTCATAAACGTTTATTAATTTAATATGTATTTTGCGGAATCACCCGCTATGGAATCACCCATGTACACACTAAATTAATGAAACGCCCGAAAAGGATAGCCGTCCCCATCAACTTCTTGCACAAAGAATCCACTTTGTGTATGAGCCCCAGTCAACAAAGTTTACGGAATCCACTGTAAAACCTCACGGAATCCACCGTGTAATATGCCTCCTGGCATCACACATACACATCTACGTAGCAAGCCCTCATGCCCTAACCTTTAGAGTTATCTTGAAATCAACTAATATGGTTGGATTTTGAGTATGAGTCACCTAAGTCGGGTCTTCTCGATAGGTCTTTCAGGTAGTTTGTGCTCTAGCACTTGGACTAGGCCCTCTCCCCATTATGGCATCAAGTCAGCTCTAAACAAGTCTATTTTGCTAGACAGGTTACACAGATGCACATTAGGCAGGTCATCTGCGATGCCTTGTCCAATAGCTTCTCCTGTGGTTATGCGAGACATACGATTGGCCATGTAGTGCTACTTCCCTTTGCATACAACCATAGAGAAGTCAAACTCTAGAAGCAGAAGTAACCATCAAGCAATGCGTCTCGTAGCGCTGCAGGGTTTGTTAACAAGATAAAGCAAGGCTTGATGTTCAACAAAGAAGACAAAGGGTGTAGCCAAAAGGTGATGCCAAATTTCTTCACAGCAAACACCATGGCTAACCCTTCCCTCTCTGTGTGGTAGAGTAGTTCATCTTAGTATCCATGAGTTGGTTGCTTAGCAAAGTTCACTAGATAGTTTATATTGTGTTCACCCGGCTAGTACAACACAGCCCCCACGGTAGACTTTGAGGCATCAATATGAACGTGGAAGGTTATGGTCCAATATGGGGGTCGTAAGATTGGTGCCATGGTTAGAGCCTTCTTCAGTTCTTTGTATGGGCATTGGAATTCCTCTGTCCATTCAAATATCACCAACAATTTGTATAGAGATCGAGTGATTAATGCGTAGTTTAACACAAATCATCGGGTAGTACCCTATATGGCCGAGGAAGCACTCCATTCCCTTGTAAGCCGGTTGATGGTGGAAGATCGACGATAGCCCTCACTTTAGAGAAGTCAGTGGCAATGCCATTATTTGACACCATGTGCCCTAGGATGCATCCGTGCTTCACCCAAAACTAGCATTTTAGGGGGTTCAGTGAGAGACAATATAGTCTACATCTATCAAAGACTACTCAGAGCTTGCCCAAGTGTGCCTTCCAAGTGGAGTGGAAACATGGATCGTTGAAAAATAACTCTAATCCTTGTCAGAGCATGCCTTTGAATGTGGCACACATGAGCATCTAAAATGTTATTAGTCCATTCATCTACCCAAAGGGCATGACTACATAGGCAAAGACACCCCACTCAATAGCAAAGGCGGCCTTGTGCCTATCATCCAAATGTACTTGCACTTGGTTGTATCAAGAGAAGCCATCCATGAAATTGTAGGCCTCTTTACCAACCACCCTCTTGAGCATATGCTTAGTGTATGGTATTGGATAATTGTCTCTCTTTGTGGCAGCATTGACTTTCTTGCAATTGGTGCACACTCTGATTTTTCCATTCTTCTTCATTACAATCACAATGGGCGATACCTAATTTGTGTGCTCAATATCATAAATGAATCCTACTCTCAGTAGCTTATTGATTTTCTCCTTGACAGTGTTTGGGATTCATTGGATATGGTCGCTACTTGACCGGCATTGCATCAAATGCCATTGGGATGGTATGAGTCACTACACTCGGATCTACCCCTCTTAGCTCGTTGAGGGACTAGGTGAATACATCTATGTATTCTTGCAAGAGAGCAACGAGATTCGCCTCCTCTTCCTTGGTCAAGTTTTTGGCTATAAAAATAGGTTGGGGTGTCTTTCCTTCCTCAGCTAGGTTGACCTCCTTGACTTTATAGGCTCACTCACTTGCCCTCATCTTTTGGCCCCTAGCAAGACCATTACCCTCTCACCCTTCTTGAATCTTGTGAATCGTTTCAACAGGTCTTGCGGCTTCTTTTGCTCTTCAGCTTGCAAATCCCTATAGGTTGTTTCCTCTTTTCCTCCTTCCACTTTCGGTGCCTTAAGTGAACTAGTAGGTCTCCTTTGGTGCGCTTGGTCTTAGGTGGTTTGGGTATCTCAGGGTCACTATTTGAGCTTACCTCTAACTTGAGTCGAACTCTTCGTCTTTGCTAGAAGAGGAAGTCTCTCCAGGGGGTCATAGCTCAGATGGTGATTCCATTTTGAGTATTGGTGCGGCACTTGGTTGGGAAAGAACTGCAATAGCTCCTATGTGCTCCAACCAGGTGCGATCACAACCCATTTATGTGACTCCTTTCCCGATTGTGAAGAGGCTCTTTTTCTATGGTTTGGAGTCTGCCCATATTTGTTCAATATTATGCCCCTCCATGTCATATTCTATCATGTCCATCTCTTCTCCACTCTCATCATTGGAGGAACAATAGTCTTCATACTCAATGTCGGACTCTTCCTCATTTGACTGCTCATCATTTCCCATGTGCAGTTCCTTGTCATCAGTGGGTTAAGGCCCAATTGTACATCAAGTTTAATTCATGCACCAATGGTCCATTGCCACTTGGGTTTATCCAAGAGATCCTTGAGTAGTTTAAGATTTGCAACTGGAATACCAAGTAATTTGTATGTCAAGTGCTCTAAGATATCGTGGAGGTCTTGTTTGTTGTTAGGGATGTGAAATGAGATAAAGGCAGGTCGCCCATGTGAGCTCTTAGCCATCATGATATTGGCATTGAGGGCATGTTTTTGAGCTTATTGAATGCCTTAGTAGCTTGCTCGTATTCTTTGTTGTCTGAGAATGGCATACTAATTGTGGCTAATACATACATGCATCCAATCTCGCTCATCCTCCAGGAAAGGGATATATACTCAGTTAGTGGCCCGTGATATTTCTTAACTTGAGTAACACCCTTGAGCATAGTTGAGATGGTGTCTAGGTTGACTAGCGTAGTCTTCTAGGTATCCATCTCCACTCTTACCACTTCTACTCGATTTCCTAGGAAGATCAGACCATTACCCTAGTCTTCTATGACTCATGTTTTGTGCATCCACAGTTAACCTAACAGGATATAAAGTCCACGGAGAACTGGACTCCTGCAATCTTCACTGGGGCCAATTTCTTAGCACTCTAGATGGTTTCACTTTCATTCTGTTAGCTAGGACTTCTACCCCCATTTCTACAATCCCTTTCCTCATGGTATCACCTAGAGTTAGGACCAGTAAGATCACGTGCATTTTGGTGCCTTCCTAGAAAGAATTAATATGCAATGATTTGGGCACTGAGTGCAACATCAGGCTCGGTATTTGCATTATTGCATCGTGGTCTTTCAAGTCAATAGCAGATCGCTTCCCCAATTGTGGGAGCTCTCACTCAACCGCCAAGACCCACGGACCGCTTATTGCTTCAAGCATTCCAAGTGAGCTCTCATGTCTATCATCTCACCTAGCCGATGCGCCGTCGATCCTCTCGGGTTGTAGTGAGCTTACCTTGATGCCGAAATGAGTTGCCTCCTCCCTCGTGCAAGCTTGTAGCTCCATGATCCTAGATGCTAGCTCAAGCATCCTCAAGCCTCCTCCATCTCCAAGCTCCATCCACCATAGCCGTGCACACGAGAAAAGAGAAGAGAAGGGAAGAGAGAATAAGAGAGAAGAGGAGATGGTGAAGAGCTTCACCCTCTTGATCCCTCACTCCCACACACTCACTCACTCACTCCCTCACACTCTCACACTCCCT
Source organism: Lygodium microphyllum (assembly GCF_053477565.2). NCBI lineage: Eukaryota > Viridiplantae > Streptophyta > Polypodiopsida > Schizaeales > Lygodiaceae > Lygodium > Lygodium microphyllum. Next base: position 96,748,241 of record NC_141142.1, read on the forward strand.
CCCTCAAGAGCACACACACAAGCAAGATGAAGAGAAGACTCTTGTTAGCCACACACTGAAGAATGAGTTTCCATTCACTTTTTGAACTTTATATTTGCAAACCCTAAAATCCCGTGGGCACCCATCCCTTTTTACATGACCAGTCATTGTGGCAAGGTCCCTTTTTCTAATTCCCTCTTCTTGCTTCATGCCCTAAGCCTATACCCGTCTATTCTTTTACAAATGGCACAGGAGGGTGCTTGGCGCTCTTTTACAAGAGTTTTCAGAGTTTTTGAGGTGCCTTTCCTTTAAAATTGCGCTTTTTGCCTCAGTTTAGCTTTAGAGGCCGCCTCTACGCCTTTGCTCTTTTTCCATTCTTTTTTTGCTTTTTCCTTCATTTTTCCACCATCTCGAATTGAGGTTAACATTACCCCCCTCTGAGACGGGTGCCAGACCCATGGCACTTTGAGCTGTTTGTTGGGAAAGGGTAGGCAATTGGCAAGTTGTTTGTCAGGTGATGGTAGGGCCGCATATGGGTTGTGATGCTTTGGAAGCTTTGGCAATGATGGTTGACGGAGAGCCAATGAGATGTCAAGTGGATGATGGGGCCTCCAAAGTTGGTGGTTTGTCTCATTTTGTAGTATCTGAAAGGAGAAAGTATGGTGCTCTACCTAAGGGGAGTGTCTGCCTTACTGTGTGGTGCATTGTGCTCATGCTAGTGGAACGGGGAGCTGGGTCTAACCACAAGTTGAGGACCCCGTTCATGCGATAGGTAGATGCGGTGAGTGTAGCATAGGGTGACAAGTCTAACCATATACAAGTGTTACCTCCCTAGGTGTGCCCTGCCCTTGGGGTGCCCTAAGCGTGAAGTGGGGGCAAAAAAGGTCTAGGGGGTTAGGAATGGGGCCGGTCGATTGAGGTCACTGGACACGCCTAACTTAAGGACCCTTAGGTGTAGGGACTGTGAGCCATGCGCCGCGGCCTGCATGCGGATACGTTTTTCTTCCTTTTTTTTGTTCTTGCTTTTTTTTTTGGGGTTCAGTAGTAGGGAATTGTTAGTTCTCGTCCTCAGGAGGGGGTGGTGAAGGAGATTTAATGGAATGGCTTAAAAATCTCCAGCTCTGCATGAAATTCTTAAGGTTCAAGTGAACCTGGAGGGGAGTGGTGGAGAGGAATGGATGGCTGCAGCGAGTGAACTAGCTGTCGCTCATATCTTCAAGAACAACGAGGCAAAAAGAAGGGAGGAGGCTAGCTTGCATCATCAGGCGAGTTAATAGCAAATACCTACGTTGTTCCTTCGGGCTTAGCCCCACTCTATAATGGGTTGGGAGGGCATGTGTAGCCCTGCTCGTAGGGCTCTGCGCGCTATTCTCAATTTCTTTTTTACTACCTCCAAGGGCTCCCCTTCCTCCGCATGAGTGGCATCCATCATGGTATTCATGAAGATTCGTTGTTGAGTACGGAAGGCCACTTGGACTACCTCTGCTTTGCCTTCTACTAAGATTTTCTTTTTTTCCATAAGAGCCAGGTGATGCGCCAAGGTCTTCACTCTTTGCTCATTCTAGCCTGCCCACTCTTCAGCTCTCTTTTTCATTTCCTCCATGCCTTCTCCCTGTCTTTGCACCAAGGCCGTGAGCCTTCACTGCTGATCTTCCAATTCCCTACTCATTCTCTCCTGCTCTTCTCTTTCGAGGCTCAGCCTTTCGGTCATAGTTTCCATTTCTCAGTGGTGTTGCTCCTCTTCTTGTTTCCTTCCTTCCTCCCCTGCGGTAAACTCCTTTATGCCCTGTTCAATCCAACCTATTTTTGTTGCTAGATCTTTGTGTTGCATGATCACAACCTTATACTCTTTTTGCATCTTCTCGAGCTCTTGATTTTTATCTATGAGCTGTCGCCGCCAACTTTGCTCCTTTGCTTCTTTGGTTTTTAGTTCTCTTTTCAGGTCGAGAATTTCCTTTTGTTACATAGCCATTTGCCTTGTCTTTTCGAGCTGGAAGGCCGCTACCACTTCCCTTTCCGCTTCCAACTCGGCCACCACTATCCTCCTTTCCTCCCTTGCCCTCTCTAACTATGAGAGCAATTCATCAATGTACTTGTCATGATTTGCGAGTGGCGTCATAGTGGTGGGGATTGGGGTGGTCGAGGCTTCCATTTTTTGGCGTTTCGGCTCTTGCCTAGACTCGGCATCTCTAGTTGGCCTTTTGTGCTTGGTGGCTGTGGTCTCCCCGCTCCTTCCTTGTGCTAGTTCCTTATTGATAAAGTATTGTATCCATGCCACAAAATTTCTCACATCGGTGCTAGCCGGGATACTTGGGGTGACAGTGGTTGCTTCGTTGGCAGGCACCAAGGGGGGTAAGATGGGATGGATGGGGGCCTTACCCTTGCCTTCGATGACCATGGACGGCATGGCTACAAGTACTTGAGCGCTTGAGCCGGGTCTATCTTCTCTAGAACTTAAAGCCCCTAGGCCATCGAGTCAGCTCTGTTGTTCTATGGATTGGCGAATTACTTCGGCCATGTCTTCCTCCTCATGTCTCCTCAACTCTGCCTCCTCTTCCATAACTCTTCTTTCTCTCTCTTCTTCTATTTTCCTTGCTTCCTCTGCCAACTTTTCAGCTTCTTCCTTCTCCTTCTTTTTCCGATCCGCCACCTCTCTCAAGGATTCCTTTTTTGCTCTTTCTAGATCTTCTTCTTCCTTTTTCTTGCCCGCCTTCTCTTTCTTCTTCTGAGTTGCCTTCCCAGTGAACTCCTTGTTTTTCTTCATCTGGATTGAGTCTCCCGCTCCTCCTTCTTTGTCTCAGTTTCTGTCATATCGCTCAATTTCTCGTCCTTTTGATGGGTCAACGACTCGTCTAGGGTCTCATCTGCTCCTTTCTTTCCTTGTTGGGCCTCTTTCACAGCCTCCTGGATGATGGACGTCAATATGCTTCCATACTCGATGAAGGAGGATTTCGAGGAAGGTTTCTTCCTCTCTGTATTCTTAGATGTGGGGGATTCTCCGTCTGCTTGTTTGTTGCCCAGGGCTAGTGCTTTGGTTGCTTGGTCTATTGTCTTGTGCACGTTGCCATTCCAATCCACTTCATCCAGGGTGCGAGCTGCCAGATTCTCCAATAGAGGTACATTGATCTGGTGCGTGAGGGAATTGTAGCATTGGCTGGAGAAAAGGGTGTGCACCAACTTTGCTTGCATGCCGATCTCAGCATCCGAGATATCCTGTATGCTGATGCCATCGTTTGTCAAAACTCCTTCCCTCTTCATCTTCAGCTGAGTATACACATCCCTCTTATTTTTTTTTCTCCACCTTAGGTTCTAGCCCCAGTGCTTTCTCCACCAAGTCCTGGCTTAGTGGTACTTGCACTTGTCGGGCATTGTCCCCCCTTTCCACCATCACCATTCCACATTCTTGGTCGGGGTTGTACGTTCTCAAAAATTCTACACACTTCGTGTGGTCAGGTTCCTGTGCAAACTTTTCTAGGTACTTGTGGAGGTTGCACTGTTCCACTATTCTCCTTGCGGCCTGCTCCTTGGCCACCATCTTCTCAAGGTTGTGAATGCTATGGAATTTTAGCTGACTATAAGCCCGATTTTCCAAGCTGATGCCGTACTGCGCTCTCTCTTCCTTCGTGAAGGGGAGTCAATGGGCACGATCTTGTTGCGACATCTTTTGTTCCTGTCATGAACCATAATTCCCATTAGTGTTTTTTTTATAAATAATAATAATTTGTTGAAAAGGACTTTATGTTTGTTGAATGATAGCATTAAGATTCAACACAGATTCTTCCCTTCAGACTTTCTGCCTTTTATTTCAAGGCTTTTGTGACATTCCTCCTACCTCACTAGTTTCTTATGTGTTTATGCATTTGCTTGATCTTGATTGGTTTTAATTTCTTTCCTTCAAACTTTCTACCTTTTATTTCAAAGCTTTTGTGACATTCCTCCTATCTCACTAGTATCTTATGTGTTTATGCATTTGCTTGATCTTGATTGGTTTTAATTTGATTCACTTTCACCTTACCCTCTCCCCTTCCAGATTGAGAAGAATCCTTCCTAGGATTGAAGGTTAGGAGGTCAAGGCCAATCAGCATTCAGATATAAGGGTTACTTACGCATGAGCCAAGTATAGAATTCTGGGTTATAGCCTTGTGGTCCAGATCAAAGGGTCGATTACTTACATGTGTGATGTAAGTGAGAACATCCGTTAGAAAATCGCCAGAATCGACACGGCTAGCAATGTGTAGCTCTTCTTGGGTCAGGAGATGATCAAGATATGGGTGTTCTTTGACGTGCTCTTCCATGGGTTGGCCACAAAGAGTGGTGAACACTCTATATGAGGTGGGTGTGACATAGCTTGGGTCATACTTTGATGTCTTGATTGCGCGGCATTGCTCATCATTGGTCATGATTTGATATCTTTCAAGTTCCCACTACAATCGCACAGTGTACCAGTTTCGTAAAAGGAGAGTTGGTGTCAGCTAACGCTTTCAACTCCTTGACTTCTTTGTCAATGATGGAAGAAGTCACACGCTTATGTAGGATGTAATGAGGCGATGTTTGATGGCTTGTTCTCTTGATATCTCTGTGCGTAGCAACTCGGAAGCTGAGTGGGGTGTTTTGACAAATGCGAATTCGAATGTTTCCCAGGAACAAGGAATCCTGTGAACTTTAGTCGCTAAAGGTTCTTACAATAGGCCAAAGTCCAAGCGGTCATAACTTAGAGCCAACGACATGAATGTGGCATCTAAGCATCTAAGACAAGCAATAACATCATCCCCTGTGTCTTCGGCTAGGTCTACAGCTAGAGTTAAGAATGATATTCACTCGTAAGAGGGTTTAAGGCCCAAAGGTGGCTGGGTTTTGATGGGGCTAGAAGGCTCGACACGACAGATGGTGGTAGTTGCCCATGACGCGGTGGTTGAGCCATGTGGATAAGAATCGGAGTAGTAGCTGCTACAGATGGGCTGCCACACTCGGATTGGGTTTGGCAAGTCTTATCAGCACTAGCAGGGGTTGAAGGGGGTAATAGAATTTGTGGTTTGAACTGATAGGCTTGCTCAACTCTTCTGGGCTTATGCATGGGTGAGCTAGTAGGAGGTGGGTCCAAGAAGTGCTGCGGCGTCTAGTTCTAAGGTTCTATGGGGCTCAGGGTGATCAAGCTTGAGGGTGGTATGTGAGTAGTGCCTTGGGCCATTCGGGCCTTAGGGATCCATATCTAGTTATTTCCCTTATAGTAGCCTTGCACATGCAAGAGGGATTTAGGAAACCATCTTGTCTTGATCATACTTTGATTTCTATAACTGTGTCTCGGTCCTCTGGGTTTAGAGTTTCTCGTGTTACGAGGACGTGGGCATCTACTCCTAGGTGGCAGTTGCGATTTTTTAGGCCTCCATTGAAACTCAGGCTGTTGGGCCTTAGCTTTTGCTGCTGTGAGTGGTGGCTCATGAGATTTGGTGGATGGTGGCCGAGCACTACCCCCCTCTATAGACTTGGCTGCAAGGATTTTTCCTAGTGGCCTTGCGGACTTTGATGAGGTCGCACAACCCTTGCTGAAAGCTGTAACAACCCTTGCTGAAAGCTGTAATAATGCAAACATTGCCTATGGCAAGGTGGATGCACTACGACCCATAATCGACATTGCAGTGAGTTTTTTTTTTGAAGGTTCGCCCTAGCAGCGACTCCGTGCCTACGTCTTTAGTGTTTGGCAACACATATGTGGGAGCTTTTGCTCAACCGCCAAGACCCACGGACCGCTTATTGCTTCAAGCATTCCAAGCCGAGCACTAATGGCTACCTCTCACATAGCTGACACGCCATCCATATCTATGGGTGTAGTGAGCTTACCTCCATGCCGTTCGAGTTACCTCCTCTCCTGCGCACTCTGGTAGCTCCACGATCCAAGTGCAAGCTTTATCCTCAAGCTCCACGCTCCAAACTCCATAGCCATGAGCAAGAGAAGAGAAGAGAAGAGAAGAGAATAAGAGAGGAGAAGATGGAGAGCTTCTCCTCTCCGGGTCCCTCACCCTCACACACTCACTCCCTCACACTCTCACACTCCCTCTCTCAAGCATGAGCTCAAGCAAGCAAGAAGAAGAAGAAGAAGAAGAAGAAGAGAGCTACTTTTGGCCAGACACAAGAATGAGCTTCTCATTCACTTTTCAACTTTATATACAAAACCCTAAATCCCTTTTGGGGTGGTCATCCCCTTTTCCCCTTTTTTACATGGCCGGCACTTTTCCCATTGTCCCTCTATCTTCCTAGCTTCCTTTCCACCACCCGTCTACATTTACAAATTGCACAGTGAGAGCTCGGCGCTCCTTGAATTGAACCATGATGCGCTTGCGCTCTTTTACAAAAGTTTTGACTTGTGCTTTTCCTTGTGCGCCTTTGTCTTCCGTTTCTCTTTGCCTTGGCCTTTGTCTTTGTCTTCTGTTTTAGCTTTCCAGATTTTCCACCGCCTGGCACTCTTCTACAAGATTTCATGGTGTGCCTTTGTATTTTAAAATGCACCTTTCACCTTTTGCATTTGCCTTGGGCTTTTTAAGGTTGCCCCTACTCTTTTGGCCGTTTCTCCTCTTCTTTCTTCTATCGGGCTACCCTTTTTCCGCCTTTGCCTTGCGTCTTTTTTATTTCCTTTTGCTTTCTTCGTGTTGGGGTTAACATTACCCCCCTCCTAGATGAGTGCCAGTCCCATGGCACTCTTCGTCGAAGGTAGCATGCGGAGCTTGCACCAAAGACGTGGGTGGAAGGGACTGTTGTGGTTTGCCTTGGGGGAGTTCTGATGTTGGTGCGAATAAAGGTCGTTGGTGGCACTTTGTTGTTCTAATTAGCTAGTGATATGATGGTTGTAGGTGGCAATAGGGCTACTTGTTCTTGGGAATGGTCACTCATAGTTGGCACGGGTGTTGATGTTGTAGGGATGCTCATGGTGGATTCTGCTCGTGATGATTCTCTAGTGGTCTTGCATGATGAAGTAAAGGACAAGAGGTCAGAGTTGAGGGTTGATGTAGAGCTGATGGCACATTCGTTAGAGTCTTTAATACATGCAATTGGAAAACCTCTTAGGTGGTCTCTTCCTAAGGGGTAGTGCTAGTCTTCTTAGCATGCACAATACATATTTTGATTAGTTTGGGAGACAGGTCGAACTCTAAGCAAGCCTGGAGTATTGTCCTGCACTTGAGGACCCAAATTGTGTATAGACTTCGGTGCAGATACTATGTGAGTGCACATGCATACTTAGATATTACGTAGGTAGAAGACTGCGGGCTGGTTTCTCATAATGTCGTGTGGATGAAGCAAAGTGGTCCATGATGGAAAGAAGTACACGTGAAGGTGGATGAAACATCCTGTGCATTGTGATTGCATGACGTAGCAGGATAGAACACAGGGATAGTGTACTATCCTTAGGTGGTAGACATTGGGCATGTGCGATGAGGACAGTGTACTGTTCATGGCCATTCGTGCGGTGCATGCCCCAATTGATTGCCATGGTTTTAAGGCAGAGTGTAAGAGGGAACTGTGTGAATGGGTCAGGGTGATAGGTCTAACCATAGGTGCGACAAGCTCCGTAGGTCTGTCCTACCCTTGATGTGCCCTGAACTATTGTGGGGGGTGCTAGGGGGCTAGGGGACTAGGGGTGGAGCCAGCCAACCAAGGGCACTGGATGCACCTAATTTGAGGGCCCCTAGGTGCGGTGCTGTGATCGTGGGTGCTTTTTATTTTTTTGTTCTTTTGTTTTCTCCTCTTTTCTTTTCTTTCCATCCCCTTTTTTTTTTTTTGCCATAGTACAACCATTGCAATATGTGGAGGCTATGAGCCTTTCAATGGGTCGGGACATGTCAAGCCTCAGAGGCTCACGAAGTGGATATGCCCATGATGATTTTGCTTTAGCCTCATTGTTAGGGGATCCATTGTTGCGATATTGGTGTGATTGCGGTGACACCCATCATGAGCTCATTGTAGAGCTTGGCCCAAGAAGAGAGTGTAGCCCACGACTATGCTTTGGGTCGTGCGATGTGGGCACTCGCAAGGGTGATTTTTTGCATTCAGCAACGTGGCTTTGTTGCGGCTCTTGTGCGGTTGGTGGTCTTGCGGTGGCCTGGCCGTTGAACACGTTTGCACGAAGACCTGTGTCATCCTACATCCACTTGTCACTTTGTGAGAGTATATGCTCGCTTGCATTAAGTACATCGAACAAATTCAATCATGTTAAGACATAATTTTTCAGAATGCTATGATGTCTATTGCGATGCCTATCCCATTGCTTGTTAAGGTCGCATACATTAATGATAGGTAAAGGAAGTGTATACAAGTGGGGAGCTTGCCCCTTTACTCATCAAAAGACAAAAGTGGGCATGATGACTTGTCAAGCTACTTGTACATCATAGGGGCTTAGTCAATTTGCACTAAGTGGGGTGAGTCCGGGTGGTTAGCCGACTGGGGCTTTGCTGGTGTGTGGGACTCTCGTGAGGTTGGGCAGGGAACATGTCAGCCGGGACATGAATGGTGTAGTCTCAGGCCATTATTGTTTCCAAAATGCTTTTAAATAATGCATTAAATTCTTCCCTGTCCCGAGTTGCCCTTTCTGTCCTTGAGCATCTCGTGCTTGAGCGTATGTTGGGGGTTTGTGCAACTGGTGTTGCCACATCTTGTATGCTTCTTTGAGCTTCGGCTTCTTGGCCCGGGGATTCTTCGGCCTTTTTCTGGGGTGGTGTCGCTTAGGACCTCGTTTCTTTGCATACCTTTTGAGAGTGGGCACGTAGCGCACCGGTGGAGGGTCATCCACGGAGAGCGTCTCTGCAAGCTAGCTACCCTAGGTTCTCCATATTTTTCTTGTAGGGGGACCTGCAATATGCAAACCAAGGGTTAGGCCTTGATACGGAATAAGACCGTTCGCATGGGAGGGATTATAGTGTGGGTTATCAAATGCATATGACTAGAAGAGGAGGAGTGGGACGTGCTGTGCTCGTTGCAGTGGGATGGCCCCTGTGATGATGTTGACTTGGCCTCCCACCATTAGCAAATCTTGGCTCACGCTGAGTTACATCGACTGGTGGTCATGGATTTGGGTAGGGCTCATCCTCGGAAGGATCGACCGAAAAGGGAAAGGTGTATGGAAAGGGACTACACCCTGCTTACATCATCGGTGATGTTGGTCAGGGCTTTCCATGGTGGCAATGCGGGGTGCATGCCCTTCGCCCGGAGGTGGAAATGGTCATGTGAGAGGGGGACCGGACAAGCGTAGCCTGTTGGCCCAACTCTTCTGTCTGCGCTTGACTATTATTGCTTGTGTGTGTTGATAGTGTCTATATAGGGTGACAAAAGCTATTGTTTATTTATATACACATCCATGGATCCATGTCGCTTTATGAGGATAAAAACCAGCTATAGAACTCCGGATTGTACTGGAGCGTGGCACACGCATCCAATACTCGTGGCAGCTTACTCAATACCAATCGATATTTTGCAACATCGAGTAGCATAGAACCTTGTCCGAGTCTACTGGCAACATGTAGCTCCTCCTCAGTGAGAACCTTATCGAACAGCGAGTCCTCTTGGCAAGGTTTAGCTAGGTCTGTACCTCGAATGGCAATCAGCACTCGAAGGGAGGTTGGTGCCACATAGGTGGGGTCTCTTTGAGACTGCCATTTGGCCAGTTGTTCCTCCAAGATTGGGCTCCTAGTTCAGCCATTGCAACGCGGTTTTCACACCAATGCTATTCAAATTGACTTCAGTCCTCTGATAGCCGCTTTAGTTGCTCTATCTCTAAGAGATTTGGTTGGTAGATCACATCATTGAACGTGACAGTTAAGCATAGTTCGTCGGCTTCCTTGCCAAAGATGAGTCGCATGCATTCATGTAGGAGCCTGCTATAGTGCTCATCAAGATGTTCTTGCTCTTCCCAGGATAAGGGAAATGGCAAGTATTCTTCGAGCTGCTCTTCAGGGAATGCATCCATGTCCGTGAGGACGTAGACATGTGCGAACACCTTGATCTTAGCATCCAGCTCAGTTAAGCATTCTGCGACACTTCTATGTTCAATGAGGGCTTGCTCAGTTGCTATCTCATGCAAGGTTCTAGGAGTTTGCCTAGGCTTTAGCATAGTTGGGGGCTCTAGCCTAGATGAGCAAGATTGGTCAACGCTAGGATTCCTCATGCTCTTGGGGTTTCCATGTTTCTCCTGAGGCTTCGTTATTGCGTCATGGTTCTCCTTGGGTGTGACTGGTATAGGTTTGTCACCCTATTGTGACGGCGTTATATCCACTCTTGATTGGTCAATGCAAGTTCTATTGTCTGTGGATTGAGTGTTGCAAGCAGCCATTGATGGCAACGACTGCTTTGATATTTCAAAACACACGGATGTGTCTGAGGTTTCACCGTTATTAGGAGAGGCGTCAATGGGTTCATTGGTAGGTGGACTCGACGCTTTATTCATCAACTCTCCAGCGCTCTTCGTCTCAATGTTCTTGGGGTCCACAACCACCTGCAACTGTTGTTGTTTTTGTTGTTTTCTCCTCTTTTTCTTGGTCAATGGAGGTGCATCTCTCAACGAATCAAGACCCTGGACTAGGTCAACCGTTGTTGTGCTTGGTTGGGCCTTAGCATTTCCTTCCTCTAGTGTGTCCACATGGGTCATGGCCGTGGCTCGCTGATCAGCCTTGCCAGGTTGTGAGGGTATAATTGTCTCCCTTTTGGAAGAGTCTAGCTCTTCTGCCAATTTCCATGTGTTTAACTCCTCCAGCCTAGGCTTTATGCACTTTGGAAGTGCTGGAGTTGTTAATGAAGTTGGTTGCGACACCTCCTCCACAAGTAAACTACTAAGGACACGTTCCGCAAGGGGCATTGTCACGACCAAGGGTTGTGACCACTGTGATCCCTAATTTGAAGTACTAGCAGCTAGTTGAGTGGACTTGCTACTATTGGTGGATTGCGGTGTCCAGTCCTTAGGGCAATTGGAAGTGGTCATGTCTTTTGTTGCCCTTAGAGCATTCACTTGCGTAGATCGAGTATCAGTTGAGCTAGCCACGGTGGATTGCACAGGCATATCCTTAGGCTGAGAGCTAGGAGTGGTGCTGTGTCCTGCCTCTTGGACATCTGAAAGCTTTGATGGAGATAGAGATTGGGAGTGAACAGTTGCCATTGACGACCGCTGTTGTGCTTCATGTGTCCGTTTGGAAAAAGAGGATGTAGGAGATCTAGGACTCTTAGGTGGACTTGGCACTGGATGAATGATTTGCTTGAGGCTATTAAACGATTGTGCCATTTGCTTTGTTGAGCGATCAGCCTTGCCATGAGCGATGTTGTGCTTATGATGCGTGTTATCGTCTTGGAGAATCAAAGGCTCTTTGGGCACTAATGGCTTTTCTGCACTCTCAATGGCTACGCATGACATCTACTTAGTAAGTATGCTAGGCTGAGGATCTAATTTTTGATAGGTCATGTTTCTTGATTTCAGTCAGTGAGGGGCTCAATCGCTCCAATATTTTTGGTTCGAGACTTGGATTTTTGTTTAGGTTTTCTTATACGCCTCTTTTCTTTTGACATAATTTGGGCTTCTAGCAGAGGTGGTTTAGCAGGGGGTTTTGGTACCCAAATCCATTGGTTGCCTACATAATACCCTTGAGCACGAAGCAACCCCTTGGGTATCCATCGTGGCGTTGTGCTAGCTCTCCATCGATTCCTTCGTCTATAAGGCTTGGGCTTCTTTTGTGGTCTTCTACGATATTTGTAAGTCCCAATCCTACCCTTGGCCTCGTCTCCTAACCTTTTTGTTTCAAGTATGGCCTCACTCTCACTGGTTCTCTCCGTTCATCCTGCGCTTGCATCAACTCCTCCAACCACTCCTTGCTCTCATTACTAGGCTTGACTGTTACGTCAGCGCCTTCCTTGCCTTTCCCTCAAGGTTTGATGAGGTCACCCTTGCTAAAGGTTGTGACTATCCTCACACCTGGTAGTGTCAGGTGTATCCTTTGTGCTACATAGTCAGCCTCACATTTGGTTGCCCTTTTGAAGGGTCTTCCTAGGAGTGTTTCCTTACCATATTTGGCACTATTTGGAGGAATATGAAATAGGATAGGCAAGCTTTCAATTTCAATAGTTGCAAGGATATTGCACTTTCTTATGAGTGCTTGTGGAGGTCCCCCATAAGGGCTAAGAGTTGCATTAGTCGGTGTCAGCTCTGGTTGGCCTAGTAGTGTCCATGCCTCATAGGTCAAGACATTAAAATCTGCTCCTTCATCAATCAGAGCATCGATAGTATGCTCTCTTTTCGCGGTGAGTTTGACCCTAAGATAAGCAGGTGGTACTATGTCTTCATCTTCTAGGTCTTGGCTTGTAAATTTAAGCCTTCTGACAAATGCCCTTGAGTCCCTAACTGCACGACCGGATATGGATTCTCCATTGATGTCTTGGCTCGTCAATGCAATTCTATTCAAGGAGCATCTATTGTCAGGACTATCATATCTAGTCATTCTCGCTATTATAGCTTGATGTTGTTGCTTTTCGCTTTGACTAGATGCAGTCCGAACGCAACACATATTTGTTTTTGTAGTGTGGCCTTTTTGCCTTTGTTGGCTAGATGGGCCCATTGAGGTTCTAGGGTCTCTGTTTGTCTCCATTCGGGTATGGGCTTTTGATTGCTCTCTTGCAAGTGAGAATCCATACTCGTGTAGAGCCATCACTACGCTAGGGTCGAATTTGGAGGACCTGTCACGACGCACGTTTTCTCTCCAACCTACTTGGGGAAGGTGCGGAGAGGGCGGAGCCCCCTCTGCGGGGATCCTCTCCTACTGGTGGGGTCCTTGAGTGGTTTATCTGAGTGAGTTCCTTCAGTTATTGAATGCAACTCTCACTTTATGTTCACTTAGTGTGCGTGTCGCTCCTCGTGCACTTGTGCTCAGTCAGGCTTTCAATTTCTTTAAGTGCATTCAAGTGCGGAAATTCGCAGTGAGTGCAGCAAACTACTCGAAGCGTCTTATGCACTCCCGCTTTGTTTGGACCTGATAGGCTTGTTGGTCACTTTTCTGGCCACCTTGACAGGGTTCAGTGCCTTTCTAATATGTTGCCGCATTCGTTTTTGGCCAATTAGGTTTTAACTGTTCAACGCTTTGCGTCTAGGTCTCTAGGTCTTGCTGCTGCCTAATTCAAGCTGCCAAGCAGCTGCTCCCTACGATTTCATCTATTCAGTGTGCCAAAATCAGGTTCTGAGCGTCCGAAGGACTTTTGACAGTTTGTGCTACGGGTCAGGTCAAATTTCTGAAAATTTGATAAAAATCTACATTCAGCTCAACTGGTCCGAATTGCAGGGTCCGAGTGGATCACTCGGACGGGCCGAGGCACAGGGCCGAATTTCTGACTTGGACAGAGCAGACTCAGGCCAGGTACTCAGACGGGTCGAGGCACTTGGGCCGAGGGCCGAATGTGACACGTGGTTGAGGGCCGAATGTTGAACTCGGATGGGCCAAGGGCCGAATTATTGGCTCGGACGGTTTGACTTGGATGGGCCGAATGTTGGACTCGGATGATCGATTAGGGTTTCGGGCCGAGTGGGCCGAATGGTAAAGGGCCGAGGGCCGATTCTGGGACTCGACCCAGAAAAGGCCACTTGGACGGGCCGAGTGCGGCGCGACGGCAACAGCGTGATGTCGATCTTGCCCAATTCTTGCAATTTACCCAATCATACCAAGCACAAAATTCCAGATCCTATCTTGGGGGATAGGGGAAGGGATTCATGTACCTGACTAGAGCGATAGGCTCTTCAATGGCAAGATCAAAGTGGATCGTGCGATGGCTCTCTCTCTCCCCCCTCTTTCTCTCTCTCACTGAAATGGTCACAAATGAGCTCTCCCTTGGCCTCTTGGCTCTTATGCCCCTTCCTAGGTAAGGTGTTGATGCCCCAAATCACTCACTCGTTGATCTTGGGCATCACAAGTGAGCTTTTTGCCATTTTTTGCACAATTTTTGTCCTATTTTACCCTGTTTTACAGCAGTAAACCCTAATGCTTATTTTCTTTGTTTTTCTTTGTTTTCTCCTACTCTAATGCATCCAATTTACAAGGTAAATACCTACACTACTTCATTTCACAACATAAATCTCAAAAAAGTAAAAGACCTACTTGCCAAGGAGATCGAATACCATCTTCAACCCCCTCACTTCCTACCTATCTCAAACACCGGTTCGAGGAAAGCCCTTACTTTGATGCTCGATTTGAAGCACGCAAGCGCTCATGGCTTGAATATGTTTGTCCTGACAACAGAACCAAAATGTGGGAGCTTTTGCTCAACCGCCAAGACCCACGGACCGCTTATTGCTTCAAGCGTTCCAAGCCGAGCACCTATGGCTACCTCTCACATAGCCGATGCGCCATCCATATCTATGGGTGTAGTGAGCTTACCTCCATGCCGTTCGAGTTACCTCCTCTCCCGCACACTCCGGTAGCTCCACGATCCAAGTGCAAGCTTCATCCTCAAGCTCCACCCTCCAAGCTCCATAGCCACGAGCACGACAAGAGAAGAGAAGAGAAGAGAAGAAGAGAGGAGAAGATGGAGAGCTTCTCCTCTCCGGGTCCCTCACCCTCACACACTCACTCCCTCACACTCTCACACTCCCTCTCTCAAGCATAGGCTCAAGCAAGCAAGAAGAAGAAGAAGAAGAAGAAGAAGAAGAGAGCTACTTTTGGCCACACACAAGAATGAGCTTCTCATTCACTTTTCAACTTTATATACAAAACCCTAAATCCCTTTTGGGGCAGTCATCCCCTTTTTTACATGGCGGCCGTGGCCTAGGCCCTTTTCCCATTGTCCCTCTATCTTCCTAGTTTCCTTTCCACTGCCCATCTACATTTACAAATTGCACAGGTGAGAACCCGACGCTCCTTGAATTAAACCATGATGCGCTTGTGCTCTTTTACAAAAGTTTTGACTTGCACTTTTCCTTGTGCGCCTTTGTCTTCCATTTCTCTTTGCCTTGGCCTTTGTCTTTGTCTTCTATTTTAGCTTTCCAGATTTTCCACTGCTGCCTGGCACACTTCTACAAGATTTCAGGGTGTGCCTTTGTATTTTAAAATGCACATTTCTCCTTTTGCATTTGCCTTGGGCTTTTTAAGGTTGCCCCTGCTCTTTTGGCATTTTCTCATCTTCTTTCTTTTGTCGGGCTACCTTTTTTCCACCTTTGCCCTACGTATTATTTATTTCCTTTTTCTTTCTTTGTGTTGAGGTTAACAACATAAAAGATCATTGGTACAGTCTCAGACTTGATAGCAACAACGGCCCTACACTTGCCGAGAAGTGCGTATGAGCGGCCCCCATATGGGTTTAATTTGGCATTAGTGGGCTGTAGTGGTGGTTTACCAAGTTGGCTCAAATGATCGTGAGTTAAGACATTGAAGTTTGCTCCCTCGTTGATCAAGGCATTGAAAGTGCGTGTTTGCTTAGCAGTGACCATGATGTGGAGGTATGAGGGTTCTACGGCTTCCTCATCCTCATCATCAATTTCCGTGGTTCCCTTCCCATCGTTCTTAAAGTGCTATTCTCAAGCTAGGAATGAAGAACTCTACTAGTAGAATCGCCTTAGTCCCATAGGTCAACCTAAAGGGAGTTTGGCCAATGACTGTTATATAAGCTGTATAGTAAGCCCACAAGGCTACCATTAGCTTGTTATCCCAGTCACTGCGCGCAACAGAGATTACTTTGGTCAGGACATTTACAAGGATCTTATTTGTGGATTCTGCATGCTTGTTTTCCTGAGGGTAGTATGGAGAGGATTTTCGATGGATAATTAGAAAGGTGGATAGAAGATGCACTATCACTTCATTGATGAAGTGCGTGCCCTGGTCACTGACTAGTTCAATGGGGCAACCGAATCATGAGATCATCTGCTCCCGTAAGAACTTGGTAGTCGTTCTAGCATCATTCTTTCGTGTCTCTCTCGCTTTTGCCCATTTTGTTAGGTAGTCTGTGGCCACAATGATATATTTGGCATGTGAGTACTATGTGTTGAGAATCAGCAATCACACTCAAACAGCCTCTTTGTATGGATTCTCAGGGTCAAGGACATGCAGGGTACATTATCCCATATGCACAATGGTGCCTACTGCAGTTTCCTACTTTCCTATAAAGCATTGTACTTGCTTCCTTTCTTAATGCAATGATAGTACTCTTTTCATTTCAGTAAAGTGTCAATGTCATTGTCCACATACACAAGATTGTGTTTATGAGTCCAAGTCTCAATCTTGGAACCTAATTCACTTGTGTAACAAACAGTGTCCATTCCATCATGAGTCTACACTTCTCCTTCCATCCTCCATAGCTTCCGGTTATGTCATGCTCTAGATCCCGCATTTCTAACATGGTATCAGAGCCCAGTTGGGCATGGCATTGCTTCTCCAGCCTCTCTTGATTCTTCTGAACCTCCATCCAGCTCAATGTCAGCTCATGACTTCATCTCCCAACTCTACTCTCACTGAAGCTTCCATGGCAGCCATAGCCAGCAGCACCCTATCAGATTGAACTGCTTATATCTCACTCCACAGGTCAAATCTCTTACAGCTTCCTTCTGGAAAAGTATTCCCCAACTCATAAAGCTTCTCTGTATCACATCAATCCAAGACATTGGACCATCTGGAGCTCAGCATTGTGAAAATCCCAAATCTCTGTTCTGTGTCTGCCATAGCCAGACAGGACCTACCTTGCTTGGAGCTTCCATAACTCTTCAACCAGGCCATTTCAGCCCACGATTTCTTCTGGAGAGTTGTTCCTCTGCTCAAGGCGTTTCATCTTGGCACAACAATCAATGGCATTGATGCTCCCTGGCTCCAGCATTGCAGAAATTCGACCACGCTGTCCAGATCTGCGCCGAATCTGTTCGCGGCACCTGCGCGCCTTATACTGACCACGATCTGCACAATCTTCATGGGGCTTTGGTAGCCCATGACATAAGCTTCCTAGATATGTAAAAAGTTTTAAAAATGATGCACTGTAGCTCCTGCAATAAGCAAAAAACCAGGCCCCTGTCTCAGAAACCCTAAATCCACCATAGCCAAAAGCTTCAAAATCTTGACATTTTTCATTGTTTCTCTCACTGAAGTTATCAACAGTGATTTTAATCACTGAGCAATACTCTCTAAAGTTCGTTAAAGTACTGTCACTCAGATCTGACGACATCAGCATCAAATCAAGAAGGGGAAGATCACTTGGAGTAAAAGACTTTTGCAGATTTGGTATTCATTGACACTCAGTTAGTGCTTTTTAGCACTTGTGTCTCTCAATCAATTCTTCTGTTGCTCAAATCTAATAAAGTCTGAAGTTGATTTGCTACTGTTCCCGTAAATCTAACATGGGCAAAGACTCGCCAAATGCTCGATTCAAAGGAGTCGGATTCCACACTTGGCAAACCCGCATCAAGCTCATCCTGATGAAGAAGGGTCTCTGGGCCATCACAAATGGTAAAGAGAAGAAACCTCGGGACGCGGACCTTGCAACTACTTGGCAAAAGAATGATGACAGAGCCCAGGCCATTATCAAATTGGAGCTAGATGACAGTTATATCCATCACGTGGATAACTGTGAGACCTCACAGGATACATGGAAAAGACTTGACACCCTGTTCGGTGCACAATCTAAATCATCAAAGTATGGTCTCCTAATTGAATTCTTCAGGCTTGAAATGAAGTCCAGCACATCACTTGCCACACATCTTAATTACATGGAAGGACTCCTAACCCAACTTGCAGGAATCAACATTAAAATGGATGAAGATGTTTGCATCGGTGTTCTACTTAAGAGCTTGCCTCCTGAATATAATAACGTATCAACAACTTTAATCAACATGACAAATCCTGAACTTGTTGACATCCAGGCATCACTATTAGAAGAAGAAAAGAAGCTGAAAACTAAAGAAGAACCAAGTACCTCTAGAGATGAGCATGCATTATATGTTGGCAACAGGTACAAAGGCAAGAAAGATCAGCTCTTTTGTGACTTCTGCAAAAGGACCGGACACACCGAGAAGTTCTGCCACGCAAGAAAGAGATCCCAAAAGGCCTATCTAGTCGCAGTCAAAGAAGAAGAAGAAAATGAAGCAAAGGAAGAAGATGAAGATGAAGACCACCAGGATCGGAAGGACAAGACTCATCAGTCCTTGTACTCTCATAATTCTGATAGACTGTTTTAATAGCCTTGTATTTTCCTTGCCCTAATGCTTCCTGCCATAAGCTTTGTAAACTCCTTATGTAACTTGGCATTACAGTCCCTGTACACTTTGTGAGGCCCCTGTTACAGCCTCTGGATGTCCACCATGTTTATGGTACCCACACTTAGCTTTTTTTGCAACAGCCTCTGGTGTTTTGCCATGTCTGTGGTATGCCCACACTTTGCAGGTGGTTCTCATTACAGCCTCTACACACTTTGTGCCTTTCCTAGTTGTGATTGAGGAGGGGTGTTGAGAATCAGCAATCACACTCAAACAGCCTCTTTGTATGGATTCTCAGGGTCAAGGACATGCAGGGTACATTATCCCATATGCACAATGGTGCCTACTGCAGTTTCCTACTTTCCTATAAAGCATTGTACTTGCTTCCTTTCTTAATGCAATGATAGTACTCTTTTCATTTTAGTAAAGTGTCAATGTCATTGTCCACATACACAAGATTGTGTTTATGAGTCCAAGTCTCAATCTTGGAACCTAATTCACTTGTGTAACAAACAGTGTCCATTCCATCATGAGTCTACACTTCTCCTTCCATCCTCCATAGCTTCCGGTTATGTCATGCTCTAGATCCCGCATTTCTAACACTATGTTGCAGGACTAATGGATCCTATGAAGTCAATCCCCCATTTTTCAAAGGGTTGTCGTACAATGATTGGGGTCAACTCCATTTGATCCTTGTAAATTGGGACCTTTTTCCGCTGACACTCATCACAATGCTTGACGAATTGTGCTGCATCGCAAAAAAGTGTAGGCCACCACAATTGAGACTGCAACACCTTGCAGGCTATTGTGTCTCTGCTAAAGTGCCCTCCAGCGATTCCGTTGTGCGCGTCTGTGAGCACATCGTGCATCTCATACTCACATACATATCTATGCAACAACCCGTCTTTCCCTAACCTATAAAGTTGGCCTGCTATCAACTAATAGGGTTGGATTTTGAGGATAAGTCACCTCAAATAGGCCTTTTCTATCGATCGCTCAGGCAGTCCGTGCTCCAACAATTGGACGATGTCATCTACCCAGTATGGCATTAGATTGGCCTTGAATAAATCTCTCTCATTGGAAAGGTTAAACAGATGGGTATCTGGAAATGCATTGGCAACGCCTTGTCCAGCGGCCTCTCCCGTGGGGATGCATGACTTGTGGTCAGCCATGTAGTGTTGTTTTCCCTTGTGTACAACCAAGGAGAAGTAGAATTCGAAAAGCAGAAGGAGCCATCGAGCTATGCATCCTGTAGCGCAAGGTTTGTTCACTAGATACAGAAAGGCTTGATGGTCTACAAAGAAAGTAAAAGGCGTAGCCAAAAGATAATCCCGAAACTTCATTATAGAAAATACCATGGCTAAACCCTCTGTCAGTCATTCAATAGTTCATTTCAATCTCAGTGAGTTGTCTGCTAGCAAAGATCACTCGATAGTCGAGGTTGTGTTCACTAGGTTGGCACAACACTGCCCCCACGGCGAATTTCAAAGCATCAATATGCATGTGAGGAAGGAAATGGTCCAATCTGGGGCTCGTAGGATCGGTGCAGTAGTCAGAGCCTTTTTCAATTCCCCGTATGCTTGTTAACATGCTTCAGTCCATTCAAAGATGATCAACAACTTGTACAAAGGTCTGGCAATCAATGCATAGTTCAGCACAAACTGTCAGTAGTATTCCATATGGCCTAAGAAGCATTGAACTCCCTTATAGTTGATTGGGGGCGGAAGATCAACAATAACCCTGACTTTTGAGAAGTCAGTGGCAATGTCAAGATTGTGGGAGAGAAGGAAGGAGTCTCACTTGAAGCTTTCTTGCTTGCACAATGGGGGAATACACACAAGGGTGGAGGCTGAAAATAGTTTTCCTCTTCTTAGTTGTGTAAGCCAAAAGAACTCTCATACAAAAAAATAGAAGAACCCTATATATGGGTCTCAAACCAAACTCAACTAACTAAGGTGGCATACTAACTAAGCCACGAACTAGAGTAGATAAGGATAGCTATCATGTAGCTATTATTCATGGGCAGTGTACCAACCGCGTCTGCACCTGACAAGTCGGTGACATAAATACACAACGGTCACCCTGGTGTATCACGAGTGGAGCTCGATATCTCAACACTCCCCCTCGAGCTCAATCCCAATTCCTACACACCAAGAAGGTCTCTGAACTTGCGCAGCTTCTCTGCGCCCAATGCCTTCGTAAATATGTCAGCTACCTGATCCTCTGTGCTGACATAAACTAGATCAATAAGACCTAGTAAAACCCTCTCCCGCACATAGTGATAATGCACCTCAATGTGCTTTGTTCTAGCATGATAGACTGGGTTATTTGCCAAGTGTATACTACTCATGTTGTCACAATAAATGACAACTGGCCCATCTGTAGACTGATGCATATCATAAAGTAGCTTATGCAACCAAGCTACCCCACATGCAGCCATTGCTGCACCCCTGTACTCGGCCTTTGTGCTCGACAAGGCAACTGTAGGCTGTTTCTTGCTGCTCCAAGTGACTGCAGCACTCCCAAAAGAGAACACATATCCACTGGTAGATCGTCTATCAGAAATGCAACCAGCCCAATCAGCATCAGTGTATCCATGCAACTGTATCTGAACCCCAGTCTCATAAAATAGTCCATACTGCAATGTGCACTTCACATACCTGAGTATGCGTCTAGCCGCATCCAAATGCGGTTTCCTTGGAGCCTGCATAAACTGACTTACCAATCCAACAGCATAGCTCAAATCTGGCCTGGTAATATTCATATAAATCAAGCTTCCTACTATGCGTCTCTACATAGTAGGGTCTTCCAAAAGCTCACCTGCATCTGCGCTCAGCTTCACATTCTGCTCCAAAGGAACTGAAATAGGCTTACAGCATGTCATCCCATATTTGGACAGCATGTCCAATCCATACTGCCTCTGCAAGAGCTGTACCCCACTTGGTGATCTAATCACCTCAATGCCCAAGAAATAACGCAGCTCTCCCAAATCCTTCATCTCAAACTTCTGCTTCATTAGCATTTTCACATGAAGGATATCTTCATCACTGTCATCTGTCATAATCAAATCATCAACATAAATGACAAGTAGCATAATATCTTTCTCTGTTTTTCTCACATAAAGTGAGAAATCTGCCTTGGAAATCTGAAAGCCAATAGTGACAAGATACTGTCCTATCTTGTCAGACCATGCTCTAGGTGCTTGCTTCAAGCCATACAAGGCTTTCTTCAACCTGCAAACAAACTCAGGATGAACAGCATGCACATAATCTCGTGGCTACTCCATATATACCTCTTCTTGCAAATCACCATGCAAGAAGGCATTCTTTACATCCATCTGATGTAAAGACCATTCCTTTGATGCAGCCATAGCAATGACTGCTCTTACGGTTGCCATCCTTGCAACCGGACTGAATGTTTCTTCATAATCAATGCCATATATTTGTGCATACCCCTTGACTACTAATCTTGCCTTGTATCTGTTCACAGAACCATCTGCATTGTGCTTCACCTTATAAACCCACATACAACCAATTGCATTCTTATCTTTAGGTAAAGGTACCAATTCCCATGTAGCATTTGCTTCCAAGGCATCCATTTCTTCATCCATGGCTTTCTCCCATTTTTCTTTTCCCATGGCTTGCTCAAAAGAAGTGGGTTCTGGTTCCTGTATCACTTTGACCATATAGGCATAGTGAATGGCTGTAAATCCATCATATTTCAGCCTATCCACAGGATACCTAACTCTGGTAGACCTGCGCAAAGTAGGTTCACTCCTAGGTGCTCTCAAAACATCCCTGGTCTTCCTTACTCCAGGTGTAACAATAGAAGGAATACCCAACTCATCATCAATGCTCTATTCTGAGCCACTCGATTCACCATCCACATAAGAGTGACCTACATTCACATCAAACATGGGCTGATCTACCTTCTCTTTTTCTTTTCGTGATACATGCATACCACTATCTACATTGCTTTGAGAAGATTCTCTTAATCTCAATCTGCATGTCCATGGCGAAGAATGTGAACCACTGCTAGAAGACGCTCTAGGTCCACTAATATCTTGTGACTGCTACTGTGAATTCTGTGCAGCATTACCATTTTGTGCATCTACATTATCAATCACATTTACTGGTTTATACCAGCTACTCATCTCATAAAAAATAACATCTCTGCTCACTTTAAACTTACGAGTAGAAGGGTTATAGCATCTATACCCTTTTTGCTGTAGAGAATAACCAATAAAGATGCATTTCTCAGCTTTTGGATCCAACTTGGATCTCAACTCATCTGGCACATGAACATAGGCAATGCAACCGAAAATCTTCAAATGACAAATATCTGGTTTTCTACCAGTATACCTCTCCTCTGGAGTCATCCCATGTATTGCTGCAGTGGGAGTCCTGTTCATTATGTAGACTGTTGTAGCAACTGCTTCAACCTAATAAAAATCTGGCAAGTTTTTTTCGTTGAGCATGGCACGAGATACCTCTCCAATATGCCTATTTTTCCTTTCCGCAATTCCATTTTGTTGTGGGGTATGACTGCATGAATATTGTTGCTTTATGCCATGCTCCTGCAGGAACCTTGCAAACTCATTTGAGAGGTACTCTCCCCCTCCATCTGACCTTAGGCATTTTATTTGCAGGCATGTTTCTTTTTCAACCATAGCTTTAAGAGTTTTGAAATGCCCAAAAACTTCACTTTTCTTTTTCATAAAATACACCCAAACTTTTCTGCTATAGTCATCAATAAAAGTGACAAAATAATGACAGCCTCCAAGAGATGCAGTTTTAGTAGTCCACACATCAGAGTGGATTAATTCCAATGGCTTCTTACTCTCTTGAACATCTCTAGGAAATGGTTTCCTTACCTGTTTTCCAAATTGACAGGCTTCACATACCTTATGCATTTCTGCAACCTTGAATTTAGGCAATCCTGCAACAATATTTTCGGCCTACATTGATTTAAGTCACTGTACATTAACATGACCAATGCATTTATGCCAGATATCAATATCTGCAACTACACCGGTCCCATGTGCAAACATTGCTGCACTCAAATCAGGCATATCTGCATCCAACGTAAACATTCTGCCCTTCTTCTTTCCTTTTGTTATCAAGCGACCTTTATTTTTCATATCCTCAACAAAGCATCCATAAGGATTAAATCTGACCTGCAAGCCTTGCTCAACCATTTGACCAACAGAAACCAGATTCTTGGTGATATTCGGGACATGAAATACATCGGATAGGTATTTCTTTTTCCCATCCTGCATAGACAAAGGATTTTTTCCAATCTGCACAATAGGATGTGCAGTATTATCACCAGTCTCTGCAAATCCTGATTTTTTTATTTTCCTTGCATGCATCCATTCTGCATGACCTGTTATGTGGTTTGATACACCTGAGTCAACATACCATACATCGTTGCTTTCTTCTACACTTGTCATAGAATTGTTCATGTGCTGCACCATAAACAAATGCTCATTTCTGTCATCACCCTGTCTACTAGAAGATGCATAATTCCCTTGTTGAAATTTTCCATTCATGATGTCATTCTGCTTTTTATAGCAGTCTTTAGCCATATGACCCATTTTACCACAGTAGTAGCATCAACATTACTGTTTGCATTTTGGCCTCTTTGCCATCCACCACGACCTCTTTGGCTCCCCCTGCCTCTAGAGTTACCACGTCCTCCTCCATAGGATTGGTTTTCTTGAGTTTGCTGCATATTCTGATTTCTACCATGGCCTCCAGATCGGCCTCCTCTACCTCTGCCTCTACCTCTTCCAGCATTTGAGTAGAAGAGAGCTTCTTTTGAAGTT
Source organism: Lygodium microphyllum (assembly GCF_053477565.2). Classification (NCBI taxonomy): domain Eukaryota; kingdom Viridiplantae; phylum Streptophyta; class Polypodiopsida; order Schizaeales; family Lygodiaceae; genus Lygodium; species Lygodium microphyllum. The sequence continues at coordinate 96,772,228 of NC_141142.1, forward strand.
CCTCCTGAAGAAGATGGACCACCATTTCTTTGCTCCTCAGAAATTAGAAGAGCAATCAACTCCTCAAAATCAGGAAATCTTTCACGGACGGAAATGGATATTCGGAATTGTGCATAATCCTTTCCTAGACCATTCAAGGTCACGAAAACTAAATCATCATCTTCCACTGGCGACCCAATGGAAGCAAGTGCATCTGCGATCTTCTTCACCTTCATGTGGTAGTCATTGATGCTCATACTTTCTCTTTGCACATTGTGCAACTCTTGCTTGAGCTGCATTTTCCTGGCTTGCATATTTGTGCTATACATTTTTGACAGAGTATCCCGTGCCTCCTTTGGCGTACTTGCATCCTGAATATGCACAATCATAGAGTCTGAAATACTAATAGACAGCCAGTACATAACTTATCTGGCTCTCTCATGCCATGCTTTAAATGCCTGCATTTGCTGTTGATTGGGAACATCGGGAAAAACTGGTTCTTCTTCATTTCCTGCAACAAATTCCCAATATCCTTTTTCCATAAGGAAATTCGTCATTCTAAACTTCCATGCTTGGAAGTTGTTCTTGTCAAGCTTTTCAGTGACAATTTGTGGAAGAGAATCAGATGCCATTACAAAACACTGCAAAAAATTATGTCACTGCAAAAAACACAGCTTCAGCCTCACAAGGGAAAATCTGCAAAACTGACGAAAGTGGTACTTGACCACACAGTCACTTCCTAGTGACAATTTTGCATCAACAGGCAACAAGGATGATTCTGTAACTTCCAATGTCTCTGCGCACAGGCATACGATGCAATTTCTGCAGTAACTTTCCACTGAGCTGTAGAACAGTGGTCGCACAGCATAAAACAGGGCCTTTTCCTGAGTGCGTGCAAAAAACTTCCGCCTCCAAAACAGGCCCTGAAATGGCCTCAAATAAAAAAAAACAGGGATACCAAGGGCTGAAGCCCTTGCCCGCAGCATATATGCCCTCTTGCCACACCGTGAAGGGTGTCTCATTCTGAGACAATGCACTCTTGCAGTTTTCGACTGTGCTACCTACAGAGGCTTGCTCCCAAGACAGAAAAATGAAAGCAACACTGGTCCTCTTACCAGAACACTGCAAACTTGGCTTGCTTTCTTAAGCTCCTTACCACGAACAAGGCTCTAATACCATGTCAAGATTGTGGGAGAGAAGGAAGGAGTCTCACTTGTAGCTTTCTTGCTTGCACAATGGGGGAATACACATACAGGTGGAGGCTAAAAATAGTTTTCCTCTTCTTAGTTGTGTAAGCCAAAAAGAACTCTAGTACATAAAAATAGAAGAACCCTATATATGGGTCTCAAACCAAACTCAACTAACTAAGGTGGCATACTAACTGAGCCACGAACTAGAGTAGATAAGGATTGCTGTCATCTAGCTATTATTCATGGGCGGTGTACCAACCACATCTGCAACTGACAAGTCGGTGACATAAATGCACAACGGTCACCCTGGCATATCACGAGTGGAGCTCGATATCTCAACAGGCAATTCCGTTCTTCAACACCATGTGCCCTAGAATGCATCCATGTTTCACCCAGAACTGGCACTTTAAGGGGTTCAAGGAGAGGCGATATAGGTGGTACTGCTCAAAGACTACTCGGAGTTTGTCTAAGTGTTCTCTCTAGGTCGAGTGAACAGACAGGTCATCCACGAAGACCTCCAATTCCTTACGAAGCATGTCTTTAAATATGGTGCACATGAGGCATTGAAAGGTGGTTGGGGCATTAGTCAACCCGAAGGGCATGACTATGTAAGCAAAGACGCCCCACTTAGTAGCGAAGGGAGTCTTATGCCTATCAGTAGGATGCACTTGCACTTGATTGTGTCCAGAGAAGCTGTCCTGAAAGCTGTAGACCTCTTTGCCCACCACTCTTTCGATCATGTGCTCAGTGTATGACAATGGGTAGTTGTCTCTCTTAGTGGTAGCATTCACCTTCTTGTAATTGATGCACCCTTTGATCTTTCTATTTTTATTCATCACTATGACTATGGGAGACACCCAGCCTGTGTGCTCAATTTTGTAAATGAATCCTGCTCTCATCAGCTTGTCAATCTCCTCTTTGATTGCATGAGCATGTTTTGGATTCATCGGGTATGGTCGCTGCTTGACCGGCATTGCGTCTGGCGTCATGGGTATGTTATGAGTCACTACACTCGGATCTACCCCCTTAAGATCTTCTAAGGACCAAGCAAACACGTCTATATAGTCTCGCAAGAGAGCAACAAGACTCGTCTGGTCTAGGTTGGTATCTGAGCTTACTTCCGACTCAGAATCAAACTCGTCGTTTTCTCTAGAAAAGGTGGTTTCTCCTAGCGGTCGTAGCTCAGAGGTTGACTCTGTTCTAAGCACTGGTGTCATACCTGGTTGGGTTAGGCCTACTTGTTCGAAATCTATGGCTCCTATGTGTTCCAACCAAGCATGGTCACAATCCATGTGTATGACCTGTGGCTTGGAGTCCGCTTGTATCTGTTCTATTTCTCGTTCCTCAGTGTCGTATTCCACTATGTCTATCTCACCCTCACTTTTGTCATTGAAAGAATGACAATCTTTGTACTCATCATTGGAGTCATCTTCATGTGATTGCTCATCGTCTCCTAGGTTTTGGTACATCTCTTGTTTCTGATCGAGGACTAGGGCCCAATTGTACATGAGGTTTAAGTCATTCACCCTGGTCCATTGCCACCTTGGTTCATCTAACAGATCTTGGAGTGGCTTGAATTTTGCTACTGGATTGCCAGCTATCTTGCCATTCAGATACTCCAAAATTTCTTTGAGGTTCCTCTTGTTATTTGCACTTAGAATGTGACAAGTTTAGGTCGCCCACGAGGAGTTCTTGCCATCATGCAAATTGGTATGGAAGGTGTGTCTTTTGACTTGCCAACTGTCTTGATGGCTTGCTCGTATACCTCACAATCCAAGAATGGCAAGTTGATCGTAGCCAGGACATGCATCCAGTCCCGCTCATCCTCCAGGCATGGGATATACTTGGTCAAGGGGCCATAGGACTTCTTGACTGGAGCGTTACCTTTAAGCATTGTTGAGATGGCATCAAAGTCAATTGGCGAGGTCTTCCAAGTGTCCATCTCTACCCTCACAGCTTCCATTCTATTGCCAAGGAAGATTAAGCCGTTACCCCAATCTTTGATGACTCTGGCATTGCGCATCTAGGGTCGGCCTAATAGGATATCGTAGTCTAGTCCCTTCATGACTATAAAGTCAACCAAAAACTGGACGTCTACGATTTTCACCGACCAGTTTTTAAATACCCCTAATGGTTTCACTCTCATACCATTTTCTTGTGTGACATTGAACCTAGCAGTCTCAATAGGCGGGTTTCCCCAAGTCTGAAACACCGTGTGGCTCAGCACGCTAACCCTCACTCCTGTGTCTACAATCCCCTTCCTCGTTGTGTCACCTAGGGCTAAGACATGTAAGACTGCATGCATCTCGGTACCTTCCCAGAAAGCATTAACGTGCAAGGACTTAGGCACAGAGTGCAGCATCACGCTCGGTATTTGTGTCTCTGCATCATGGTCATGCAGGTTTGTAGCAGCTTGCTCTCGTGATCCTTCAACCCACTGCTTCAAGTCTTGCCATAGGGTGGAATGCTACCTAAGCAGGTCTCCCAGGCCCAATGTCACAGGGGTGGTCATTAGCATGGTAAGGAGGTCATTGGCTGCTTGTCTCTCTCCTATTCTGGATTGTCTTGGCCAATGGCCGTGACTAATTTGCAGGCCTGTAGCATCAAGGCTTTGCCTAAGTAGTATAGCTTGTGACGCAATCATATCTCTTGATTTTGGTCGAGGGGTTGAGATTGGCATGCTTATGCTGGAGAGATCTTTGATCTCGTCCTCTAGGATGGGCTAAGCACCTTTTAGGTGCTCTTGGGCCTCTTTTACCCATTTCTTCACTTTCTCGATAGCCTCTAGTGTTGGTGCTTTGGATGCGGGTATTCCCCTACCTTAGCACTTCTCTTTTTGGCTGTCTTAGGAGCTGAGGTTTCTGCCTCCACGTCAGTCGTTCTTTCCAGCAAGTAGAGTCATGGCACTCTCAATTTTCAGTGTGATCTTAGCTTCATGTTTCTTCTTTCTCCGTCTATAGATCTTCTTCTCGATCAAGGCTACATCGAGGTTGCTAGGACCTGGTAATGATATGCCGACCTGCTTCGTCTATGCTCGGGTCATGACACACAATGGGATAGGTGTGGCCTCCCCATCGAGGTTCTCAATGCTGAACAGCCCCAATGGGACAGATGGCACATTGGCTGAATTTGAGGATGGTTTTCGCTTGGGACAGTCAATGAAGAGATGAGTGATTCTGCACTCAAGGCACCTTAGGTCTGCCCTGTCTCTATTTGGTTGCTCCCTTTCAGGACAATGTGATGAGATGTGACCTGGATGACCGCAAGTCCAACATGTGGCTGGATCCTATATCTGCCCTCCTAGGCCTCTACCTCTGCCTTTTCCTAATGCCATCACCGGTATTGGTCATAGTCCATAAGGATTGTGTTGCCCTCATTGTTGTGCGATACATATGGGTATATGTAAGTCTCTTCCTCATTTGGCTCCTCCACATAGTGGACTAGAGCGTCACTTGGTGGATGGGTCATGTAAGGACCAGGCGGTCTAGGTATGCTTGTAGGATTTATGTCCATTCTAGGAACAGCCAGTTTAACATCGTTAGGCGCAGGAAGGGCCAATGGGGCTCCCCTTCCAAAGAATTGTTGGGATATGCTCGCTAGGTATGGTTGGCCGTATGGTTGTAAGTACGAAAGTCTTCTTGGTAATCTGCAATGCACGATGTTGTGATCTAATCTACTGCAATTAGCACAAGGTCGTGATCTAGGGTCTTGAGATTCGGCTAGCAAGTGGTTTCCGCCATAGTACACGCATTGGATGTATGGGCGCATTGGTCATCTCAACATATTCTGCAGTTTGGCTATCTCCATTTTTACCTCAATCAAGTCTTGGTTTGTCTCAATGGCTTTCCCTTTATCCTGAGCCATTGGAACCGATTGTTCACTAGAGGCTGAGGCTCTCTATGAACTTCACGAGTTGGTCTCTTCTGAATTTGAGCTCCTGGAGCTCCGCTCTTTCAGTTGGTCGTCTACTCGAATGGACTCTTCAAACACCCTAGCTAGCGAGTCTCGCTACAAGCTCGCGTTGCCTGCCAAGGCCTTATAAAGCTCCTCACTCCGTATTCACTGATAAACAAGGTGGACATTGCTCTTTCGGTAGGTTGTTTGCCCATGGGGATTCTCTTGAAGAGGCTCCTCTCATGGTGACATAGTCACAAATGTCCTCTTTCTCTTTTTGCTTGGCATTCATCAGTCTTACTAGTAGATTGTCAGAGTATCTGGGCTTGGAGAATCTCTTGATGAAGAGGTTTTTGAGGCCGTTAAAGTCCGCTCATTCTCTGGTATCTAGACTCGTGTACCAAGTCCTACCCTTGTCACCTAAGCAAAGCCCGAATGCTTGAGAGAATTGAGTCAACTGAGTGAGCTCGTTGGCCTCGACAGACTTGCTCGAATTGCTCTACAAAGCTATATGGATCGTCGTGGGGTTGGTACTTGTCGAGTTTCTTTGCAACAATTGGGATTTTAGATTGGCCCTTAGAGCCTTGGTTTGCTCCTAATCCTGCTAGTAATGATGTCACTAGTGCTGCAGCACTCTACTACGCTGCTGTCTTGTTGAGCAGTTGCTTCATGAGAAGCTCACTCAATGTCAAGTCTCCTTCCAAGGCTCTCTCATGATCGGCGGTCCGATTCCCACCTTCTAGGTTCAACATCCGCTGTATCTTACGCAATTCTGCATTCTACCTTAAGCTCCTAGCACACTGGTCTTGGTTGTATTCCACTATGCCTTGCACAGCCTTGTGGGCTAGCTTCCATTCCTCTTCCAAGTCTGTTATGATGGCCTCTGCAACTCTACCGTGGTGCTCATACAAAACATGCACATCGTAGCTGCTCACTAGTTGCTGAATAGCCTCTGGAAAAACTCCTAAGTCGAGTTCCTCGTTCGGCCTGTGGTCTGACCTTTTCTCTGACATGATCGCATTCTCGTGCTCCACCAAGCTGTTGATCAAGTTGAGTAAGTTGGTCAGATCCACTTCTCTAGCACCGCTTGCTTGGTCCTACTCTATGCTTTGGTTGTCTGTCTATGTCTTGGGATCTTCTCCTATTGGTGGGTTCCTTGAGGTGTTTATCTGAGTGAGTTCCTTGGCTTATTGCATCCAATCCTCAATTTATCTCTACTCAATATGTGTGTGTTCTTTCCCGTGCACTTGTGCTCAATCAGGCTTTTAGCTGTCCTTAAGTGTACTTCAAGTGTGAAAATTCAGGATGAGTGCAAAAAACAAATATCTAAGCGGCTTACACACTCTCGCTTCATTTTAGGCCTAATAGACTTGTTGACCCGCTTCTGGCTGTCTTGTTAGGTTTTAGGGTTTCTCGTTACGTTGTCTTGCCCATTTTAGGTTTTTTTAGGGTTTTTGGCTCAGTTGGCTGTCGTTAGGACTCTGGGTCTTACAATAGCCTACTCGAGTTGCTAAGTGACTGTGTCCTACGAATTTGCCTATTCCCTGCACCAAAATCTGTCGAGAGTACTCACGAAGGTTTACACAGCTGGCGGGTCCGGTCTAATTTCCTAAAAATTTGGAAAAATCCTGACTCTGCCCAACTTGTCCAAATTACAGGGGCCGAGTGTGTCACTTGAACGGGCTTGAGGGCCAAATGGAATTGTGGGCCGAGGAGATTCACTTAGACGGCCGGCTAAGGGCCAAATGGTAACTAGTCCGAGTGGGGTTGGGCCGAGTGGGTCGAGGGCCGAGTGGCCAAGTCAAGTGGGCCAAGTATCTAGTGGTCTGAGTGCTTCACTTGGACGTGCCGAGAGTGAAAGGCATCCGAGTGTAGTTGGCCGAGTGGGCTGAATGGGAAAGGGCTGAGTGGCTTGAGTGGTCCAAGGGCCGACTACAGGATAATGGGCCGAGGGCCGAGTGCCAAGTTGTGGGCCGAGGGCTGATGCTGGGACTCGCCCCAGAATCACTGTCACTCGAACAAGCTGAGCCGCGTGCGACGATGGCCGTGTCGGGGATGATTTCGTTGAATCTAACAATCCGCACAACCACCAAGCATGCCACCTTCCAAATCACAACAAATACATAGCACGAAGGTCCTGATGTACCTGAATCGTGCGAAGAACTCCCCAATGGCAAGGTTGAATCGAATCAATGCTGGAAACACACACTCTCTCACTTTCTCTCAATCTCTCTCAATGTCAGGGTATGAAATGAGCAATTCCTTGACCTCTTGGCTCTTAAATCCCTTCCCGAGCAAGGTTTTGATGTCCCCAATCACTCACTTCCCAACATTAAACATCCCAAGCATTCTTTTTTCCCATTTTTGCATGACTTGTGCCCTGTTTTGCCCTATTTTACAGCATCAAACCCTACGCTTTTTCTATTCGATTTCCTAATCCTAACCTACTCTAAATGCAACAAAGATCAAAGGTAAAAAACTAAAATGATTTCTCCATCTTTTCCAATCATCAAACCGCAAAATAACCCAAAATACTTACTTGTTTCGAAGGTCAAAAAACCCAAACTTCCTACCTATCTCAAGCTCCGGTTTGGGGATGAATCCCTTACTTCGATGCTCGATATGAGGTGCCCGAGTGCTCAAGGTTAAATCCGTTTGTCCCAGCAATGGAACCAAAATGTGGAAGCTCTCACTCAACTGCCAAGACCCATGGACCGCTTCTTTCTTCAAGCATTCCAAGCAAGCTCTCATGGCTATCTCTCACCTAGCCAATGCGCCGTCGATCCTCTTGGGGTGTAGTGAGTTTATCTTGATGCCAAAATGAGCTGCTTCCTCCCTCGCGCAAGCCGGTAGCTCCATGATCCTAGACGCTAGTTCAAGCATCCTCAAGCCTCCTCCATCTCCAAGCTCCATCCACCATAGCCACGCACGCGAGAAAAGAGAAGAGAAGAGAAGAGAGAAGAAGAGAGAAGAGGAGATGGTGAAGAGCTTCACCCTCATGATCCCTCACTCCCACACACTCACTCACTCCCTCACACTCTCACACTCCCTCCCTCAAGAGCACACACACAAGCAAGATGAATAGAAGAAGAGAGGACTCTTGTTAGCCACACACCAAAGAATGAGCTTCCATTCACTTTTTGAACTTTATATATGCAAACCCTAAAATCCCATGGGCACCCATCCCTTTTTACATGAGCGACCATTGTGGCAAGGTCCCTTTTTCTAATTCCCTCTTCTTGCTTCGTGCCCTAAGCCTATACCCGTCTATTCTTTTACAAATGGCACAGGAGGGATCCTGGCACTCTTTTACAAGGGTTTTCAGAGTTTTTGAGGTGCCTTTCTTTTAAAATTGCACTTTTTGCCTCAGTTTAGCTTTAGAGGCCGTCTCTATGCCTTTGCTCTTTTTCCATTCTTTTTTCGCTTTTTCCTTCATTTTTCCGCCATCTCAAATTGAGGTTAACACCAATCCTTCCACCTACTGCTTTAGCTCCTCCTGCCATAGCATCAGCTCTGCTGCCTAAGCAAGTCTCCTAAGCTCAAGGTTATAAGGGTGGTTATGAACATTGTGAAAAGACTACGTCTCTTGCTTGTCCCCTAATTCTGTGCTTCTTGGCCCAAAGTCTCGATGATTGGTTTGCTAGCCCGTGGCATTCAAGCTCTGTCTGGGTGGCACAATTTGAGGTGCAGACACTCCTCTTGATCATGTGGGAGAGATTAGTCTACTCATGCTAGAGAGATCATTGATCTTATCTCCTTTAGGTGTTCTTGGGCCTTTCGTACCCACTCCTTGACCTTTTCCATGGCTTCGAGTTGGCGCTTTGGGTTGAGGTAGTCCCCTACCTTAGCACTCCCTTTTTCAGCCATCTTTGGGGCGAATTTTTTGGCCTCAACATCCATAACTTTATTTTCGATAGGCAATGTTGTTGTGCTCTCGGTTTTCAATGCGACCTTTGCCTTGTTTCTCTTCTTTTTTTACCTACAACATTTCTTTCCGATTGAGGTTGCATCTATGTTGCTAGGCCTTGGCAATGATATATTGGCCTATCTCATCTATGCGTGGGTCATGACATGCAACGCAATGGGCATGGCCTCCTTGTCACGTGTCTCGATGCCGAACAGCCCCAGTGGAACTGATGGGATAGTTGTCAATGAACTAGAGGATGGCTTTTGTCTAGGGCAATCGACAAAAGGTGAGTGATTCCACACTCAGCGCATCTAAGATTATTCTTATCTCAATTTTCTTACTCCCTCTCAGGGCAACGCGAGGAGATGTGTCTTGGGTGACCACAAGTCCAACAACAAATCAGTTCTTGGGTCTGCCCTCCTAAGCCTCTGCCTCTTCCCCTTCCTAAAGCCATCACTAGTACTCATCGATAGTCCATGAGGACTGGATTGCCCTCTTCGCTGCATGAGACATAAGGGTTTACATAGGGCTCCTTATCATTAGGCTCCTCCACATAGTGGACTAGAGCATCGCTCAATGGATAGGTTATACAGGGTCCAGGTGGCCTAAGTATGCATGTGGGCCTAGGGATGGCTAACTTTGTATCTTAGGTGCTGGGAGGGCCAATGGGGCTCCTCTCTCGAATAAATTCAGAGGTCTATTCCCTAGGTAAGGTTGGTTGTAAGGTTGCAAATATGGGAGTCTCCACAGTAGTCTACAGTGTATGGCATCGTGGCCACAAACCTAACGTAGTTGGTGCAAGGTCGCGATCTTGGGTCCTGACACTCAACCAGAAGGTGGTTTCCACCGCAATACACACATTGGATATGGGACCACATAGGCCTTCTTATTATCTCTGCATGCCAACTCTAGCTTCACATCTACCATCTCCTAGCTCTGTTCGACATTCTTTCCTTTTTCTTGGGTGCCTTGGTTGGATTCGTCACTTAGCGATTGGGGTTCCTCCTAAGGTTCCAAGAGAAATGATGTCTCAGATTGTGGGTCTTGAGCTCCTCTCTTTGAGTAGATCATCCACTTGTATGGCTTCTTTGAAGACCCTAGCTAGCACATCCCTTTGCAGCTTGTAGAGGCATCTTGCAGAGGCAGGGTTGAGTTGCTCACCAAGGCCTTGTAAAGCTCTTCACTTCTGATTCCACTTATGAACAGAGTGGAGACAGCTCATTCGTTGGGTCTCTCTGTGTCTAGGATTCTCTTGAAAAGAATCCACACATGGATGACATAGTCTCAGATATCCTCCTTATCCTTCTACTTGACATTCATCAATCTAACACTGATGTTGTTAGAGTATCCCACCTCAAAAAACCTCTTGATGAAGAGACTCTTGAGGGTGTTAAAGTCATTGGATTCAATTGTCCAAACTATTGTACCACATTTGTCCTTTATCGCCTAAGCATAAGTTGAAAGCTTGCAAGCGTTGGGCAAGATCCGTGAGACCATTAGCCTCGTAGACCTACTCAAACTGCTCCACAAAACTATACGGGTCATTGCTTGATTGGTACTTGTCTAGTTGTTTTGCAACTACAAGGATTCTCGATTGGCTCTTGGAGCTCTAGTTAACTCCTATTCCTGCCAGCAATGATGTTGCTAGCGCTACAACACTTTGCTCTGCCGACGTGTTGTCTATTAGTCACTTTGTGAGAATCTCGCTCAAAGTTAAGTCTGCCTCTAGCACTCTCTCCCTTTTTGCATTTGGTCTTGTTTGCTAGGGCTAGTACATGCTAGACTTCTCGCATTTCTATGTCTTGTCACAATCTCTTGGCCTACTGTTGTTGGTTGTATGTTGTTATGACTTGCACGACTTTTTGTGACAACTTTTGTTCCTCTTCAAGGTTCGCTATGATGTCTTTTGATGGTCTGCCATGGTGGTCTACCCTGGTTTGTGCATTGTATGCATTCACCACCCCCATTGGATTTCGATCGAAAAATCCCCTATGTTGAGCTCCTCATTTTTGCGGTAAGGGGCCAAGAGTCCCAAGAAAGGCCACATTATGCATTGCAGGGTTTCAGGAGAGCAGGAGAGAGGAAGAAAGCTTTGTTGAATGGATCCACTTTGATCTTGCCATTCGGGAGACATTTGCCCAACCCAAGTAATTCTACACCTTCCCCTACATGAGTAGGTTGGATCTAGAGCTGCTTGACCAGGGGGAAGGCCTCCAACGCTTAGTGCGGCGAATTTCGTGAAGTCCAGCGAAAAAACACACTACGCTCAGCGTGTCCGAGTGATGGCGATTTTGGGCCGATTCCTAGAATCAGCCCTCAGACCGCTCGAAAATTCGGCCCTCGGCCCTGTCGACTCGACCCACTCGACTTGGATACCCATTGCTCAGCCCATCCAAATTGAGCATTTGGACCAAATTTGAAATTCCGCCCTCGGCCCACTTGACTCAGCCCTCGGTCCACTCGGCCCTCGGACAACCAGACTCAGACTGGTGGGTCGAATCTAGATTTTTTCAAATTTTAACCTGAAGATAGTGAAACAGATCGAGAGACCATATAGAGCCAAAACCATATCATAGATCGATCACTGGGCTGAAACTTAGAGCAAGTAGTTCAAAATTTGGCTATAAACAGTCTTTCAAATCACGTATGGCATTTACCGTAACGGCCATGCGGGCCGAGGGGGACTGCCCCCCCCCCCCCCCCCCATAGGGGGCTCTGCTCCCTCCGCACCTGGAGAGAAAACACGTGCCATGACAGGTCTTCCAAAACAGACCCTAGTGTAGTAATGGCTCTACACGAGCATGGATTCTCACTTGCAAAAGAGCAACCAAAAGCTTGTACCCGAATAGAGACAAACAGAGACTCTAGAACCTCAATGGGCCCATCTAGCCAACAAGGGCACAAAGGCCACACTGCAAAAACACATATGTGTTGCATTCAGACTGCATCTAGTCAAAGCGAAAAGCAACAACATCAAGCTACAACAGTGAGAATGACTAGATATGACAGTCATGACGATAGATGCTCCTTGAATAGCACTGCATTGACAATCCAAGACATCAGTGGAGAATCCATATCTAATCATGCAGTTGGGGACTCAAGGGCATTTGTCAAAAGGCTTAAATTTACAAGCCAAGACCTGGAAGACGAAGACATAGTACCACCTGCTTATCTTAGGGTCAAACTCATCGCAAAAAGAGAGCATACTATCGATGCTTTGATTGATGAAGGAGCAGATTTTAATATCTTGACCTATGAATCATGGACCCTACTAGGCCAACCAAAGCTCACACCAACTAATACAACTCTTATCCCTTACGGTGGACACCCACAAGCACTCATAGGGAAGTGCAAAATCCTTGCAACAATTGAAACTGAAAGCTTTCCTATCCTATTTCATGTTCCCCCAAATAGTGCTAATTACAGGAAGAAATCCCTCCTAGGAAGACCCTTCAAAAGGGCGACCAAGTGTGAGGCTGACTATGTAGCACAGAGGATACACCTGACACTACCGGGAGTGAGGATAGTCACAACCTTTAGCAAGGGTGACCTCATCAAACCTCGAGGGAAAGGCAAGGAAGGTGCTGACATAACAATCAAGCCTGCTAACGAGAGCAAGGACTTATTGGAAGAGTTGATACAAGCACAGGTCGAACAACGAGAACTAGTGAGTGAAGCCATGCCTGAAACAAGAAGGTCAGGAGAGAATGCCAAGGATGGGATTTGGACTTATAAATATCGTAGAAGACTCCAAAAGAAGCCCAAGCCTTATAGACGAAGGCATCGATGGAGAGCCAATACAACGCCGAGATGGAGAGCCAATACAATGCCGAGATGGATATCCAAAGCATTGCTACGTGCTCAAGGGTATTATGCAGGTAACCGATGGATTTGGGTACCAAAACCACCTGCTAAACCACCTCTATCAGCTAAAGGCCAGACTGCATCAAAAGCAATGAAGCACAGGAGGAAATCTAAGAGAAACTCTAGGTCTCGAGGCAAGAAACCAAACATGAGTGTTCGATAGAAAGAGCCTCAGCCTAGCATGATTAATAAGTAGATGTCATATGTAACCATTGAGTGTGCACAAAGACCACTAGTGCTCAAGGAGATTTTGACTTTCCAAGAGCATAATGAGCACTAGAGACACAATGCTGCTCGTGAGAAGGCTGATTGCTCAACAAAGCAAATGGCACAATCATCTAATAGCCTCGAGCAAATCATTCAGCCAGTGCCAAGTCCATCTAAGAGTCCTAGATCTCCTACACCATCTTTTCCCAAACGGACACAAGAAGCACAACAGCAGTCGTCAAGGGTGGCTACTCAATCCCAATCTCTACCTCCATCTAAGCTTTCAAATTTCCAAGAGGTGGGACATGACACCATCTGTAGCTCTCAGCCCAAGGATATGCATGTGCAACCTAATATGACAAGCTCAACCAATCTACACAGGTGAATGCTCAAAGGGCAACAAAAGACATGGCCACTTCCGATCGCCCTGGGGACTTGACACTGCAATACACCAAGAGTAGCCAGCCCACTGGACTAGCCGCTACTACTTCCAATCAGGGATCACAGCAGTCACAGCCCTTGGCCATGACAACGCCCCTTGCGAAATGTGTCCTTAGCAGTTCACCTGGGGAGGAGGTGCTGCAACTAGTATCCTTGACAACTCCAGCACTTCCAAAGCACCTAAAGCTTAGGCCTGAGGAGAAACCTCTCAAGAATGTGGCCAAGGAGATGGCGCATCTGACCAATCAACCTAGCAAAGCTGTCCAGCAGGTTGTAGCTACGTCCCATGAGGACATACGAGAGAAGGGGAAAGCTGAGGCCTAACCAAGCACATCAACGGCTGATCTAGTTCAAGGTCCTAAGTCGTTAAGTTTTGCACCTTCACTAACCAAGAAAAAGAGGAGAAAAAATGAAAAAAATAGCAATTATAGGTGGTTGTGGACCCCAAGAACATTGAGACCAAGAGCACTGGAGAGCTGAGAAATAAAGCATCGAGTCCATCCACCAATGAACCCATTGATGTCTCTCCTAATAGCGGTGAAACCTCAGACACATCTATGTGCTCTGAAAAATCAAAGCAGTCGTTACCATCAATGGTTGCTTGCAACACTCAATCCACCGATAATAGAACTCACATTGACCAATCAAGAGTGGATACAGCACTGTCACAACAGGGTGACAAATCTATACTAGCCACATCCGAGGAGAACCATGACAAAATAGCAGCAACATCTCAGGAAAGACGCACAATCCCCAAGAGCATAAGCAATCCTAGCATTGACTCCTAGAACCTTGCATGAGATAGCAACCGAGCAAGCCCTCGTTGAACATAGAAGTGTCGCTGAATGCTTAACTGAGTTGAATACTAAGCTCAAAGTGTTCGCACGAGTCTACGTCCTGGCAGACATGGGTGCATTCCCTAAGTTGCAGCTTGCAAATTACTTGCCATTTTCCCTATCCTGGGAAGAGCAAGAACATCTTGATGAGCACTATGATAAGCTTCTACATGAACGCATGCGACTCACCTCTGATGAGGAAGCCGACGAACTATGCTTAACTGTAACATTCAATGATGTGCTCTCTCAACCAAATCTCTTAGAGATAGAGCAACTAAAGTGAAAATCAGAGGGTCGAAGTCAATTTGAACAACGTTGGTTTGAAATCCGTGTTGGAATGGCCGAACTAGGAGCCCAAATCATGATAATCTCAGAAGAGCGATTGGCCAAATGGTGGTCTCAAAGAGATCCAACCTATGTGGTGCCAACTTCCTTTTGAGTGCTAACTGCCATTCGGGGTACAAACTTAGCTGGAACTAGCCAAGAGAACTCTTTGGCTGATAAGATTCTCACTGAGGAGGAGCTACATGTTGCAAGTAGACTTGGATAAGGTACCATGATACTTGACATTGCAAAATACCTGATGTTATTAAGAAGGCTACCACGAGTACTGGATGCATGTGCCACACTCTAGTACAATCCTGAGCTGTACAATTGGTTTTTATCCTCGTGAAGTGACATGGATTCATAAATACGTACACAAATAAACAATGAATTTTGTGACCCTGTATAGCTAATATCAACACACACAAGCAATGATACTTAAGCGCAGGGAGAAGAGTTGGTTTTGACGAGATGAGCTCCTCATGTCCTCCTCTTGCCACATATTTAGAAGTTGTGTGACCATTCCCACCCCTAGGTGGAGGGCATGCAACCCTCATTACTGCCATAGGAAGCCCTAACCAACATCTCTGATGGTGTAGCTGGAGTACCATTCCTTTCTATACACCTTTCCCCCTTTCCAATCTATCCTTCCGAGGATGAGCCCTGCCCCACTCCATGACAACCAGTCCATGCAACTTAGCATGAGCCGAGATCTGCTAATCGCTGGAGGCAAAATGAACATCATCATGGGGGCCATCCCTCTACAACAAACACTGCATGCCTCACCTCTCCCCGCCTCATCATATGCGCTTGATAACCCACTGTATAATCCCTTCCATGCAAATAGTTTTACCCTGCCTCAAGGCCTAATCCTTGGTTCGCATTTTGCAAGTCCCCCTACGGTAGCCAACATGGAGCACCCAGTACAGTTGGCTTGCAAGGACGCTATCCACCGTCGAAGGGAGCATGTAGCAAAAGCGCCTCCGTCGGAATGCTACATACCTACCCTTAAAAGGTATGCAAAGAAATGAGGCCCCAAGCGGCACCAACCCAGACATAGGCCAAAAGATCCCCAAGCCAGGGGAATAGAAGCTCAAGGGAGCACACGAGATGTGGCAACACCAGTTGTGCCACAAGATGCTTGGGCAGCAGGTGCTCGAGAGAGGAGAGGGCAGCTCGAGACAAGCAAGAATTTGATGCATTATTCAAAAGCATTCTAGAAACAATTGCGGCCAGGACTACACCATTTGGGTCCCAGCCAATATTTTCCCTGCCCAGCCTCATAGGAGCCCCTCACCAGCACAGCCTTAGTCGTCCGACCACCCAAACTCGCCTCGCCTCGTACAAATAGAGTAGCCCCATGTTGTATAAAAGGCTTATCAAATGCTACTGGCCATGACTTTTTGCCTTTAAAAGGTTAAGTGCTGACATGTTTTCCAATTGTACAAACTTTTCATATTTTCATTTAATATATTTTACATTTTTAGCAAAAGAAAAAGCTAATCAAGTGCAGGTGATAAGTATCTAAGCCAACACCATGGAATTCAGATAAGTGATGTCTCCTTGCGTTGCACTGGTTTATTATAGTTGTGGGATGTGCCGTGCATGTACTCTCATGAAGTGACAAGTGGATGCCGGATGACGCAGGTCTTTATGCGAAAGTGTTCAATGCCCAAGTCACGCAAGGCCACCGACCCCACAAAGAGCCGCAACAAAGCCACATTGCCAAAAGTAAAAATCACCCGTGCGAGTGCCCATGTCGCATGGCCCAAAGCATGATCTTAACCACTTCCTCTTTCTGGGTTACACTCTACGTCCGGCACTCACAACAACTGTTACCCCAATTGTACCAACATCGCACATTCCAAAGAGGGCTGCAATATCTTAAGTGTATCTCCCCATCTCAACGGCTGCTTCTCTAACAATGAGGCTAGGGTACAATCATCACTATAATATCCATTTCCTGAGCCTCCAAAGCTTGACATTTCCCAACCCATTGAAAGGCTGATAGCCTCAACATATTGCAATGGTTGTACGCAAGCAAGTCCAAAAAAAAGAAGAAGAAAAAGAAAGAAAGAAAGAAAGAAAAAAGAACAAGAAAAGGAAACAAAAAAGAAAACGAAAAAGGAAGAAAAAAAAAAGAAAAGAAAAAAAAACGAAAGGATACGAAGCACCCACGATCATAGCACAACACCTAGGGGTCCTCAAATTAGGTACGTCCAGTGACCTTGGTCAGCTGGCTCCGTCCCTATTCTCCTAGCCCTTTAGCATCACCCACAATTGTTCAGGGCACATCAAGGGCAGGACATACCTAGGGAGCTTTCTCGCCTATGGTTAGACCTGTCACCCTGACCCATTCGCACAATTCCCTCTTGCACTCTGCCTTGATACCATTGCAATCAATTGTGGTAAGCATCACAGAATGGCCATGAAACGTACACCATCCTCATCAAGCAAGTCCAATAGCTTCCAACTACCGAAAGTGTGGTGTCCCTGTGTTCAATTATGCTACGTCATGCAGTCACAACGCAAAGGATGTCTCATACATCTTCACGTGTACTTCTTCTCAACATGGACAACTTTGCTTCATCCACACATTGTTACGAGAAACCAGCCCGCGATCTTCTAACTACGTAATATCTAAGTATGCACGAGCACTCACATAATATCTGCACCAAAGTATATACACAGTTTGGGTCCTCAAGTGCAGGACAATACTCTCAGCTTGCTTAGAGTTCGACCTGTCTCCCAAACTAATTGAACTATATCTTGTGCACGATAGAGAAGACTAGCACACCCCTAGGGAGAGACCACCTATGAGAGGTTTTCAATTGCAGGTATTGAAGATTCCAACGATGGTGTTGTTTCGTTCTTCATTGCCACCCAACTCTGAATTCTTATCCTTTATCGTCCTGCAATCCCGCCAAGAATTGTCATGTGCCGAATCCCCAATAAACCAACACTTGTGCTGGCCATCAGTGCAATCCCCAACAAAGAACAGCCCTACCACCAACTCCAACAACCCTACCACTAGCCACCTAGGCCACCAACATGCCCCCAACGATCTTCCTCCACACCACCACCAACACTCCTCCATGGCAACCACGGATGTCCCTTCCACCCATGTCTTCAGTGCATGCCAAAGTCTGCTACCTACGACGGTGAGTGCCATGGGACTGGCACTCGTCTAGGAGGGGGTAATGTTAACCAGTAGATGAACAAGGTGGAAAATCTGGAAAAGCTAAAGCAGAAGACAAAGGCCAAGGCAAAGTGAAACGGAAGACAAAGGCGCACAAGAAAAATCTAGAAATACAAGAAGCACAGAAAAGTCCTAAATAAGGGAGAAAGGCACACAAGGAAAAGCGCAAGTCAATACTTTGGTAAAAGAGTGCAAGCACATCATGATTTAATTTAAGGAGCATTGGGCTCTCACCCGTGCAATTTGTAAATATAGACGGTGGTGGAAAGGAAGCTAGGAAGATAGAAGGACAATGGGAAAAATGGCCTAGCCCACGTCCGGCCATGTAAAAAAGGGGATAAGGGGATGACCGCCCAAAAGGGATTTAGGGTTTTGTATATAAAGTTGAAAAGTGAATGAGAAGCTCATTCTTGTGTGTGGCCAAAAGTGGCTCTCCTCTTCTTCTTCTTCTTCTTTCTTGCTTGAGCTTGTGCTTGAGAGAGGGAGTGTGAGAGTGTGAGGGAGTGAGTGTGTGAGGGTGAGGAACCAAGGAGGATAAGCTCTCCATCTTCTCCTCTCTTCTTCTCTTGTCTTCTCTTGTCTTCTCTTCTCTTATCTTCTATTGCTCGTGGCGATGGAGCTTGGAGCATGGAACTTGAGGATGGAGCTTGCTTGAAGCTTGCACTTGGATCGTGGAGGTACCGGAGTGCGCGAGAGAGGAGGTAACTCGATCGGCATGGAGATAAGCTCACTACACTCATAGATATGGATGGTGCATCGGCTATGTGAGAGGTAGCCATTAGTGCTCGGCTTGGAATGCTTGAAACAATAAGCAGTCTGTGGGTCTTGGCAGTTGAGTGAAAGCTCCCACATGCACGCTTGGGTTATTGGCCATTGGCCTTTACCCTAACAACCTCCCACTTAAAGGCCAATGTGCCTTTAAAGAAGTATAAGAAGAAAATGAGGATACTATCAAATGCCCATTAGTATTACAATGTACAAAGTTCTTAAAAGGTAAACTCTTCATGGGAAGATTTGTAGGGTTATCATCTATACGGATCTTGACAATCTCAATGCACTTGTCCTCAAGCACCTCCCTAATGAGGTGATACTTCATCTCAATATGTTTTGTCTTTCCATGAAAGACAAGATTCCATGACAACTGAATGCCACTTTGACTAACACAGTGCTATAGTTACCTCTTATGCAATGCCCAAGTCTCCAACTAGATAAGTAAGCCATATAGCTTTATTGCAAGCCTGAGTGGTGTCAAGATTGTGGGAGAGAAGGAAGGAGTCTCACTTGAAGCTTTCTTGCTTGCACAATGGGGGAATACACACAACGGTGGAGGCTGAAAACAGTTTTCCTCTTCTTAGTTGTGTAAGCCAAAAGAACTCTCATACAAAAAAATAGAAGAACCCTATATATGGGTCTCAAACCAAACTCAACTAACTAAGGTGGCATACTAACTAAGCCACGAACTAGAGTAGATAAGGATAGCTATCATGTAGCTATTATTCATGGGCAGTGTACCAACCGCGTCTGCACCTGACAAGTCGGTGACATAAATACACAACGGTCACCCTGGTGTATCACCAGTGGAGCTCGATATCTCAACACTCCCCCTCGAGCTCAATCCCAATTCCTACACACCAAGAAGGTCTCTGAACTTGCGCAGCTTCTCTGCGCCCAATGCCTTCGTAAATATGTCAGCTACCTGATCCTCTGTGCTGACATAAACTAGATCAATAAGACCTAGTAAAACCCTCTCCCGCACATAGTGATAATGCACCTCAATGTGCTTTGTTCTAGCATGATAGACTGGGTTATTTGCCAAGTGTATACTACTCATGTTGTCACAATAAATGACAACTGGCCCATCTGTAGACTGATGCATATCATAAAGTAGCTTATGCAACCAAGCTACCCCACATGCAGCCATTGCTGCACCCCTGTACTCGGCCTCTGTGCTCGACAAGGCAACTGTAGGCTGTTTCTTGCTGCTCCAAGTGACTGCAGCACTCCCAAAAGAGAACACATATCCACTGGTAGATCGTCTATCAGAAATGCAACCAGCCCAATCAGCATCAGTGTATCCATGCAACTGTATCTGAACCCCAGTCTCATAAAATAGTCCATACTGCAATGTGCACTTCACATACCTGAGTATGCGTCTAGCCGCATCCAAATGCGGTTTCCTTGGAGCCTGCATAAACTGACTTACCAATCCAACAGCATAGCTCAAATCTGGCCTGGTAATATTCATATAAATCAAGCTTCCTACTATGCGTCTCTACATAGTAGGGTCTTCCAAAAGCTCACCTGCATCTGCGCTCAGCTTCACATTCTGCTCCAAAGGAACTGAAATAGGCTTACAGCATGTCATCCCATATTTGGACAGCATGTCCAATCCATACTGCCTCTGCAAGAGCTGTACCCCACTTGGTGATCTAATCACCTCAATGCCCAAGAAATAACACAGCTCTCCCAAATCCTTCATCTCAAACTTCTGCTTCATTAGCATTTTCACATGAAGGATATCTTCATCACTGTCACCTGTCATAATCAAATCATCAACATAAATGACAAGTAGCATAATACCTTTCTCTGTTTTTCTCACATAAAGTGAGAAATCTACCTTGGAAATCTGAAAGCCAATAGTGACAAGATACTGTCCTATCTTGTCAGACCATGCTCTAGGTGCTTGCTTCAAGCCATACAAGGCTTTCTTCAACCTGCAAACAAACTCAGGATGAACAGCATGCACATAACCTGATGGCTACTCCATATAGACCTCTTCTTGCAAATCACCATGCAAGAAGGCATTCTTTACATCCATTTGATGTAAAGACCATCCCTTTGATGCAGCCATAGCAATGACTGCTCTTACGGTTGCCATCCTTGCAACCGGACTGAATGTTTCTTCATAGTCAATGCCATATGTTTGTGCATACCCCTTGACTACTAATCTTTCCTTGTATCTGTTCACAGAACCATCTGCATTGTGCTTCACCTTATAAACCCACTTACAGCCAATTGCATTCTTACCTTTAGGCAAAGGTACCAATTCCCATGTAGCATTTTCTTCCAAGGCATCCATTTCTTCATCCATGGCTTTCTCCCATTTTTCTTTTCCCATGGCTTGCTCAAAAGAAGTGGGTTCTGGTTCCTGTATCACTTTGACCATATATGCATAGTGAATGGCTGTAAATCCATCATATTTCAGCCTATCCACAGGATACCTAGCTCTCGTAGACCTGCGCAAAGTAGGTTCACTCCCAGGTGCTCTCAAAACATCCCTGGTCTTCCTTACTCCAGGTGTAACAATAGAAGGAATACCCAACTCATCATCAATTCTCTGTTCTGAGCCATTGGATTCACCATCCACATAAGAGTGACCTGCATTCACATCAAACATGGGTTGATCTACCTTCTCTTTTCCTTTTCGTGAAATATGCATACCACTATCTGCATTGTTTTGAGGAGATTCTGCTGATCTCAATCTGCCTGTCCATGGCGAAGAATGTGAACCACTGCTAGAGGACACTCTAGGTCCACTAATATTTTGTGACTGCTGCTGTGAATTCTGTGCAACATTACCATTTTGTGCATCTACATCATCAATCACATTTACTGGTTTATACCAGCTACTCATCTCATCAAAAACAACATCTCTCCTCACTATAAACTTACGAGTAGAAGGGTTATAGCATCTATACCCTTTCTGCTGCTGCAGAGAGTAACCAATAAAGATGCACTTCTCAGCTTTTGGATCCAACTTGGATCTCAACTCATCTGGCACATGTACATAGGCAATGCAACCAAAAATTTTCAAATGACAAATATCTGGTTTCCTACCAGTATACCTCTCCTCTGGAGTCATTCCATGTATTGCTGCAGTGGGAGTCCTGTTCATTATGTAGACTGTTGTAGCAACTGCTTCAGCCCAATAAAAATCTGGCAAGTCTTTTTCATTGAGCATGGCACGAGATACCTCTCCAATATGCCTATTTTTCCTTTCTGCAATTCCATTTTGTTGTGGGGTATGACTGCATGAATATTGCTGCTTTATGCCATGCTCCTGCAGGAACCTTGCAAACTCATTTGAGAGGTACTCTCCCCCTCCATCTGACCTTAGGCATTTTATCTGCAGGCCTGTTTCTTTTTCAACCATAGCTTTAAGAGTTTTGAAATGCCCAAAAACTTCACTTTTCTTTTTCATAAAATACACCCAAACTTTTCTGCTATAGTCATCAATAAAACTGACAAAATAATGACAGCCTCCAAGAGATGCAGCTTTAGTTGTCCACATATCAGAGTGGATTAATTCCAATGGCTTCTTACTCTCTTGAACATGTCTAGGAAATGGTTTCCTTGCCTGTTTTCCAAACTGACAGGCTTCACATACCTTATGCATTTCTGCAACCTTGAATTTTGGCAAACCTGCAACAATATTTTGGGCCTGCATTGATTTAAGTCGCTGTACATTAACATGACCAATGCGTTTATGCCAGATATCAATATATGCAACTACACCAGTCCCATGTGCAAACATTGCTGCACTCAATTCAAGCATGTCTGCATCCAACGTAAACATTCTGCCCTTCTTCTTTCCTTTTGCTATCAAGCGACCTTTATTTTTCATATCCTCAACAAAGCATCCATGAGGATTAAATCTGACCTGCAAGCCCTACTCAACCATTTGACCAATAGAAACCAGATTCTTGGTGATATTCGGGACATGAAATACATCGGATAGGTATTTCTTTTTCCCATCCTGCATAGAAAAGGAAATTTTTCCAATCTGCACAATAGGATGTGCAATATCATCACCAGTCTCCACAAATCCCGGTTTTTCCATTTTTCTTGCATCCTCCATCCATTCTGCATGACCTGTCATGTGGTTTGATGCACCTGAGTCAACATACCATACATCATTGCTTTCTTCTGCACTTGTCACAGAATTGTTCATGTGCTGCACCATAAACAAGTGCTCATTTCTGTCATCACCCTGTCTACTAGAAGATGCATAATTCCCTTGTTGCAGTTTTCCATTCATGATGTCATTTTGCTTTTTATAGCAGTCTTTAGCCAGATGACCCATTTTACCACAGTAGTAGCATTCAACATTACTGTTTGCATTTTGGCCTCTTTGCCATCTACCATGACCTCTTTGGCTCCCCCTGCCTCTAGAGTTATCACGTCCTCCTCCATAGGACTGGTTTTCTTGAGTTTGCTGCATATTCTGATTTCTGCCACGGCCTCCAAATCGGCCTCCTCTACCTCTGCCTCTACCTCTTCCAGCATTTGAGTAGAAGACAGCTTCCTTTGAAGTTCCTCCTGAAGAAGATGCACCACCATTTCTCTGCTCCTCAGAAATTAGAAGAGCAATCAACTCCTCAAAATCAGGAAATCTTTCACAGACGAAAATGGATGTTCGGAACTGTGCATAATCCTTTCCTAGACCATTCAAGGTCACAGAAACTAAATCATCATCTTCCACTGGCGACCCAATGGAAGCAAGTGCATCTGCGATCTTCTTCACCTTCATGTGGTAGTCATTGATGCTCATATTTTCTCTTTGCACATTGTGCAACTCTTGCTTGAGCTGCATTTTCCTGGCTTGCGTATTTGTGCTATACATCTTTGACAGAGTATCCCATGCCTCCTTTGGCGTACTTGCATCCTGAATATGCACAATCATAGAGTCTGAAATGCTGATAGACAGCCAGTACATAACTTTCCTGGCTCTCTCATGCCATGCTTTGAATGCCTGCATTTGCTGTTGATTGGGAACATCAGGAAGAACTGGTTCTTCTTCATTTCCTGCAACAAATTCCCAATATCCTTTTGCCATAAGGAAATTCGTCATTCTAAACTTCCATGCCTGGAAGTTGTTCTTGTCAAGCTTTTCAGTAACAATCTGTGAAAGAGAATCAGACGCCATTACAGAACACTGCAAAAAATTATGTCACTGCAAAGAACACAGCTTCAGCCTCACAAGGGAAAATCTGCAAACCTGACAAAAGTGGTATTTGACCACACAGTCACTTCCTAGTGACGATTTTGCATCAACAGGCAACAAGGATGATTCTGTAACTCCCAATGTCTCTGCGCACAAGCATACGATGAAATTTCTACAGTAACTTTTCACCGACCTGTAGAACGGTGGTCACACAGCATAAAATAGGACCTTTTCCTGAGTGCGTGCAGAAAACTTCCGCCTCCAAAACAGGCCCCGAAAGCATATATTGCCCTCTTGCTTCACCGCGAAGGGCGTCTCAACCTGAGACAATGCACTCATGCACTTTCCGGCTGTGCTACCTGTAGAGATCTGCTCCCAAAACAGAAAATGAAAGCAACACTGCTCCTCTTACCAAAACACTGCGAGCTTGGCTTGCTTTCTTGAGCTCCTTACCACAAACAAGGCTCTGATACCATGTCAAGATTGTGGGAGAGAAGGAAGGAGTCTCACTTGAAGCTTTCTTGCTTGCACAATGGGGGAATACACACAAGGGTGGAGGTTGAAAACAGTTTTCCTCTTCTTAGTTGTGTAAGCCAAAAGAACTCTCATACAAAGAAATAGAAGAACCCTATATATGGGTCTCAAACCAAACTCAACTAACTAAGGTGGCATACTAACTGAGCCACGAACTAGAGTAGATAAGGATAGCTATCATGTAGCTATTATTCATGGGCGGTGTACCAACCGCGTCTGCACCTAACAAGTCAGTGACATAAATACACAACGGTCACCCTGGTGTATCACGAGTGGAGCTCGATATCTCAACAAGTGGTTGCAGCATACACTGCCTCATTGGTAGATAAAGGAATACATGGTTGCAATCAAGAGTTTCAAGAGACTACACCACATGTGAAAGTAAAGACAAAAGCTATAATAGATCTCCTAGAGTCGACAAAATAAACATCTACATATCCAAGAACATACGATCCTTCCTTTCAAAGCATATGCACATAGATCTAGTGCCATTCAAGTATCTTATGCTTCTCTTTACTACATCCCAATGCTTCTTGCCAAGGTTTGCCATATAGTTGCTAACTACTCCCATTGCATATGTAGCAACCATGGCGTATCTCAAGCTACCATCTACAAACACATAAGGAAGCTTGGCCATTTCATTCATTTGCTCATTTTACTTGGGATTGTCCTCTTGGCTAAGTTTTAAATATGGAGGCAATGGAACACCAATAGCCTTCCCCCTCTCCAATACCTTCCAATGCATTTCTTTTGAGATATATAGAGTATATTTTTGTCTCAATCTCGCATAATGCACATACTAAAAATGTGACCAACATTTCCCAAGTCCTTCATGTCAAAGATCTCATGAAACCTTTTCTTTAAAGCACCCATATCCATAACTGACTTTCTAGCAATCAATGTGTCATCCACAAAGAATCAAGGTCATGACTGCCATCCCTAGCATTCCTTATGTGTATGCAGTAATCAATCTCACTCCTAGTGTATCCCTGAGATCGCATAAGAGCATCAAACTTATGATACCATTTCGTGGGAGCCTATTTCAAAAACCATACAAAATCTTATGTAGCTTATATATCAATTGCTCCTTACCTTCCACAGTAAACTCCTCAGGTTGCTACATGTAAATATCCTCATGCAAATCCCAATGCAAGAAAGCAGTCTTTACATCCATTTGAGCCAACTCTATATCCTCTTTCACAACCAAAGAAATAACCATATAAAAGGTAGTAATCTTGAATATATTGGTTAGAAGATCTCATCGAAGTTAATCCCTTTCTATTGGTTAAATCCTTTAGCCACTAATCTTGCCTCATACTTTGATAATGCATTAGATCGAGATATCTTCAACTTGTAGACCCACTTACATAGCAATGTAGTTTTTCGCTTAGGAAAATGAACTAGTGTTCTTTTCTAAAGAATCCATCTCCAATTACATAGCCCTCTTCCACTTATGACTATCATCCCTAGTCATAGTATTTGCATAACAAGAAGGCTCATCACAATCCATGACCATGATATAGTTAAAAGATTTAGATATATCTATCTAGCAATTTAGAGACCCTCTTAGACCTACATAAAACTAGCTTAATAGGAGCCTCTCGCTATCCCACCTATCTATCATCAAAGAGGATAAGCCCAAAGTTTCCTTGTGGCATGATCTATAAAGGTGGCAAGTACAAAGGTCCACCCCATGAAACCATGGACATTGCCCCATACAAATCATTATGAAAAAAATCAATATATCATGAAATTCTATTTCCACTACCTTTGTTATGTGACATTTTAGTTTACTTTCCAAAGAGACAATGCTCACAAAAGCCAATACTAGAAAAA
The DNA here is from genome assembly GCF_053477565.2 of Lygodium microphyllum. NCBI lineage: Eukaryota > Viridiplantae > Streptophyta > Polypodiopsida > Schizaeales > Lygodiaceae > Lygodium > Lygodium microphyllum. The sequence goes on from NC_141142.1 coordinate 96,798,383, forward strand.
TTTAGATAAGAAAGATAGTCCAAACAACACAAAGCTTTCATTCTAGTGGTAGAGATATGCTCCAAATGGTGATGCCATAAAGAGACAAATGGATATTCAATGGACAACTAAACATTGTCTTTAATACTAAAAATATGCAAAGGATACAAAGTACCAAATTCTAACTTACAATAAGAGATCCCTTGCAAATCATCCACACATGATCACCAAAGATCACTCTCCCAATCATCAAGTTGTCATATATGCTGATCAAACTCTTTGTGAAGTCTCAAACATGGCATACATTCTTCAAAATAAAAGAACAACCATTTGGCAATGATAAGTATATATCTCCAATACCAGCAATGTCGTCTGCATAGTTGTCTCCAAGATGGACACATCCTCTTTTTCTCACATCATTAATAGAGAACAACTCCTTATGTAGAGTAACATGAAATGATGCGATGCCATTACCCATGGCAAACAAGAATGCATCACCAAAAGAGGATACAAACAAGACATTAACATCATCACTACCACATGTATTAATCTCCTCAATTTTTACATTTATTCTCTCTTTGCCATGATTCTCATTTGCCTTCTTGCCTTTTTGATTGTTCTTCCACTTGTTGATGTGTCTCTTTTTGTTACAAAAGCAACATTCTACATCCTTTTTGCTACATGACTTTTTTTTAAATTTACCTCTCTCACGAGAGTTCTCCCTAGAATTTGACCTTCTTCTCACCATAAGTACAGTCACACTCTTTGACCCTACATAGTTCTTTCTATTCAGCTCCTTAGTGAGAAAGCCACTCTCAACATTAGTACTCGTAAGACCACCTATGGGTGAGGAGTTACTAATGGCAGTTCTAGAAGTACCCCAACTCGAAGGCAAGGTGATTAGCAAGAGCATGGCCTGAATTATGAAAGTTAACCTTTTGAGATGTCAATTGGCTAAAAATGGTGTTGAAGTCCATGCGGAGATAAGTGGGTTTTTTTAGCCAATAAACTCGTGATGCTGCACTTTCTTTTCATATAGGTCACCAAGCTATACATGGAATTTGAGAGCGTCAACATAATAGTAGAGCATGCCAGCTCATCCAATTCCTCCCATGCATTTGCATCCATGTCCTCATGTTTAATCCCACTACATTTAATTGACGTTACTTACTTCTAGCCCAATTCATTGTATATTTTCTCTTTCCAATATAAAAAGTTCATAGCATCAAGCTTTTCAATATTGAACAATGCATTCTTTGAACTCAATGAAGAAGCCATAATGACAAAAGTATTTCTACACACCAAAATCACTCATAAAGGAGTACCCAATTGCAAGTTCAAAGTGGACGAATGTATTATAAACAGAGTGCTCTGCAAAGCCAAGGAATGACTATCCAAATATTATATCGATATAAAATTAATGGGGTTTAACTTTAAATCGAGCATGCATGAACTGAGCAGAGATAGAAACTGAGCATGCAAAGACCGAGTAGAGCAGTAAAAAAGAGCAACACAAAGAGAAGTGATAGAATTCAACCACTATAGAACCAAAATCACACCTCTTATCTACTCTAATTGTTTATTGAAAACTCTCAAACCTTACTTACAACACCACGACTTGAAGTGACAAAAAAACACTCCATGCTTGCTCAAATTTGATAATTAAACCATATGATAGAGATTAAAAGACTCGAGGTTATCAAATTTTTCAAACCAACCCATACAATACTCATAGTCTTAGGCACAATAGTCATTGTCTTAACACAACACCAAAATCTCAATACACTTCACACCCTCTCTTCTCCACACTCATCATCTACAAAACAACATCCCACTCTTCTCCCTTTGTTGGTTTTTGTCTTGATTGTATCATGGGAGGCATCCTTGATCATCTCCCTTGCAACTTCCTCCACATAACATGGTAGCACACTACAATAAGAATTTTATAAACCACATTTCATTAACATTTCAAAGCATATCATCCTAGAGTGCATATAATGTCCTAAATAAGTCAATTGTAGTAACCTTGACAAACCATGACAAAACACAAGTCAATAGTAGTAACCATATTAATCAAAAGGGCAGCCATATGCATCATCCACTAGCTCATTCTCTGAATTCTCCCCGTCTAAGCTAGACTGATCTCTAGTACCTGTAGAAGGTCCCTCTACCAAAGGTTGTAGAATGCGACCAACAATGTCAGGGTCACTATCAAAAGAATAACAAGGGCAGCCAGATGCGATGCATGCACGCATCAAAGGGGCTATACCACTACCCATCTCCAAAGCCATTCCTCTAGGAGGACAAAGGGCCTCTAAAAATCATCGCACAAATCCGACACTCCACTGCACACCTGATCTCAAATGTGCCTCCTCGCTAGCCTCCAATACCCTCGCAATATCTGGCAAATAGTGACAAGTGACATGCCGTGAGAACTGCCATTAGGGGAGTTTTGAGGTCTCGAAAATGCCCTGTAAGAGATCCTAGAGAGAGAAAAAAATTTAAGAAATAAAATCATTTTATAGAATTTTTAAAAGGTTTATATTTTGGTAAGTTAAAATATCAAAATTCGTTAATAAATCATTGTCGTGATATTCTCGTGGTCACATCAAACCTAGAAATCTAGGTCGCCATAAAGTTGGCAAGGTTGTCATAATGAAGATCTTACCTCTCCTCATTAAAGTCAAAAGTAATATTCAATTTGAATTTTGGTGGATACTCGATTGCCTCCCTCCATCATTTCTCTCTTCTTTTTTTCTCCTCCTTAGTAGTCTCTTCTTTGTTTTCGTTCTTGCTTCTAATCATATCCTTAGCTATGGATCAATCACCCAATGATCTCTGTAACTCAACTATGGATCAATCATCTAATGATCTCTGTAGCTCTCATAAAAGACCTCTCTATCATCTTCATATTGAGTTGGACAGTGAGTATGAACCAATAAGAAAGAGAACAAAATCTATCACGGTTACAGAGTCTATGAAACATATACTGAGGTTTGAAGGAAAGAAGAATATTGATCTTTGGTTAGATGGAAAGCTATATCCCAAAGATCCTAGCAGAAATAGCAATCCTCCTTTATATAATAGCTTATCATTAATGAGGTTTATTGGTGATGGTGGCTACAATGGATTTTTAGGTTATACACTTAATCTTGTTGCAGAAAAGGATATCCTTGGACTAGAGAATCATCTTTTGATGAAACACAATATAGAGTTGTTGCAGAAGCTAGAGGATTGTCAACAAAAAATTCATTCATTGGAAAAGCGTATCAAAGCTTATCAACGAAAGCAAACTTTATTAGGCCTTCGAAATCGACAAAGAGCTCTTAAAAATACTGAGAATCTCAAACGAGGAGGAGGAGGCTGTGGTAAAAGAATCCAAGCAGCAATGTATATTTTTTTTCACTTGAAAAATCTTAAATATGGCTTTATTTAAACTACTTGCATTGATTTGTGATGTTAATTTTGCTTAGATCTCTTCTACAACCAAATGCAAGTGAAAGAGATTCTTTAAAAGCAGCTCAATTTTATTATCATCATCTTCCTTCAGTAGTTTCAAAGGATATTTTGGAGAAGAAGAAATTTAAAAAGGCAAAGAAACAATGCTTGGAGTCATTTGTAAAGGATCATTCTTTGGATTCCGATTTAGTACAGAAGACACTGGATAGTATTGGTATCAGTCGAGATGCTTATATGTAACTTTTCTAGCTTTTACAATCAAATATGAAGCAAGGACAGGTACGCAATTGCATACTTCCGAAGCCATTTGTGGTTAGGACTATCAGATAGAGAGTTAATAACAAAGTGATGGAGATTCTAGGTGAGCCTTTTCATATCAAGGCTAGCTTCAAGGGCAAGAAAAAGGAGGTTACATTCAATGAATTTAACAATATTTTCCTTAACTTGCCCACCCTACAATGCTTAATGATCAAATTTTATGACTTGTCAGTAGAGCAGAGGCACAAGGAGTGGCTAGATTTATGATTAAACTTGATGAAAGTGAGATTCTGAAATGTAAAAAATTGGAGAGAATCTCTATCACCTTGATAAATAGAGCACTTTCGTTAGGTCATTGCAATCACTCAACATCATTTAGTGTTCAATCTGAATATAACATCTGGTGGCTAGGAGCATTTGAGGTAGATACTAAGAATTTTGATATACTATATTGGGTTTTTCATCAAACATTAATACCTAATGTTATTCAAAGGCAACAAGCAGGAGAAGAGCTATTTGTTGAAGGATTTGGGAACTACAGGATTGAGTGGCACATAGCTGGTGACCTAAAGACACTCAAATGTATGTATAATGTATCAAAGGGAGCTAACTCGAGATCTCCTTGCTTATACTGCATGTCACCAGCTGCTGCAGAGTTAAACTCAAGCAATTGGAATAGAGCTCCCTCCAGGCACAATAAGGATCCACAGTTTAAACCAGTCTTGGACATTCCTTTAGCGAATGCCCATATTTGTACACTTCATGCACTTTGCAGGATAATTGAAAAGCTTGTTCATCTCTATATAGGATTTGCATGGAAGCTGAAGCCATTATCAACTAGAACAGATGCTATAACAAAGGTTGAAAAAGTTCTCTCAGCAATTGGTTTGCATGGTGGCAATGTTGTTATTGAACCAGATCTTCAAAAGTCTAAGGATGGTAATTGTGTCCCAAAAAAACCATCTATTGGTGGAGTGAAGGCTAGAAGGTTTCTAGGCTTTCATGGGAGACTTGGCAAGATAAACTCGAGAAATGGTGGCTCAACTATTAAATTTAATCAGTGGAAATCCCTACATAATGCAGTTAAGGATCACACTGATAATGGACAAGCTCGAAATAGAAAAGCTAAAGTTTGGGAAACGCTAGACAAAGTGTTTTTTTATTGTGATAAGACTGAATGGAATGATGATGATCTCAAAGACGTTAAAAACCAATTGAACCTTTTCAAAAAGGTGATGACAGAAGCTTGGGGTGATCAACACTTTACTCACTATATGGTAAGAAGTTTGTATATGTTTGTTTCTTCATTGTCGAACTCATATAATATTTTTTAATAACTTTCTTTATTTGTTGACTATGCAGCATATTCTATACAACCATGCTCCATACTTTATTAAACAATATGGATCTCTATCTATCTAGTCAACCCAAGGTATGGAAAAATCACATTATCAAGCAAGAACAAAATATTTCAAACACACAAGACATGGAGGTGGAAGACACAAAGCCAACAGTTTATTAGAGGTCTTTCAATGGTTCTATCGACAAATTTGGCATAAATTCAAGCTTAAAGATACAACCACATCAAGCAATACATCATCTTTAGCAAGGACTATACAAATTGTTACCCAAAGAAGAAAAGATAGATATTTAAATTCTTGCACAAAGCAAAGATTTACAGAATGGTTACAAACCAAACAAAGAGTTGGGAAAAGATGGGTTTCAAGAAACCCTTAATCTTTGGCATCTTCTAGTCTGATTGTGTTGCAGAAGAGTCCTTAGTTTTAGGCACCTCAATAGGGCCTTCAGAGGAGTCCTTGGTTTCAGGTAGCTCGACAAGGCCTCTAGAGGAATCTTTTGTTTCATCTGACTCAATAAGACCTCTGTATTTCAAAAACTCTTGTTTTCGATAGCCTGGAAGAAGCTTCAAATTCTTACTATCTCCTACATAAGAGAGCAAATAGGAGCCAAGAACTCCAAAATATCCAGCTCTAGATCCACTGTATCCAGGCATGAAGCCAAAAACTCTTATGGCTTCTTCCTTCTCCACTAAAATGATCTTGTCCAAACCTCTGCTGAAAAATTGAGATCCAATTACCTTTGAGATAGCTCTCAAAGCCATCATTGGTAGACTTGGAGAGCTTGACAATCTACTATGATATATTACAATTGTTTGATTGTTTAAGTTTCCAATATAATGGCCAAGGCTTTGATTTTTTCCAAGCTTCATTGGCCTAGAGCCCTTGGCCCTTCCAAGAAAGTTGTCCAAATCTTCAATCTCAATCTATAGAACAAACCACAAGAGTACAAGATATAAGATATTTATCTATAATGTATAATAAAGTCTAACATAAACTCAATGGGTAACTTTGAATTATATTTCATACGTTAGGGTGTTCATCTTCTTCAAGAAGACTATCATCATAAAGATTTATTGAACTCTTGGGCTTCTCATCTGATGGAGATGTCAATCTCTCTTCATACCCTACATCATCAATATGAAGTTTCTTCTGGACCTGCAAGAACTCTTCTTCTGTAGGTAGCCCCCCCTTTTCGTATTCTATGATCTGATTAATACATGTATGTAAGGCTATAGAGCTATCTTGGAAATTCTCTCCCTCAACATCAAGACTTGCTAGTGGTTCTTGTTCATAACCTATAAAATTCATGTCATTTTTGCCCCAACCTGCAAGGATTGCTAAGCAATAATCTTCTCTAAGATAAAAAAGATGTTGAATATCATTTAGAAACACATATCTCTTCTTGTTGATAAGATAAGTGGGAAATGTTGGAACACATGCAAGAGGACCTTCTTCATCAACCTATGCACTTGGCTCGATCTCCTTTTCTTCCACCATTGTGATATTGTCACTCTTGAACAAACCTACATCAAAACCTTGGACAAGTTGATTCTCAACATCTTCTCCTTCTCTTCGACCTCCTTATCCATACTTGCAATATCCTCTAGCTTTCCCTGTTGGTCTATATCTAGAGAAGAATTTTCCATGTACTGAAGATACACAATAAATCCAACATCCTTGTGGATCAGAAGGCATTGGTGTTAATACATGTGGAAAGGGAAACATGTTTCTTTCTTTCTGAATTCCTCATCAATGAGGTTGAACCTGCCTAGAAAATTTGACCTGGATGTACTAGTGGCTCCCATGGCATCACTATAATGAACAAATCCATTGACTTCCAAACCTTGCACATGTCTATCATAAAAACATCTGTACTCCTTAAGTTTATCTTCAAGATCCTCCAATAACTCCTTCAAATCAAAAGGAACATTGAAAATTTCCCTGATATAGCCAAACTTGGAAGAATTTCCAGTGGTGTGTAAGAAATCAAAGAGCCTATCATCAGATGTCTCAATTATCTCCTCCTCATCCATTCCTTCCAGAGATAGCTTCCTCTTTGTCATCTTGACCAGGAAAAGATTTATCCCTAAAAACAAAGCAGAATAGAAACAATATCCAAATAAACAAGATGGAACCATGGAAAGATGCCCCAAAATTACATTTTTCAAGACAAAAAAATCAAAAAAAGAGAAAAAAATTTAGTTGACCCGTGAAACATGAAAATTATAGTGTCCAAGGCAAATGTCTTTGAAGAAATTGTGTTTCATCGGACACTACCTTGAAGACGAAAATTATTTTAATATCTCACCGGTGAAACGCGATACTTAGCAAAATATCACTAACAAGGACATTATTTCGTGTTTCACTAGTCAAAAGATGCAAATCAAGAAGAGAAACATGAACTATAAATTAATTCTATGGAAACACAGAAATTTATGATAAAATCCTTTCTGGAAAAGCTATGCTGCTTTTAAAAGATACAAAGCACATAACATCTGTAATTATTCAAGTGTTATTAAAAATTCTTTCTATATTAATCAAATTTATTTTGTTAAAATACTTGTAATAAAAAAAATTTGTTACCCATCAAAGATTGTTGAACTGCTCTCCACACAGGAAGCAAGGACCTTGAAGGGAAGTCGAGACGAAATTTCGGGAGAAAAGAAGACAATGTCGGAGAAATGGCTTTGAAATGCTTTTATATTGACCGTTAAGCATGTGGTGATAGTTCCAACGAAAAAGTTTGTGTAATGATGGACAAATAAACGGGATCACAAATTTGGATGAAATTTCTAATATTTTTGCATGCACGAAATGCCTCAGAATACGTGCACACATGTCTCACTTAACACACCGTATCAAACTCCTCAGAAGACGTGCGCACTCTCTTTTTTTGAAAATACGTCACACGTGTGTTACATAACACTTTTCCAAGTAATGCTCGTACCATAGATTAAAAAATTCTGGTAAGCGAGAATACGTCACATGTGTGTTATTAACACTTTGCCAAGAACGTTGAGTCCATGCAAATTCACCGCCTTCGCCTTTCACCGCATTTCCAGCAAGCAGAAAACATTGCTACTCCGGCTTTACCTTTGGTGTTCCTTCCAATCTCCAAGCATTTCACTGCTTCCCCAACAAAGGAAACCTTCGAGCATATTCTCATCATTAGGCTGAGATTGTGAAGAATAAGCTAAAAAGAAGGTATGGTCTTCTGCATCTTCTTTTTCAATAACAGACTCCATTCAATGCATTCTTTTGATACTTTTCCTTAATCCTTTATGTTATTATGAGCTTATCAGCACTACAAAAGGATTTTTTCCACAGTGGGAGCATTCCTTAATGTTGTGGAGATTTAAGGAAATCTTCAAACTTCTTCCCTAATTCTATGGATATTTTATGTAATTTTAAAAGCGTTCCTTAGACCAAAGCTCTTTTTTCTTGGTTTTGTCGATTTTTTTGCTATTCATGAGTTGTCCGGTGAAACGCGAAAAGAACGTGCTTCAAGGAGGCCTCTTGTCTTAAATTCGCGTTTCACTGGACACAATGGACAACAAGTCCGGTGAAACACAAAAAGAAGCAGCTGCAAGGAGGTGCCTTGCTTGACACTCGCATTTCACTAGACACGCTCGAGAAAAATTCAGCTGAAACGCGAAAATGACATGCAGCATGGATACCTCTTGTCTAAGACTCGCGTTTCGCTGGACATGTTGGAGAAGAAGTAACATGTCTTTTTTTGGCAGATGGCTAGGACTAAGGCAACAGCAAGAAAGGAGAAGATTGATCCTAGGGATTTAACATCAAAGATTCATCAGCCCTTCAAAGCCTCAGAATCTCTCTAGAAAGTCAAAGCCAAAGAGAAAGTTTTCTCAAAATGTCAGGTGCCTAAGGGAGATTAGGAAGGTAGTAAAGGCTCTTGACAATGCAATTCCAAAGTTGTCTTTTCAGAGGCTTGTCAGGGAAATTTGTGACAAATATAGTTTGGATAGTTTCAGATGGACAAGAACAACTCTTAATTGTATACAAGAAGCCACAGAGGATTTTTTAGTTGACTTTTTTCAAGATGCCTATATTTGTGCTGCTCACGCTCATAGGCTCACACTCATGGACAAGGACATGGTAATTCTTAGGAGGCTAAGATATAGGTTTTCAAAGGTCCTTGAGCCAATTCCCCTCACTGATGTGAAGACATTTAATATCCTTAATGTGCCCCCAGCTAGGAGAAAGAAAGATGATTCTGGTCTCAGGGTTGAGGATGTCACCCATGAGAGGGATACAAGGCAACATGAAAAAGAGGAGAAAGCTAAAGAGGAACAGGCAGATAAATGGAGAGAGTATAGGAGGCAAAGGGTTGAAGAAAGGGAAACAGAGCAACTAGAGTCCTTTGAAAATGAGCTAGCCACCCTTCTTAAAGCAGCTAATCCAAAAGGATTCAGTGTGTTTTGTTTCTTACCTGGTGACTTAGGCAAAAGAACTGAGGTTATCTCCTTTGATGCTGTATGTGTTTAGATTCTTAAGGATAAAAGAAGAGAAGTAATTGACAGTATTATTCTTGTTGGCCTAAGGTATATCCATCCATAATTACTTATACTTTTTGATATTTTTTTAACAATAAGATTTTTCTTGTTTATACTCACTATTTCTATGCCTTTTCTAGGTGTATAATGCATGAGTTTCCTTTGGATATACAACAAAAAATTGAGGTTCTTGATCCATCTATCTCATTCTTTATGAGGAACGAGCTTGATACAAGTTTTATTGAGCACTGGCTCAATCTGATTGACTTCGATACTTTGGAGCTCCTTATAATTTCATATAATGAAAAGTAAGTGATTCAATATTCTATTAGAGTTTTTGAGATTTTATCCTACTAATTTGTTGAGATATGATTGCTTTTAATTCTCATTAGAGCTTGATTGCAATAGACCTTGTGGATAAGCAATGTTTTTTAATCAACTCTATGAAAGGAAGCCATAGAAATGCTAAATTGTAAGTTATATTATCCAAGGGCTCCTTGATATTTCAATTCTTTTTTTTGTAAGTACTCTAAACTTCAACATATTTTATATATAGAGGTGCCAAAAGATTAATTGAAGAGCTAGAGAAAAGACCCCCTATGCCGTCTGATTTGCTTGCAACAATGCAATATAGACAAGTTGCGGTAAGTTATTCATTAAAATAATTGAAACATGAGTTTATTCTATGAACTACCATCCGTCCTCTTTATAGTTTTACTTTGTGTTGGTGGTTGCAGTGTCCCCATCAGGATGATAGCCATTCTTGGCTGGAGGGTGATTGCAAATGCTAGAAGAATGGTTAACTTTGTTTATCTAAATGATGATAAACATGTAAAGGTAATATGAAAGATTCTAAACTTTAAGATAGATATTAATTTCAAATAGTCCATTGATGATAAAAATATGGTCTATTGTAAGAACAATAATGAACTAAAACACTTTTTTCTATAAATGTGTGACAGTTTTCGAAGGATTGCTATACATCTGAGCATGTTTGGTATGTAAGAGCAAAGCTCTTGAAGTATATAATGGTCAATTGTATACAACCAACAACAGAGATTGGTGGGGATTTGCACCATGAAGGAGATGCGGTGCCTATAACCACAGAAGGCGAAGCCACAGCTTCAACACCTTCTATACCCAAGACATCAAAGAAATGCAAAAGGACTCTAGAAAGGATAGTTCTCCAAAAAAGAAATAGCTTTGCCATATCGCCTTGTAAGCCTTCATATATAGAAATTTGCCCTTCAGCCCTTGTATATCTCATAGAGATGGCAGATAGACATCTGCTATAAAATTTGTACATATATTTTATATTGATAGTAAAGATATCTTTTCTTGAATGTCCTTGCAGTGTATATTATTTTCTCTCCTTTTCGATATCTACAAAAAATAAATTACAAATGTTTATTAGTTAGAAAGTGAGATCTTGATATACATCTAAGTAGATATAATATGGTGTGAAAACTTACTCGTTTCTTGTCAAGTTAGAATACAAAGGAGCATGGTAGTTCAATGTCTTCATTTTGTAAATCCATCCTCACTTGATGTAGCGTACATGATTTTCTGATCTTTAAGATTGCAATAATATCCTCGTTGAACCAAATATCAAGATCCAGCTGAAATCATTAAGATTCTGGTCTAAAGCAACTAAACTACTACCAACAAAATGCCATCGACTATAGTAAAAGCTAAGGATAAAATTTTGAGTAGCAATCATATATTTGCAAGCTATAGAGTCTTTATCTATCTTACATATAATTTTTCCTTCTGTCCTTGTATCCCATCCTTCATCAACAAATTGTATGATATGATCATATGTTAGTCTCTTCACTGAAAGCATGGTTTTTGTTATTCTTATCTCCATATTAGAGAAGAAATCAATAAATATATTAATAGGCATAAATAAAGTAACTTTGCTTAGCCTACTTGAGATATTAGATTTTAGTGCTTTCTGGATCTCAGAAAATATCTTACATCTATAGCCCTCACTAGTAGCTGGACTTGGCAAAGGCCACTCAAAGCTTGAAAAATTTGGCAAAGGAATGAGTTTTATTGATCCCCATTGGCAACGCCGCATAGGAATAACATAAGAATGGTCATAAAAGAATATTCCATTCTCTGCATGCTCTGTCTTCTTTCTGCCTCTATACATTTCTTCTCCAATTGAACCATGTATAACATCAATAACATCAATAATAGATTCCAGTGGTTGCCATTCCTCAAGATTAGAGGGATAGACATCTACAAGACAAACAAATATTATAATGGAAAAACCTAAACCATGTTTAAGAAAGGAAAAACTTTAAGAATCAAATTCTTACAATTTGGTCTATGCATTGGAAGCTTTGAAGATCCAGGTTTCAAACACAGCTCTCTATGCATGAATACATGTTGCACTACTACCTCTTTGATGCTATTCTTATTTGCTCCAAGCTTAAAATCTCGAATTCTGCCCTTTCAAGCAGAGATAAATGAGCTCTCATGTCTTTGCCTTTTTCCACGTTTTGCTTGTTGCATGGTGATCCAACTACCTTTGCTAATGATAGTAGGAATCCATCTTCCATCAGTTTGGAATGAGTTAAACACTGATATGGATGTGATTTGGGAGCTTGGACGCCTTGTTGAAGGTCGAATTTCTGTATCCATGGTAGAAGAGAGAGATACATGCACAGAGAGAGAGAGAGAGAGAGGACTAGGCTACCATAACGGAGGGAAAAACAATAGAGGAATAAAAGAAAGGAGGGAAAAAACTTAGCGCCATGCTTTTCACCAATTTGAATTTCGATTACATCAGTCGTTATCATTAATCTAGAAACATCATTAAATAAAAGTAGCCGAGACTCTATGCCATTAATGCAAAAGATGTCATAATCACGAATATAAGAGACTAAAAATACATAATAAAAATACAAATTCGTAATATTATTATATTTATATATTTTTGTAAAATGATTTTTTAATCTTTTTAATAGGTTCCGTTACGGAGGCTTTGCTCTTATTGGTCTAGAGCACTCTCTCTCCATATCCTAAAATGCATTTTCGAGACCTCAAAACTCCCCTAATGACACCATGATCATGTCATAATGTGGCACTCTCCTAAAGACGTAAAGAGGCCATGTAGCCTCGAACGTCATAGCATGTAAAGGTAGAAGGCATCCATCTGTTGCGCAATAATGACAAAAAATAGAGACATGTCACAAACTAATCAAGAACAACAAAGCACTAAGAAAACTGAGTGTACAATAACCATGTCAAATACCTCTACGGTAATACCCTCAATCGTAACCTCATCCATGAAGTCTAAGTCCTCAACTATGAATCTATGCACAATCTCCAGCTCACACTGCGGGGCATATTTCTCCACCCACGAGGGAGAGTCCCCTGACAGAAAGAAATACATTTCACACATTGGTAATTACCTAACAATCTTATTCACAAGTACCTAACAATCCTCTTTACATATTTCTGACTCAAAATGGAGGCAAGACAAACAACCCATCTTGAGTCCGCCAAACAAGCTGCTCCTACTCCAAGTCCATGCCGAATATGATCCTCCGACACCTTGTTCCACAATGGAACACCGTCTCATCCATGCATAGAGTCCATGGGAAGATCCAAGAGCACAAAGTCAGCAGCCCATGCCACCGTCTTTTTCTTTTTCTTATACTCCACCCCCAATTTATTGATTTTTAGAAAAAAATGTATGGATCTTTGCATAATCCTCATTTCTAATAGAGGATGCAAAATCCTTACCCATAGAAATATAATCTCCACATCCAAATGAAAAGATAGAGCGGTCCAAAGAAGCCCCCCCTTGTATGGACAAGAGTGGCACATATTCTTTTTGGGATGGTGGTCTAGGACGTGAGGATGGACCTAAATACAAAACAAGAATAACATACAAAACAATCACGGCAATTATAATGAATGAACAACAAGCATAACATACAAAACAATCGACTTGCGTATATCCATAAAAAGAATCATACCACTATGAAAGCTACCATGCATACCAACATCGAGTGGTGGTGAATTGTCATCAACAAAAATTTCACAATCTAAAACAAAACAAACAAAGAAGCATAAATCTTTATTTTACAAGGAAGGTATATAAAGTATCCAACATAGAGACATGAATATGCAAAGTGAAATAAGTAAAAGTCACATGCACTCTATGTCTCACTAATTTGAGCTTACTTGCCCTTTTGAGCTTGCTTGCCTCTTTGAGCATGCTCACCCCTTTGTGCTTCCTTGCCCCTTATTTGATCACCTTCAAAACCACTTCTTTGTTAGAAAAGTAAAGCTTAAGGAAAGAGAGGAGACAGTTGTGGAAACCACTTTACCTTGACTCAGACAGCCACCACTTGCACCCTTTCCCTTTGATTTTTTCCATTCCTCAAACTTAGCTTTCTCACTTGGCAATACATGGGGCGAGGGCATGTCAATCTAGCAAGGGCATGTCTCAATCTCAAATGGTGAGAGACCAATCATATTCTCCCCATACATAGTGGACTCTTTGTTAGTGATATCCACCCATGTTTTACAAGCCTTGGAAAAATCAACAAGTAGCTTGAGGTCTCTCAAGTGCAAAAAATACCTGGAATATTCAAAGATAATTTATATGGTTCCCCACAAACTACACACTACAATGTCAAACAAAAGGCATTAAAATAGAAAACCAACCGATAGAGCAACCGACAAGCAGTTGCATCAAGATGGGACTGAATAGGTTGATCCTCTTTTTTTTGGACTTTTCTTTAGTACCAATTTTCTTAATGTTGCCAAAAATATGTTTTCTGCCCTCGTATGGTATGGATGCGAAGTAAACATGAAGAGATGGCTTATTGGGTAAATTAATTGAATGCTCTGTGGTAGTTGCTATTCTTATCTCTTGCTCCAAAGAACGAAGTGCATTCTTTTCTATCATGTCTAACATCAGTTCCCTAGACAACCACCTACAATGATAGAAATAATGAAAGGCACAAAAACATGCAAAGCAAAGACAATTTTTTTCTATGAAGCATAGAGATAAAGCAAGAAAAGTGAAAAACTCTTACGCTCTGAACTCTGTGTTTGTTGATGGCATACCATGGGTATTGAGAACAGATCTTGAACTCTCAAGCAATCTCAACCAAGTTATCTTTTTCTCTACACTGACGGAAGAAATTGCTATCAAATTCAACTTTTCAATGTCCACAATGGTGTCCGCTCCATCAAATTGAAGAGAAAACAAAGTTTCTCTCCATTCCTTGCCAAGGGATGGATTGATAATATTCAAAACCTAATAAATACACCAAAACCATTTCATATTAGTAGGAGACAAACACAACAATAATAATTCTAAAAAAATCAAACATTGCAATACTTTTTGCATACGATCAGTGTACTTTCATCGCAACGCAATGGAGATTTGCTTTTCTTTTAAAGCCCTCTCCTCCACACTTAGACCTTTTGTCACTTCAGCTACTTTGGTCCTACTTCCTTTTGAAACTCAACCTACAAAATTTTGGGGAAATCATTGTATACCAATGTTTCTAATCATCTCATAACAAGAAAGAGCCCAAATATATATCTACCTAGTAAACAAGCTGGGCCAAATCCTCTCTAGCCAACGGATACCATGGGGGTGAAGTGTTTGATTCAAGCTTCTTTTTGGCTTCCAAGGTTTTAGCCACATTAGCAGGTTTCTCTCGCAAATAGGATTTAATGTCACACTCACAAATATTTCCAACGGATACCATGGGGGTGAAGTGTTTGATTCAAGCTTCTTTTTGGCTTCCAAGGTTTTAGCCACATTAGCAGGTTGCTCTCGCAAATAGGATTTAATGTCACACCCACAAATATTTGCAACATTGACCAATGTATCCTTCAGATTTGTGACTATGACTACATGCTCATTCAAGCTTCCAAAAAAAAAAAAATTTAATATAGATGCATTTAATGAGAAGGATCACATGTGCATTTTGTTTTGAGAGGAACTTACTCATTCATACGAAGAAGGCTAGCAAGAAAGAAGACTTCACTGAGTCTAGTTGGATCAACAACAGTGTTAAAGACCCCCAAATGCCATTCTTTATCATCTTTATATTTCTCTATAATGAGCTCCATCCAAGCCATTGTGTGATGGTTCCCCTCCCACACATAGAACATTTTATTGGAAAGAAAAGACAACCCCTTCTTGGTTCTCAACTCATTCTCAAAATCTTTATCTATAGTCTTCCAGTGGGCATCCCACGAAGCCCTCATCTCACTTTTCACTGGAATTGCAACACCCAAAGGGGAGACAATAGAGACAATGAAAATACCCTTCTCTGGATAGTAAGTTTCACCCTCTAAGACTATTTTGAGTAGCGAAGTGTCACTTCTCAAACCTCGAACCCTAGGGTATGGGAACATCCTACAAACGGGAATGGGTGGGCACCTTGAAACATCTAAAACCCTGCATTTAGCCAATACATCTCCACCTTTCATAATTTCCACCACCTCATTTTCCCCTTGCTCTTCTTTCTCACTACACATGGACTCCATACTGTTGCTTGTTCTTTTTGTCTTCTTTTAGAAACCTAGGAACATTTGAAACATAGAACTTAGAAATTGGCAAACTCAATCTAAGCAACATAAAATATTCCCTAGAAAAAGCATACAAACAAGAACCTGGATAGGAGAGAAATCATCGCCACCACTCTCATCTGCTATAGGACTAGATGCGCACACTCCTTTCTCCTTGCTCATTGGCTAAATTATAAATCATTAGTTCACATAAAAATATTAAGAAATCATTAGTTCACACAAAATCATTAGTTCATATCATTGGTTGAATTAAGAAATCTTATTGTAAGAGACCCGAACTCCCAATATTTTTTTGCTTGTTGTCTCTTTCGTGGAGGCATGATTATTCCCTAACATTTCACATAAGATTATATTGGTGTCAGAAAATTAATATCATGGCCCTCTACACTCACACCACTCTTCTCTTACTAGACACACACACACACACACACACTCTCTCTCTCTCTCTCTCTCTCTCTCTCTCTCTCTCTCTCTCTCTCTCTCTCTCTCCACCATACACACACACTCTTGGCCTCTTACACACACACCAGCACCAAGGGTGAGAAAGCCCATGTCTGTGTGGACTTAGCTTCTTGCCACCAAGGGCAAGAAAGCCCATACGCCTTTGATGCTAATGGGATTGAGCTCACTGCAAAGGTTCAGTTTGCTTCTTTCCCTCAAACGGATAGAGATCACTAATGATGCTAATAAGGAAAATGGGTTCACAGCCCCAACCCATTTTCCACTTTTAGGCACACCATACACACACACATTGAAGAGAAGAATGTTGTGCAAGTGAGCCTTATAATGAGGGTCCCGATGCAGTGGTCTAAACACATTGAAGAGAAGAATGTTGTTGAATTCCCCAAAATTTCCTCCAAGTAGCGGTCTAAACACACACACACACACGCACACTGCGAAAACTTAAGAGAAAATAGACTTTAATCAAGTGGCACAAGATGGAGAGAATAAAATTGAGAAATCCTATCCAACTCCAATGTCCACTCAACAAAAACACCTTAATAATGTGAGTGCAAATACAAATGTGTATACCAATTGGCCACATGGTGAACATTAAGAAGAACTAAAACTTTTGCACCTAATATGTCAAGGACCTGCTTCCTTGTTCACTGCCAGGACATCTACAGTGACAGAGCCAGCTGAACAATGCTTTTAAAGTGATTAACTAAAACTGAACAGTTGAGTCTGCCACCACCATTCCTGCCCCAAACATTGGACACTGCAGAATATTGTTCTTCGTAGAGGATAGCAAGCTAGAGATCATCTAATAGCTTCAATCTATGCTTACACAATAATTTGAGGTTTTCTTTTTGTTGCTCAAACATACTACTTTTCACTGGGTCAACATGCTTTGTGTCCGTGCAGCACCATTGTCCTTGAATCAAGGATTTCTGACTTCTTGTAGCAAGTCCAACATTGCCTTTCTCTCATGCATGCTTGGAATGGCTCCCTTTTCATGAACACATAGAGATGCTGCAGTAGCTACATGGTTTTGTAACTCACTCAATCTGATAGTTACCACAAACCTAGAACTACAAAATTTTCACCCTGCCCTAAAGTATATTGCATTCACAAACATGCACTCAACACACACTGATATTCTTGAAAGTATTCAGATTCTAAGCAAACATAACACATCTACAAGCTTCGTGTAATGAAAGCAGCTGCATCATGACTCAGTATTGATATACATCTCCTCATTTGGGCCTTACCAAGGATTGTTAGTTATATTTTCCATAGCCATACGTATATGTTGAAGTGCTGCTCAAATGCTTACAATAAACATAAAGTGATGCACTCATTACCCTCCAAATATTTGAAGGTTAGCTAATTTCTAGTAAAAACAATTGGCATTTCAACAGATCATAATGGGATATATACCATTCCATTATGATACTTGTAATGCTAAGGTGTAGAAAAACGAAATTGCAAACATAAGCATATACATATATGTATCGGAGCATGTACGATGAGCTTAGTTGTCTCTACCCTTATATATAAAGTGTAGCCACAGAGAAGCTGCAAATGTAAGTACCAAGAATCTTTCCATGATGAGCAATAGGATACTTGTAATGCTAAGGTGTAGAAAAACGAAATTGCAGACATAAGCATATACATATATGTATTGGAGCATGTACGATGAGCTTAGATGTCTCTACCATTATATATAAAGTGCATTAGGATATATACCATTCCATTAGGATACTTGTAATGCTAAGGTGTAGAAAAACGAAATTGCAGACATAAGCATATACATGTATGTATCGGAGCATGTACAATGAGCTTAGATGTCTCTACCCTTATATATAAAGTGCAGCCACACAGAGAAGCTACAAATGTAAGTACAAAGAATCTTTCCACAATGAGCTTAGATGTCTCTATACTCCTCTGCTTGGAGAGCTGACACACACCAGAACCAAGGGCAAGAAAGCCCATGTCTGTGGCCTTACCTTCTTGCCACCAAGGGCAAGAAAGCCCAGACACCAGCATATGGGATTTCTTGCCCTTAGTGGCAAGAAGCTAAGGCCACAAACAATGAGACCTTAGCTTCTTGCCGCTAAGGGCAAGAAAGCCCATACACCAACGTATGGGTTTTCTTGCCCTCCGTGGCAAGGAGCTAAGGGGAGTGCTAATCTGTGTATTGGTCATCATTATCATCAAGGCGAGCTGCATGAAGTGCATAGTAAGCTCAATATCGTGACTAATACTAGCGCTGCTCAACGTAGTACTTATCATCATGATACCATGGATAAATCAATGACGGTCGATAGGAAGCTATATCATAAGTACTCGTCAAGCAACACGGATATTTCTAAAGGGCATGCAAATCATGCAGCCGCCAATATTACTCCAATTAAGGATAATACTGGTAATGTGTCATAAGGGTGAAGGAAAGGCAACGCTAATCTGGAGATTATGCACATCAAAGAAGGGTAGAGGCCACCCATCACTTTGTCTATCGCCAAGGGCTTCTTGCCACCAAGGGCAAGAAAGCCCATGTGCCAACATATAGGCTTTCCTGCCCTTAATCATAAGTATTCGTCAAGCAACACGGATAAGCATATACATATATGTATCGAAGCATGTACGATGAGCTTAGATGTCTCTACCCTTATATATAAAGTGCATTAGGATATATACCATTCCATTAGGATACTTGTAATGCTAAGGTGTAGAAAAACGAAATTGCAGACATAAGCATATACATATATGTATCGGAGCATGTACGATGAGCTTAGATGTCTCTACCCTTATATATAAAGTGCAGCCATAGAGAAGTTGCAAATCTAAGTACCAAGAATCTTTCCACGATGAGCTTAGATGTCTCTATCCTCCTCTTCTTGGAGAGCTGACACACACCAGAACCAAGGGAAAGAAATCCCATGTCTATGGCCTTACCTTCTTGCCACCAAGGGCAAGAAAGCCAAGATGCCAGCATATGGGATTTCTTGCCCTTGGTGGCAAGAAGCTAAGGCCACAGACAATGAGACTTTAGCTTCTTGCCACCAAGGGCAAGAAATCCCATAAGCCAACGTATGGTTTTTCTCACCCTTGGTGGCAAGGAGCTAAGGGGAGTGCTAATCTCTGTATCGGTCATCATTATCATCAAGGCAAGCTACATGAAGTGCATAGTAATCTCAATATCATGACTAATACTAGCACTGCTCAACATAGTACTTATCATCATGATACCATGAATAAATCAATAACGGTCGATATGAAGCTATATCATAAGTATTCGTCAAGCAACATGGATATTTCTAAAGGGCATGCAAATCATGCAACTACCAATATTACTCCAATTAAGGATAATACTGGTAATGTGTCATAAGGGCGAAGGAAAGGCAATGGTAATCTGGAGATTATGCACATCAAAGAAGGGTAGAGGCCACCCATCACTCTGTCTATCACCAAGGGCTTCTTGCCACCAAGGGCAAGAAAGCCCATATGCCAACATATAGGCTTTCTTTCCCTTGATCAGAAAGTATTCCTCAAGAAACATGGATAAGCATATACATATATGTATCGGAGCATGTACGATGAGCTTAGATGTCTCTACCCTTATATATAAAGTGCATTAGGATATATACCATTCCATTAGGATACTTGTAATGCTAAGGTGTAGAAAAACGAAATTGCAGACATAAGCATAAACATATATGCATCGGAGCATGTACGATGAGCTTAGATGTCTCTACCCTTATATATAAAGTGCAGCCACAGAGAAGCTGCAAATGTAAGTACCAAGAATCTTTCCACGATGAGCTTAGATGTCTCTATCCTCCTCTGCTTGGAGAGTTGATACACACCAGAACCAAGGGCAAGAAAGCCCATGTCTGTGGCCTTACCTTCTTGCCACCAAGGGCAAGAAAGCCCAAATGCCAACATATGGGATTTCTTGCCCTTGGTGGCAAGAAGCTAAAGCCACAAACAATGAGACCTTAGCTTCTTGCCGCCAAGGGCAAGAAAGCCCATACTCCAGTGTATGGGTTTTCTTGCCCTTGGTGGCAAGGAGCTAAGGGGAGTGCTAATTTGTGTATTGGTCATCATTATCATCAAGGCGAGCTGCATGAAGTGCATAGTAAGCTCAATATCACGACTAATACTAGCACTGCTCAACGTAGTACTTATCATCATGATACCATGGATAAATCAATGACGGTCGATAGGAAGCTAGATCATAAGTATTAGTCAAGCAACACAGATATTTCTAAAGGGCATGCAAATCATGCAGCCGCCAATATTACTCCAATTAAGGATAATACCGGTAATGTGTCATAAGGGTGAAGGAAATGTCAAGATTGTGGGAGAGAAGGAAGGAGTCTCACTTGAAGCTTTCTTGCTTGCACAATGGGGGAATACACACAAAGGTGAAGGCTGAAAACAGTTTTCCTCTTCTTAGTTGTGTAAGCCAAAAGAACTCAAGTACATAGAAATAGAAGAACCCTATATATGGGTCTCAAACCAAACTCAACTAACTAAGGTGGCATACTAACTGAGCCACGAACTAGAGATAAGGATAGCTATCATCTAGCTATTATTCATGGGCGGTGTACCAACCGCATCTGCAACTGACAAGTCGGTGACATAAATGCACAACGGTCAACCTGGCATATCACGAGTGGAGCTCGATATCTCAACACTCCCCCTCGAGCTCAATCCCAAGTCCTGCACACCAAGCAGGTCTCTGAACTTGTGTAGCTTCTCTGCGCCCAATGCCTTCCTAAATATGTCAGCTACCTGATCCTCTGTGCTGACATAAACTAGATCAATAAGACGTAGTAAAACCCTCTCCCACACGTAGTGATAATGCACCTCAATGTGCTTTGTTCTAGCATGATAGACTGGGTTATTTGCCAAGTGTATACTACTCATGTTGTCACAATAAATGACAACTGGCCCATCTGTAGGCTGATGCATATCATAAAGTAGCTTATGCAACCAAGCTACCTCACATGCAGCCATTGCTATGCCCCCGTACTCAGCCTCTGTGCTCGATAAGGCAACTGTAGGATGTTTCTTGCTGCTCCAAGTGACTGCAACACTCCCAAAAGAGAACACATATCCACTGGTAGATCATCTATCAGAAATACTACCAGCCCAATCAACATCAGTGTATCCATGCAACTGTATCTGAACCCCAGTCTCATAAAGTAGTCCATACTGCAATGTGGACTTCACATACCTGAGTATGCGTCTAGCCGCATCCAAATGCGGTTTCCTTGGAGCCTGCATAAACTGACTTACCAATCCAACAACATAACTCAAATTTGGCCTGGTAATAGTCATATAAATCAAACTTCCTACTATGCGTCTGTACATAGTAGGGTCTTCCAGAAGCTCATATGCATCTGCGCTCAGCTTCACATTCTTCTCCAAAGGAACTGAAATAGACTTACAGCATGTCATCCCATATTTGGACAGTATGTCCAATCCATACTGCCTCTGCAAGAGCCGTATCCCACTTGGTGATCTAATCACCTCAATGCCCAAGAAATAATGTAGCTCTCCCAAATCCTTCATCTCAAACTTCTGCTTCAATAGCATTTTCACATGAAGGATATCTTCATCACTGTCACATGTCATAATCAAATCATCAACATAAATGACAAGTAGCATAATACCTTTCTCTGTTTTTCTCACATAAAGTGATAAATCTACCTTGGAAATCTGAAAGCCAATAGTGACAAGATACTGTCCTATCTTGTTAGACCATGCTCTAGGTGCTTGCTTCAAGCCATACAAGGCTTTCTTCAACCTACAAACAAACTCAGGATGAACAGTATGCACATAACCTGGTGGCTGCTCAATATATACCTCTTCTTGCAAATCACCATGCAAAAAGGCATTCTTTACATCCATCTGATGTAAAGACCATTCCTTTGATGCAGCCATAGCAATGACTGCTCTTACGGTTGCCATCCTTGCAACCGGACTAAATGTTTCTTCATAATCAATGCCATATATTTGTGCATACCCCTTGACTACTAATCTTGCCTTGTATCTGTTCTCACAGAACCATCTACATTGTGCTTCACCTTATAAACCCACTTACAACCAATTGCATTCTTACCTTTAGGCAAAGGTACCAATTCCCATGTAGCATTTGCTTCCAAGGAATCCATTTCTTCATCCATGGCTTTCTCCCATTTTTCTTTTCCCATGGCTTGCTCAAAAGAAGTAGGTTCTCGTTCCTGTATCACTTTGACCATATAGGCATAGTGAATGGCTGTAAATCCATCATATTTCAGCCATCCACAGGATACCTAGCTCGAGTAGACCTGTGCAAAGTAGGTTCACTCCCAGGTGCTCTCAAAACATCCCTAGTCTTCCTTATTCCAGGTGTAATAATAGAAGGAATACCCAACTCATCATCAATGCTCTGTTCTGAGCCATTGGATTCACCATCCACATAAGAGTGACCTGCATTCACATCAAACATGGGCTGATCTACCTTCTCTTTTCCTTTTCGTGAAACCTGCATATCACTATCTGCATTGTTTTGAGGAGATTCTGCTGATCTCAATCTGCCTGTCCATGGCGAAGAATGTGAACCACTGCTAGAGGACACTCCAGGTCCACTAATATTTTGTGACTGCTGCTGTGAATTCTGTGCAGCATTACCATTTTGTGCATCTACATCATCAATCACATTTACTGGTTTATACCAGCTACTCATCTTATCAAAAACAACATCTCTCCTCACTATAAACTTACGAGTAGAAGGGTTATAGCATCTATACCCTTTCTGCTGCTGCAGAGAGTAACCAATAAAGATGCACTTCTCAGCTTTTGGATCCAACTTGGATCTCAACTCATCTGGCACATGAACATAGGCAATGCAACCAAAAATCTTCAAATGAGAAATATCTGGTTTCCTACCAGTATACCTCTCCTCTGGAGTCATCCCATGTATTGCTGCAGTGGGAGTCCTGTTCATTATGTAGACTGTTGTAGCAACTGCTTCAGCCCAGTAAAAATCTGGCAAGTCTTTTTCGTTGATCATGGCATGAGATACCTCTCCAATATGCCTGTTTTTTCTTTTTGCAATTCCATTTTGTTGTGGGGTATGACTGCATGAATATTGCTGCTTTATGCCATGCTCCTGCATGAACCTTGCAAACTCATTTGAGAGGTACTCTCCCCCTCCATCTGACCTTAGGCATTTTATTTGCAAGCCTGTTTCTTTTTCAACCATAGCTTTAAGAGTTTTGAAATGCCCAAAAACTTCACTTTTCTTTTTTACAAAATACACCCAAACTTTTCTGCTATAGTTATCAATAAAAGTGACAAAATAATGACAGCTTCCAAGAGATGCAGCTTTAATAGTCCACACATCATAGTGGATTAATTCCAATGGCTTCTTACTCTCTTGAACATGTCTAGGAAATAATTTCCTTGCCTGTTTTCCAAATTGACAGGCTTCACATACCTTATGCATTTCTGCAACCTTGAATTTAGGCAATCCTGCAACAATATTTTGGGCTTGCATTGATTTAAGTCGATGTACATTAACATGACCAATGTGTTTATGCCATATATCAATATCTATAACTACACCGGTCCCATGTGCAAACATTGCTGCACTCAATTCAGGCATGTCTGCATCCAATGTAAACATTATGCCCTTCTTTTTTCCTTTTGCTATCAAGCAACCTTTATTTTTCATATCCTCAACAAAGCATCCATGAGAATTAAATCTGACCTGCAAGCCCTGCTCAACCATTTGACCAACAGAAACCAAGTTCTTGGTGATATTCGGGACATGAAATACATCCGACGTGTATTTCTTTTTCCCATCCTGCATAGACAAAGTAATTTTTCCAATCTGCACAATAGGATGTGCAGTATCATCACCAGTCTCCACAAATCCTGGTTTTTCCATTTTCCTTGCATCTTGCATCCATTCTGCATGACCTGTCATGTGGTTTGATGTACCTGAGTCAACATACCACACATCGTTTCTTTCTTCTACACTTGTCATAGAATTGGTCATGTGCTGCACCATAAACAAATGCTCATTTCTGCCATCACCCTATCTACTAGAAGATGCATAATTTCCTTGTTGCAATTTTCCATTCATGATGTCATTCTGCTTTTTATAGCAGTCTTTAGCCATATGACCCATTTTACCACAGTAGTAGCATTCAACATTGTTGTTTTCATTTTGGCCTCTTTGCATCCACCACGACCTCTTTGGCTCCCCCTGCCTCTAGAGTTATCATGTCCTTGTCCATAGGACTAGTTTTCTTGAGTTTGCTGCATATTCTAATTTCTACCACGGCCTCCAGATCGGCCTCCTCTACCTCTGCCTCTACCTCTTCCAACATTTGAGTAGAAGACAGCTTCTTTTGAAGTTCTTCCTGAAGAAGATGCACCACCATTTCTCTACTCCTCAAAAATTAGAAGAGCAATCAACTCCTCAAAATCAGGAAATCTTTCATGGATGGAAATGGATGTTTGGAACTGTGCATAATCCTTTCATAGACCATTCAAGGTCACAGAAAATAAATCATCATCTTCCACTGGAGACCCAATGGAAGCAAGTGCATCTGCAATCTTCTTCACCTTCATGTGGTAGTCATTGATGCTCATACTTTCTCTTTGCACATTGTGCAACTCTTGCTTGAGCTGCATTTTCCTGGTTTGCGTATTTGTGCTATACATTTTTGACAAAGTATCCCATGCCTCCTTTGGCGTACTTGCATCTTGAATATGCACAATCATAGAGTCTGAAATGCTAATAGACAGCCAGTACATAACTTTCCTGGCTCTCTCATGCCATGCTTTAAATGACTGCATTTGCTGTTGATTGGGAACATCAGGAAGAACTGGTTCCTCTTCATTTCCTGCAACAAATTCCAAATATCATTTTCCCATAAGGAAATTCGTCATTCTAAACTTCCATGCTTGGAAGTTGTTCTTGTCAAGATTTTCAGTAACAATCTGTGAAAGAGAATCACACGCCATTACAGAACACTGCAAAAAATTCTGGCACTGCAAAGAACACAGCTTCAGCCTCCCAAGGGCAAATCTACAAACCTGACAAAAGTGGTATTTGACCACACAGTCACTTCCTAGTGACGATTTTGCATCAACAGGCAACAAGGATGATTCTGTAACTCCCAATGTCTCTGCGCATAAGCATACGATGAAATTTTTACAGTAACTTTTCACCGACCTGTAGAACGGTGGTCACACAGCATAAAATAGGGCCTTTTCCTGAGTGTGTGCAGAAAATTTCTGCCTCCAAAATAGGCCCCGAAATGGCCTCAAAAAAAAAAGTTGCTCCACCGCGAAGGGCGTCTCAATCTGAGACAATGCACTCTTGCACTTTCCTGCTGTGCTACCTGTAAAGACTTGCTCCCAAAACAGAAAAATGAAAGCAACACTGGTCCTCTTACCAGAACACCGTGAACTTGGTTTGCTTTCTTGAGCTCCTTACCACGAACAAGGCTCTGATACCATGTCAAGATTGTGGGAGAGAAGGAAGGAGTCTCACTTGAAGCTTTCTTGCTTGCACAATGGGGGAATACACACAAAGGTGGAGGCTGAAAACAGTTTTCCTCTTCTTAGTTGTGTAAGCCAAAAGAACTCAAGTACATAGAAATAGAAGAACCCTATATATGGGTCTCAAACCAAACTCAACTAACTAAGGTGGCATACTAATTGAGCCACAAACTAGAGATAAGGATAGCTGTCATCTAGCTATTATTCATGGGCAGTGTACCAACCGCATCTGCAATTGACAAGTCGGTGACATAAATGCACAACGGTCAACCTGGCATATCACGAGTGGAGCTCGATATCTCAACAAGAAAGGCAATGCTAATCTGGATATTATGCACATCAAAGAAGGGTAGAGGCCACCCATCACTCTGTCTATCACCAAGGGCTTCCTGCCACCAAGAGCAAGAAAGTCCATACGCCAACATATAGGCTTTCTTGCCCTTGGTGGCAAGAAGCTCCTTCCTATGTTCAACTTGCCCGTTCAAACAAAAAGACTTGCCTGCCTATTCAAACAAAAATAATTTTATTAAGGGCAGTGAGTATCTTACCTGCGACGTTGCGAGTATTGCCTCACCGTCTTTGCTGCGAGTCTTTTGGAGGCATAGTAATCGAAGCCTGCCGATTAGCAATCCCCAAAATCTACTTGAATAGAAATAGTAGTCTACTTGTGTTGCTTAAAATTTGAAGGCTAAGTTGTTTGATTGTTTGTAAACATGTATAAAACCACACAAAGAAATAATTAGTGTTAATCAATATTATTAATTGTTAATGATATGTGAGAGACTGTGTGCGTGTCTCTCCATAGAAAATGAGAGAGAGAGAGAGAGAGAGAGAGAGAGAGAGAGAGAGAGAGAGAGAGAGAGAGAGAGAGAGAGAGAGAGAGAGAGAGAGAGAGAGAGAGGTGAGTGGAAGAAAGCCAAAGGGAGAGAGAGGTGTGTGTGTGGGTAAGAAAGAGAGTGACAAGGAGATAGAGAGAAAATGTATGTGGAAGAGAGAGTGACCATGTGTGTGTAGATAAGAAAGAGAGAGTGACAGGGAGATAGAGAGAAGATGCATGAGAGAGAGAGAGATTAATTATATATATTCACGAACAATGAAAAAAATAAAATAAAATAACACACACACACACAAACCTTGCAAGCTTCGCCCACACAGAGAGTATGTGTGTATTTTAGAGATTGAGATGATGAAAATAAGTGGATGAACTGCTCTCCTCTGATTACTACAGAAAAAATTTCAAGAAGGCAAACAAGCAAACTACTATTACTGTTGAACAAATTTCAAGAAGGCACAAGTTTTGAGGTCAAAAATTGTGGGCAGTGGAAAGGGTCATCTTCGAAAACCCGATGGAAAGGATCCTCTCATTCTCTGACAGTTTGTCCAAGTGACCGCCATCACAAATAGTGATCTTCTCGAGCACAAACATGCTTTTAGTTAGTGGCAAATATATTCAATAAATGCATCATTGCAAATCTTCCATTTTAAATGCAATCGTATCTGGAAAATATCAGTACTCATATCTCAAAAAGGGACAATGATTTTGGCCTACTTGATATATTTTTAGACATTTGTCAATGGTTGCATCTCAGAAGTAGAATGGTGCACGTCACTGATATTCTTTCTTTGGCTCTTTGAAAATTTTATGCGTCCATTTTGATTCAGAAGATGTTATTTTGACAGAGAGAGAGCTTCAAGAGTACTTCTTCTTAGGTAATAATAACTTATCAATGGAGAATCAAAGCAGTGTAGTGCCTAGGATAAAGCTAGCTGATGGTGTTTATGCATTTAAACTTACTGCAACAATGCCAAGGGAATGCACTTTGTCTACTTTATCTCTGCATTCCAAGGATATTGTGCATGGTAGAGATGATGGTATGCATATATTCTCATCAGTAAAAAATCCCTCTTTTTCCTGTTTGGGAACTCCATCAATCCTTGAACCCTGTCTATCTAGTTTAGGGACACCCATCTCTGATTAGACAATTGCTTGTTAACGACACTCTTCTCAATGCTTTAATGAATGCATCTAAAGTTAGGAAAGTTGATGAACTTCCATCACAATACGATGGGGATATTGTTTTTGAGCTCCCTATTGTGCCATAAGGTAAGCCAATGAATGGGATGGAGCAAAGATATGATGGTCATGTGTGGGTGGAGTATAACACATGTACAAAGGAATGTTTTGATGGTATTGTTAGGCGTAATTATTGTGGGGGGCATCTAAGATGTTGTAATGTGGAGTGCCCATATTATGAGCGAATGAAGGGAAGCAATCAATCTCAATGGAAGGTAAAACCTAAACAGGTGCCTAGAATTGGGTTTTTAAGTTCTAAAACTGTCACTTTAGTTTTTCGACATTGCTCTACTTTATCGGAATGCTTGGCTATGTGTGAGTCTTCTATTTATTATTGCTACCCTGTAGATAGAACTACTACAACAAGATGTGTCATACATCAAGGTAGTCACAAGCATCCAATGGCAGTTGGGGTGTCGAAAACAAATAAGACTTTTGTGCATAATTTGGTGCAAGATAGAGCTTCCCATGACATTTATGCAAAGTGTAAAAAGGTTGAGATAGGTGTAGCTCAAGATATAATTATGGACATGCTCTTTGATGACACTAATATCACTCATGATATGGGAGATTTGGAGGTCGAGCAGCTTCTGGAAAGAGTTACACCTCTTGTACAAAGAAAAAGTTTAGGCCTAAAATTTGTTTACATTTTTTTGAAACTCACATGTTGCAATGCTTGACTTTTGGTATTTGATTAGGATTGAGAGATCCATGGATATTGCCTGTCAAAATGTGAAGGGATCAGTTCTTGGGCTTGAAGCATTACTGGATCTTAAGGAGAAACAAATAGGCGATACCCTTTCTTTCATAGCCTCTTATTTTCAAACCAGCTAGCAAGCAATGTGGAGTCTCATGTATTTAAGATGTCCTCTGTGGGTCTTGGAAGTGGGATTGACTTGGTTAATCAAATGAGGCCAGGTGGACCATTAGAGAAACAATTTGTCCACTTTGATCATGTACATAGGACAAGTGGCTGGACCACAATGAGTGCACATGTTTATCACCCTTTTGTCAGAGAATTGCTTACAATTGTAGTAGGTGAGTTCAACGTGGAGAATACAAATGCACAAGTTTTATTTTGGACTTTGATGAATGAAAGGTTGCAGCAATGTGGATTTGAGAGTGCAGAGTTTGCAGGTTTCATGATTGATGAGGCACAAGAAAATTGGGTTCCAGTGCGTACTGTTTTCAATAAAGGTAAAAGGAATGTGATGATGTTCAAGGAACACTCGTGTTCTTTTCACTGGGAAAAGAGTATGCTGGAACATACACGAGTTTGTATCAAACCACAATTTCAAGAAGAGCATAAGGATTTGTGTCGATGGTGGAGTGATGCACCAAGTGAAGTGTCAGCCACATCAGCAAAGGACAAACTTGTTACATTTTGGAGCTTCGGACATGCACATGAGATAGAGCTACATTCATTAGAGACATGGTTATCTTGGTGGGAGGTGCGGGGATTTCATTGGGCAAAATGGGTATTAACACAAGAGGGTGGAGGTCAATTTGTGCCTATAGTTAATCTCTCAGAGTCTAACCATGCATCCATGTGAGCAGCTTTGGGATACGCTCAACAAGTTAGTTTGTTCTATGCTTCAGCCAGACCTTGCCATGTCAGTCTTGCAAAGTGCCCATTATAAGGCCTACTTGATAGGAAGACATGAGGGGTTTGGGCCAAGTTTAAATCAAATTAAGAAAAGATTTATGTCCGGAGACGAAGGGGTTTGAGCCAAAAAAAATCTTGTGGACCTTGCATCAATAGTGTTGGAAGAACAAGATATTGTTGCTCCAGATGTTCAAAGGACAATCCTGAAAAGTGTGATGTGCAAGAGAAGAAATATGGATGCAAAATTTATACTTGATACAGATAGTCATCAGCCAGAATGTGAGAATGATATTGTTCATGTTCCAAGACCAAAAGGGGGTGATTCATGCATTCATGGGACCCAAAAGAGAGTGAGGTTGATGTGAAAGAACGGGCTATCCGGAGAACACCACCCAAATGTCAATCTACATGCTGGAGTATTTTGGAAGGGAGAGCCAAACATTGTGGGGCTTTCGTTCTTGACAAGAAGGAAGGGCTATTGAAGGGTATTCCTGCACCTTGCTTCAAAGGACGTCAACAATATAAGGATAAGGAGAGTTGGCAGATGTTCTACTTTTGTCCATCGAGTGTAATTCATTCAACTAGAGTGGATGAGCAGATTCAGAGTCTTGTAGGCCAGCTCCACTTCTTTGGAAGGTTTCTAGAGGCACATGTTTGTCTGTGGAAGAGACAACCAAAGTCATCAATGTGGGTTTTATTTTGGAGGGTGTGAATCACAATGTTTCCACTATTCAAACAACACCATGCAATGTTCACCCAACGAGCAGAGGTGATGGCCGCATTGTAAGATGGAAGGAGAAGATAAGCAAGGAAATCCAAGATTGCATTAACAGAGCACTTATAATGGAAGGAGAGGTAGTGCATGAGACAATTGTCAATCAAGCAAAGTCACACATTTTTTGGATTTCAACAACTGATTCAAAGAAATCTGGAATCTCCTTTGTGGTTAATGTATGCAAGTTTCCAAGGTGCTCTTGTCCAGAGTTTGCTTTAAGGGATCTGAAAAAAGAGTCGTACGTGCCATGTGAGCATATATATTTTGTGTTCATTAGGGTGTTTGGTTTGCAACCTACAATACACAAATTTATGCACCAAGCTGCAATTACAAAGTTAAGAGCTTAGTCAAGGACTCTCGAGACACCGCAATATTCCTTCTACTAGTGTTATATAGAAGGAATGTATCTACAATGTTTGGCATTTGGTTGGATTTTTTGATCCATTGCAAAAATGCGAAAATTGCAGGGAAGCAAGAAATTAGGCTTGCACCATAGATAAGTAACTTTTGGGACATCTATAATTTCTTATTCTAGTGTCTTATAGATGGTTATATGTTGTCATTCCTTTTTTGGTTCATTAAAACATAGTCACATTTTGAATTATGTTTGTGCTTTTTTGATTGAGACAATATAAGTTTATTTTGCTAATGTCAATAAGTTGTTGCTATGTTGTTCTTGTGAGGGAGAATTCCATTACTAGGCTTGTGTATGCACTTTCTTTGAGAATCTAAAACTTTAAGATATGACTACGAGTTCTAAATGACATTGTCAAAACAACTTGCTTGGTCTCTTACCGCTCGGTTTGGGTTCTCGCTCAGTTTTTCCATGCTCAGTTTTTTGCAATCTTCAATTAATGCATAAATGATATTTCAACACTCTCAAAGGTATATTAAATTTTTGCTAAATTTTTTAAGTATTATGGTTATCTTTTGAGCATGAAACAACCACTTGAGACCAATTATATGCAAATTGCCTTCACAAATTGATTTTGGCCCATATTATCTCTACAATGTGAACATAAGCTAGCATGGTAAATTCTTCAAATCAACAAATCCATGGAAATCTGTATACAATCCCAAGTCCAAGTGTCCCTAAATGTGAGCTACTATCCAAAAGTGTTGTCCAAACTAGAACTCTTTTATGGATGCTCAATAGCAGAACACGTGGGACGCATGGTGTACTGACAATCTCCTATTTGTCCAATTAGCAACCCACTAGAAGCTAGTGGATAGAGTATTCTTCACAACATACACCATTGAAACCATCAGGAGTTTGCATTACTATGGTGATGGCAATATAATGATCCTTAGAAGAATGAGTTTTGATACCTTTAGAACGGAATATCTTCCCCTCTGTAGTGGACTAAAAGCTAAATTCAGAGACATTGAAAAGAAGAAAGTAGAAGAGATGTTGGCAAGAGACTCCTCTAGAGACTAAAGATCCCTCTGATTTTGTGCTGCTGAGTATAGACCAACTGGGTGGAGCCAACTCCATGATGAATGACACAATCAAGAGGCAAGCACTAGAACGAGTCCAAAGGTACGTGAGAAGAGAGAAGGAAAAATTCAAATCCGAGAATGAGCTAGCAGTAGAAGCCTCAATTGATTCCCTAAAAGCACTTTTACAAAAGTCCCCATGGTGGCTCAAGGTCCCCTTCCTAGTCAAATTCTTCCTGGAAATATTGATGAGGATGACAGGCCAACGAATGTAGTCCAGTTGCCCATCTTTAAGGGAGAGTACAATGAAGACCTTGATCTTCATGTAGCAAAGTTTATGGTAGCATGTGTGGCTAGCAATGCCAGAACCCCTGAGCATTAGTTAGCAATATTCCCTCCCTCTAGGTCAACCCAACCAGTGTATGCAGTGATTATAGAAGCATCCCAAAACCCTACTACAAGTACTCTAGGAGGTGAAAATCTGAAGGACTACCTATCCAATTCAGTCACAAGTATTAAGAAAGAGCTTATGGATGAGATTACAGAATAGCTACAGACACTAAAGATGAATGCTACGCTAATATATCCACTCCTACGGGAGATGGAAGAGTTGTGATGCAGTCTAATGCATGGTGTAGAAAGTTCCATCAAGTGGGACATTTAGCCACTGAATGTACCCGAAAACCTACCATTCCTCGAGCCTTCTGTTCGTATTGTTTGAGGAAGAACCATACAGAGGATATCTACTCTATGAAGGAGATGCACGATAGAAGAAAGAAATATGAATAAGCAAGGTTCAACTAGTTGGAATCCAAAATGACAATGCAAGACATTGGACTAAAGCCTAGGGAGTTCGGTCCTAATTTTGGTCCAAGGAGGTTTCCCTCTCAGAGTTATAAAGGACAACAATCTGGGGGTGGCTCTAGAGATCAAAAGTGGAGTGTTATAGATGTGAAGAAAAGGTTCATATTTCACCAAACTATCCAAACCCTGGAAGGTCTATGGACTACAAGCCCTTATGAAGTCAATGAAAAGGAGAAGGCCACACTGCAAAAGATTGTCCAAGTCCTGCTCCTCATGTGAAATCTACTCCTGATACCCAATAGAAAACCCAAGAACTTGCTTCCAATTTGGTGAAATTGGAAGTTTATGCAGTACCACGTACAAAGAAAGGAGAATCCGCATTTTCAAAAGAGAATGTTCCCTTTGCCAAGACAGTGAAGTTCAACCTTCCCAGGGAGAAACCAAACAGTCCAGCATAAAACAATGCAGTATAGAGAGCACTACAAAGCCATAGAGAGCTATAGAGATAGTTGTAGAGACAGGACTAGAGGTCTAGGAGATAGAGGATACTAAAGTACCTCCCCAAGGAGAAGAAGCACAGATTTTGCCACTCCTAGAAGAAAGAGGGAAGATAAAAGTGGGTGTTTCTCCATTTCCTAGCCAATTGGAGAAGCATGTGGATCCTATCAAAGAATATGACTCGGTCAAGGACCAATATTCTTTTAAACCAAACTTAACATTCCAATAGTTGTTGATGTTCTCTCCTAGGTATCGAAAGAAATTCAAAATCATACTTGACAAGAAAAAGAGGCATAAGGATTGCTCCGTCTATAGCAACCAAGTCCAACAAAGCCTCAAAGCCTATAAAAGAAGTGGATGTAGCTAACACCTTCTTGGATCTTGGAACCCCAGAGATTGGCGTATGGATTGAAGGATGCTTTATAGCAAATGCATTGATTGAAGGAGGCTCATTAGTCAAACATAATGATGGATGTGACAATGAGGGATCTGGGCTTGTAAGTAAGCTCACCTTCAGAGAAGGCTTTGTTTTCAAGAAATTGTACATCTCATTCACTTGATAGGTTTTGTGTCCCAAAAAATACAAGCTAATGTCAAAATGCATCCTACACAGTGGCTTATCAAGTTGGCAGATCAAAGCAGAATCAAGCCATTGGGCATTCTCCCATACGTAAAGACAACCCTCACACAAAGGGATTATTGGCTGAAATATTTGGTGGTCAAACCAAATTCCTATGGGATCTCATACCCTCTGCTATGCTAGGAAGACCTTGGCTTTTTGAAGCAAGAGCAAGGAAGGCTTGGTTCAAAGGAACCCTAACCCCAAGAAGAGGACCTAACAAAGTGGTGTTGAAGGGATCCACTTCCATCAAAGTCGTAACAAAATCATCCAACAATGATGTGACAGATGGTACATCAAGAGATGAAGAAGTTGTCAAATAGATCTTTCCTAAGAAAACACAGGCACAATCCCTGACAATGGGCACTGTAAGCTAACTTCAAAAGGAAGCAAAGTCTTTGTCACTAGGTGAATACTTCCTGCCTGAACCCGATTTGGTTTTTGAAATTACATCTGACAACAATAAGATAGAAGCATGAATGTATTTCTCTCCCTATTACATGGCAATAGTAGAGAAAGAGACAGAGACACAGATAGAGATAGAGACAGAGACAGAGACACAGATAGAAGTAGAAGTAGAAGTAGAGGACATAATAGAGAGTTTGTTCTTCTCTTATAGAGCCCCCACAGAGGTAGAAATTGAATTTGAAGAGGACAAAAATGATAATGCAAAGAAAGACTATGAAAGCAAGCTAGAAGAGTCTATCCTCCTTGCAAAAGACAAAGATGAAGAAGTGCAAGAAGCCTTAGAAGCAAAAGATCCCTTTCTGCTTAGCAAAATGACTTTGGTACCCTTTGGACTGATTAATGAGTCACATCGTAAGCAAAGCCTCTATAAGAAATGGATTAAGAAGAATAGGACTTTCTTCAGCAGTGGCTCTTGTTGCTCAAAGTTACCCTTCCTAAGAGAAGATGATGACGATGCACCCTACCAACAACTACCAATTCAGTAACTTAAACGAAATGCAGAAGGTTCCTATTATGTGAACTTTTTGGAGGCATCCTCGGAGGACAAGTCTTCGTGCCAAGAAGTAACTCATTCCCAAACCAACCCAAGGATCAAGCTAAGTCTCCACTAAAAGAGAAAGGTAGTTTCAGTGAATCATCAGAAGAGGAGACAACTCCCTTGGAGGAGTCAAATTTATATCCAGAAGCCATCCGCATTCATCCGCGAAGTGGAAGGAGAAAAGCAACTAACATTTGTGGATGCTGAAGGGATTGAAAGTCACCTGAAAGTGGGTATAAATCTTCCTAAAGAAGAGCTATTGGTCCTACTAGACCTACTGAAAGAGAACTTAGATGTGTTTGCATGGTCGTATAAAGATCTAAGGGAGATTGATCCCACACTATACCAACATCACATCGACCTAGAGCTCGATGCCAAACCTATGAGGCAAAGATAGAGGCATATGAATCTAAATTACTCTGCCCTAGTGAAAGCCAAATTACTGAAGCTCCTTGAAGCTAATTTCATCTATCCAATGGCTAATAGTAAATGGGTTTTTCCCATCATGGTAGTATCGAAGAAGAATGGAAAGTTGCGAATATGTGTGGATTTCTGAAAGCTGAATTCCAAGACCAAGAAGGATCATTTCCCTATCCCTTTCACAGACCAACTGTTGGACACATGGCAGGGCCATGAGCTCTATTTCCTCTTGGATGGATTTAGCAGATACAGTTAAGTCCAAATTGTAGAAGAATATCAATCCAAAACAACTTTCACAATAGAATGGGGAACCTATGCTTACAGAGTGATGCCATTTGGGCTCTGTAACGCCCCTACTACATTCCAACGAGTGATGATGGCTACATTCCAAAACCACCTATATAATTTCATTGAGGTGTACCTTGATGGCTTTTGTATCTATAGCCTAATCCATGAGCATTGGGGACACCTAGAGTAGTGCTTCGACATATGTCGAGAGTATTAGATTTCTCTCAACCTCGACAAATGTGTCTTTGGCATCTCGGGAGTTCTTCTGGGCCACATTGTTTCTACACAAGGGATAGCAACAAATCTTGCCAAGATTGAGAAGATTTCCACCTTAATAGCCCCAACCAACCTTAAACAATTGAGGGGATTACTTGGCCATGTGGGCTATTACAGAAGGTTCATTGTACACTTTGCGACAAAGTAGCCCCCCCGCATAAACTCCTCAAATAAGATGCAGAGTTTACATGGACCAATGATTGTGACGAGGCATTTAACACCCTGAAGTCGTGTTTGATCGAAGCACCCATCCTACAGCCTCTTGATTGGATAAAGGAGTTCCATGTGCACATTGATGCATTAGTCAAAGCCTAGGTGTAGTCTTATGCGGAAAGGGCCCCTCAAAGTTAGATCAACCTATCTATTATGCAAGCCAAAAAGTAAATGACAAAGAAAGAAACTACACAGTGTGACAGAGCTTGAGTGCATGGCAATGGTGTTTGCCTTGGAGAAGTTCCAACACTATTTTCTACCACACACTTCAAATTCTACGTGGACCATTAAGCCATGTCCTTCCGGATAGACAAGTCTAATGTGAAGGGAAGAATGATGAGATGGCTCCTTTTGTTTCAAGAGTTTGACTTTGAAGTGGTTACCAAACATGCTCGCTCTCATGTTCCGGTTGATCATGTATCGTGAATCCCTCAAAATGATGATGAAGAAGAGCATGATGATCCGGACCTTCTTGATGCTTTCCTCTTTCTAGTTGAAATTGTTACCCCATGGTACACAGACATAGCCAACCTTCGGGCAACCCAATAGTATCCCCCCTAATATCTCGAGCTATGAGAAGAAGAAGCTTTTGTTGGAATCAGCTCCCTATACCTTGTTAAGTGGTGCTCTATACAAGAAAGGAAAAGACGAGGTCTTGCACATATGTGTTACAAGAGAGAAGATTGGAACCGTGCTGAAAGCATACCATGATGAGCCCTATGGTGGATGATTTGTAGGAGAAGTGACAGCCTTGTAGGATATTGGTGGTCAACCCTCCACAAGGATGCCTATGACTACTCCAAATGGAGTGATGTTTGTCAGTGAGAATGGGAAAGCCTACCAAATCCAGTGCCATGCCCTTGCAACTCATTCTTCCCTTAAAGCCACTCGAGAAGTGGGAAATTGACTTCTTTGGTCCTATTGATCCACCAACTAGAAGGAAACAGAATAGATCTATCTTGGTCTGTATGGACTACGTGACAAAATGGTATGAAGCCAAAGCTCTAAAGCAAGATTATGGCAATAACGAGGCCATGTTCATGTATGAGAACATCATCACCCATTTTGGTAGTCATCTAGAGCTCATCAATGAAGTTACCAATCGCATCCTCTATTCAATTTTGACAAGAATGATAGTCGCACATTGTCA
This sequence comes from Lygodium microphyllum, assembly GCF_053477565.2. Taxonomy (NCBI): domain Eukaryota; kingdom Viridiplantae; phylum Streptophyta; class Polypodiopsida; order Schizaeales; family Lygodiaceae; genus Lygodium; species Lygodium microphyllum. The sequence goes on from NC_141142.1 coordinate 96,835,707, forward strand.
TGATTGGGTCAACCACTTATAGAGGCCGTTTGGGCATACAAAACCTCCCATAAGGCTGCTACATGACAAACCTCTTTCCAAATGGTATATGGAATAGAAGCTGTCTTCCTTGTTGAACTTGAGCTACTCTCTCTATATGTGGTTATCAAAGAACACTTGGGAGGTGACAAGTCCCTACAACACCTTTTGTACTTGGAATGTCTCGATGAGACTCGCATGATGGCCCTACAATGCATGAAAGCCACACAAGCTCATAGAAAGACCTATCATGACAACTTCATCAAGTAGAAGAAAGTCAAGAAAGGCAACTTAGTCCTAGCCTATGATTCTCGATTTTGCAAGTTTACAGACAAGCTTCAACAATGCTGGATGGGTCCTTATAAGGTACTTGTTGTCAACCCTAATTCTCTGTCCAAGTCTAGATAGTCAATGCTTCAGATGATCCCTTCCTGATTAATGGCTATCGCCTCAAGACATATTACCCTCCCTGGGGATCCTAACAATCACTATCAATAGCGTCCTCATTCCTTGCACAACGGTCGATACAAATTTACCTAATGCTCCCGATAACCCTCTCGTTGATCTTGATGATGTGGCTTCGTTCTGTTAGCCTCTCATAGCCATCTTCCACCCCAACGTGGCTTCCTTTCCATCTGATCCAGTCGAGGTGGTGAGGATGGTCCTAATACATAGCGTTCCTACCATTCTACTCTTCCAACAAAAAAATAACAATAGAAAAAATTATATATATATATATATATATCGGTCATGGGAGAAAAGGACTTCGATCCTTGTCATGCCAACCTATTCTTCGAGAAAAGGTGGAAACACCCTCGAGAGTAGGGCAAAAGAAAAAAAAAGAAAGAAAAAAATATTTATTTATTTTTTTAAAAACAAAACTCTTATGGGAGAAAAGGAAGAAATTCCCTGTCATAACAGATTTTGTTCCAAGCAAAGGTGACACACACCCTTGGACGGGAAGCTGGCTAAGAAAACGTGGTAACACCTTGTAGTCTAGGATAGCCGCATCTCTAGCAGAACTCTTGCAGCATAAGTTCCAAAGCCACCTCCCTTGGTGTATTGAATCCTGTAACCTTATCTCAGTGCTTCTGATCCATCCAATAGACAATATTTCCAATATGCAATCCAAGAATCGGACTTGTTGGCTACCTCCCTGGGTACGACTCTTCATCAACCAATCCATGTTGACATCATTAACCAGCTGAAGCCGGTCTTCATCGACAAACCTAGAGCAACGAGGGCTTTCATCCTAATTGGATGGGGATGCGAGTATGGGCTATTCTCTGTAATCATCAACAGAGAGCATGAGATAGAGGGTGGGGTGAGTGACCAGACCTTGCCCTTTATATCCAACAGAGAGGTGAGATGTGTGAATGGAGCATTGCAAGCACAGGATGGGCCTCTCACATCGTATGCCAACACATGGTGGGATACACAGTTGCACCATCAATTGTGCACATTGCATACACCCTCTGCAAAGTGACAATGAGGATAACATCAATGGGTTTTAGGAATGGGTTGCCCTCCTATATCTATTGACAGAGCGTGAGACAGAGGGGGGACCTGAGTGTGACTGATGTTTCCTCAAACAATTATTGATAGGTGCAGATCTCAAGGAGGTCAATCATAAATATATGTATGTATCTCGTGGGTTCAACATAAGGGATTTTTAAAATACCATTTTTACACATTTTATGTATACAGAAGGATCCCATATAAAGGGGTTACTTACAGATTGAATAGAAAAGGGTTATGCTTTACTAAGGGAAAATTCATAGATAAGGATATTTATAAATACACCTTGAACACATGTGGTATACATATAGTGAATTACCCGAGGTGCAAATTGAGGGAGGTTACGACATTGGGAGAGTCAAGTATGTTCTTGTTTTCCTATGCACATAGGGGATGGGTCTCTACCATCACCATAGGACATGTCATCATGTTCTATACACTGCACTACCAAGCTCCTTGGCCTTCTTACTTGCACCTATTCCAGATGGGGTTGGACTCACTAATGCACCATCAACTGTGCATACTAGCATACTCCCTCTGAACCATTTCCCTTGTTAATTTCTAAGTTGGGTGTGAGAGTGGGTTTCCATCATTATTCAATCAAGTAATGTCCATTTTGGGGTGAGTGACTACTTTTTCATTCCAATTTGAGTGACAGTGAGCGAAGTGCTACATCCTTCACCATCGATAATTTCTCGCGACTTCATCAACAATGCTGCCTCCCTAGGTGTTACTATGTGGTCCCTGACATGCTAGACAGTGTGTTGTGACGACACTTTGGTACCTCCTGCAACCGACTGCGCCATAGCACGTGATATTGACGATCCCCCTCGACTCTTTACAACATGGGCCAAGTTTTTCTAACATTACACTTTCTATTTATCAATGACAGTTGTGTTTTAAGTGTGGGGATGTCAGTATCTAGTCTATTTTCAAGTCATAGGTCCATGTTGCTCAATTCACCCTTCTTGGTAAGGTCTTAAGTATGGGGATGTGTCCATGTGCGTCCGCTTTGCATACCCTTATGCTCCATATACCACGATCTACTCATGCCGGTATACCATGCCTTGATTTTACTCTAATGGGGTCCCTTTCCCACCCACCCGTCCTCTTCTATCATGCTCTTGGGATTGTTCTTTCTTCGTTTCCCTTTATCCCTTATTTTGAGGTTTTTCGATGTGAACACATCCTCCGTTCACCAGAACCCACATCCAATCTTATAGCCCTATTCATCCCTTTGAACTGACCACTTTTCCTTTTTACAGCCCCTTGTTTTGAGTCACGGCTTATGAGTTATTAATTCTTGGAGAATTTTTTGCCCATTTAAAGTGTTTCGATGTGAGTGCATCTTTTTTGCATCAGAACTGCAATCTAATGTAGCAGCCCTGACCTAGACCTTTCCTTGGAAATTTTTATTTTCTATTGCGTATCATTCTGATGTGCAGGTTGTCCATTCTTAAATTTTCCTCAATTTTAGAGATTTTCGTATGCATCTTTGACCATTTCTTCCATGTGAACCTACATTAACCACCTCGGAATTTAATTTTGATTGCATAGCCCCCTTTGACTTGGTTTCTTGCCTGACTTTCCTTTTTCTCCCACCTATTTTGGTTTACCAATTTTACTTTATTAATTTTTTGGTGAATTTTTATGCTTATATTTCTTCTTTTTCCCATATGAATGGCCCCTAACACCATCAGAACTGCATTTCAACCTAACACACCTATCCCACAAGCTTCCCCTGACATTTTTACTTTTTGTTTCCCTCCGTTCTAATACACGAATTTCTCTATATTAATTTCTGACTTTGTTTTTGTTGATAATTTTGCCATTTTTTCCATGTGAACGTGCCTTGCTATCCCCCGGAACTACATTCGACCTTACCCCTCCTGTCCAACCCATTCATGCGGACATTTTTTGTGTTCACCTTGTTGGGTTTCCACTATCGAATCTATCTGTATTAATTTTTATTTCCATTTTTTGTGCCTTTTTTTAATTTTTCTGATGTGAATGCATCCTATCCCTATCAGCATGGCATTCTCATTTGAGAGGCATGTCCGGCACGTTGTTTTGCCTCTTTTTCCTTCTTTCCTCACTTCATTCTGGTAGACATGTTTTTCGGAATTAATTTTCGTCTGATTTTGCATCCCGACATCGCACGGGTTTGCATGTGAACGCCCTCGTTTTCATCTTCTGATGCCCATAGCCATATTCCCCACTTCCACCATGCTCCCAACTGTCGTCTCATTTGGTGAAACACAACTATTTTTACCCCTGACCTGTGCATGTGCACGGGACGGGGAGCGTCTTTATGGTTTTTACATGCTTCATTTAGAAAAAAACACTAACAAAAACTACACAACATATTAATTTTAAAAAAAATTAAAATACAAAAAAACCAATCCACCCCCTCTCACCTCCCGAGTCTAACTTCTCCCCACCTTTCCCTCCTCTCTCTCCTCTCTCTTCTTCTTTCTTCTCTCTTTCTTACTCCTCTCTCTCTCTTTCTCTCTCCCCGATCCTCCACCCCCTCTCCCTACCTCTCTCTATCCTCCTTCCCTCTCCTTATGTACCCTCTTTCCTCTCTCCCCTCCCTTCTCCTCCTTCTCCCTCATTCTTTACCTCTCTCTCTTTCCTCCTCCTTTACCTCCCTCCCCTCCCTCCCTCCTCTCCCTTCTGCCCCTACCTCTATCTCGCCCTCCCCAACCCCCTGTGGCACCCTCCCCCCGATGCCATGCCGCCATTGACCTACGGCCCACAATGTCGCCGCCTTGTTGGCTCTCCTCGCCCGCCTCCTTGGGCCTCCCCACCCGACCACCTAGTTGCCGCCTCCCCGCTCCATCTACTTGAGCATCCGCCTTGAAGCCCAAGTTTCCCTTGCACCTGCCCGTGGCGGTACTATGGCCACCACCTCTCCCCGGCACAGCCCATTTCACCTCCCCTACCCACCCACCTCCCCCTCTACCTTCTCCGCTATCGTGCCGCTACGCGCACACCGTGTAAAAAAAAATCTAGAGTGGCTTCCTTTTAGATTTAGAGAGCCAATGCCACTTTAGACATTAGTATTAGTGTCCATGGTTCAAAATATTAGATTTTTTGGACAAGTTTTTAGTCAATTTTTGATATTCTAGATATTATCTCTTGTAAAAATCCATAAAACTATAGAAAACTTCTAGATTAGGAGGACATGTAAAAGAAAGCATGTAGCTTTCAGCCAATTTGAGAGAATTTTATGTTTAAAAAAAGAGATTAGTGAAATCGCGCAACACGCGATCATTGTTTTCAGGCAGTAAACAGCACTCTGAAAGTGGGAGATGAAGGAGTGATCTAGCAGGATTCTGGCCAAGTGTCCTGATATTTAACCCCCCTTTCAGAGTCATTGGAAGTATCAGATTGGCGATCTAAGCAGCATAGAGGAAGGTATTATTTTGTACACACTTTTATCTATTTGAGTTATATTTTCTCATAATGCTGAAAGAAACTGACAGGCTTCATCTCTGTTAGTATTCTTCTATATTTTTTAATTCTTTTTTAGAGTATTTTTTCTACATCTTCAATCTCTTCGAAGCCCTTCTCTTCCGTCTACTCCTCTCCTTGAATCTATCTACACCCTACTGTCTCTTATCTTCAAGAACTTGGCTTGAAACCTTCAACCCTTCTCTTATCTCTACCATCTCCGAGTCTAAGCTCTTGAGCCCTATACATTCTTCTCTTGCCAAACCCCTGTGGTGACCTTCAACCCTACACGCTGCGACATTGGTGAACCCAACATGAAGGTCGGTGTAAGAGAACTCCAAGATGGGGGATTCTTCACGAATGGCAATGGTGGAATGAAGAAAAGATTAGAAGATTTAGCTATAAAGAATGCCTATACAGCAATTGATGCAGCTACCTATGGGCTGCAAATTGAGCCAATTAAATCAAGTTTGAATGCATGTAAAGCTAATGTGCAATCTAAAGTATGGATGCAGGCACTAGATCAAATGCCTGCTATCACTTCAAACACCAACATTGGTGACCTACAGCTCCAACATTGCGAAAATTCATCATCGTTGTCCTGATCTGCGCCTCCCTATTCAAGCTCTCTGGGTGCGCCGTACTGCCCGCGATCTGGACTATTTTCGTGGGGTTTTGATAGCCCTTGACATAAGCTTCCTAGACATGTAAAAATTTTTGAAAATGATCAACTACAACTCCTGCAATCTGAAAAAAACCAGGCCCCTGTCTCAGAAACCCTAATTCCACCATAGCCAAAATCTCCCAAGCTCCTTTTTTTCTCTCATTTTCTCACTCCTGACACTTTACCAAGCTAAAGCCCACTCTAATCCACTGTCCCAGCACCAAATCAAGGAGGGGAAGAACCTGAGAAGATTGAAGAACGACCGAACAATTCCGAACAAGAAGAATCAAGCTCAACATCAACACAGACATAGTGTGTTTTCACACTGTCATTACTTGTGTCTCTTGACACATTGTAATCTGCTCTTCCACTGATAAAATCTCAAAATTCTGGAGTTGATTTGCTATTGATCTTGCAACCTCAACATGGGAAAAGACTCTCCAAATGCTCGATTCAAAGGAGTCGGGTTTCACACTTGGCAAACCCGCATCAAGCTCATTCTGATGAAGAAGGGTCTTTGGGCCATCACAAATGGCAAAGAGAAGAAACCTCGAGATGCGGACCTTGCAGTTACTTGGCAGAAGAATGATGACAAGGCACAATCCATCATTAAATTGGAATTGGATGACAGCTACATCCATCATGTGGATGCCTGTGACATGTCCCATGACACTTGGGATAAATTGGATACCTTATTTGGTGCACAGTCAAAGTCATCTAAGTATGGTCTATTAATTGAATTTTTCTGACTTGATATGAAGCCTCATACATCCCTGGCATCCCATCTGAACTACATGGAAAGCCTGCTTACTCAACTTGCAAGGATAAAGCTAAAAATGGATGAAGATGTTTGCATTGATGTCTTGTTAAAAAGTATACCTCCTGCCTATGATAATGTATCAACCACTCTAACCAATATGCCTGATCCTCAACTTGTTGATATTAAAGCCTCTCTGCTAGAGGAAGAAAAGAAACTTAACAGCAAAGAAGAGCCTAGCACTTCAAAGGATGAACAAATGTTATATGTAAACAATAGATACAAAGGTAAAAAGGAACCGCTCTTCTGTGACTTCTGCAAAAGGACCGAACACACTGAGAAGTTCTATCATGCTAGAAAGAGGTCCCAAAAGGCCTATCTTGCAGCTGTGAAAGAAGAAGAAGACCATGGACCAAAAGATGAAGAAGAAGATGAAGATGAAGACCACTAGGATCAAAAGGACAAGACTCATCAGTCCTTCTACTCTCATTACTCTGATAGATTGTTTTAAAAGCCTTGTATTTTCTTGCCCTAATGCTTCTTGCCATAAGCTTTGTAAACTCCTCATGTAACTTGGCATTACAGTCCCTGTACACTTTGTGAGGCCCCTGTTACAGCCTCTGGATGTCCATCATGTTTTGGTGCCCACACTTAGCCTTTTCTGCTACAGCCTCTGGTGTTTACCATGTTTGTGGTGTGCCCACACTTTGCAAGCGGTTCTCATTACAGCCTCTACACACTTTGTGCCTTTCTAGTTGTGATTGAGGAGGGGTGTTGAGATTCAGCAATCACACTCACTATCAGCCTCTTTGTATGGAGCTTCAGGGCCAAGGACATGCAGGCTAACCTATCCCATATGCACAGTGGTGCCTACTGCAGTTTCCTAATTTCCTATAAAGCATTGTACTTGCTAGTACTTTCTTCTTTTCAGTGAAGTGTCGGTGTCATTGTCCACATACACAAGATTGTGTTTATGAGTCCAAGTTTCAATCTTGGAACCTAATTCACTTGTGTAACAAACAGTGTCTTTGTCTTCTCAATCATGAGTCCACACTTCTCTTTCCATCCACCATAACTCACTGCCATGTCCTAGATCCCGTATCTTTAACACCCTATTGGGAGAGGGAGTGTGGTTCAGAATGTACCTTTATTACCGACTCCTTCCAGTGTGACTATGCCCATGGCAAGCCAGTTGGCTCCATCTAATGTTTGAGGCCAAGTTTCAAATTCGAATGATGTTCTTGTAGGTCAACAGCCAATGCCAAATCAGATTGTTAGGCCAATGGAACGGCGGGTTGACGATCGAGGCTACGAGTCGAGTGCATCTAATGTTCTTGGCAAAGTTAAGGACATGATGAAGCATTATACCGATGATCTCCAAACAGTATCGACAAATAACCGTCGACGTTAATTTCTTAAAGAAGCAACAAAATTTGATAGGGAGTCGACACCCTGAAGAGGGTGGACCCTCTAGATTTAGTTGTAAATGGTGTGGTGGATAGCACTTTCCCAAAAACTGTCCAAATGTGAAATGTGACATTTGTGGGAAGTCGGGCCATCTAGCTGCTACCTGTTGGAGAAAGATTAGTTCTCTCCAACAAGGCAGTAAACAACCGGGCCCAGTGAATCATAGAGGGCAATGAAATAATTTGCAGCAGAATGATGCACCTAGGCAAATATTACAGAGGGGAAAAACAAATATAGAAGAGTTGCCACAAGGCAACGGAATCAGCCTTATTGAGGCTGTGCGAGTCAATGATGCTGAAACCTCTAACTTAAGAGCCGTGACAAGGGGCCAAAAGGCTAAAGAGGTTGACAAAGATAATACAAAACCGGTTGAGGCAAACCCTAAACAAGGGGATAAGGGGACGCAAGTCCAGAATCCTAACATGGAAGGGGGACTGCTAAAGCCGGTTGACAAGAAATTTGACCCTAAGAAGAATGAGGCAGTGCCAAGAAAGAAGGCAAGAGCCAAGAAAGAAGCACCAAAACTGGTCCAAAGACCAAAAGAGAGGATGGTTTGGCGAGAAAAGAGAGCTTTGGCTACTTATCATGACTTTGATTTAGCGAGTTCTCTTTGTGAAGTTAAACTAGATCTGAACCTCTTGCAATTGATCAAATTATCTCCAGGCGTACGTAAGGAATTTAAGAAGATCCTACGTATTGGGTATATTGTAGAACCTCTGGGCATAGCACGAGTAGGGGAAGATTGGTTTGACCATGCTGAAAAGAACTGCCCTAGGGTTCCAGCTTATGTAGATGGAATATTAGTGGAACATGCCATTGTAGACATTGGATCCTCCATCAATATCATGAGTTCAGAGTTGATGGAGAGGCTAGGTCTAGGCATCTAGAAAGACAGCTCCACCCTTCTGAGAATGGCTGATGATAGTCTGAGACAACCAGAAGGTTGCGTTACTAAGGTCCATGTTACAGTTGCGAGTGTAGAATGCTTCTTGGACTTTAGGGTGATAAGATTTGCAGGACGTCCTAGCTATTGAGTTTTGCTAGGTAGGCCTTGGATCTTACGAACAGACTGTCAAGTCGATATACCCGCTGGTCGAGTGGTTCTAGGTAGAGGTGCTAATCGAGTAATAGTCGATGCTTATCCTGAGTCTCCTCAAAGTGAGAGAGCTCCTTTATCTTCTACGGAATTAGAGACAGCAGACGATCTATCTAGTAGTGAGACATCATCCAGTGATGAATCTAAAGAGGGGTCCACTACAGAGGATATCTATCAATTAACTCTAAATGAGCCGATAGAGCCTCATGATAGGATAAGAGATGCGGATGTGATTGAGTTAGACCTTGGCACGCCGAATGATTCGCCACCAATTAAATTAGGTTCCATGCTCAGCTCAGCAGAAAGGGAGGACTATGTGTCCCTAATTCAAGAATTCTGCGATATCTTTGCTTGGAGTTATGATGAGCTGAGAGGTATTCCTCCCAGCCTGGTTGTTCATACTATTCCTGTAAAAGATGGCAGTCGTCCTGTGCGTCAGAAGGTAAGGCGTATGCCTTTTGAATTGAGGGACGGGTTGTTTGAGGAGTTACAGAAGTTAAGGAAAGCTGGTTTGATCTTCCCTGTACAACACACAGAATGGTGTTCACCCGTTGTTATCAAGAAGAAGAAAAACAACCAGATTCGATTATGTGTGGATTTTAGAGAGCTGAATAAGCAGACAGTTAAGGATTACTACCCGTTGCCATTTATTGACCAAATTTTGGATCAATTAGCGGGTAGGGAGATATATTCGTTTATGGATTGCTTTGCAGGATATAACCAGATGGCAATTACAGAAGAAGACAAGTTGAAAACAACTTTTATTATGGTCTCTGGTACTTTTGCGTACCATGTGATGGCCTTTGGTTTATGCAATGCACCTAGATCATGGCAACGAACAGCAAACAAGACCTTTGGTGACATCTCCCCAGATGAGTTAAAAGTATTTATTGATGACCTGGGGGTAGCCACTGTAAGGGAAAGGATGTTGGTTATTTTGAGAAAGTGCTTTGAGTGTTGCAGACAATTTTGCATCGTTCTTAACCCACGGAAGTGTGTCATTGGAGTACCATATGGGCTATTGCTGGGCCATGTGGTCAGTTTAGTAGGAATAGCAACTGACCCTGAAAAGATCAAGGTCATAGTCGCTATGAGTCCACCATGCACTCCGAAAGAGGTTCATAGTTTTCTGTCGTCGATAGGATACTATCGGAGATTCATCAATGCCCTGGCAAAAAGAACGTTGCCATTAACGAATTTATTATCATATAACTGTCTATTTGCATGGAGTGATGCTTGCAAAATATCATTTGAGGATGTGAAGCAAGAGCTAGTAAAAGCACCCATTTTAAAAGCACCTAAAATAGAAGAGGTATTCTATATATTTTCAGTAGCCACTATGTATAGTATAAGCTGTTGTTTAGCCCAAATTTGGGAGGAAAAGTGGTATCATTCGATAGCTTTCGCTAGTCGAAAATTGGGCATTTCAGAGATCAATTATACCTACATGGAGAAGTTGTGTCTTGCGATGGTCTTTGGAACTAAGAAATTCAGGCACTACATCCTCTATGAAAAGGTAGTGTTCTATACGAAGGCGGAAGGACTTAGATTGCTTATGAACAAGTTGCAACCGTCTGATCATTTGGCAAAGTGGTTAATCTCTTTGCAGGAGTTTGATTATGAGATTAAGAGTAAGCCACCGAGGTTGCAGGGTATTGTGGAATGCCTTGTGGATTTCAAGGAGCCGAAAGAGATTTTGGTTGAAGGAAGTGACATTGAGAAAATGTTTAAAATTGATACAGCTTCCATTCCATCTTGGTATGCTGCTATTACGCACTATTTATCGACAGGAGAGAGTGGAGTTGGTTTGTCCAAGTCTGAAAAGAGAAAAATTAAACAGTAAGCATTGAAGTTTTCCTTGATCGCAGGGACACTATATCGGCAGGGTGTTGATGATATCTACCGCCGATGTGTGATGCCTGACGAGGTTCCTTTTATCTTAGAAGAGTGCCATGACTCTGCATGTGGAGGGCACTTCGCGGGATGGTTGACGGCACACAAAGCTTTAAGAGCAGGATATTGGTGGCCGTCCATCTTCCAAGATTCTTTTGAATATGTAAATAGATGTGATACTTATCAAAGGCATGACAGTAGAGAAAATAGGAAACGTCCACTTACGCCTATCATGGCTATCCTTCCATTTGAGAAGTGGGGCATTGATTTTGTGGGTCCTATTACCCCGTCGTCTACTACCCAAAAGAGGTATATTATAGTAGCCACCGATTATTTCACAAAATGGTCAGAAGCGCGGGCGACGAGGCAAGATAATGCAAAAGAGACTGCAAGTTTCCTGTTAGAGCATATTATCTACCGCTTTGGTCCACCAAGGGAATTAGTGTCGAACCGTGGAACCCATTTTCTAAATAAGGTGATTAAAAGCTTGACTGAAGCTTGGCAAATCAAGCACAATAAAACGACTCCTTATAATCCACAAGCGAATGGGCAAGTTGAAAGTACCAATAAGCAGCTTGTGGGTATCTTGTCTAAGATAGTCTCTGAGAAGAAACGAGACTAGGACAAGAAGCTGTATGTGGCAGTATGGGCGTATAATACCACGTTCAAGCACGCTACCAGCCATACTCCATTCAAATTGTTTTATGGGAAAGAGCGTGTGTTACCCCTTGAAATCGAATTACCGACCATACGGTTTGCAATTAACCACTCCTTGGGAGATAAGGATTCTCTTTTTGAACATTTCACAACTATAGCCCACCTGGATGAATTGAAGTTGCAGAGCTTGTTACACCAGGAGGTAGCCAAACTTCGGATGAAGCAGTTGCATGACCTTAGAGCGAAGACAGGTCATTCCAAACAAGGTGGTATTCGTCGGTTGTTAGTAAAAGGGGATTCCCAGTTGATCCTGAATCAGCTAGATGGGACATACACAGTGCGGAATCCCATTCTTTGTATGTATCATCGAACTATGATGACCCTACTTGAAGAGTTTGAGAGAGTGTCTCTTCAGCTGATTCCACGTTACTGGAATTAGTTTACGGACTCTTTGGCAAACCTTGCTTATGAAGAAGACCTCTTCTTTAATTGTGGTCCTAGTTTGGATATTGTGATCAATGATGAAACAGGACCCGATCACTTGTGGGGAATGTTATCAAAGCATGCAATATATGGCAGACGATGGTTGATATGGGTGATGCAAAGAGTAGCCGAGACCAATCTACCGTTATTATCTTGGACCCATAGGTTAATTAGACAACATGTTAGGCGCACGCCTCTTGCTATATATGCAGGAGGGATGGGTCATAACCTTATGCATTTAGTTTAGGGCTGCGAGCCCTGTGGTTTTCCTCCTTGGAAAGGAGTCTATTATTGTATATCTGGATTCTTTCAGGGAGGGATGTGTAGGTGTTATTCTGTTTGATTTCGTTAGGCCAAGAGGGCCAGTTTTGCAAGGTGTTATTACTTTATTTCGTTAGGCCAAGAGGGCCGATCCTTTTTTGTGGTGAAGTGCTTTATTTCGTTAGGCCAAGAGGGCCAGTTGTCTGTTTAGTGCCGGTGCAATTAATAGTTTCTTGTTTGAGTTCTGTGCTAGACAGGTTCGGAAGAAGAGCTTGGAAGGAGCCTTTTGTTACGTGGAAGCTTCTCGTGGCCCTATCCCGGTGATATCTCTCCTTTATGAGTACTGTGGTTTTTATGCTATATGTGTTTGTGTGCTTGTAAGGGATTTTTCTTTTCTTGTTGGGGACCGGCGTCCAAGGTATGAAGTCCCGAGGGTTAGGTTCAATATGTTTGAGGAAGGTCTGAGTAGTCGTTGCCTCCTGTAAAGACATTGTTAAGCATCGAAAGACCTGTTTTAGAAGGGAATCCTGGTGGCCCTATTCTGCTAGCCTGCTAGGCAACCGTTCCAAGAGTTCTTGTTAGTTGTGAGGCAGTTAGGGAAGCCTGCAGAAGAAAATAAAGATGATAAAGGAAAAAGAAACCCTGAATATCTTAAAAATAAGAATATATACAGAGGTGTGTAAAAAGGGGTTCTAACCCCTATCAAAATAAAAAAAGAAAGAAAGGAAAATTGATAAGGAGTTGATCATCTCCTTGTGAAGGCTTGGTAGGTTCCTGGGGATGAGTCAGGCTCGGGGCCGATGCCTTGTCTTCCTAGGGGTGGTATCTTGCTGGAAAAGAAGAAAATAAGGAAGGTTGGAGCGAAAATAAAAGTGAACATTAAAAAAGGATTAAGTGTCGCCTTGCGAGGGCTTGGTAGGTTCTTGGGTACCAAGACAGGTCCTGAGGCCGATGTCCTGTTCTCCTTGGGTCACTACGCTCAGCTCCCTCCTTTTTACATGCCCAAGTATGTCAATAAAATAAAAACCCTAAAAGAAGAAATGTGCTACAAGACAATACTTTTTGAATCAAGCTATAGGAGTCCTTGCCTAGTAGGAGCTCCTGGTTGTGTTGTCCTTAGTTAGGTAGGTAGTTCAGACCACCACTTAGGGCAACCTCTTTGATAGTTCTTTTTAGTTTGGCCATGTTGGAGCAGTTGCTTAGTGACTAGCTTCGGACTTTTTATCAGATTATGCTAGGCCTACTCCTTGTGGATGTCATGCCTTGGTTCTGTCAGGGGGTAGGGTGAGCATTGTGCTGTGTTTAATATGTATCTATTTTGTATCAGCTTGATGCTTCCTTTGGTTGTTTTGTGCAGATCTATTGTGGGACTCGACGGGCTGAGTCGCCCTATCCCGTGGTCGCCAATGAGAGTGGAATTTTGATGCTGAGAAGTGCTTAAAAATAGCTAAAATTTACGAATATCAAGGGAAAATAATTCAACGTCGAAGGCGGTGGCTCGATCTAGGACGATTTTAAGCGACAAAGTGCTTTAAAGACGCCCGAGTGACACTTGTTGATTTTTCATAATTTTTCAGACTACCGTGCGGGTTGACAAGAGTCACCGGCCAATGTGGGATGCCGAGCCGGACACCCAAGATTTTTCAGAGCTCAATTCGGAGTCCGGACGAGAAAGGAGCCAAGAAACCGGGCAAGATACAAAAAGGTGGACATTGGAGTGGCCAAATGTAAGTGACCTTTGGGGGGGGACATGCAACATTTTATGCCAAACCAAATCATGGCATTTCTTGGAGGCACAAAACGTGGGGAGAGAGTGCCATCAGAGAGCACCGAAAATTGCGCTTGGAGGATGGAGGAGGATCATGCTGCCTGTGAACAACCATACCAATTGATCATTGCCCCTCATTCCCCTCTGCCTGCTGGTCATATCGTTGTGCTTCGCTCCTCCGATGGTGGTCTCTATGAATATCTCTGATTTCAGTCTTTCTCTCTCCTCCCTCTCTCTCCCCTAAGGGCAGATTCATGTGGTGAAGAAGAAGAAGAAGAATGGATGACGGATGCTTGTCCAATGAAGACCGGATTGCTCCGTGGTTCAAGAGGAATGAAGATTGCTGATTGTGGACTGTCATGAGCATTGATGGCTGCTGGAAATCAGTCCCGAGACATGGCAAATAAAAACCCGCAACCTGCAAAGAACGGTAATTCCATTTTTTACAAAGGAAATTGATGTTTTATGCAATTTGCTTTATGAATATTTATTCACATAGGATGATTATGCATTATGTTGTTGTTTGCTATGATTTTGATTAGTTTATGCTCAGAAAATCAGAAAATTATAAGTGTTGTGACTGAAATTAATGGTGTAAAACCCGTAAAACACGTGAAATATGGAGAAATTTGGTGTTTTTGGTATATAAATGGAAAATATAACAAGACACACCAACTAAATTTGTGTTTTTGCTACAAATGAACCTAAGGGCCACAGGCCACAACTCATTTTGTATTTTTAGTTATTTAATACTACAAAAAAATACAAGAAAAATAGGGAAAATGGTGAAAAATAGGGAAAAAATAGATTTTGAGTATCGAAAATTAAGGAAAAATAAGATTCATGTTTGTGGATGTATGGGGGGTCTGAAGTATGAGTTTTAGCCTCAGTTCAGCCCTACCTTTATGTTTTAGTGAGTTTTTATTACTTTTCATACAACAAAAAAAACATGGACATGAACTCTAAACCGATCAATAATGCACAACCTAAACGGGTGAGGGGGTAGAGTTTATAAAAGGTGTTTAAATGCTGGATGAAATGATGAAAAGCTTGCTAGCTTTTATGCATACCATTTATGTTGGTCGATAATTAAAAATTAAGAACCTAGTAGCACGAGGGTTTCTCGGTGCTAGGTTCATGCAACGCCGCATATGAGTGATAGTCAAAATCATTGAAAGGAATGTTTTCCACATGTGCACTAAGCACAATGCTGATTTTTCTTTGTTTGAGCACATGGACATTCACAATTTGCATGAAGCATAAAATGATAAAAGGTATCAGACAATACCTCCTGGATGCATAGCACCTGTATTCTCTAGATCGTGACCAACGTTGAGTGGGTAAGGTTCTCCAAGCTATAGGCTAGGCGGTGGGTCCTAGGGGAAAGAAAGTGAGGAAAATGGTATATTCTTGGATACGATCAATTGGTACCTTGAGTGGAAATATGTGCAATATTGTATTATATATGTTTAGCGACGCATCGAGGGGCCAATCCCCAAGGTGTAGGAGAGTCGCAATGAGGTAGTGGGAGGACTTCCTATGTTTGTACTTCGTGCTATCTAGCAATGTGCTAGGGACTCCCTCTGAGGAGTGTTAATTGGGTTAGAATTGGACTACGAGATGTGATACAAATGCAAAATGTTTAGGAAGATTATGTATGTGTCATCCACACTCCTGGCCGCGAGGCCGTGGGGTTGTTGAGCGCATGATAGAGGTTCGGCTAGTGCATGAGCCAGTGCCGGCCCGTTTTAGGTCCCATCAGAACTGAAGACAATGGTTTACTCAACAAGGCTGAAGCACAAGTGGAGAAAAAATACAAGACCGTGGATAAGAAAGTCAAACATGTGGCAGTCCCACTGCCTCCTAAAAGTGAAGGGCTCGCTGATAGGGCAGCAAATCAGCCAAGTCTTCCTGATCCTTCCAAGATTGGTCACAAGTTCACATCTGAAAGTATAAAAGAGCTCAAAATAGGTGAAAATTCATTCCTTTTGTTGGGGCTGAAAAACACTCTTTTATGCAAATGCTAATGAAACATGGAAAAGCTTTTTCTTTTCAACCAAGTGAAATAGGCTGTGTGGATCCAAATATTGTGGCTCCTATGGTCATTTTTATGGTCTCACATGTGCCTTGGAACTTCAAGCGCATCTTACCCTTTCTGGAGCTAAGTCAATTTTTGGAGTAGAAGAAGTGCTAGTGGTCAATCATTTATGTGGCCCCTATGGACACAAACCTTCGCCAATCAAGATAGATGCCATTAGCAGAATGCAAGAAAAATGCACAAATGTTTCAGAGGTAAGAAGATTTCTTAGCGTATATGTATTCTATCTCATATGGATACCACATTTTTCTCATGTAGCCAAAAATCTTTATCAATTATTAAGAAAAGGCCAAAGATTCTCTTGGAATAAAGAGCATACTCTCACTACGCGTAAATTAAAGAAGCTATTAATTTCAGCCCCGACTCTCAAAAGGGTTGACTATTCAAATGGTCAACCCATCATCCTTACTTTGGATACAAGTCCCATTGGGATAGGATGGGCTATTGGCCAAGAGGATCTTGAAGGTAACATGTATGCAATTTTTTTTGGAGCAAAAGTTCTCAATGAACGTCAAAGAAGGTATGCACAAGTAAAAAGGCAATTGTGGGGAGTTGTAACAGCATTAAAGTGTGATCATGAATACTTTATAGGTGCTTCTGTAGTGGTAGAAACTGATTGTTTTCCACTCTTGGGCATGATTTCCAACTAATCTACACCCGGCATTACTATGCTAAGATGGATTGCATATATTAAGTCACTCAACCCCAAATTAAAGCATGTTGCAGGAAAGGCGAATCTAGTTGCTGACATGCTATCACGTGCAAGATATGACAATGAAGAAGAGTTTATGGAAGAAGATGAAGCTGAAGAATCTATACTTGTTGAATTTCATTCCATGGTTATGCTGAAAATACCTTTTCAGTTACTGCATATACTGGTCCAAAGCTGAAAACAACAAGATGGTCAACTAAAAGCCAACATGCTCATTGCATTGCTCAAGTTCTAGTTCATTTCCTTGAAGAAGATTATGAAGAAGATTGGCTAAAGATCACCCAATATTTGAGCACAATGAAGAAGAAGGAGACTTGGACTGATGAGGAGTTCAAACATATCAAGAGGAAAGCTTATGCTTTTTTCTTTAAGAAGGACATCTATGGAAGCACGCAAAGAAGAAGAAAGTAGTGCATGTCCGAGTTTTAGGTAACAAAAGATTGTAACAACAGGTAATGAAGGAATTTCATGAAAGCCTATGAGCTGGCCATAGAGGCATATGGGAAACCTTTAGTAAAGTCAAAGAAAAATATTGGTGGCAAAACATGTATTGGGACAAAGCACATTTTGTTAAAACCTGTTATGTGTGTCAAATGTATTCTATGGTCAAGCATCGAGATGGGTTACAACCAACTTATCCTTCGTCTATACATTATAGATGGGTTTTTGATCTTGTAACCATGCCTACAGGAATATGGAATATGCGGTATTTAGTACTTGCAAGAGAGGATCTAACCAATCAAGTTGAAGGCAAAGACATAACAACCAAATCCACTCAAGCTGTTTGTCGTTTTTTGCTTGAAGAAGTGTTTTGTAGATATGGTTGTGTGGGTAAAGTAACTGCAGATAGAGGAGAGTTGGATGTTGATGAGGCACGCAACTTCTTTGCTCAATTGGTTGGCTTTAACTTCATCCTACAACCCTGAAGGCAATGGAAAGAGTGAGAGAGGTCATCAACCTATTCTCAAATCTCTAGCAAAGTCTTGTAGAGGAAAGATCAAAGAATGGCTTAAAATGCTACCTTTTGCATTATGGGCTGACCGGACTACTCACAGTTCAGTGACTGGCTATATGCCAGCTGAACTTATGCATGGACAACAACCAATTATGCCAATTGAAGAATCTATTCTCACATGGAGTCTTCTACCTTGGGAGGAAGGCATCAATAGAGAAGAGTTGCTGACTTTGCCCATATGGCAGCTAGAAAGAAGGCTTGAAGATGTTCAAGCAGCTATTGAGAAGCTAAAGACAGCAAGACTAAAGACCAAAAGAAGATTTGACAAGCAGCTAGACAATCAATACAGTGCTTCTAGGAAGATGGTAAAGCATTGGTTTGGCCCATATGTGGTAAAGGTCGTTCATGACAATGCCACATATTCATTGGCTGAATTGGATGGAACAAGCATGAAGATACCCATAGCTAGAAAAATAATCAAGCTCTTCAAACGAAGAGAAAGTTCAACATATGAGCTAGAAGACTTGAATATAATTCAAGAGCATGAAGACATAGAGAAAGAGGAAGAGGCAGAAGATGAAGACATTGACATGGCAGAAGATACTTCTTCTGACACTGCAAATCCGTAAGACTTTGGCATATGCCAGAGGATGTGCAAGTTAGGTGTAACATGCCATAAGAACCCCCCTGTAATTTCAAAAAGAGAAAAATTTATTATCTTAAGTACAAATTTTTTTAACTCCCCCTCTCTCCCCGCCGATAGCATGTCGAGGGGGAGAGAGAGTGTGTGTGTGTGTGGGAGTGGTGGTGATGATGGGGGAGGCATGCAACCTCCAGGAGGGGTGGCCATGCCACCTACCTCCTCCCCTCCCCTATATAAGAGGAGGCTTCTTCCCTCCCCCGGGACAGACACGAGGCTATGCCCTTCCATATGTCGCTACCCTTCCCCTATCAGCTGCTGCACAAGGCCACCTAGGCTTCCGTCCATAGCCACCTCCCCTCCCTCGGCCCGTCAGTCGGCTCCTCCCCCCCTCCTCGCTTGGCGGTAGCTGCGGCCCCCTCCCTGGGACTTCCACTGGAGTTATCTCCCCCCCTAGGGCTCTTGGCCATAGCCACCCCCACCACCTGGACGTCAGGCGGGCTGCACCACCCCCCTGGGGCCCTCCGATCGGCGTTTTTTCCCTACGACCCGCTACAATGATAGTCGTGGACTGATGTGCTAGCCAACTGCACTGCCACCTAGGCTGACGACTCAGCCCACCTTCCCCCCCGGTGATAACAGGCGGCGACACCCTCCCACCTTTCATGAACTGCACGCCTGACGTAGAGTAGGTGAGAAGGAGTGGGAAGAGAAAGAAGGAGGGAGAGAAGGAGAAGAAGGAGTGGGAGAGTGAAGAGAAGAAGAGGGAGAGAAGGAGAAGGAGAGGGAGAGAAGGAGAAGGAGGAAAGGAAGGAGTGGAGAGTGAAGAGAAGAAGAGGGAGAGAAGGAGAAGGAGAAGGAGAGTGAAGAGAAGAAGAGGGAGAGAAGGAGAAGGAGAAGAAGAGAAAAGAAGGGGTGGGAAAGAGAAGAGAAGAAGAGGGAGAGAAGGGGAAGTAGTGGGAGAGTGAAGAGAAGAAGAGGGAGAGAAGGAGAAGGAGAAGGAGAGAAAAGAAGGGGTGGGAAAGAGAAGAGAAGAAGAGGGAGAGAAGGGGAAGGAGAGAAGGAGAAGGAGAGAAGAAGAAGGAGTGGAAGAGAGAAGAGAAGAAGAGGAGAGAAGTAGAAGGAGGGAAGAGAAGGAGAGAGAGAAGTAGAAGAAGGAGAAAAAAAAGGGTAGAAGAGAGGAGAGGAGAAGAAGAAGGAGAAGGAGAGAGGAAGAAGAGATAGAAGGAGAGAGGAGAGAAGTAGTAGAAGAAGAAGAAGAAGAAGAGGTAGAAGGATAAAAAAAGAGAAGAGGAAGAGAAAGAGAGGGAAGGAGAGAAAGAAGAAGAAGAGAGAGAGAGAGAGAAAGAAAGAAGGGGAGGGAGTAAGTGTTGGAGAGTAACTGCAACAAGCCACACCCAACCACTCCCTCAGCGAAAGACCCCATCCAACAATCTTTCCTACCGAACATGTCAACCCGAAACCCGTTAAGGTTCGGACTGCCCAATCTCCGCCAGGCGAATGGCTCCCAAGAAGAAAGTCACGGGAAGCATAGGCGCCCAAGCTATCGGTAATGTTGGAGAGGCGAGCGGAGTGACCAACGCAGCACACATGAATCAAGCCCAGGTTCTAAGCTTTAAAAATTAATTAGGTATTATTTCTCGTGAAAGAGATGAAAGGATTGGTGATGTGCATGGAACAAGAATGAGTCTTAGGGTTCTGTTTGCTCTAAGTACTAAGTTGCATGCGCGAAACGGTAGAGTTTGGAATTCGCATAAGATTTTATAGATGAAATGATAGCTTTTACTCACATAAAATGATAAGGTTATCACCTTACTTCACATAAAGTGATAGCTTTTTAACCAGTTCAGTGCATGAATAGTCATTTAGAATTCACGTTTCGCAATCATGGTAAAAAGGAACGCATGAAATGTTAATTTATGTTCATGAGATGCACTTGCATCGTTAGACAAAACCCTAGACTTTTATATACACAAGTCACATGTGATCCGGTGCATTAGAAATAAGTACTTGTTGCCAAGAATAAAGAGAGATAAAAGTCATTTAGGAGATACAACTATACTAAAACGCACAATGTGCATGATGGTTAAGGTTGATTGGGAAATCCTGCATAGAACTGCACTAAGAGAATTGGAAGGATTGCATGCATCTAGATTGCATCTTGAAGGTCTAAATGAAGAAACATGTGTTGCAATGTATGTTAACTGAGCTTGGTTGGAATTAGAGATTAAAAGACCCTTGGTTGGGTTGCGAATGAGGCATGTCCATTGCCTTGATTGACCAGCTAATGCTTGAGTTAGGGATTAAGATACCCTAAGGTAAAACCCAAGAGAAAAGTGCAAGTCAAACATAAGTTATCTTACCAAGACCATTTGCTTGTGTAATCTTGTTTGAAATTATTGGGATCTCGCCAAGTCGCGAAAAGGGACAAGATCAGATGCTAGGAGCATCCGGAAAAAAAGGAGTCACACCTTAGCAATCGGTTGTACAAACGACCTCCAAAATGTTCGTGCTTGTACTTAGGTATATTATTTGATCTCTTTGCTCAATGAACTAATTCAAGGAAAACACTTAATGCTTCAGGTTGAAAGCCTAAAGGGAAAGGCAGAAATAGTTGCCTCCGACTGTCTGCCTGGCCCTATCCAAGGGGGTTGTTAGCCGCGCCGGGTATATGGACCTAACCTGCCGCAAGAGGTCTCTCTGTGGGTGCTGCTTGGAGCGGGAGGACGCTTGGGTACTAGGGGCGGCTCTGGCTGTAAATTCCTTACCTCTGGATCCCGCACAAGAGGCAAACATGACTCGAGATGGGATCTTGAGGCCCGTGTACTAGTCAACGGGCGAAACTTGGAGCAGCAATCCTGTAGATTGTTGGGATAGCCTTCGGGCGTGATATTGGATGTACTCTAGGATTTTAATAAATAAAGAGCAGTTATTGGAGAAAAAAGAACTTGCTTGGCATTGTTTTTGTGTCAGTGCCTAAGTTACGTGAAGGAACCCGTGATTAATTTATTTAATTAAGGAAGCTAATTTTGCATGTCAAAACGTAATGTGTTAGGTAATTAGATAACTAAAGCAAACTGAGGAAAGTGTGGTGGATGTGACTTAGGTCCGTCCTATGGAAGGGTGGTCTCGGTTAGCTGGAAACTTTTCTCAAATGATAAGATAATAAGACAATGAAGACCTAGTGTCAGTAGATGTAGAATTTTCAGTTTATTTTGTTTTAGGGGAAAGAAATGGGATTATGCCGTATGGTAGAGAGGTTGACCTTCGCATCCCTCTCGTTTCCCATTCTCCATGAACCAAGTGCAGCATGATTTCGCTTCGACTCTGTTGTTCCTACGCAAAATGGTACATCTAGAGCTCAACTCTAGCTTCTTCCTAGAGACATTGCTTATAGGAAAGGAACCCTGACCTCAGGTCAATCCCAAGTGGGAACAACTGGACACTTCCGCTCGGGGCAAACTCGGGAAGACCTAGATGGCAAACCCCGTGTCATTCCTTGCGAGTGCCAAGTGGAGCCTTCTAGACACTCCTCCCAATGGGGGGCTAAGACATGTCCCACAAGTGGACACGTTACATTAGGAGGGGGTGAATGTCGTGTCGCTACGTGCACACCATGTAAAAAAAATCTAGAGTGTGGCTTCCTTTTAGATTTAAAGAGCCAATGCCACTTTAGACATTAGTATTAGTGTCCATGGTTCAAAATATTAAATTTTTTTGGACAAGTTTTTAGTCAATTTTTGATATTCTAGATATTTTCTCTTATAAAAATCCATAAAACTATAGATAACTTCTAGATTAGAAGGACATATAAAAGAAAGCATGTAGCTTTTAACCAATTTGAGAGGATTTTATGTAAAAAAAAAAGAGATTATAGAAATCGCGCGATCGTTGTTTTCAAGTAGTAAACAACACTCCGAAAGTGGGAGATGAAGGAGTGATCTGGCAGGATTTTGGCCAAGTGTCCCGGTATTTGTTGAGATGGCAAGCTCAACATGTGCGGGTATTGATGATGGACCGCCTGGCTAGATGGGTCTGCACATCTACACTTAGTACGTTGGTGGTCATTATGATACTCACATGGCCACTGACTTATCACTTATTATATTTAGTTTGTTACACCTACCTATAGCTGGCAAAGACATAGCGCCAGTCAATTAGTGTAGTCGCTATACACTGTTTGACTTAGTAGGCCACTTTCCTTTATGTTGTATCTTATGTATACTTTGTGTACATTGTATAGTGTGTGAAAGAAGAAGAAAAAACCAGCAAGAAAACGTTTTGGCCTCCATCTCTCTTCTTGTGTTCTTGAGTGAGCTTCCTCTTGTGTATACAGTGTGTGTTTGGCACCGCAGCTCAAGCAAGTCCCCTCCACCACGCGATTCTTGACATGGTATCAGAGCCATGCCACTGAGAGAGGCTGATTTCGAAGGCTGAAGTGAAGGAGAAGAAGCAAGGTTCGAGCAAGCAAGCCACGGGTAAGAAGCTCTCCCATCTTTCCACTCTCTCTCTTTGATAGTGCATGTGGAGGCATCGGAAGCAAGGTCGAGCAAAAATCTCAGATTGCTGTGAGATTTGCTGTGTGAGCAGATCATTGTATATTTTGCAAATGAGCCCTTTAGGGCCTTCCCGCAGTTATTTTGGGCGTTGAGGCCGTTTCAAGCCCCGTTTTAGAGCTACAAGGTTACGGACAGCAATTTCAAGGTACACTGTGATTTCGGCTGTATTGACCGAAAGTGGGTGTGCAGGTTACAGATTGCGAATCTGTAATTTTTGAGGTGTTTGTAAGAAGTAAACATAAGGTTTATCTACAAACAGGTTGCAAATTACATGTACTATTGAGCAATCAGTGAAAAAGGTTGCTTGGTGTATTACTGTGCACGTGTTGTGAAAGATTGCAGAAGATTAGCTTGCTGTGTTATATCCTTATTTTTGTGATAATGGCAGAGAACAGTGGAAATCCCATTATTGAGAAGCTCAATAAGAACAACTACCCTTCATGGAAGTTCCGTGTGACGAACTTCCTCATTGGAAAGGGCCTTTATGAGTTTGTCTCAGGTGAAGTAAAGGAGCCAGACTTGGGTATCCCTCCGACTGCAGATGAGTTAAAAGCATGGAAAGAGTGGAATGCGAAAGACAAAAAGGTGATGTACTGGCTATCTGCAGTAATTGATAATACTATTGTGAGACATATCAAGAATGCAGAAACTTCACATGCAGCTTGGACAATTTTTGAGAGCATGTTTTCAGTAAATACAAAGGCATGAAAGATTCAACTCAAGCAAGAGTTGAATGCCTTGAAGAAAGGAAAAATGTCTGTCAATGAGTATGTGTTGAAGGTGAGGAGCATTGCAGATGCTTTAGCAGCGATTGATGCAATGCTGGATGATGATGATTTGATTTCATCCACTCTGAGTGGCCTTAACAATGAGAAGGCATGAAAATCATTTGTTACTTCAGTAATTGTACGAAAGCCATTTCCAAATTTTGATGAGTTGATCTCTCTCATGATTACTGAAGAGATCAATATGCAGGGTGATTCATTTGAAAGAAATGGTGAACAAGTCCAAGCATTTTACTCGAGTTTAGGAAGGGGACGTGGTAGATCCTCTTTGAGAGGCCGTGGTATGGGACGTACTAGCGATAACCAGCAAAATAGGTTCAATCAACAGTTTGGTGAAATGCAAGTTTCTGGAGGCAGAGGAAACTTTAGAGACAGGGAGAGCTCTAGAGGAAGAGGTGGATGGCAGAATAGAGGTTCTGGAAATTCTGCCATTGTTTGCCATTATTGTGGCAAAACATGCCATATTGCAGCCCATTACTATGCAAAGAAGGATGATATTCGTAGTGGTAAATTGTAGCAAGGAAACTATGCATCGTCTTCACGACAGAATGAAGACAAAAATGAGCGCCTATTTGTTATGCAACATATGACGAATGCAGTTACAGGAAAGGGGACACATGATGATGTATGGTATGTCGATTCAGGTGCATCTAATCATATGACCAGTCATGTTGAATGGTTTGGAGAGATGCAGGACTTACAAAACCCAGGTTATGTGCAGATGAGTAATGATTCATGCCACCCAATTTCACACATTGGAAAGGTTCCCTTGTCCTTGTATGATGGCCAAACAAAGATTCTGACAGATGTATTACATGTGCCATCAATTACAAAGAATCTAGTCTCTATTGGCCAAATGGTAGAGCAGGGGTTGCAACTCCGATTCAATGCAAATGGTTATTTTGTAGAAGACTTTAATGATAAGTGTAGGTTGGTCACAAAAGGAAGTAGAGTTGGCCGAATGTTCACTTTGGATGCTCGAATTCCTGCAATGGATACTGCTATGTATGCTAAAGGAAAAGGAGTAGTTGCAGATATTGAAATATGGCATAAATGTATTGGACATGCAATTGTGCAAAGATTGAAATTAATGCAGTCCAGAGGATTGGTTACAGGGTTGCCTTCTTTTAGAGTTGCAGAATTGCATAAAGTCTGTGAAGCATGCCAGTTTGGTAAGCAAGCGAGACAACCCTTCTTGCATGATAGAGAAGTTAGCAGAAACATACTTGATGTGTCAAGAATCACGTGGTGGGGGGACTTGCTTAAGATGCTACACCGAACACGCACAGAATGCACAAGGAGAAGCTCACTCAAGAGACAAGAAGAGATATGGAGGCCAAAACATTTTCTTGCTAGTTTCTTCTTCTTCTTCCACACTCTTTACAATGTACACAAAGTATAGATAAGATACAACATAAAGAAAAGTGGCCTACTAAGTCAAACAATGCATAACCAACTACACTAGTCGACTAGCGCTATAACTATGCCAGTTGTAAATAGGTGTAACAACATGAATATAATAAGTAATGAGTCAGTGACCATGTGAGAGTCATAATGACCATCGACATGCTAAGTGTAGACGTATGGACCCATCTAACCAGGTGGTCCATTATCAATATCCACATGTGTTGAGCTTGTCATCTTAACACTCCCCCTCAAGCTCAACTGCATCTCTGCAACTCCAAGTAAGCTTCGAAACTTTTGAAGCTTCTCTATACCCAATGCCTTCGTGAAGATGTCAGCTATCTGATCCTGTGTGCTGACATACACCAAGTCAATCTCACCTACTAGTACCTTCTCTCTCACAAAGTGGTAGTGTACCTCAATATGTTTTGTCCTGGCATGGAACACAGGGTTCCTAGCCAACTGTATACTGCTCATGTTGTCACAATAAATGACAACTGGACCTTCCACCTGCACATCCAAATCAGCCATTAACTTTTGCAGCCCTTGCTCTACCATTTGACCGATTGACACCAAGTTCTTTGTAATAGATGGCACATGTAATACATATGAAAGACTCTTTGTCTTACCATTATGCAAGGACAAGGAAACTTTTCCAATGTGTGAAATTGGGTGGCATGAATCATCACCTGTCTGCACATAACCTGCATTTTGCAAATCCTGCATCTCTCCAAACTATTCTGCATGGCTAGTCATATAATTGGATGCACCTGAATCAACATACCAAACATCATCATGTGTTCCCTTTCCTATAACAGCATTCAGCATATGCTGCATAACAAACAGACGTTCATTTTTGTCTTCATTCTGTCATGAAGACGATACATAGTTTCCTTACTGCAACTTACCACTGCGAATATCATCTTTCTTAGCATAACATTGAGCTGCAATATGACGTGTTTTGCCATAGTAGTGACACACAATACCAGAGTTATTAGAACCTCTATTCTGCCATCCACCTCTTCCTCTAAAGCTCCCCCTGCCTCTAAAGTTACCAGGATCTCCTGAAACCTGCATATCGCCAAATTGTTAATTCAATCTGTTTTGTTGGTTGTCACTACCACGTCCTGTACCACGGCCTCTTGAAGAGAACCTACCACGTCCACTTCCTGAAGTGGAGTAGAAAGCTTGGACCTATTCACCACTTCTTTCAGATGTCTCACTTTGCATGTTGATCTCTTCAGTGATCATAGGGGAGACCAACTCATCAAAATCTGAAAATGGCTTTCTGACATATACGGAAGTTACAAAAGACTTCCAAGCCTTTGCATTGTTAAGTCCACCCAAGGTAGATGACACCAAATCATCATCATCGGGCATTGCATCAATCACTGCCAATGCATCTGCAATGCTCCTTACCTTCAATGCATACTCATTGATAGACATCTTCCCTTTCTTCAATGTATTCAACTCTTGCTTGAGTTGAATCTTTCATGCCTTTGTATTTACGGAAAACATACTTTCAAGTATGGTCCAAGCTGCATATGAATTCTCTGCATTTCTAATATGTCCCAGCATATTATTGTCAATTACCGCAGACAGCCAATACATAACCTTCTTGTCTTTTGCATTCCATTCCTTTCGTGTCTTTGTCTCTTCTCCAGTTGGAGGATCACTCACCTCCAGCTCCTTTTCTTCACCTGATACAAACTCGTAGAGACATTTTCCAATAAGGAAGTTCGTGACACGGAACTTCCATGAAGGGTAGTTGTTCTTGTCGAGCTTCTCAATGATGGGGCTTCCACTGTTCTCTACCATTATCACAAAACTAATACCAAACAGCAAGCAAATCTTCTGCAACCCTCGACCTGTAGTGCACAGCAATACATTAGACAGCCTTTTTCACTGTCTACTCAACAATACATGCAATCTGCAACCTGTTTGCAGATAAACCTTATGTTTGCTTCCTGCAAACACCTCAATAATTAAGATTCGCAATGTGTAACCTACGCACCCACTTTCGGTCAAAACAGCCAAAATCATAGTGTACCCTAAAATTGTTGTCCGCAACCTTGCGGCTCTAAAACGGGGCCTGCCCAAATTAACTACGGGATAGCCCTAAAGGGCTGATCTGTAGAATACACAGCACTCTTCGCACACACCAAATCTCATTACAATCTGAGATTTTTGCTCTGCCCTGCTTCGGGTGCCTCCACAGGCACTATCCAAGAGAAAGAGTGGAAGGATGGGAGAGCTTCTTACCCATGGCTTGCTTGCTCGAACCTTGCTTTTTCTCCTTCACTTCAGCCTTCAAAATCAGTCTCTCTCAGTGGCGCGGATCTGATACCATGTCAAGAATCATGTGGTGGGGGGACTTGCTCAAGATGCTATGTCGAACACGCACAGAATGCACAAGGAGAAGCTCACTCAAGAGACAAGAAGAGATATGAAGGCCAAAACATTTTCTTGCTAGTTTCTTCTTCTTCTTCCACACTCTTTACAATGTCCACAAAGTATAGATAAGATACAACATAAAGGAAAGTGGCCTACTAAGTCAAACAATGTATAACCGACTACACTAGTCGACTAGCACTATAACTATGCCAACTGTAAATAGGTGTAACAACCTGAAAATAATAAGTAATGAGTCAGTGGCCATGTGAGAGTCATAATAACCACCGACGTGCTAAGTGTAGACGTGTGGACCCATCTAACCAGGCGGTCCATCATCAATGCCCGCATGTATTGAGCTTGTCATCTCAACATGATGTAGTACATACAGATGTCTAGGGGCCTACACAGAATGTATCTCTTGGTGGCAGCAAATACTTTGTCACATTTATTGATGACTGTTCAAGGAAGTTATGGGTATACTTCATGAAGGAAAAAAGTGATGTGTTTGAGCACTTCAAATCTTTTAAGGTAGTTGTTGAAATAGAAACAGGCTTAAAAGTAAAGTGCTTGAGATCAGATGGAGGGGGAGAGTACCTCTCTAATGAGTTCAGTGGCTTCTTGAGGACTCATGGGATAAAGAGGCAATTTACTTGCAGGTATACCCCACAGCAAAATGGTGTTGCTAAAATTAAAAACGGGCATATTGCAGAAGTTGCACGAGCATTAATGGCTGAAAAGAATATGCCCAAACATTTTTGGTCTGAGGCTGTCCATACTGCTGTTTACATTATGAATAGAACTCCCACAGCTGCAGTTCATGGGATGACTCCTGAAGAATGCTTTACTGGCAAGAAGCCTGATGCATCACACTTGAAGGTATTTGGCTATGTTGCATATGTTCATGGGCCAGATGAGCTACGGAAGAAGCTTGATCCAAAGGCAGAAAAATATATTTTTATTGGATACTCTCTTTAGAGCAGAAAGGGTATCACTGTTATTACCCTATCACAGGTGAGTTCAACGTGAGCAAGGATGTTATCTTTGATGAGATGGAAAGTTGGTATACACCTGCTGGTGATGTTTTGGATTATGATAATGATCAGGACAACTATGTGCAGAAAGTAAACAAGAATCACGGAGTCTTAGTGGACCAGAAACATCATCCGATACTACACCTATAGTGAGCCCTTGGTCTGGGAGACTAAGGAGTAGCCCCACATCTTCAGGTGGATCTATAAGTGTTGCAGGAAAGGACAAAGGAAAGAAGAAAGTGCTGGATGGTAATGATGCATCTACCAATCATTTGGGATTGGATGGAGATTCTAGTGGTTCGGAGAGCTTGGATGATGAGCTTGGTATTCCTTATGTCAGAACACCAGGTGTATAGAGAGCTCATAGTAATGTAAAGAATCCATTGAGTGATCTGGTGGTACGCAGATCTAGCAGGGTTAGATACCCTGTTAAAAGATTTGGTTTTGAAGGTTATGCAGCTCACCATTATTCTTATATGGTGAAACTAGTTGAGGATGTTGAGCCCACTTGTTTTGAGAATATTGTTGGTCATGCTCATTGGGATGCAGCAATGGATGAGGAGATGGCTGCATTAGAAGCCAATAAGACTTGGCATTTGGTACCCTTACCTAAGGGTAAGAAAGCTATTGGTTGTAAATGGGTTTACAAAGTCAAGCATAATGCAGATGGTTTAGTTAGCAGGTATAAAGCTAGGCTAGTTTCAAAAGGCTATGCTCAAACATATGGCATAGATTATGAAGAGACATTTCAGTCCAGTTACTAGGATGGCAACTGTTAGATGTGCGATTGCCTTGGCAGCAGCCAAAGGTTGGATTTTGCAGCAAATGGATGTTAAGAATGCCTTCTTGCATGGTGAATTGCAAGAAGAAGTGTATATGGAGCAGCCAGCAGGTTATGAGGATTTAGAGCATCCCACATATGTGTGCAGGTTAAAGAATATGCTCTATGGGCTCAAGCAAGCACCTAGATCATGGTCTGATAAGATTGGAGAGTATCTTGTCAATATTGGATTTTGTATTTCTGATGCTGATCACTCACTTTATGTGAGAAAGGGAGATGTAGGTTTGGTCATCATAGTCATCTATGTGGATGACTTGATTATTACATGTGACAGTGACAATGGGATTGCTGAAGTTAAGGACTTTTTGAAGAAGAAGTTTGAGATGAAAGATTTAGGTGAGCTGAGATACTTTCTTGGTATTGAGGTGATCAGATGTGATGATGGTATATGGCTGTCCCAAAGGCAGTATGGCTTCAATATGTTATCCAAGTATGGTATGACAGCATGTAAGCCTCTTTCAGTACCATTGGAACAAAATGTGAAGTTGAGTGTTGATGTTGGGGATGAGATAGAACATCCTACTATGTTCAGGAGGATAGTAGGGAGTTTGATTTACATGACTATCACAAGGCAAGACTTGAGCTATGTTGTTGGCCTTGTCAGTCAGTTTATGCAAATGCCTAGAAAGCCTCATTTGGATGTAGTTAGACATATATTGAGGTATGTGAAGTCCACTTTACATTATGGATTTTTTTATGAGGCAGGTAAGGACATACAGGTCTTTGGATACAAAGATGCAGATTGGGCTGGTAGCATATCAGACAGAAGATCTACAAGTGGATTTATGTTTTCCCTTGGTAGTGCAGCGGTTACATGGAGTAGCAAAAAGCAACCTATAGTTACTTTATCGAGTACAGAGGCTGAGTACAAATGGTCCAGTTGCCATTCATTGTGACAACATGAGTAACATACAGTTAGCTAGGAATCTAGTGTTCCATGCTAGGACAAAACACATTGAGGCGCACTACCACTTTGTGAGAGAGAAGGTACTTGCAGGAGAGATTGACTTGATATATGTCAGCACACAGGATCAGATAGCTAACATTTTCACAAAGGAATTGGGTGTAGAGAAGCTTCGAAAGTTCCGAAGCTTACTTGGAGTTGTAGAGATAGAGTTGAGCTTGAGGGGGAGTGTTGAGATGGCAAGCTCAACACGTGCAGACATTGATGATGGACCGCCTGGCTAGATGGGTCCGCACATCTACACTTAGCACGTTGGTGGTCATTATGATACTCACATGGCCATTGACTTATCACTTATTATATTTACTTTGTTACACCTACCTACAACTAGCAAAGACATAGCGCCAGTCGATTAGTGTAGTCAGTATGCATTGTTTGACTTAGTAGGCCACTTTCCTTTATGTTGTATCTTATCTATACTTTGTGTACATTGTATAGTGTGTGGAAGAAGAAGAAAAAACCAACAAGGCCTCCATCTCTCTTCTTGTGTTCTTGAGTGAGCTTCCTCTTGTGTATACAGTGTGTGTTTGGCGCCGCAGCTCAAGCAAGTCCCCCCACCACGCAATTCTTGACAGTATTTAACCCCCTTTTCGGAGCCATTGGAAGCATCAGATTGGCGATCTGAGCAGCATAGAGGAAGGTATTATTTTGTACACGTTTTTATCTATTTGAGTTATATTTTCTCATAATACTGAAAGAAACTGGCAGGCTTCATCTCTGTTAGTATTCTTCTATATTTTCTAATTCTTTTTTACAGTATTCTTCTACATCTTCAATCTCTTTGAACCCCTTTTCTTCCATCTACTCCTCTCCTTGAATCTACCTACACCTTGTTGTCTCTTATCTTCAAGAACTTGGCTTGAAACCTTTAACCCTTCTCTTATCTCTACTATCTCCAAAGTCTAAGCTCTTGAGCCCCATATATTCTTCTCTTGCCAAACCCCTGTGGTGACCTTCAACCCTACGCGCTGCAACGTCGCTCACTTCCAGTCCTCGCCCACCTAAACAGTACCCACCCCCCTAATATGTGCCCACTCCCTCAAAACTCCCCCAAGGTACCCCACCCACCCTCACCATTTTTTTTTAATTTAAAAAAAAAACATAGCAAAATAATTTAACAAAAAACTAAAGAAAAATAATACAGCTTAAAATTTAAAAAACCAAACAACTACACTCCACTTTAAACTTAATAATCATTTAATTTCACAACCCCCCGGGTGATATGGTTGGCCCACATCTTTTTGTTTGCCTCTAGCGCGTGACATCTCTTTTTCTTCCGTGTCATGCGTGTGTGTGCCTCCTAAGGACCATCCTCGCCTCCTTAGGACTCTGCAAAAAAAAGAAACAACTACACATCAATCCATCATACAATAATACATTTTAATTAAAATTAGTAACTACTAACAAGAAAGATGAGTGACTTATTGGGCCGCCATGTCCATACAATCGGTTGATCAATGCAGTGAGACCGTGTCTCTCTACATATCGAGTCTCTAGGCCGGTGGGATTGTGGTTTGTAATGGAGTGTTGCAAAAAAAATAAAATACAACTGTTAGAAACAAGATTGTCAGTACAATGAATATTTCAAAAAAATAAGCGAGAAGAACAAAATAAAAACTTACAAAGTCCTCTAGATAAGTCATGTGGCTGCCACTCCCAAGATAATGGACCACTCCTGCCTCCAATCGTGCCATTGTTGCCTCGCATTGTTGTCTCCAACGTCTTGGAGAATCTATAGCCTCCTCCCTTGAGTCGGCACTAATCATCTGCATCTAGCCACTCGAGCTTTGAGGCCCCACTCTTAAGTGCCTTGCATGCATCCAATTGTCTATGTGACATGTACGCACGCATGCACTCCATCATCTAGCCTATGGAAAACCTATATGTTGTAGTGGGTACCGAAAACTCCTCATGCAAGGATTCTATTATGTAGTCCCTGCCCCTCTCCTATATGTTCTTCCAATGATCCAAGATGTTGTGCCAAAAAACTTGTTGGCACGACTCTCTCATACGAGCCATCACCCTCCTCCCCTCATCATTCATGATGGTAGCTCCTATCCTATCATCTACCCCTCTAGGGTATGCCTAAGATGTGTCCTCTCCCACCTGCGATCACGCTCTTGGGCATATCTAGGAGACCCTTGTATATTTGGTATACCTACGGGGGTGGTATCTCTTGGAGTAGCACCCATAGGGATGCAACCTGCAGACGGCTGAACAAAAGTTGGAGTGATTGGAGTAGACATCCCCATAGGTGCGACAAATCCCATAGGTGACACAACTCCAACAAAGCAATGAGATGGAGACACTACATCGATACCTCCACAACAACCACCTGAGCCGCCACGCTCTCTCGAACTTGCATGAGAGCGAGGAGTACCACCTGTATCTTGAGCCGACTGCAGGTTCACTACATCCACGTCTCTGCAGCATCCCCCAGAACCACTCCCTCCATCTGGCCCAAGTCCGGAGCGTCAACCTCGTCTACTGGAAACCGAAGCATCAGAGCACATTAAAGTAGATCTAACAGAATGGCCTGATGGTGTCCGAGACAGCTCTTGTGTAATATTTCCACACAATAAAAGTTAGTTGGTTAGTTCAAAAGTTAGTTAGTCAATTAATAAGTTGGTAAGATTACTAACTAAAGACTAACTAAGGTAAAAACTAACTAGCATTAATAGCTAATAATTTTCATTCAATTAAAAATATTTTTTTAAAAAATTCAAAGTCATAAATCTGACATTTTTCTTGGATTGATAAGGACCGTAGCTAGCCTTCACGAAAAGTACAATGTAAACGGGACTTATGAGCCATATTAATCACTAGTATTAATGTGTATAGTTTGAATGGTCCAAAAATATTAGATTCTTGGGGGGGGAGGGGAGGGGGAAAACTATTATATTTTAGATATTATCCTAAAAAGATAGAATTAAAAGTCATTTTAAAGAAAAGACAAGTGATATTTTAGTTAGTTTTGGAGATTTTATAAAAAGAGAAATAAACAAAAGTGACTGACAAAATCACACGCGCCACGATCGCAGTCTACAAGCAGTAGACAGCACTTCGAACAGAGAAAAGAAGGAGTGAACTAAGAGCTTTCTAATCAAGTGTCTTGGAGTTTTACCGCCCTTTTGGAGCCAATGCAACCATCATATTTATGAACTGAGCATCAGATCACTGAGTCTTCTAAGAGCCCCTCCACTCTTGTTCTCAGACTTATCCCCTCCTCTCTAATTCATTATAAATATGAGGCATGGGGAGGCACAAGGGAGCATAAGGAGACCCCGAAAGGCTGCAAGAGAGGGAGAGAGAGAGTATACCCCTCCAAGAGATTGTGAGAGAGCTTGAGAGAGAGAGAGAGGGAGAGAGAAGAGTTACCCCGAGAGGCTGCACAATTTCCCTCTATCTCGATCCTCGATTTAACCATCATCTCTTTCGCTCTCCCATCTTGAATCTATTCCACCTTCTTAATCTCTTGATCCTACTTGCAGACGATGGCCTCCAAGCAAAGAATGTCGCATGCGGAGGACAAACCTACAACCAGCAACAGAGCTTCGGGCGAAGGCATCACTATCAATCCAGTTGTGATACCCGTCGTAAGTAATGTATTTTCAAATTGATAGATGCTTGTTTTAATGCTCACAAGAGATGCATTAGGCTCCGTACCTTTGTGGTGCTAGAATAGGTCATTGAAAAGGATAAATCGCATCTCAAATATTCAAAGATGAAGTTTGTGAAGTGCTTGTATCCGATTAGAGAAAGGAAGATAAAGCCAAGAAAAAATGTTGCATAGTAGAAAAATGCTAAAAGATAATTGTCACTTAGAGAAGAGGCATAAACGCTCTTGCTAGATTGATTAATTTGCATTGGAATGATAGGACTTATGTCATGTATAGTATTGGAACCTTTAGCATATGCCTTAGGCTAAAGGAGGGAATATTAAGTAAATTCTACTCTTTGGCCCCAAGGGGGAGAGTGAATATGCAATGGAATTATTATCGCGTCTATTATTATATTATTTGGGAAAAATACAATTAGTTTTCTTGGTTGATTAAACAACACCCTAAATGTTTTTCTTTCAATCAAGGGATTGTTGCATTGTGATTTGGATAAATATTCCAAGGCTTGTGCTGATGGCAAATGAATGGCAGGGGTCTGTAATGACAAGAGCAAAACTTCATGATGATACATGATTTAATATTCGGTTCATAGACATATCCTAAACAGAAATAACCTGAGTGGTATGGCTTGATTGTCAGGCACCTTTTGCACCCACGAATGCTGACAAAGAAATTTCTTCTCAGGCAAATTAAGGCACCTGAGTTTGATGGAGAAGGATTAGACATCGTAGCAGAAGCAGAGATATGGATTGAGACAATGGATGACTGTTTCGCTGCTTCGGGAACTGCCTCCATGAATCAAGCAATGATTGGAAAAATGAAGCTAGTTGGCTAGGAGGCTCAGCTATGGTGGAAGCAATGGTGCAAAGATCAACGTATTTCTAAAGCCCCTGTTATGTGAACTCAGTTGAAAGATGCTGCATGCAGACGATACCTTCCGCCAACCTACCAGGCCTTGAAGATGAATGAATTCTTCAAGCTCAAGCAGCAGCTAGAATTAACCCTGGAAGCTTACTACTCAAAGTTTGTAATCCTACTAAAATATGCGCCACCTATGGATATTGCACAGCAAGTATCCAAGTTTTGCCATCTACCTTTACAAATTGCATGGGTGAAATCCCGGTACTCTTAAAATAAATCATGGCGCGCCTTGCACTTTTGTACAAAAGTATAGACTCGCACTTTTTCTTGTGCACCTTTTTCCTTGATTTAGGACTTTTATGCAATTCTTGTGTTTCCAAATTCTTCTTGGCACACCTTCATCTTCTATTTCACTTTTTCCTTGGCCTTGTCTTCTACTTTAGATTTTTTGGCTTTTCCACCTTGTTCGTTTGAGGGTTAACATTACCCCCCTGCTAGACAAGTGCTAGTCCCATGGCACTCACTGTTGTAGATATCAAGCTTTAGCATCCACCAAAGACGTGGGTGGTAGGGACGTCTGGGGTTGCCTTGGAGGAGTTCTGGTGGTGGGGCAGATGAAGGTTGTTGGGCCCACGTTGTTAGTGTGGGTGGTTGGTACAGGTGGTGGTTTGTGGGGATTCTGCACAGGACAATTCTTTGGTGGGCTTGCATGATGGAAATGGTCAAGAGGTCAAAATTGACTAATGATGAAGAGCTGACGACACTTTTGATGGAGTCTTGAATACCTAGATTGAAAACCTCGCATATGTGGTCTCTCCCTAAGGGTAGTGTTAGTCTTTTATCATGTGCACAAGACGTAGTTTAATTAGTTTGAGAGACATGTGGAACTCTAAGCAAGCTGAGTAATATCCTGCACTTGAGGACCCAAACTATGTATAGGTTGTGGTTCAAATATTATGTGTGTGCATCTGCATACTTAGATATTACATAGTTAGAAGACTGTTGGTGTGGTGCCTCATAGCAACGTGTGGATGAAGCAAGGGTTCAGTCGGGTGGACAATGTTATGACTGTTGAGGAACAATATACATGAAGGCTTTTGAGACTGTATTTGTGTTGTCACAATACAATGGAGCATGATTGAGCCCATCAACACCTTACTTTTGGTAGATGGTAGCTACTTGTACTGCTTGACGAGTGCGGGGTACTTTCCATGGTCGTTCTTGTGTTGCTTACCACGAGCAATTGCAATGGTGCTGAGGTGGAGTGCAAAAAAGGAATCATGCAAATGGATCAAGGTGACAGGTCTAACCATAGGTGAGACAAGCTCCCTAGGTATGTCCTACCCTTGATGTGCCCTGAACGATTGTGGGGGGATGTGTAAAGGGCTAGGGGACTAGGGACAAAGCCAGCTGACCAAGATCAGTGGACACACCTAATTTGAGGACCCCTAGGTGTTGTGATGTGATTATGAGTGCTTTTGTTTCTTTCTTTCTTTTTGTTTCTTTCTTTCTTTTCTTTTCTCTTGTTTTCTTTTCTTTTTCTCCTTTTTTTTTGTGGAAATATAACAACAATACAATCATTCCAATACATTGAGGCTATCAGCATTTCCTTTGGATTAAGAAATGTCGATATCCAAGGCTGTGAAGATGGATACTACACCCATGTTTGTGTTACTAGCCTCATTGGAAGGGGGACGGTTGTTGAGATGAGGAGATACACATGAGTTTTTCTAAGACCTCTTTATCATGCGATGTCGGTACAATTGAGGTTTTAACTATAGTGAACGAGGTGTAAAGTTTGACCGAGAAGGAGAGAGTGGCCAATGATAATACTTTGTGCCATGCCACATGGGTGATTGGCAAGGGTGATTTTCGCTTCCGACAATGAGGCTTCTGTCATGGCTCTTTGTGAGCTTGGTGGTTCTATGGTGACTTGGACATTGACACTTTCATACAAAGACCTGTGTCATCTTGCATCCACTTAACACTTCATGAGAGTATATGCAAGTCACATGTGTCATTTATAATGAATAGATGCAATGCAAAAAGATATTACTTTATCTAAATCCTATGGTGTGGAGTGTGATTCATATCACATGTGCTTGATTTTTGTTAAAGTCGTGAAATATATTAAAAATAGATATAGGAAGTTTGCACAATTGGAGAGTTTGCCCCTTTTAACCATCTAATGACAAAAAGTTGTGTCCAGAGAGCACTTGGTAAGCATTTTATATAACATAGGGCTATTCTACTTGTATGAGGCGGGGTGAGTCTGGGTGATGAGGTGACGAGGGCTTTCTAGGCAACTGCATAAACTAACTGACAAGGCCAACAACATAGCTCAAGTTTGGCCTTGTGATAGCCATCTAAATTAGACTCCCTACTATCCTCCTGAACATAGTAGGGTCTTCTATCTCATCCCCAACATCAGCACTCAACTTCGCATTTTGCTCCAGTGGTAATCAAAGAGGCTTACATGCTATCATACCATACTTGAATAACATATCCAAGCCATACTGCCTTTGGGATAGCCATATACCATCATCACATCTGATCACCTCAATACCAAGAAAGTATCTTAGCTCTCCCAAATCTTTCATCTCAAACTTCTTCTTCATAACTTCAGCAATCCCAATGTCACTATCACTTGTAATAATCAAGTCATCTACATAGATGACTATGATGACCAAACCTGCATCTCCCTTTCTCACATAAAGTGAGTGATCAGCATCAGAAATACAAAATCCAATATTGACAAGATACTCTCCAGTCTTGTCATACCATGCTCTAGGTGCTTGCTTGAGCCCGTAGAGCGCCTTCTTTAACCTGCACACATATGTCGGATGCTCTAAATCCTCATAACCTGCTAGCTACTCCATATACACTTCTTCTTGCAATTCACCATGCAAGAGAGCATTCTTAACATTCATTTGCTACAAACTCCAACCTTTGGTTGCTGCCAAGGCAATCACACACCTAACAGTTGCCATCCTAGCAATCGGACTGAATGTCTCATCATAATCTATGCCATATGTTTGAGCATAGCCTTTTGCAACCAGCCTAGCCTTATACCTGCTAACTGAACCATCTTCATTATGCTTGACAATGTAAACCCACTTACAGCCAATAGCTTTCTTACCTTTAGGTAAGGGTACCAAATCCCAAGTCTTACTGGCTTCTAATGCAGCCATCTCCTCATCCATTGCTGCATTCCAATGAGCATGATCAAGAGCATCCTCAAAACAAGTGGGCTCAACATCCTCAACTAGTTTCGCCATATAAGCATAATGGTGAGGTGCATAACCTTCAAAACCAAATCTTTTAACAGGATATCTGACCCTGCTAGATCTGCTTACCACCGGATCACTCAATGGAGCCTTTACATTACTATGAGCTATCTATACACCTGGCGTCCTGACTGAAGGAATGCCAAGCTCATCATCAAACTGTCCAAACCACTAGAATCTCCATCCAACCCCAAATGACTAGTAGATGCATCATTACCATCCAGCACTTTCTTCTTTCCTTTGTCCTTCCCTGCAACACTTATAGATCCACCTGAAGATGTGGGGCTACTCCTTAGTCTCCCAGACCAAGGGCTCACTGTAGGTGTAG
This sequence comes from Lygodium microphyllum, assembly GCF_053477565.2. Taxonomy (NCBI): domain Eukaryota; kingdom Viridiplantae; phylum Streptophyta; class Polypodiopsida; order Schizaeales; family Lygodiaceae; genus Lygodium; species Lygodium microphyllum. Next base: position 96,874,224 of record NC_141142.1, read on the forward strand.
TACCAGATGATGTTTATGGTCCACTAAGACTCCATGATTCTTGTTTATCTTTCTGCACATAGCTATCCTGATCATTATCATCATCCAAAACATCACCAACAGGTGTATACCAACTTCCCATCTCATCAAAGATAACATCCCCGCTCACTCTGGACTCACCTGTGACAAGGTTATAACAACAATACCCTTTCTGCTCTAAAGAGTATCCAATAAAAACACGTTTTTTTGCCTTTGGATCAAGCTTCTTCCATAGCTCATTTGGCCCATGAACGTTTGCAACACAGCCAAATACCTTCAAGTGCAATACATCGGGCTTCTTGCCAGTAAAGCATTCTTCAGGAGTCATCTCATGAAGTACAGCTATGGGAGTTCTGTTCATAATGTAAACAGCAGTATGGACAGCCTCAAACCAAAAATGTTTGGGTGTATTCTTTTCAGCCATTAATGCCCATTCAACTTCTGCAATATACGTATTTTTTCTTTCTGCAACACCATTTTGTTGTGGGATATACCTGTAAGTAAATTGCCTCTTTATCCCATGAGTCCTCAAGAAGCCACTGAACTCATTAGAGAGGTACTCTCCCCCTCCATCTGATCTCAAGCACTTTACTTTTAAGCATGTTTCTGTTTCAACAGCTGCCTTAAAAAATTTGAAGTGCTCAAACACATCACTTTTTTCCTTCATGAAGTATACCCATAACTTCCTTGAACAGTCATCAATAAATGTGACAAAGTATTTACTGCCACCGAGAGATACATTTTGTGTAGGCCTCCAAGCATCTATATGCACTACATCAAGTATTTTTCTACTCACTTCTCTATCATGCGAGAAGGGTTGTCTTGCCTTCTTACCAAACTGGCAAGCTTCACAGACTTTATGCAATTCTGCAACTCTAAATGAAGGCAACCCTGTAACTAATCCTCTCGACTACATTAATTTTAGCCTTTGCACATTTGCATGTCCAATACATTTATGCAATATTTCATTATCTGCAACTACTCATTTTCCTTTAGCATGCATAGCAGCATCTATTGTAGGAATTCCAACATCTAAAGTGAACATTCTGCCAACTCTACTTCCTTTTGCGACTAACCTGCACTTATCATTAAAGTCTTCTACAAAACAACCTTTTGCATTGAATTGGACCTGCAACCCCTGCTCCACCATTTGGCCAACAAACACTAGATTCTTTGTAATTGAAGGCACATGTAATACATCTATCAGACTCTTTGTCTAGCCATTATACAAGGACAAGGGAAACTTTCTAATGTGTGAAATTGGGTGGCATGAATCATCACCTGTCTGCACATAACCTGGATTTTGTAAGTCATGCATCTCTCCAAACCATTCAACATGATTGGTCATTTGATTAGATACACCTGAATCGACATACCATACATCATCATGTGTCCCCTTTCCTGTAACTACATTCAGCATATGCTGCATAACAAACAAACGCTCATTTTTGTCCTCATTCTGTCGTGAAGACGATGTATAGTTTCCTTACTGCAATTTACCACTATGAATATCATCCTTCTTTGCATAGGAATGGGCTACAATATGGCCTGTTTTGCCACAATAATGGCAAACAATAGCAGAATTTCCAAAACTTCTATTCTACCATCCACCTCTTCCTCTAGAGCTCCCCCTACCTCTAAAGTTTCCTCTACCTCCAGAAACCTACATTTCACCAAACTGTTGATTGAACCTATTTTGCTAGTTATCGCCAGCACATCCCATACCACGGCCTCTCGAAGAGGATCTACCACATCCCCTTCCTGAACTCGAGTAAAACTCTTGGACCTATTCACCATTTCTTTCAGACGAATCACCCTGCATATTGATCTCTTCAATAATCATGAGAGAGATCAGCTCATCAAAATCTAGAAATGGCTTTCGTACATATACTAAAGTAACAAATGATTTCCATGCCTTCTCATTGTTAAGGCCACTCAAAGTGGATGAAACCAAATCATCATCATCCAGTATTGCATCAATCGCTGCTAAAGCATGTGCAATGCTCCTCACCTTCAACACATACTCATTGACAGACATTTTCTATTTCTTTAAGGCATTCAACTCTTGCTTGAGTTGAATCTTTCGTACCTTTGTATTTACTGAAAACATGCTCTCAAAAATTGTCCAAGCTGCATGTGAAGTTTCTGCATTCCTGATATATCCCAACATAGTATTATCAATAATTGCAGATAGCCAGTACATAACCTTTTTGTCTTTTTCATTCCACTCTTTCCATGCTTTTAACTCATCTGCAGTCAGAGGGATACCCAGCTCTGGCTTCTTTTCTTCACCTGAAACAAATTCATAAAGGCCCTTTCCTATGAGGAAGTTCATCACACGGAACTTCCATAAAGGGTAGTTGTTCTTGTCAAGCTTCTCAATAATGGGATTTACACTGTTCTTTGCCATTATCACAAACAAGGATATAACACAGCAAGCTAGTCTTCTGCAATCTTCCACAACACCTGCATAGCAATACACCAAGCAACCTTTTTCACTGATTGCTCAATAGTACATGTAATCTGCAACCTGTTTACAGATAAACCTTACGTTTGCTTCCTACAAACACCTCAAAAATTATAGATTCGCAATCTATAACCTGCGCACCCACTTTCGATCAATATAGTCGAAATCACAATGTACCCTGAAACTGTTGTCCGCAACCTTGCAGCTCTAAAACGGGGCCTGAAATGGCCTCAGACGCCCAAAATAACTGCGGGGAGCCCTAAATGGATTATCTATAGAATATACAGTGATTTTCTTGCACACCAAATCTCACAGCAATCTAAGATTTTTGCTCGACCCTACTTCCGATGCCTCCACATGCACTATCCAAGAGAGAGAGTGGAAGAATGGGAGAGCTTCTTATCCGTTGCTTGCTTGCTCGAACCTTGATTCTTCTCCTTCACTTCAGCCTTCAAAATCAGCCTCTCTTAGTGGCGCAGCTCTGATACCATGTCAAGAATCGTGTGGTGGGGGGACTTGCTTGAGCTGCGGTGCCAAACACACACTGTATACACAAGGGGAAGCTCACTCAAGAACACAAGAAGAGAGATGGAGGCCAAAACGTTTTCTTGCTAGTTTCCTCTTCTTCTTCCACACACTATACAATGTACACAAAGTATAGATAAGATTCAACATAAAGGAAAGTGGCCTCACAGTTACTGTGAGCTATGTGCCTACCTAAGATACAACATAGCTCACAGTCACTTGTTTAATTGGGAAGCTTTGGTAATGATTTGGATGGGGAACCCAAGGTGTGTCGAGTGGATGATGGGGGCCTCCAAAGTTGGTGTTTTGCAGCATCCTATTGTACCTAAAAGGAGAAAGTGCTCAACTTAAGGGGAGTATCTACCTCACCGTGCGATGCTCTGTGCTCGTGCTGGTGGAACAGGGAGTTGGGTCTAACCCTAGGTAAGCCTCGGTTATGTCCCACACTTGAGGACCCTGTTCATGCAAAGGGAGGTGCGGTGTGTGTAGCTTAGGTTGACAGGTCTAACCATAGGCGAGTGTTATTTTCTTAGGTGTGTCCTACCCATAGGGTGGCCTAAGCGTGAAGTGGGGAGGCAAAAAGGGTTAGGAGGTTAGAAATGGAGCCAGGAATGGAGCCGGCCAACCGAGGCCACCGGATGTGCCTAACTTGTGACCCCTAAGTGTAGTGACTGTGAGCTATGTGCCTAAGATAGTTGCATGTGGTAATGAAGGCGAGATCGGGACAGGAGGAGAAGTCAGCAATAAAACGGGTCATGGTGGCATCTAGGCTTTCGAAGATGAAGGTGAGGGCTTGGGCTAAGATAGTAGTACAAGGGTTATATATATGACAAGGAAGTCGTAATAGCCATGGGTATTTGCATCAAAGTCTACTCCTATCCTACGAGGATATGCCATGAAGGTGGGGTTGTTTCTCTCAGAAGGGAGGGTATTACAAAAATCCATCCATGAGAACACATTCTCGTCGCAAATGCGTCTCCATCACAGTGGCTAGCACTAATATCCGGGCACGGACTGAGGTACTTTAAAAACCTTATTTTGCCAGTACTCTGCATTCTCGGTACCCCAAAAGGGGGGATTCTTCTCTCTTTCTTCCAGCCATTGTTGGCTTAGCCGCTTTCGATGCCAATCACCTTGTCCTCTATTTTAGGGGAAAGGACTCTGCGCAGGGCATTGGGGATGAGGAAGTTGAAGTTGAAAGGTTGTTTCTCTTTTTCTTGTCTCTCCCAGACTACGAGCTCCGCATGGAAACTGGTCAGCAGGTCATTTAGGCATGGTGAAAGGGGTACAGACGGTTGTGCCATAGGGTTAGCCCTCAATCTTTGTCTAGTTTCTTCCACCATTTTCCTTCTCTTCTCCCTGAGGATGGTTTTTCTTTCCACGAACGTGTCTATTGGATGTCGTTGCTCTTCGAAATAGGGTGAAGGGGGTTGTGGGATAACTTCTTCTTCAAATCTGCCCATGTCAAATTATAGTTCAGCTTCACTTCCTGGGCATTCTTCCTATTGTACCTCCTTTACAAACCCCAGAGCATCAATCTCCTAGGGGGTTAGGCCGGCCAACAACAAGTACCTATGTTGTTCATCAAGGCTTAGCCCAACTCCAACGGGTTGGGGGGGCATGTGTAGCCCTGCTCACAAAGCTCTACGTGCGATGCTCAACTTCTTCTTTACCATCTCCAAGGACTCCCCTTCCTCCACATGAATGGCATCCATCAAGGTATTTAGGAAGACTCCTTGTTGAGTATTGAAACCCACTTGGGCTACCTCAGCTCTGCTTTTTGCTAGGACTTTCTCTTTTCCACGAAAGCCAAGTGATACGCCAAGGTCTTCACTCTTCGTTCATTTTGTCCTACCCACACTTCGGCTCTCTTTTTTATTTCCTCCATACCTTCTCCTTGTCTTTGAACCAGGGCCATGAGTCTCTGCTCCTGGTCTTCCAATTCCCTACTCATTCTCTCATGCTCCTCTCTTTCAAGACTCAGCTTTTCGGTTATGGTTTCCATTTCTCTATGGTGTTGTTCCTCTTCTTGGTTCCTTCCTTCTTCCCTTACGATTCATGCCCCATTCTATCCGACCTATTTTTGCTACCAGATCCTAATGTTGCATGATTAGAAGCTTATACTCTCTCTGCATTTTCACTAGCTCTTGATTTTCATCTATGAGCTGTTGCCGCCATCTTTGCTCCTTTTCATCTTTGGCCTTTAGTTCCCATTTCAAATCAAGGATTTACTTTTGTTGCATAGTGTTAGAAGATAGGCATAGGAACCCACTATAAGCAAGGGAGTATAAGGACAGATGAGTGTGAATAGCCCTAGGGGCAGGGGATGTGAGAAATACGGGTCTAGAGCATGGCAAAGGCGGAAGCTATGGAGGATGGAAGGAGAAGTGTGGACTCATGATGGAAAAGACATTGTTTGTTACACAAGTGAATTAGGTTCCAAGATTGAGACTTGGACTCATAAACACAATCTTGTGTATGTGGACAATGACATTGACACTTCACTGAAAAGAAAAGAGTACTATCATTGCATTAAGAAAAGGAAGCAAGTACAATGCTTTATAGGAAAGTAGGAAACTGCAGTAGGCACCATTGTGCATATGGGATAAGTTAGCCTACATATCCTTGACCCTGAAGCTCCATACAAAGAGGCTGTTTGAGTGAGTGTGATTGCTGATTCTCAACACCCCTCCTCAATCACAACTAGAAAGGCACAAAGTGTGTAGAGGCTCTAATGAGAACCACCTACAAAGTGTGGGCATACCACAAACATGGCAAAACACCAGAGGCTGTCGCAGAAAAGGCTAAGTGTGGGTACCATAAACATGGTGGACATCCAGAGGCTATAACAGGGGCCTCACAAAGTGTACAGGGACTGTAATGCCAAGTTGCATAAGGAGTTTTACAAAGCTTATGGTAGGAAACATTAGGGCAAGGAATTACAAGGCTTTTAAAACAGTCTATCAGAGTTATGAGAGTAGAATGACTGATGAGTCTTGTCCTTCCGATCCTGGTGGTCTTCATCTTTTGGTCCATGGTATTCTTCTTCTTTTACAGCTGCAAGATAGGCCTTTTGAGACCTCTTCCTAGCATGACAGATTTTTTCAGTATGTCCGGTCATTTTGCAGAAGTCACAGAAGAGCGGTTCCTTTTTACCTTTGTATCTGTTGTTTACATATAACATTTGTTCATCCTTTGAAGTGCTGGGTTCTTCTTTGCTTTTAAGTTTATTTTCTTCTTCTAACAGAGATGCCTGGATATCAACAAGTTCAGGATTTGGCATGTTGATTAAAGTTGTTGATACATTATTATATTCAGGAGGCAAACTCTTAAGTAGAACACCGATGCAAACATCTTCATCCATTTTAATGTTGATTCCTGCAAGTTGGGTTAGGAGTCCTTCCATGTAATTGAGATGTGTGGCAAGTGATGTGCTGGACTTCATTTCAAGCCTGAAGAACTCAATCAGGAGACCATACTTTGATTATTTAGATTGTGCACAGAACAGGGTGTCAAGTCTTTTCCATGTATCCTGTGAAGTCTCACAGTTATCCACATGGTGGATATAACTGTCGTCTAGCTCCAGTTTGATAATGGCCTAGGCTATGTCATCATTCTTTTGCCAAGTATTTGCAAGGTCCGCGTCCCGAGGTTTCTTCTCTTTGCCATTTGTGATGGCCCAGAGACCCTTTTTCATCAAGATGAGCTTGATGCGGGTTTGGCAGGTGTGAAACCCGACTCCTTTGAATCGAGCATTTGGAGAGTCTTTTCCCATGTTGAGGTTGCAAGATCAGCAGCAAATCAACACCAGAATTCTGAGATTTTATTAATAGAAGAGCAGAATGCAGTGTGTCAAGAGACACAGTTAGTGACAGTGTGAAAACACACTATGTCAGTGTTGATGTTGAGCTTGATTCTTCTTGTTCGGGATCGTTCGGTCGTTCTTCAATCTTCTCAGGTCCTTCCCCTCCTTGATTTGATGCTGGGTCAATGGATTAGAGTGACAGAGGCTTGGGTTGAGTGTCAGGAGAAAGAAAAACTGAGGAAAAAAAAGCTTGAGAAATTTTGGCTATGGTGGAATTAGGGTTTCTGAGACAGGGGCCTGGTTTTTTCAACATTGCAGGTAAAGCCCCATGATAATCGTCAAGATCGTGGACTGTATGAAGCATGCAGGCAGCTCGAACAGATTCGGCGCAGTTCAGGACAACGATGACGAATTTGTGCAATGCCGGGGCAGGGCACAGCAATGTGATCGATTTTCGTGCCAGGATGAAGCGCCTTGAGTAGAGGAACAACTCTCTAGAAGAAATCAAGAGCTGAAGTGGCCTGGTTGAGAAGTTATTGAAGCTCCAAGTGAGGTAGGTCATGTCTGGCTATGGCAGACACAGAGCAAAGATTGAGAATTTTCACAATACTGAGCTCCAGATGGTCAAATGTCCTGGATTGATGTGATACAGGGAAGCTTTGTGAGTTGGGGAATACTTTTCCAAAAGGAAGCTCCAAGAGATTTGACCTGTGGAGTGAGATATAAGCAGCTCAATCTGACAGGGTGCTGCTGGCTATGGCTGCCATGGAAGCTTCAGTGAGAGTAGAGTTGGGAGATGAAGTCATGAGCTGACATTGAGCTAGATTGAGGTTGAGAGGAATCAAGAGAGGCTGGAGAAGCAATGCCATGCCCAACTGGGCTCTGATACCATGTGAGAAATGCGGGATCTAGAGCATGGCAAAGGCGGAAGCTATGGAGGATGGAAGGAGAAGTGTGGACTCATGATGGAAAAGACACTGTTTGTTACACAAGTGAATTAGGTTCCAAGATTGAGACTTGGACTCATAAACACAATCTTGTGTATGTGGACAATGACATTAACACTTCACTGAAAAGAAAAGAGTACTATCATTGCATTAAGAAAAGGAAGCAAGTACAATGCTTTATAGGAAAGTAGGAAACTGCAGTCGGCACCATTGTGCATATGGGATAAGTTAGCCTGCATATCCTTGACCCTGAAGCTCCATACAAAGAGGCTATTTGAGTGAGTGTGATTGCTGATTCTCAACAGGGGAAACCCTAACCCTAGCTTGGCAGAGGCTATATAAACAGCCTATGGGTCACTATCAAGTGTGGGAGAGTGTACCCAAGTTGTACTCTAAGCAACTTAGTAAGCAAGATTTTGTTCTTGTACTTTGAGCTCTCTTCTCCCTCTTGTGCACACATTCCAATGCTGCAACTATGGTTTGCAACATATAGCCATTTGCCTCGTCTTTTCGTGCTGGAAGGCTGCCACTGACTCCTTTTCTGCTTCCAACTCAGCCAGCATTATCTTTCTTTCCTCCCTTGCCTTCTCTAATTGAGAGAGCAATTCAGCAACATATTCATCATGGTTTTCTGGTGGTGTCATAGTAGTAGGGATTGGGGTGGTTGAAGCTTCCATATTTTGGCATTTTGGATCTTGCCTAGACTCGGCATCTGTGGCCGGCCTTTTCTGCTTAGTGGCCATAGTCTCCACACTCTTTCCTTGTGCTAGTTCCTTATCAATGAAGTATTGCATCCAGGCCACAAAACTATTTACATCGGCACTGGCCAAGATGCTTGTTGGAGTGATAGTGGTTGCTTCGCCGGTGGGCACCAAGAGGGACAAGATGGGATGGATGGGAGCCTTACCCTTGCCTTCGATGACCACGGGCAGCATGACTTCGGGTACGTGAGCACTTGAGCCGAGTTTGTCATCTCTAGGTGGACTTAAAGTCCCTAGGCCATTGAGTCAGCTTTGTTGTTCTATGGACTGGCGAGTTGCTTCGGCCATGTCTTCCTCCTCCTTTCTCCTCAACTCCACCTCATTTTCCACAGCTCTTCTTTCTCTCTCTTCCTCTATTTTCCTTGATTCTTTTGCCAGCTTTTCAACTTCTTCCTTCTCCTTCTTCTTCCTCTCCGCAGCCTCTCTTAGGGATTCCCTTTTGGCTCTCTCTAGATCTTCTTTTTCCTTCTTCTTTCCCTCATTCTATTTCTTCTTCTGAGCTGTCTTTTTGGTGGGCTTCTTTGTTTCTTTCCTTCCGGATTGAGCCTCCTGATCCTCCTTCTCTGTCTCAGTTTCTATCCTGTCACTCAATGGCTATTTTCCCTGGTGGATCAATGACCTATCTAGAGTATCATCAACTCCTTCATTTCCTTGTTGGGCTTCTTTTACAGCCTCTTGGATGATAGCCGTCACCACACTTCCATACCCAATGAAGGAGGCTTTTGAGGAAGGTTTCTTTCTCTCTGTATTTTTAGAGGCTGGGGATTCTCAGCATGCATGTTTGCTGCCCAGGGCTAGTGCTTTGGCTACTTGGTCTATAGTCTTGTGCACATAGCCGTTCCAATCCACCTCATCCAAGGTGTGGACTGCCACATTCTCAAGCATAGGCACACTAATTCGGTGCATGAGGGAGTTATAGCACTGGCTGGAGAAAAGTGAGTGCACCAATTTTGCTTGCATACGGATCTCAGCATTGGGGATATCCTGTATGCTGATGTCATCGTTTATCAAAACATCCTCCCTCTTCATCTTTAGCATAACATACACATCTCTCTTACATTTCTTCTCCACCTTAGGCTCCAGCCCTAGTGCCTTCTCCACCAAGGCCTGGTTCAATGGCGCCTGCACCTGTCGAGCATTGTCCCCTCTTCCCACAGTCACCATTCTGCATTCTTGATCAGGGTTGTGCGTTCTTAGAAATTCCACACACTTCGTTTGGTCGGGCTCCTGTGCAAACTTCTCTAGGTACTTTGAGAGCTTACACTATTCCACTACTCTCCTTGCAGCCTCCTCCTTGGCTACCACCTTCTCAAGGTTGTGAATGCTATAGAATTTCAGCTAATTATAAGCACAGTTTTCTAAGTTGATGCCGTACTGCGTCCTCTCCTCCTCTTTGAAAGGGAGTTGGTGAGCGCGATCTTGTTGCGACATCTTTCATTCCTGTCATGAACCATCATTCCCATTAGTGCTTCCCAAAGAGTTATTTGCTAAAAATAAGGGCTTCATGTCTGTTGAATGAAAACATTTGAGCTCCAACATAAACTTTCCTTTCATACTTTTCACCCTTTATTTCAACCTTTTTGTGACATTTTTTCTCAATCACAAATTAGTGTGTTTCTTTCCTTCCTATGTTTAAATATCGACTGAGTTTTCACAACGGTGTGTTTTTCCTTATGTGTTTATGCATTTGCTTGATTTTGATTGGTTTCGATTTGACTCACTCACCTTATCCCCTCCCCTTCCGGATTTGGGGAGAATCCTTCTTAGGATTGAAGGCTAGTGGGCCCAGGGCATGCAGCGTATGGGTCGAGTGTTTACTTTCGCATGAGCCAAACATAGAAGTCTAGATTGTACTCCAATTGAGTGTCGCTATCTAGATCAAAGGGTCGGTTACCTACATGTGTGATGTAAGTAAGGACATCTGTCAAGACATCGCTGAAATTGATACGGCTAGCAATATGTAACTCTTCCTTGTCAGGAGGCAATCAAGGTAAGGGTGTCCTTTGATGTGCTCTTCTAGGGGTCAATCACAAACTGTTTTTAACACCCTATATGAAGTTAGGGCGACATAAGTTGGGTCGTATTTTGATGTCTTGATGGCGCATCGTTGCTCAGTGTTGGTCATCACTTGGCACCCTTTGAGTTCCCATTGCAATCAAAGAGCATACCAACTTCGCAAGAATGGGGATTCGGTTTCAGTAAGTTGTTTCAACTCCTCGACTTCTCAATCAGTGAAAGCAGAAGAGGCTCTCTTGTCATAGGACATAATGAGACACTATTTGATGGCTTGCTTTGTAGATATCTCAGTGCTGGAGAAACTCTACAGCTGAGTGGGGTGCTTTGACGAATGCAAATTCGAGTGTGTCCCATGAACAAGGCATTATACAAACTTCTGTCGCAAAGAGCTCTTGCAGCAGGTCCAAGTCCAAGTGGTCATAGATCAGAGCCAGCAACATGAATGTGGCATCTAAGCGTCTAAGGCAAGCAATGACATCATCCCCTATGTCTTCGACTAGATTTGCGATCGATGACAAGAATGATTTCCACTCATAGGAGGGTATAAGGCCTACGGGTGGTTGAGGTTTGACAGAACTAGAGAGTTTGACAGCAGATAGTTGCAGGCTCGATTGTTCCCGAGATTTCGGATGGGTTCCTTGCCCTGTGAGTTGGGACAACTGGACTGTGAATGGGGCACCACTACTTGCGGATGGGTCTAGGTTGAGTTGCGTGGGACTGGTTCGGGAGCAGCAGGCTGAGATTTGGGCTGATAGACCTGGTTAGTCTTCATGGGCATAATCAGTTATGAGTCAATGTGCTTGGTGTTTCGAGGTTTCTGCAACATTAGGCCTTGACACGTTGTATGATTGGGTATGGTTACGTGTGAGGGTTGCATTTGATCAATGCTCTTGGCTGTTTTAGACTTAGGGATCCATATCCATGCATTACCCTCATAATAACCTTGCACTTACAATAGGGTCTTAGGAACCCATCGTTACCTTTTTGATAGCCTCTAGTTGGCACTTTGGGTTGGGGTACTCCCCCACCTTAGCACTTCCCTTTTCAGCAGTCTTTGGGGCTGATGTCCCTACCTCGGCATTAATGGCTTTCTTTCTAGTAGGTAGCATTGTGACTCTCTCAATTTTTAGCGTGACTTTAGCTTCGGGTCTCTTCTTCCTTTGCCTATGGCTATTCTTCCCTATCAAGGCTGCATCAAGATTGCTAGGACCTAGCAGTGACATGCCGGCCTACTTCATTTGTGCATAGGTCATGACATGCAATGGGATAGATGTAACCTCCCCATCAAGATTCTCAACATCGGACAGGCCCAATGGGACAGATGGAAGATTAGCTAAATTTGAGGATGGCTTTCACTTTGGACAGTCAATGAAGAGATGAGTGATTCCACACTCAAGACACCTTAGGTCAGCCTTGTCTCTATTTTGTTGCTCCCTTTCAAGACAGCGTGATGAGATGTGTCCCAGGTGACCGCAAGTCCAACACATGGTTGGATCTTGGGTCTACCCTCCTAGGCCTCTACCTTGTCCCCTACCTAATTCCATCACTGGTATTGGTGGTCGATAGTCCATAAGGATTGTGTTGCCCTCATCATCGTGCAAGACGTAAGACTATACGTAAGGCTCTTCCTCATTTGGCTCTTCCATGTAGTATATTGGAGTGTCACTTGGTGGATGTGTCACTTGGTAGATGTGTCACATAGGGGCTAGGTGGTCTGGGTATTCTAGTAGGATTTATATCCATTCTAGGAACATCTGGCTTAGCATCGTTTGGTGCGGGAAGGGCCAATGGCGCTCCCCTTCCAAAGAATTGTTGCAGCCTATTTGCTAGGTAAGATTGACCATACGGTTGTGAGTACGGAATTCTTCTAGGAAATCTACAATGCACACTATCATGACCAAACCTACTATAATTAGCACATGGTCATGATTTGGGGTCTTGACACTCAGCTGACAAGTGGTTCCCACCACAGTACATGCATTGAACATGTGGTCGTGTTGGTCATTTCAGCATTTCCTACATCTTGGCTATTTCCATTTTCATGTCAACCAATTCCTGGTCGGTGTCTGCAGCCTTTCCATTATCTTGGGTACTTACACTTGAGCGCTTGCTCGATGTTGAAGCTCTCTCCAAACTTCTAGATTTGGTCTCTTCTTGGTTTGATTTCCTAGAGCTCCTCTCCTTAAATTGGTCGTCTACTCGAATGGCCTCTTTGAACACCCTTGCTAGCGTGTCTCGCTACAAGCTTACGTTGCCTGTCAAGGCTTTATAAAGCTCCTCATTTCATATTCCATTGATGAATACTATCGACACTGCTCTTTCGGTTGATCGTTCGCCCATTGGGATTCGCTTGAAGAGACTCCTTATGTGGGTCACATAGTTACAGATGTCCTCTTTTTCCTTTTGCTTGATGTTCATAAGTTGTACTAGCAGGTTGTCTGAGTATCCAAGCTCGAAAAACCTCTTAATGAAGAGGTTTTTGAGTCCATTGAAGTTTGTTCGCTCTACAGCATCTAGACTTGTGTACCAAGTCCGGCCCTTTTTGCCTAAGCAAAGCCCGATGCTTGAGAGCATTGAGTCAAGTCATAGAGACCATTGGCCTCGCAAACCTACTCAAACTGCTCTATAAAGTTGTGTGGATCGTCTAGGGGTTGGTACTTATTGAGCTACTTTTAGCGATGACTAGTATCTTAGGCTGGCTCTTGGAGCCTTGGTTCACCCCTAACCCTGCTAGTAGTGACATGGCTAATGTTGTAGCGCCTTGCTCTGCTACTGTGTTGTCTAGCAATCGCTCCATGAGAAGCTCACTTAGTGTCAAGTCTCTTTCTAGTGCCCTCTCATGGTCAGTTTGATTCCTGCCAGCACTCACTATATCTCTCTCATCTCTGTGTTCTGTCTCAAGCTCCTAGTCTGCTGGTCTCAGTTGTATTCCACTATGCATGGCAGTGCTTTGTGGGCTAGTTTCCTTTCCTCCTCTAGGTCAGCTATGATGGCTTATGCCATTCTACCGCGGTGCTCATACCAAGCGTGAGAATCGTAGCTACTCACCAACTTCTGGATCACTTCTAGGAAAACCCCTAAGTCAAATTCATTGTTCTGCCTGCAATTTGAGCTTTCTTTTGACATGGTTGTGTTCTCGTGCTCCACCGAGCTATCGATAAGGTTAAGGAGGTCGGGTAGATCCACGTCTCTATTGCTATTCTCTTAGTCCCACGCTGGGCTCCAATTGCCCATCTATGTCTTGCAATCTTCTCTTATTGGTGGGTTCCTTCATGTTCTTTTATCTGGATGAGTTCCTTAATTGTTGCACACAATCCTCAAGTTACCTCCACTTAGCGAGCGCATTCTTTTTCGTACACTTATGCGCTCAATCAAGCTTTCGACTATTCTTAGGTGTACTTCAAGTGCTGGAAGTCAAGGTGAGTACAAAGAGTAAGTGTCTAATTGGCATGTGCACTCTTGTCTCGTCTTAGGCCTGATAGGCTTGTTCAATCAATTTCTAGTCGTCTTGGTAGGTTTTAGGATTTCTTGCTGCACCGTTCTACTCAGTTTAGGTTCATTTGGGATGTATGCCTTCACTAGCTGCCGTTAAGGCGTAGACTCTCTCAACAACTTACTCAAGCTGCTAAGCAGCCGCGTCTTGCGAATTTGCCTCTTCCTTGCTCCAAAATTGAGTTATGGGCGTTGAGATAGCTCACAAATGTGTATGCCTCCACTAGCTACCGTCAAGGCGTGGACTCTCTCAACAACCTACTCAAGCTGCTAAGTAGCCGCATCTTGCAAATTTGCCTCTTCCTTGCTCCAAATTTGAGTTGGGGGCGTCGAGATGGCTCACAAAGGTTGGTGCCATTGAGATCTAGTTGGATCTGGTGCAAACTTCCACAAAATTTGCAAGAGTCTAACTCAGCCCAACTCCTCCAAATTGAAAGGGCCGAGTGGCACACTCCAACAAGCCGAGAGCCGAGTCACATTAGTGGGTCAAGTCGATTGTTCGAATGGGCCGAGTCAAGAAAAGGGCTGAATCAAAAAGGGCCGAGTGGATTGGGCAGAGGGCTGAATATCGATTTTGTCCGAATGATTGACTCGAACGGGCTGAGCAATACATGTCTGAGTCGAATGGGCCGAGTGGTCTGAGGACAGAGGGCCGAATGGTCCGATTTTGAGACTCAGCCCAAATTCAAGCTAGTCACACGGGGGCCGAGTCGTGCACTATGACGGCCGCACTGAGGATGATCCCATTGAATACGATGATACACACAATCACCAGGTACGCCAACTTCTAGATCACAACAAATACCTAGCAGGAAGATTCTAATATACCTAAATCGTATGAAGAACTCCCCGATGGTGAGATTGAACCGAATCAATGATTAAAACTCTCTCCCTCTCTCACTCTCTCTCTCTCTCTCACTGTTGCTAGGGTGAAGTATGGGCTCTTCTATGGTCTCGTAGCCCTTAAACCCCTTCCCGAGCAAGGTCTTGCTATCCCCAATCACTCCCTTGTCGACATTAATCATTCCAACCACTCTTTTTTCCCATTTACCCCGATTTGTACATGTTTTACCTTGTTCTACAGAAGTAAACCCTACACCTCTCCAATTTGATTTCTTAATCCTAACCTACACTAAATGTAACAAGAATCAAAAGAAAATAATTGAAATGATCTCCCCTTCTTTTCCAATCATTAAACAACCAAAATAATCAAAATACTTACTTGTATTGAAAATCAACAGCCCCAACTTCCTACCTATCTCAAGCTCTGGTTCGGGGATGAATCCCTTACTTCGATGCTCGGTATGAGGTGCGCAAGTGCTCAAGCTTGAATCCGATGGTCTCGGCAATGGAACCAAAATGTGGGAGCTCTCACTTGACCGCCAAGACCCATGGATCGCTTATTATTTCAAGCATTCGAAGCGATCTCTAATGGCTACCTCTCACCTAGCCGACACGCCTCCAAGCCTATGAATGTAGTGAGCTTACCTCGATGCCAAAATGAGTCACCTCCTCCTTTATGCACACCACTAGCTCCACGATCCTAGATGCTAGCTCAAGCATCCTCAAGCCTCCTCCTTCAAGCTCCATCCATCGTAGCCGTGCACATGTGAGAAAAGAGAATAGAAGAAGAGAAGGGGGAATGGTGAATAGCTTCACCCTCTTGATCCCTCACCTTCTCAATCTCCCTCTCTCTATATCACACACGCACACAACCAAGAGAAGAGAAGAAGACAAGGAGAGAGGTCTCTTGTTAGCCACCCACTAAATAATGAGCTTCCCTTCACTTTTTGAATTTTATATATAAGCCCTAAAATCCCATGGGTGCCCATCCCTTTTACATGACTGACCTTTGTGGCAAGGTCCTTTTTCCTATTTCCCTTTTCTTGCCTCATATCTTAAGCCTACACCCATCCATTCTTTTACAAATGGCACAGGAAGGAGCCTGGTGCTCTTTTACAAGAGTTTTTAGAGTTTTTTGAGGTGCCTTCTATTTAATTTGTCTCAGTTTAGCTTTTAGGGGCCGCCTCTACACCTTTGCTCTTTTTTTATTCTTTTTTCGCTTTTTGCTTTATATTTCTAACATCTTGAACTGAGGTTAACACGAGCATTCCTGTAGCTCCACGATCCAAGTGCAACTTTCAAGCGAGCTCCTTCCTCAAGCTCCACGCTCCAAGCTCCATTGCCGCGAGCAAGACAAGAGAAGAGAAGAGAAGATGGAGAGCTTCTCCTCCACGATCCCTCACCGTCACACACCCACTCCCTCACACTCTCACACTCCCTCTCTCAAGCACAAGCTCAAGCAAGCAAGAATAAGAAGAAGATGGTGATGAAGAGGAGAGCCACTTTTGGCCACACACAAGAATGAGCTTCTTATTCACTTTTCAACTTTATATACAAAATCCTAAATCCCTTTTCGGGCTATCATCCCCTTATCCCCTTTTTTACATGGATGGCCATGGCCTAGGCTCTTTTTCCCAGTGTCCTCCTATCTTCCTAGCTTCCTTCCTACCGCCCATCTACCTTTACAAATTGCACAAGTGAGAGCCCAGCACTCTTAGAATAAATCATACCGTTCCTTACACTTTTTTACAAAAGTATAGACTCGTGCTTTTTCTCATGCGCCTTTTTCCTAGATTTAGGACTTTTATGCACTTCTTGTGTTTCCCAATTCTTCTTAGCACGCCTTCATCTTCTATTTCACTTTTGCCTTGGCCTTGTCTTCTGCTTTAGATTTTTTGGATTTTCCACCTTGTTCGTTTGAGGGTTAGCAATGATCCTGCAAACTCTTTGTCAGTGTAAGTATACATTGCTAGGAGCCAAAACACGAAGCCATTGTTGAAGAAAAGTGCAAATGAGAAGAAGGCAATGAAGGTACATCAAAGAGGGCAACAAGAAGAAGTGAAAGAAAGAATAGAGAGTTACCGCATGCAACTCCACATGATGTCTCTCTACCCAAAGTACCTATGGACCATGCTCCAAGGGAGAAAAAGCATGACCCAAACAAAGGTAAATCTAAAACTCCAACTTACAAATTGCAATTTGACATTGAATTAACTACATATGTGAAGAAAATGTTGGAAGAGAAAGAATTCTCAATAGC
Source organism: Lygodium microphyllum (assembly GCF_053477565.2). Taxonomy (NCBI): domain Eukaryota; kingdom Viridiplantae; phylum Streptophyta; class Polypodiopsida; order Schizaeales; family Lygodiaceae; genus Lygodium; species Lygodium microphyllum. The sequence continues at coordinate 96,891,358 of NC_141142.1, forward strand.
AAGGTGGAGTTTACTTTGGGAGAGGTACTTGGAATTGCTAAACATGAGTTTCATGAGGAGATCATTGATATCATCAAGAGGAAGTGATAAGTTTTGGGAGATCCTACCAATCATCACTCACAAGGAGATGGAGAGACCTTAAAGTTCAAAGGGATACAAGGTATGCACGAGGTGCACGAGGCACATGCACATGAAGATGAAGATGTAAGAAGTTGTAATACTTCCACGCAATTAAAATTTAGTTAGTTAGTTCAAAAGTTAGTTAGTCAATTAATAAGTTAGTAAGGTTATTAACTAAAGACTAGCTAAAGTAAAAACTAACTAACATTAATAACTAACAATTTTTATTTAAAATTATAAAAAAATCGAGAGTCATAATCTAACATTTTGTCCAGATTGACAAGGACTATAGCCACCCTTCACGAAAGTTACAACGTGAACGAGAGTTATGAGCCATACTAATCACTAATGTTAATGTGTATAAAAATATTAGATTTTTGGGCAAAACTAGTATATTTTAGATATTATTGTAAATATCCTAAAAAGCTATGGAGATTCTAGAATAGGATGTCATGTAAAAAAAAGCATGTGGTTTTTCAGCTTGTTTTGGATATTTAATACAAAAAAAGAAGGATTAGTGAAATTGGGTGCATCGCGATCGTAGTTTACAAGCAGTAAACAACACTTCGAATAAGGAGAAGAAGAAAGAGTGATCTAGAAGATCTCTAATCAAGTGTCTTGGGGTTTTACCCCCCCTTTTGGAGCCAATGAAACTATCAAAATTGTGATTTGAGCATCAAGTTGCTTATTTTTCCAAGATCCCATCCATAAAGAGCTCTTCTTCTTAGCCACAACCCTTCTTCTCTTGTTTAGCTATAAATATGAGGCATGGGGAGCAATTAAAAAAGCCTAAAGAGACTGCGAGAGTCTACGAGAGGGAGGTAGAGAGAGGGAAGTAGAAGGATACCACTCCAAGAGATTGCGAGAGGGAGCTTGAGAGAGAGAGAGTTACCCCGAGAGGCTGCAAGGGAGAGAGTTAGCTCAATTCCCCCTATCTCGGGTCTTTGACTAAGCCATCTTCTCTTATGCTCTCCCATCTTAAATCCATTTTTTCTTCTTTATCTCTCAAATCCACTTGCAGATAATGACCCCCAAATGAAAGACCTCTCCAAACACTGAAACTCTCACCACAACCAACGGGACTGTGAACCAAGGGACTGCAACTATGGGAAACGCATCTCTTATTAATCAAGTACACACCATTGTATTAGGAAAAAGAACTTGGGAGAAAATAATGTTTACATTAATTATCACAACTTAATTGAGCATGTTTCGAGATAATGAGTGTACTAGGAAAATTTTATTCATCACATTCATCTTAGGTGATCAATTAAAATTGCACTTAGAAGTCGTTAAATTACACATAAATTGCATGGAAATTTCATGCTAATATATATATATATATATAAAGTTTCAAGAATACGCATTAAACTGCAATTAAGCCAGATAGATTTTATGTATCCACAACCATTTGCTTGGTTGAAATAATAGGAAATCTTATTACATCTCACAAAACATAGATTGAACTTGTGATAAAATACGTAGGAATCCTGGGAAGTTGAAAGAATTTCAAACCCTAAAGAGTTGAAAAGATTCTTCTCAAGACCCATCTTGCTTGAAGCTGAAAGGAATTCAAAGTCCTTAAGTAACTATATGAATTGCGCAACAAACCCTAGTTCAAATGAATACGTAGGATTTCATTGTAGGGAAGCCAATGTCCCAAAGTGCAATTAATATTGCAAGGATACTCCTTCATTCAAAAGAATGAGGAAATTAAATTAGGTTATCTTTGGAAATATCAAACGATAACAAGGATAAATTCAAGACTAGATGTTATTGCATCAAATCAATCGACGAGGAGAAAAAAGAATTGTCTAGTACATATTGTGCACTTTTGCTTGTGTTTGTACTTAGGAACACCTGTTTGGAAAAGGAGTCATCTAACAAAGGAATTGATAAGAAGAAAATCTTTCAAATTGGATTCAGGTTGAAACACCTAAGAAAGGCATGTTGAGTACCCCCAACTAGCTGCCAATCCTATCCAAGGGGGTTTTTGATAACCACATCGGGAATGTGGACTGAACCCATCATGAGAGGTTTCTCCATAGAAACATCCGTTCGTAGGAGGATACTCAACTGCCATGGGGCTTTGGCTCTAAATCCCCTACCTTCGGTCCTACTCAGATGGTCTACATGACTCGGAAAGGAATCTCGAGGCCTTGTTACTAGTGCAAGGGCGACAACTTGGAGGAAATTAAGATGCATCCTTACAGATTGCGAGAATTGTCCCATGGACGGGATTTGTATCTCAATTGAAATTTTAATATAAAGTCTACTTTCAAGGAAATTGTCTAATTTGTTTTTGTATCAATGCATAAAATTACATAAAGGAACATGTGACTAACGAGTTAATTAAGGAAGCTGCTTGTATGTGTTACCGCTAATGTGTCCTTAGGTAAGTAGCAAACTAAAGCTATCAAGGGAAGTAGGTGGGCGGATCCCCCGATGGGTCCAAGGTGATCCCAGAAAACTAGGAGGCTTCTCAACATTCAAATCGCGATGACATATTGACCTTAGATAATGTAGGGTAGAACCTTGGCTCATATCATTTTAGGGGATTGGAATGGGACTTTACCCTATGGGTAGAGAGGTCGAGCAATGCATCCCTCTTGTTTACTATTCTCTTTGACCCAAGTGCGATATGATTCCACCTCGGTTTAGATGCCTAGAAGGCTGTAGAATGACTTGACCATTAGAAACCCAGGAAGATTTAGGTAAATCCTAACAGGGATGGCTGATACATTTCGTTGCAAAGTAGACTCGAGAGTCCCTAATTGACAAACCCTATGGCATTCCATGGGAGTGCCAAGCGGCATCTTTTAGATCAAACTCCGATGGACTACTAAAACGTGTCAAAACCTAGGCATGTTACAGAAGCATGGTGAATTGCAATCATTTTTTGAGATAGATAAAGCAAATTTGATTTCAATATGATGAGGAATCTGAAGTCTTTTACAAAAGCCATTTTTAAAGGAATCGTTGGGCCATGGCTATCACAAAGACTCTAGTTAAGGTTGTTGAGCTTGATGAGCCATGTATTGCACTCATAGATCACGGTTTAGAAATTAATCTTATGTCAAAGAGTCTCTACTTCAAAGGAAGGTGACCAATTGACATGGATCATGGGTTGTTGAACTCAAGCTACAAACAACTCATCAGGGGATTTGTATGGTGCTTGTCCTAATGTGAAAGTGACAATTGGAGATGTTTGAGATGAGCAAAATTTCTTTGTACAAGATATGTCTTTTTACCCTTTATTCTTGGACAACCATATAATACCATAGTCCGTATGGAGACTAAGGTGATGGATGGTTGTTCTACTTATGCTAGAATAAGAAATCATAAAATGGGCAACATGCTATTCAATTCTTGACCGTATATGTGTTGAGATATCGAGCTCCACTTGTGATATGCCAGGGTGACCGTTGTGCATTTATATCACCGACTTGTTAGCTACAGATGCGGTTGGTACACCACCCATGAATAATAGCTAGATGACAGCTATCCTTATCTACTCTAGTTCGTGGCTTAGTTAGTATGCCACCTTAGTTAGTTGAGATTGGTTTGAGACCCATATATAGGGTTCTTCTATTTCTCTGTACTAGAGTTCTTTTTTGGCTTACACAACTAAGAAGAGGAAAACTGTTTTCAACCTCCACCTGTGTGTGTATTCCCCCATTGTGCAAGTGAGAAAGCTACAAGTGAGACTCCTTCCTTCTCTCCCACAATCTTGACATGGTATTAGAGCCTGGTTCGTGGTAAGGAGCTCAAGGAAGCAAACCAAGTCCGCGGTGTTCTGGTAAGAGGACCAATGTTGCTTTCATTTTTTGAGTTTGGGAGCAAGTCTCTGCAGGTAGCACAGCCGGAAAGTGCAAGAGTGCATTGTCTCAGATTGAGACACCCTTTGCGGTGTAGCAAGAGGGCAGTATATGCTGCGGGACTGGGCTTTAGCCCTTGGTTGCCCTGTTTTTTTAATTCCAGGCCATTTCGGGGCATGCTTTGGAGGCGGAAGTTTTTTGCACGCACTCAGGAAAAGGCCCTATTTTTTGCTGTGCAACCACTGTTCTACATGTCAGTGAAAAGTTACCGTAGAAATTGCATCATATGCCTGTGTGCAAAGACATTGGGAGTTACAGAATCATTCTTGTTGCTTGTTGATGCAAAATCGTCACTAGGAAGTGACTGTGTGGTCAAATACCACTTTTGTCAGTTTTGCAAATTTGCCCTTGTGAGGCTGAAGCTGTATTTTTTGCAGTGACAGAATTTTTTGCAGTGTTTTGTAATGGCGTCTGATTCTCTTTCACAGATCGTCACTGAAAAGCTTGACAAGAACAACTTCCAAGCATGGAAGTTTAGAATGACGAATTTCCTTATGGGAAAAGGATATTGGGAATTCATTGCAGAAAATGAAGAAGAACCAGTTCTTCCTGATATTCCCAATCAACAGCAAACGCATGCATTTAAAGGATGGCATGAGAGAGCCAAAAAAGTTATGTACTGGCTGTCTATCAGTATTTCAGACTCTATGATTGTGCATATTTAGGATGCAAGCACGCCAAAGGAGGCATGGGATACTTTGTCAAAAATGTATAGCACAAATACGCAAGCCAGGAAAATGCAGCTCAAGCAAGAGTTGCACAATGTGCAAAGAGAAAGTATGAGCATCAATGACCATCACATGAAGGTGAAGAAGATTGCAGATGCGCTTGCTTCCATTGGGTCGCCAGTGGAAGATGATGATTTAGATTCGGTGACCTTGAATGGTCTAGGAAAGGATTATGCACAGTTCCGAACATCCATTTCCGTCCGTGAAAGATTTCTTGATTTTGAGGAGTTGATTGCTCTTCTAATTTCTGAGGAGCAGAGAAATGGTGGTGCATCTTCTTCAGGAGGAACTTCAAAAGAAGCTATCTTCTAGTCAAATGCTGGAAGAGGTAGAGGCAAAGGTAGAGGAGGCCGATCTGGAGGCCGTGATAGAAATCAGAATATGCAGCAAACTCAAGAAAACTAGTCCTATGGAGGAGGACGTGGTAACTCTAGAGGCAGGGGGAGCCAAAGAGGTCGTGGTGGATGGCAAAGAGGCCAAAATGCAAACAGCAATGTTCAATTCTACTACTGTGGTAAAATGGGTCATATGGCTAAAGACTACTATAAAAAGCAGAATGATATCATGAATGGAAAATTGCAACAAGGGAATTATGCATCTTCTAGTAGACAGGGTGATGACAGAAATGAGAATTTGTTTATGGTGCAGCACATGACCAATTCTGTGACAAGTGTAGAAGAAAGCAACGATGTGTGGTATGTTGACTCAGGTGCATCAAACCACATGACAGGTCATGTAGAATGGATACAAGATGCAAGGAAAATGGAAAAACCAGGATTTGTGGAGACTGGTGATGATACTGCACATCATATTGTGCAGATTGGAAACATTCCTTTGTCTATGCAGGATGGGAAAAAGAAATACCTGTCGGATGTATTTCATGTCCCGAAAATATCACCAAGAACCTAGTTTCTGTTGGTCAAATGGTTGAGCAAGGCTTGCAGGTCAGATTTATTTCTCATGGATGCTTTGTTGAGGATATGAAAAATAAAGGTCGCTTGATAGCAAAAGGAAAGAAGAAGGGCAGAATGTTTACGTTGGATGCAAACATGCCTGAATTGAATGCAGCAATGTTTGCACATGGGACCGATCTAGTTGCAGATATTGATATCTGGCATAAACGCATTGGTCATGTTAATGTACAACGACTTAAATCAATGCAAGCCCAAAATATTGTTGCAAGATTGCCTAAATTCAAGGTTGCAGAAATGCATAAGGTATGTGAAGCCTGTCAATTTGGAAAACAGGCAAGGAAACCATTTCCTGGATATGTTCAAGAGAGTAAGAAGCCATTGGAATTAATCCACTCTGATGTGTGGACTACTAAATCTGCATCTATTAGAGGCTGTCATTATTTTGTCACTTTTATTGATGACTATAGCAGAAAAGTTTGGGTATATTTTATGAAAAAGAAAAGTGAAGTGTTTGGGCATTTCAAAACTCTTAAAGCTATGGTTGAAAAAAAAAACAGGCCTGCAAATAAAATGCCTAAGGTCAAATGGAGGGGGAGAGTACCTCTCAAATGAGTTTGCAAGGTTCCTGCAGGAGCATGGCATAAAGCAATAATATTCATGTAGTCATACCCCACAACAAAATGGAATTGCAGAAAGGAAAAACATGCATATTGGAGTGGTATCTCGTGCCATACTCAACAAAAAAGACTTGCCGGATTTTTACTGGGCTGAAGCAGTTTCTATAGCAGTCTACATAATGAATAAAACTCCCACTGCAGCAATACATGGGATGACTCCAGAGGAGAGGTATACTGGTAGGAAACCAGATATTTCTCATTTGAAGATTTTTGGTTGCATTGCCTATGTTCATGTGCCAGATGAGTTGAGATCCAAGTTGGATCCAAAAGCTGAGAAGTGCATCTTTATTGGTTACTCTCTGCAGCAGCAGAAAGGGTATAGATGCTATAACCCTTCTACTCGTAAGTTTACAGTGAGCAAAGATGTTGTTTTTTATGAGATGAGTAGCTGGTATAAACCAGTAAATGTGATTGATGATGTAGATACATAAAATGGTAATGCTGCACAGAATTCACAGCAGTAGTCACAAAATATTAGTGGACCTGGAGTGTCCTCTAGCAATGATTCACATTCTTCACCATAGACAGGCAGATTGAGATCAGGAGAATCTCCTCAAAACAATGCAGATAGTGGTATGCAGGTTTCACGAAAAGGAAAAGAGAAGGTAGATCAGCCCATGTTTGATGTGAATGCAGGTCACTCTTATGTGGATGGTGAATCCAGTGGCTCAGAACAGAGCATTGATAATGAGTTGGATATTCCTTCTATTGTTATACCTAGAATAAGGAAGACCAGGGATGTTTCGAGAGCATCTGGTAGTGAATCTACTTTGCATAGGTCTACCAGAGCTAGGTATCATGTGGATAGGCTGAAATATGATGGATTTACAGCCATTCACTATGCCTATATGGTCAAAGTGATATAGGAACCAGAACCCACTTCTTTTGAGCAAGCCATGGGAAAAGAAAAATGGGAGAAAGCCATGGATGAAGAAATGGATGCCTTGGAAGCAAATGCTACATGGGAATTGGTACCTTTGCCTAAAGATAATAATGCAATTGGTTGTAAGTGGGTTTATAAGGTGAAACATAATGCAGATGGTTCTGTGAATAGATACAAGGCAAGATTAGTAGTCAAAGGGTATGCACAAACGTATGGCATTGATTATGAAGAAACATTCAGTCTGGTTGCAAGGATGGTAACCGTAAGAGCAATCATTGCTATGGCTGCATCAAAGGGATGGTCCTTACATCAGAGGGATGTAAAGAATGTCTTCTTGCATGGTGATTTGCAAGAAGAGGTCTATATGGAGCAGCCACCAGGTTATGTGCATGTTGTTCATCCTGAGTTTGTTTGCAGGTTGAAGAAAGCCTTGTATGGCTTGAAGCAAGCACCTAGAGCATGGTTTGACAAGATAGGACAGTATCTTATCACTATTGGCTTTCAGATTTCCAAGGCAAATTTCTCACTTTATGTGAGAAAAACAGAGAAAGGTATTATGCTACTTGTCATTTATGTTGATGATTTGATTATGACAAGTGATAGTGATGAAGATATCCTTCATGTGAAAATGCTATTGAAGCAAAAGTTTGAGATGAAGGATTTGGGAGAGTTGTGTTATTTCTTGGGCATTGAGGTGATTAGATCACCAAGTGGGATACCGCTCTTGCAGAGGCAGTATGGATTAAACATGCTGTCCAAATATGGGATGATAGGCTGTAAGCCTATTTCAGTTCCTTTGGAGCAGAATGTGAAGCTGAGCGCAGATGCAGGTGAGCTTCTGGAAGACCCTACTATGTACAGACGCATAGTAGGAAGTTTGATTTATATGACTATTACCAGGCCAGATTTGAGCTATGATGTTGGATTGGTAAGTCAGCTTATGCAGGCTTCAAGGAAACCGCATTTGGATGTGGCTAGACGCATACTCAGGTATGTGAAGTCCACATTGCAGTATGGACTATTTTATGAGACTGGGATTCAGATACAGTTGCATGGATACATTGATGCTGATTGGGCTGGTAGTATTTCTGATAGACGATCTACCAGTGGATATGTGTTCTCTTTTGGGAGTGCTGCAGTCACTTGGAGCAGCAAGAAATAGCCTACAGTTGCCTTGTCGAGCATAGAGGCTGAGTACAGGGGTGCAGCAATGGCTGCATGTGAGGTAGCTTGGTTGCATAAGCTACTTTATGATATGCATCAGCCTACAGATGGGCCAGTTGTCATTTATTGTGACAACATAAGCAGTATACACTTGGCAAATAACCCAGTCTATCATGCTAGAACAAAGCACATTGAGGTGCATTATCACTATGTGCGAGAGAGGGTTTTACTAGGTCTTATTGATCTAGTTTATGTCAGCACAAAGGATCAAGTAGCTGACATATTCACAAAGGCATTGGGCGCAGAGAAGCTGCGCAAGTTCAGAGACATGCTTGTTGTGCAGGAATTGGGATTGAGCTCGAGGGGGAGTGTTGAGATATCGAGCTCCACTCGTGATATGCCAGGGTGACTGTTGGGCATTTATGTCACCGACTTGTTAGCTGCAAATGCGGTTGGTACACCACCCATGAATAATAGCTAGATGATAGCTATCCTTATCTACTCTAGTTCGTGGCTCAATTAGTATGCCACCTTAGTTAATTGAGTTTGGTTTTCAACCTCCACCTGTGTGTGTATTCCCCCATTGTGCAAGTGAGAAAGCTACAAGTGAGACTCCTTCCTTCTCTCCCACAATCTTGACAATATGTGGATCATGTGAGGAATTGAGAAAGCCTTAATGAGCATCCCTTGCCAAATATTAGCAAGGATTTCAAAGAGCATTGATGGGTTTTCTACATGTACCATTGTAAAGCAAGACTATGATGGTACACAAAGAAAAAGATTCTCACCTAATTTAGAATGTAAGGAAGATTTTCCTATAGGATTCATAGGGCTAACAACAAAAGGTTCCATATATTTTAGAAAGTTTCAAGACTTGCAAAGGAAGGAATGGCAACATGTTTGTAATGTTCAAAAGAGCGTGAAGGAAAGTGGTGTTAAAATATGCAGGATCTAGAGCATGGCAGATACAGAAGCTTTGGAGGTCGAAAGAGGAAAAAGAAACTCATGAAGACATTGACCCAGACACTGATAATTTGTCACACAAGTGAATTAGGTTCCAAGATTGAAACTTGGACTCATAAACACAATCTTGTGTGTGTACAGTGACATAGACACTTTACTGGAAAGAAAAGAGTACTATCATTGCCTTAGAAAAAGAGTGCAAGTACAATGCTTTATAGGAATTGAGTGGTGGCACTTTCTCCTACTGTGCATATGGGATTCTGGTCTTGAGCCCTCATTGCTCCTTACAAAGGGACTGAAGTAGGTGTAATTGCAAAATATCTCAACACCCCTCCTCAATCACAACTAGAAGTACAATGTGTGTAGAGGCTTTAGTGAGACCAACACTTGCAAAGTGTGGGCACACCATAAACATGGCAAAACACCAGAGGCTGTCGCGGAAAAGACTAAGTGTGGGTACCACAAACATGATGGTCATCCAGAGGCTATAGCAAGGGCCTCACAAAGTGTACACAGGCTGTAGTACAAGGCTAACTGAGAAGTTTACAAGTTTATGTCTAAAGCATTAGGGCTAGGAAATACAAAGTTAAAAAAGTCCATTTGAATAGAAGGAATGATGAGGTTTGTCCTTCTCCTAGTGGTCTTCTTCTTCTTCTTCTTCTTCCTTTGCTCTATTTTCTTCTTCTTCTTCTTTGACTACAACTAGATACGCCTTTTGGGACCTCTTTCTGGCTTGGCTGAACTTCTCAGTGTGTCCAGTCCTTTTGCAAAAGTCACAAAAGAGCCGATCCCTCTTGCCTTTGTACATGTTGCAAACATATAATGCATGTTCATCTCTAGAGGTGCATGGTTCTTCCTTAGTTTTTAGCTTCTTTTCCTCCTCTAATAGTGATGCCTAGATATCAACAAGTTTGGGGTTTGGCATATTGATTAGGGTTGTTGATACATTATTATATTCAGGAGGCAAACTTTTAAGTAGAACACCGATGCAAACATCTTCTTCCATTTTAATGTTGATTCTTGCAAGCTGAGTTAGAATTCCTTCCATGTAATTTAGACGTATGGAAAGTGATGTGTTGGAATTCATTTCAAGCTTGAAAAACTCAATCAAGAGACCATACTTTGATGATTTAGACTGTGCACCAAACAAAGTGTCAAGTCTCTTCCATGTATCCTGTGAAGTGTCACAATTATCCACATGGTGGATATAGCTATCGTCTAGCTCCAATTTAATAATGGCCTTAGCCTTATTATCATTATTTTTCCAAGTGACTCCAAGGTCCACATCACGAGGCTTCTTTTCTTTTCCAGTAGTAATGGCCGAGAGGCCCTTCTTAATCGGGATAAGTTTGATGTGGGTCTGCCAAGTATGAAACCCAACTCCTTTGAAGTGAGCACTTGGAGAGTCTTTGCCCATGTTAGATGGCTGGAGAAGCAGCAAATAACTCCAGGATTCTCAGATTTTATTAGTGGAAGAGCAGATTACAGTGTATCAAGAGACACAAGTAATGACAGTGTGAAAACACACTATGTAAAGAATATGTCTGGGTTTATGTTGAACTCAAATCTTCTTAGTTCGGGTTCATTGATCTTCTGTCAATGAATCCAAGCTCTTCTCCTCCTTGATTTGATGTTGGGATAGTAGATCAGAGTGGTAGTGGGTTGTTCTAGGTGGCAGGAAAGAGAAAATGATGAGATTTTTTAGCTTGGTGAAGTTTGGCTATGGCTTCCTAGATTAGGGTTTTGACCCAGCCTTGGTTTTTTGCTGATTATGGGAGCTATTCTTGATCATTTTGAAAACTTTTTATATGCAGATGAAGCTTACTTCATGGGCTATCATTGCCCTATGATGGCGACTAAAATCGTGCTATGCAGGGATGGATCAAAGCATTCGATCAGCACATATGTAGATTTTGACAGCGTGCCGAATCTTCAGTAATGCTGAAGCACATCATGGCCAATCTTGCATTGTGATGGGCCACAGAGATGCGCTTGGTGTTGAGGAATATTTCCCTAGAAGACATCATGATGAATGGTGGCCTATAGTGTGAGATCCATAGGTTCCATGATGCCCTGACTATGGAGGCCACAAGATAGATGCTTCGAAAAATGACAATGCTAATTAGCGGATAGGGCAATGTCAAGTTCTAAGGTGATACATAGAAGCTCTAGGAGTGGACAACACTTCTCTAAAAGAAAATTTTTCAAGATCTCTTGTGGTTGAAGAGATCTAAGGGCTTGAAGCAGGATAGGTGCAGGGTGGGTATGGCTGCCACAAGGTCAAATGGAGAAGAAGGAGTGGGAGATGAGCTCCTAGACTTAACCTGAGTTGGATTGACCTCATGCTGAGCTAGATGAGAGTAGAATGGAGCTGGAGGAGCTATGCCATGCCCAACCAGGATCTGATACCATGTTAAAATATGTGGGATCTAGAGCATGGCAGATACGGAAGCTATGGAGGCTGAAAGAGGAAGAAGAAACTCATGAAGACATTGACCGAGATAAAGACAATTTGTCACACAAGTGAATTAGGTTCCAAGATTGAGACTTGGACTCATAAACAAAATCTTGTGTGTGTAGAGTGACATAGACACTTTACTGGAAATTTTTCTTAGAAAAAGAGCACAAGTACAATGCTTTATAGGAATTGAGTGGTGGCACTTTCTCCTACTATGCATATGGGATTCTAGTCCTAAGCCCTCACTGCTCCTTACAAAGGGACTGAAGTAGGTGTGATTGCAAAATATCTCAATAAGTGGTGTGATTGAAGATAATGAAGGGATTTCATGAGTTTTTGAAGAAGTTTCTTTTGTTGATACCATTGGAGAGCTTGCAGCCATAGTTGATTCAAATTAGAGGAAGATAATGAAGTTATCAAAGTATGTTCAATGGACATGTACAAAGTGATTGAAGGCTTCAAAGAAGACATGTGTTCCAAAGCAAGTGAAGAACTAGAAGTGCATGTGGAGACCAAGTAAAAACTGTAGCTAAAAATGTAAAAAACCTATTGCTCAATCTCTACCTTCTAATAGCAAAGAGAAGATAAATCAAGCCTCTCAACAACCAAACCTACAAGATCCACAAAGAATTGGGCATACATTTACACCAAATACTTTAAAGGAATTGAAGATTGGATACGAGGGATTTCTTACATCAGAGGAGAAAAATGCTTCTAGGAGATGCTATCAAAACATGGTAAGGCCTTTGCTTTTCAACCACATGAAATTGGATGTGTGGATCCTAGCGTTGTTGCTCCAATGGTTATTTTCACTGTGCCTCATGTGCCTTGGAACCTGAGACCTATTCATGTCCCTTAGGCTCACTTACCAAAGTTGATTGAGTTGTTGAATGAAAAGATAAAAATGGGTATTTTGGAGCCCTCTTGTACTCCATATTCAAATAGGTGGTCCAAATGCCAAAGAAGAATGAAGCTTTGAGGTTTATATAGGATATGCAACCAGTGAACAAAGTGACTATTAGGAATGTTGGTACAAGTCCAATTGTGGACAAGTTTGCAAAACTTTTGCAAGAAAGGGTAATTTATTTTATGGGAGATCTCTACTCTAGATATGATCAATTTCAATTGGATGTGGATAGCAAAGATTTAACAACTATGAGGACACCTTTGGTTTTATTAAGGATGTGTACCTTACCTCAAGGAGCAACCAACTCAGTTGCACATATGATGAATGGGATAAACTTAAAGTCCTTCATGACTTCATACCATAGGTTGCTATGCCTTTTTTTAATGATGTGCCTATAAAAGGATGCAAAAAAGAAGGGGTCAAGGATGAGACAATGGATTCGAGGGGGTGTCACAAGTCTGTTGCATATCATAATTCTAATTTGTGAGAATATCTTATCTAGGTTAGAAGAAGTAAAACTTAGTCTTTATGGGCCAAAGTTTGTTTTTGGAGAATGTTTTGATTGTGGGACAATATGTGTGGACCTTATGGTTGAAGGCCTTCTCCAGTAAAGGTTGAAAGCATTCAAAAGATGAAGGAGACTTGTACTTCCATAATTGAGGTAAAACGATTCTAGGGTTCATGTGTTTTCTATCTTATTTAGATTCCACACTTTGCACATGTAGCAGATGCACTCTATCAATTGTTGAGGAAATGCCAAAAGTTTCATTGGCATGAATCACATGCAAAGGCAATGAGGAAATTAAAACAATTGTTGTTGTCTGCACTCATACTAAGGAAAGTAAATTATGAGTGTGGAAGGTCTATCATTGTTAGAGTGGATACTAGTCCAAGACGAATTGGGTGGGCTATTGGACATGATGATGAAGAGGAAAACAGATATCTTGTGTGCTTTGGAATCAAATTCTTAAGTCCTCGACAATAAAGACGAAGATTGTGAAAGCCACACACAAAAATATATAAGCCTTGTACACCCGATCTTGAGCTACGCTCATCCCGCTAATTGGATTTTGAGACTGTGAGGTCTTTTGAATTTTTGTAGGATGACGGAATCACATATGGATGATTTAATGGTTGAAGGCGATCTTCCTGAACCTACGATGGAGCAAAAGCTAGATTTAATTATGATGCAGTTGGATGAAGAACGACGAGCTCGGCAAGCATTGCAAGTTCAATTGGCTAATTTACAAAGATCGGCTACTGACAAAGAGGAACCACAATCTGAAGATCTTATCCAACATACCATCGATGCGACTCTCGAAGCTCAATCCATCCGCAAAGAAACAAAGATAAGTAAAAGAAATTTCAAATTCCGTACTTTTAATGGCACTCGAGATGGAAAAACTGTTATTGCATTCATCAGTCAATTTGATGATTACTTTCATGAGGAAACATACGTAGAAAAAGATAAAATCAAGTGTGTCACTAATCATTTAGTGGATAGAGTATCTCTTTGGTGGACCGTGGTTCGTAAGAGCATAGATTGTCCCATTACCTGGGAGAGTTTCAAGAAGAAGTTTATGCAGAATTTCCTTCCTCCACAATTCCATGAAAAAGCCATAAAGCAATGGGACCTTCTTCAGCAAAGAGATCATGAGCCTATTCCTCAGTACACCGAATGCTTTTGGAATGCATTACTCCAGTTACGCATGCTTGAAGACGTACCTGAAGCGACACACAAGCGCAAGTATATGTTTGGATTACTTGGACATTACTACACTGAAGTCAATATGTTCAAACCTGCAACTCTTGAAGACACAATTTCTTTAGCTCATGACACTGAAGATAAGCTTCGAGGAAGAGACAAGCGTCCACAGCAATTTCAAGCCAATGGTAACTATGGATCTAAGCAATTCAATTCAAATTTTAGAAGATTTAATCAAGGTCGTTTTCCTTCATCATCTCTCCGTAAGTCTTGGGCAAAACCACCTGCTTTACCATCCAATACCAATCAACACCCCAAGCCAATTTCACAGGCAAATCCTAATATTCCTAGACTTCCTGCCATTGCAATCAATGTATCTAAAGCCAAACCTATAGTGTGTTACAAATGCCACCAACCTGGACATTTAGCAGCCAATTGCCAATCGAAGAAACCACCTATCCATATCAACTACCTTGGAGCAATGGAAGATGACGAACATGAAGAAATGCCTGATTTCACGGAAGATGAAGACGACATTACTACTCCTTCAGATACATTACCAGGTATGCCAACTCCACATTCTTTATTGACAATGAAATGTTTAGTGCATGGAAAAGAAAAGATTATTTTGCATGATGATGGTAGTACTCATGATTTTATTTCTGCAAAGCTAGTGAAAGAATTGAAATTACAAACTGTTCCTACACATTATCGCATTAAAGCAGCATTCTTAGGCACAAGGTATAATGGAACACAAGAGGTGCATGATTTAGAAATTCAAATTGGTGAATACACTGAAAGAATGAATTTTCTAGTTGTACCATTACAGTCTAGTGATATTATTTTAGGTATGCCTTGGCGTCATCAGCATAACCCTAATATAGATTATTCCACACATTCAATTAATATTCATTTTCAAGGAAAACATATTACATTGTATGGTATGCATGCATCTAATGCTTTTTCACTGCTTTCTCATACTCAAGCTAAACGTGCATTACGCAAAAGTAGTAAATCTTATCTAATTTGGGTGAATGAACTGCAAACATATGCACCCTAGGCATAAATAGTTTCTTGCACAATTTAAGGACTGTTTTGTAGAAGATCTACCACCTGGTTTACCTCCTTTACTTCCTGAAGACCACAAAATAGATTTAATTCCTGGTACACAACCACCTTGTACAGCACCATATAGGCATAACCAGATAGAGCAAAAAGAAATTCAAAATCAAGTTGAGAAATTACTAAATAGAGGATTGATTAGACCTAGTAGTTCTCCATTTGGTGCACCTGTTTTATTGGTAAAGAAGAAGAATAATACTTATCGTATGTGCATTGACTATTGTGCTTTAAATAAGATCACTGTAAAGAATAGATATCCAATTCCTAGAGTCGATGACCTTATGGATAAACTGCAAGGTTTTGCCATATTTAGTAAAATAGATCTTAAATCTGGTTATCATCACGTGAGATTAGATAAGTCTGACATATTCAAGACTGCATTTAGAGCACAATTTGGTCATTATGAATTTTTAGTGATGCCTTTTGGATTGACTAATGCACCTGCTACATTTAGTAGAATGATGAACTGTATATTTTTGAAATATCAGCATTGTGTTATTGTATTCTTTGATGATATCTTGGTGTTTAGTAAAAATGAGAAAGATCATTATGAACATTTGTCCTTGGTTTTCAAGTTGTTGAAAGATAATCAATTGTATGCTAATCCGAAAAAGAGTGAGTTCTTTAAAACAGAAATTGAATATTTAGGACATATTGTATCATCAGATGGTATTAAGGTTGACCCTAAGAAGATAGAAGTAATCTTTCCTAGGTCTTGCTTTGCTAGGTCTTGCTAGTTTTTACAGGAAGTTTGTGCGAAATTTTTCATTGTTTGCTTTGCCTTTGAATAAACTTTTAAAGAAATGTATTCTTTATCATTGGTTTGATAATCAACAAAAATCCTTTGATTTATTGAAATATGCATTAACCCATGCTCCTGTATTACAACTACCTGATTTTAATAGACCATTCTTTTTAGTAGATACTAATGCTAGCGGATCTGGAATAGGAGCCGTACTTATGCAAGATAATCATCCCATAGCCTATTCTAGGTGTAAAGTGAAACCCTCCGAACTTAAATATTCCACATATGATAAAGAATTATTAGCTGTGGTACAAGCTTTAAGACAATGGAAACATTGCTTAATGGGTTCTGAGTTTATGATTAAGACTGATCAACAAAGTATTAGACATTTACTTAGCCAACCTCAAATATCTGACCGACATATCAAATGGGCAGCCTTTATTTAGAGTTTTCATCCGATTATTCAATATCAACCAGGTAAAGAAAATGTAGTGGCCGATGCATTAAGTAGAAGACCCACCATTCATAATATTTCTGTTATATCATTTGATTCTTTAACTCCTATGAAAGATACTTATCATCAGGACATTACTTTTCATGCTGATTGGAATAAATTAGTTGAAAATAACTGGATTCCTATTGATTCACTGTCTTATAATGATAGATTCATGTTTTATGAAAAGAGATTATGTGTTACAGTTCCATTTAGATCTTTTGTTTTGAATGAGATTCATTGTCCTCCATACCAAGGTCATAGAGGTATCATATCTACTTTACGTACATTAACTGAAGATTTTTATTGGCCACATATGGACACTGATGTATCTAACTTTGTTTCTGAATGTTTGATTTGTCAAAGAGTTAAGAGACATCATGGTAAACAATATGGATTACTTATGCCTTTATCTATACCATCAAGACCATGGGAACAGATTTCTATGGATTTTATTATTGGTTTACCTAATACTAAAGCTAACCATGATTTGATTTGGACTGTAGTAGATAGGTTTAGTAAACAAGCATATTTCATTCCATGTAAGAAAACTTTAACAACATCTCAGGCAGCACAATTGTTTTTGAAAACTATTTTCATTAATCATGGATTACCAAAAGTTATTATTTCTGATCGCGATTCTAGATTTTGTAACAACTTTTGGATTACTTTGTTTGCTAACCTAGGAACAAAATTTGATTTTTCATCTGCATTTCATCCTAAAACTAATGGACAAACAGAAGCCATGATATTTGTATTTGGACATTGTATTGGGTACGCCTGATTCTTTGGCGCCACCCATTAGCTTTATTTCTATTTTGTGCTAAAGCAAACTCAAAAGCCAAAAGCGTGCTATTTTGTAATTTGGACTATTATTTGAGCTTGTAGATGATTAATACATAAAATACATGCTCTGTGGAACGCTCACACAAGGCATATGGGGAGATTGCATCCAATTGGTCTCTTATTCATGTCATGCATGCTTTTTACCTTGAGTTTTGTGCAAAAAGTAGAGTTCTTTTGTTCTTGGGGACCTTCCGGCATTCACTATGCAAGCATACGGCATCCGATCTGCGTACTAATTTTGCAAGGAGAGTCGATGTTTTATATCCTTTGTCAGCGGAACTAAGAACTCTCCCCATAGAGCGCCAGGTCGGGCAGGTGAACAAAATACCAAGATGGATGCAAACAAATTTCTTAATTGAGCACCGGTTTGCATCAATGCAGTTTCATCAAACACATTTGCCATTCATCATCTGTTTTCAATATTCCTTTTGCAATGCAAGCCTCCTTAAAAGTTGAATATACCACATTATCAATCGTACGCAATGCCTCAAAGGATGTGCACCCCTTGCATACAGTGAGTAGTAGGCGCAAATAGTATTTTTCTCCACACGTAGGTGAAACAAAGTATATTTGACCACATGTGTTTCCTTGCTTTCTCTTTGTCCACATATTTTTGTGTGCATTCCAAACCCAAAACATTGGAAAGTCTTGATAGAGAACTGTGTTAGCGTCAGGGTGCAAATTTTTGCATGTAAACCATTCTGTGAGAGTTGTTTTTTGAGCATTTTCATTTTGCACCACATCACAAATGTTATCAGAGTCACGAAAGGAAACAATATTCTCTCCAGGTAAATGTATTTGCAATCGTTGAATATCGGGTTTCTCATCATGAAGTGTGAATTCAAATATTCGCCAACATGCTTCAAAAGCTGAAATATATCGTGTATCTAAGTACCTCTCAATCTCATCAATATTTTGTGCATCAATATTTTCTGTGTCAATATCATTGGATTCGAAACCACACGTACTTGTAAACCGAATGGTTGCTCGATCATGGCCCTTATATACATATTTATACAAATATTTGACAGCTGCAATTGTTGAGCAAACCTCAACATTTATGTGAGCACTATACTTGGAACTCAAATAAGGATTGTAAGGCACTATCCATCGGTTATCCAAGAGGTTACCATTAGCATTATGAGTCCTTCCATCTTCTCAACGTCTGTATAAAGGATAACCAGTTTTATCAACTGTAGTTGTATGTATAAACTTTTTTGGATAATCCTTATACACTTTCCGTCCACCATGCAAGCACTTTTTGGATTGAACTCACCACACGGACCATGTATGTTACATTTAGTAATAATTCGATACAAATCCGAAAACCTTTCCTTATTAGGTAGCTCAGCGTACACCAGTCTATCATAATGACGTGCTTCTGGTGGCTTAAAGCGTGGTTCTAATATCAAGATCATATGTGAATGAGGCAAGCCTCTCTTTTGAAATTCTATGACGGACACATATCCAGCAACTTTACCAAACAACTCCTTTTTCACTATCGACTGCATCATGTCCTTATGTCCTTAGGTCGAGGTGGGCAGGTGCTGTCGTGCCACCCGCCCCCGCCATTGTTCGTGGGGAGGCTGGGGGCTACCACGTGGCACCCGCCCCCACCTCCCCCTTAACTAATAGTAAGGATAAAAACATTAAGGCTACCTAATTTTTGAAGGAGAAATACAAAAGAAAACAAGGGCTTTCCCGCCAGCGTGATCACGCGGGAATAACAACACAAAAAATGCAAAAGAAGAAGAGCTCAGAGGGACGCAGACATCCATTGATGCCCATTCTTGCTGTTGTTTGAACCACAGCCCCAAGCTCTCTCTCTCTCTCTCTCTCTCTCTCTCGCGTAATCGGTCTATCTCGTCAGTCCTCCTGCATTA
Organism: Lygodium microphyllum; assembly: GCF_053477565.2. Taxonomy (NCBI): domain Eukaryota; kingdom Viridiplantae; phylum Streptophyta; class Polypodiopsida; order Schizaeales; family Lygodiaceae; genus Lygodium; species Lygodium microphyllum. Next base: position 96,910,844 of record NC_141142.1, read on the forward strand.
AGCACCTTCGGCCATGCTGGACACCTTTTAGGCTCAGTGTCAGGTGGCGTTTCTTCTTCAGTACAGTTGAAGATGGCCTGCTACCCTATGCAGGCCTCGCAGCCTTCCTTCTTCAGCACATTAGCAGCCAGAGAACTGAACCAGTCTCGGGGTATGCTCCAGAACCTTTTTTTCTCTGATCGTGCATTAGTGGTCTCCTGAAATGCCATAGCCTGCGATGGCGCATCGTTTCTATGCCATTTCATGATTATAGAACCAGCATCTCATCTGCAGGTTGCGCAAAAAAGCTTTGTTTGATTGGAGGACCGTCTTTTGTGTGCACATTTGTCACAGTAACTCTTTGGTATGACAGTTGAAAGCCATTATGGCTCATCATGTGCATGCCATTTCATAATGGTAAAACACAGCACTTCATCTGTAGATTAATCGAAAGGCTTGCTTGATTGGAGAGCCAAATGTGTATGCACATTTTCTAGAGTATTTCCTCTGTAATAGCACTCGAAAGCTCCTACATTTGGAGAGCTTTCTAGTTAGTGAACATCACTGAGCATCGAGCAATTAAAGGATCCAAAGGCTGCTGTAGAATCTGTCTGAAGCTTGTTGAACTGGCAATGGCAATGTCTTTATTGATAATGTCTCTGTAAAGCTTACAAGGCGTGTGGTGCTTCTGTGAGTGCAGTGAAGAGCAGGCCGAGTCTTGCTGGTTTAACAGCAGAGGGGGCCTGCCCAGGCTCAGGGGTGCTGACAGTAGAACCTAATGGAGCATCTGCTCCTCCGCTTGCCATCTCATTTGGAAAGGTACACGCACCCTATTTGGAAACCCCTTCCCTCATCTTAGGCATCTTCTCGCATATGAAAAGTTCCATGACAGCATCAGTTACTTCTCTAAAGTCCAAGGGACTCAACACATGTCTAAGGCTGGTGCAATCGTGGATGAGGCTTATTCTGCTTATTTTCTCTCATAGTGTCACAACCTACTTTGCTCTTAGACTGCAGAAAACAGTCATCTGCTGGCAGTAGCAGATGAAGAAGGCTTCGTAAGCATTTTCAACACACGTCACAAGCTGCCTTCCTCTGTCACCTCCCATGAGAAAACAGGTGAGATTGATTCATTGATTTCTCCATGGCTCCACTAGAGTAATAAAGTTGCTCGTTTTATTGGACTCAAACAAAGTAAGTCTCTGTCTTTGCAGGGAACGTTCGGAAGGAGCTTTGGTTGGCACACAACAATGCAATTTTTGACATCTCTTGGATTCAGGTCAACTGTTCAAGCTTTTCTCTTTTCAGTATACAATATTCGTGTCTGCATTCATCATAAACACCATATTTGTCAAGAGATTGTGTTGAACAACCATTCTTTTGGATACAGGGTGACAGGCAGATGTTGACTGCCTCAGGAGACCAGAGTGTGAGTTCTGCATCTTAGATCATCCTCCTATATGGGGGGTGCTCAGGGGGTTGCTGCTGGATGGTGGTGTTTCTTGTAATCACAGTCTTCTGGAGTCAAATCACTTAACAGTCTTCCTCTTACAGGTTAGGCTTTGGGACATCGAGGCTAGGGCAGGATTAGGAGTCATGAAAGGGCACACTGGAAGTGTCAAATCCTTGTGTGCACATCCTTTTCAGCAAGGTAATCGTTTTGAGGGTTGACTATGGTTTTCAAATGATGCTCAGCCAAGTAATATGTAAGGCAATACAGCTTCAGAACATGCTTCTGGAAGTAGTTAATCCGGAACAGTCTACTTTGGAAGTAGTTAATCCGGAACAGTCTACTTTCACGGTTCCAATTTCAATGGGTTCTTTCTGCAATCTGAGTTTGGTTTTCTCTGAGATAGAATGTCATGTCCTGTGTTTGCCATTTCCTGTAACTCATTGCTTTTGCAACTTCAGAGCTGTTTGCTTCTGGCTCAAGGGACGGCAGTGTGGCTTTGTGGGACATGCGGGGCAGCTGCACTCGCACTTCCACTAATGAAAGATGTTTTGCGTGAGTACACCGAACACATGTTTCCTTGTTAATTGTGCTAGCGTGCATATGTTGTTCATAGTGCACATGGCAATTGCTCTAGACGACTAAAATAAGTACTTCATTGCTTGTGCAGTCCAGTATCGACAATTACGTGTGCCCACATTCTCAACCAAAACAAAAGAGTTCGAGGGTCCAAGGTGCGTAATCATTACAATGTGCTCTTTGATACTTTCGTTCATGTATTGATTCTGTGCACTGAAAACCCACTTTATGTTTATATCAGGCCAATGCCAAGAGTGTCACAGCAGTCCTTTATCTGAAGGATGACAGAATGCTTGCAACTGCAGGGGCTGCAGATGGGTATGCGTTTTAGGCATGATCCACACCTGAATGATATTTTCTTATTGACTATGTATTAAGAGAAATATGTGGCCGATTATGGCAGAGTTGTTAAGTTCTGGGATACAAGACAACTGAAGTCTCCTGTAGTGCAAACTCCTCAGGTTTCTGCAGACAGAAAGGTTAGTATGTCATCATTCTAGTGAATGTTAAAAGCTGAAGGTAAATGCAGCGCTCTAAGCATGGAGTTCTGCATCTGGTATCAGAAACAAAGAGTGCATGGCATATCTGGACTATCACAACATCCATATGGAAAACACTTGATTGCTTCTTGCACAGACAACAGGTTACTTGCTTTCCTCTTTTCTGGCTTGATCAGTGTAGATGGGCAGTAATTAGCCATAAACTGAAAGGTTTTTGTCCAGAATTTATGTTTATGACGTACATAGACCAGAAAAGGGGTCAGTGAAGAGTTTTCAAGGTCACATTTTGGGCTCTTTCTACATTAAGGTAAGCACCTCCTGTTGTTCAGGAAAGCCAGTAAGTACAGGTTAGACCTGTTTACGTAATTCCACTGACAGATTCATGTACAATTGTTGACTCTGTAGGCAGCATTCAGCCCAGATGGAACACACATCCTCAGCGGATCATCTGATGGAAATGTCTTCATTTGGCAGGTATATGTTCCTCAAAACTGAGGAATTGTGAGATCCATACTTCTGTTATTGTTACTGCATCCAAAATGAAGTACTGAGCTGGCTAGTTTTGATGCATTTAAACAGATGGATGATCCTGAGGCTCTTCCTGTGACATTGACGGGCCATGGAGGAGAAGTCACTGCTGTAGATTGGTAAATGCCATGTACTTTTCCATCACAAAGAATGGTGTATAATACTTCCTTACTGTACTCACTGGCCTCTTATATGATTGGTCTGGTGTGATGACAGATGAAACACTTTCCTTTTTTTGTAACATGTTTCCTCTTCTGCTGATCAAACTTGTTCGATCTTATGATACACTAATTAACCTTTCTAGGGTGCCTACGTGATGCCATGCCAAACCTTTCCTTGTTTTGCTGCATTGGACAAGCCTCTGGTTCACACATTTTCATCCGTCCTACATCTTGTTGAGCTTTCTAGTGTTAAACTTTGACTTGTCTTCTTTCTTGCATTTATGAATGGTCTTCCTACTGAGGGTTGCTTTGTGACCACCGCATACGTACTCTTCAGGGTTGTGCTTCTATAGACACCGTGAGCAATGAGAACTTACATATTGAAAGATGACTAGCAATTGGCTGTATACGCAGGTGTCCAACTGATTTTGGCAAGATAGCAACATGTTCAGATGACTTCACTGTATGTACCTGCTCCTTGCAGCCTCTTTGTTAATCACAAGACTGTAACCTTGCTTAATAGATGATACTATGCATTCTCACAAGTGGGATGCTATCATGTTAATGCCGCAGGTGAGGATCTGGAACAATTTGGATCCCCGATTTGATTCAATCCGATCCCATCCATCTGTAATGCGCCGACGGATCACTGCAGATCCAAGTGCTGAAGTATCATGTCGAGATACCAGGCTTTCCGAAGCACTAAAATGCTTTCCAGAAGTAAATGGTAGCTGTAGCAGTGGGATCAAGTCAGCAAACTTCAGCATCCCAAAGAACTCAACGCCTGAATGTCTGTCAATTTGCTCTGATGAATCCATCAAAGAGGATGTGCAGAGTCCAGAGGCGAATCTGAGATTGAAGCCCCTAGTAATAGGCATAATCGAAGCTACAGATCGGCTAACCAAGAGGGATGAAGGTGGCAGCCCATCATCGGTTCTGAGTCCTCCCGGGTCTCTTAAGAGAGCTGGCAGCCCATCATCAGTTCTAAGTCCTCCCGGGTCTCTGAAGAAAAGAAAGACCATCATGGATTACTATGGCGCTTGACATAAGAGAAGATAGTGCAATCTAAACAGCTATAAAGTGACCTCCGATAAGGCCTGAGCATTCTGTTTTCTTAAATATTTTTGAGGGAACAAGCATACAGACAGTACAGAGCCATTGCGCTTGAATGAGGAAACGAATGTCGGGTGTCGCAGGTTGTTGAGCCTTGATCATATTCTGTAAGTAAAATTTGGCCAATAATACAAGGTGGTGAAATCACAAAGAGCCTGACATAGTGGGAAATATCGGTTCATAAGCAAACCTACAATTAAATGGCAGACTGTTGTAAAGTAGAATATTCGCCTGAGCATGATCGGATAGTGTCTGAGGAAGCTTTTATTGCAATTGCCGAGTTGGCTTCTTGTTCTAAGGATTTGTTCAAGACTTAGCATAGCTCATGTTTTTTGAAACATGTCGACGTGAAGCCACGTGGTGACACAAAGATTTCACCTTGTTTGGCTACTTCATGGAGAAAGGTATCCATGTTAAATGTGAAGGTCTTCATTGATCCGTGCATTGGGGTGATTGATGCACTTAAAATGCCAGTTTTCATACAGTTGCAAGTGATATACGTTCAGTTAAAGGGGAGAACAGCAGAGGCAGAGGAAGCGGAAGAGGAAGAGGAAGAGGAAGAGGAGCTAAAAAATACCTTTAGAATGTTCATAAGCATGTAATAAATCATGAAGCCTAAAACCAGCACTGGTTTGTCATCTTCAACTACGTGCTTAAGTCTCTTCTAAGTCTCTCACATTAGTGGTAAAAACTCTGTTAAATAATTACGATTATTAAGGGGAACAGTACTCCAGCCTCTATAGCCAAGTGGATGCCGCTTTCTTACCCGCCAAAATAAGCTTTGTCATCCGCGAGTTGGACCTTGGAGCCACACACACCTTGGAGAACATGCCATAGGTCTCGCTCTTAATTGATTAATCATTCCAGCAAGATGGTATTTTATTTTATTATTATATTATTTTTGTTGTAGGTTTGGAAAGTCAGGAACCTCTCAAGGTTTCTTGAACCTATTCTCTTTTTCAAACTTCCATTTTTCAATTAAGACCTTTTTTTCCCCCTCTTTTTCTCTCTCTCTCTTAATTTCTCATTTTCTTTTCTCCTTTCCTTTTTAATTTTAAAAGCCTTTCCTCCCCCCTCTCTCATTATAGGGCTTAAGTTTTTCTTTTTCTCTCTCTTTCTCTCTCCTTTAAGTTAAAATCCTTTTTCTCTCTCTCACTTGTATATTTTTTCTTTTCTTTTTTATTTTTTTCTCATGTTTAAGGCTTAGGTTCTCTCTTTTTTTCTTCTTTAATTAAATCAAAATTTTTTTAAATCAAAAGTTTTTCTTTTTTAATTAGTTTAAATCTTATTATTGTATTATTTTTGTTGCAGGTTTAGAAAGCTTTGAACTTTTGGACTTTTTGAAAACGTACTCTTTTTTAAACTTTTATTTTTAAGTTAAAATCCTCACATTTTTTCTTGCTTGTAATTTCTCTTTTTTTAATTTCTTTCTTTTTTAATTATAAGCCCCTCCTTTCTCTCTCAATGTAAGGCTTAGGCTTTCTCTCTCTCTCTTAAATTAAAACCCTTTTTCTCACATATAATCTCTTTTTGTTTCTCTTTTTTATTTTAATTAAATTCCTTCTCTTTTTCATGTTTAAAGCTTAGGTTTTTTTCTCTAAAATTTAATTAATTTTTTTTAAAATAAAAAAATTTCTCTTTCTCTTATTTTTGTTGTAGGTTTGGAAAGCCTCAAACTTCTTAAGTGATTTTCAAACTTTTATCTTTTTTCAAACTTTCATTTTTAAATAAAATCTTTTCTTTTTTTCTTTGTGTAATTTTTCTTTTAAAAAAATAAAATAAAAATAAAAGTCATTCCCCTCCCTCCTTTCTCTCATCATAGGGTTTAGGTTTTTTTTAAAATTAAAATATCCTATTTTCTCACTTATAATCTCTTTTTTTAAATTTCTTTTTTAAATAAATTTCTCTCTCTTTTCTTTTTCTTATGTGTAGGGCTTAGGTTTTCTCTCTCTTAGATTACACTTTTAACTTAATTTTTTTAAAAACTAAACATTTTAAAAAGTTTTTTAATGTTAAAGTTTTTTGGATAGTTTTTTACACTTTGAGAGAGAGAGAGAGAGAGAGGAAGAAGAAGAAGGATTAAAAAAAAAAAGATAGAGAGGTGGAAAGAGGAAAGAGAATAGTTTTTAAAAAAAAAAACTTTTCTTTTTCCCTTTCCTCTTTTCTTTCTCATGTGTAGGACTTATGTTTTCTCTCCTCTCTCTCTCTTTGTTAGATTAAGCTTTTTAATTTAAAATTTTCAAATTAAATATTTCTAATTTAAATTTTTGGGACATTTTTTCACACTTTGAGAGGGAGACAGAAGAAAGATAAAAAAGAAGAAAGAAAAAATTAAAATGAAACCTTTTTAGATATAGTTTTTGACTTAGAGAGAGACAGAGGAAATATATAATTTGAAAGAGAGAAAATAGGGGGAGAGAAAGGGAAAGAGAAAAGAGAAATAGAGAGAAAAGAGAGCGAGAAAAAAACTTAAAAGAGAGAGAGAGAGAGAGAGAGAGAGAGAGAGAGAGAGAGGGAGGGAGAAGAAGAGAATATATATATACATATAGAAAAGAAAAAAAATTAAAAAGAGAACGAAGAGAGGAGAAGAAAAAAAAGAAAAAAAGAGGAGGGGAGAGAGGAAGAAGAGAATATATATATACATATAGAAAAGGAAAAAATTAAAAAGAGAACGAAGAGAGAGAAGAAAAAAAAGAAAAAAAGAGGAGAGGGAGAGTGAAGGAAAAGAGAGGAGAGGGGTGAGAACAAAAAAAGAGCAAGGAGAGAAAAAAAAGAGAGAGAGAACTAGGAGAGAAGAAAAAATAAACTAAAATAGAAGGTAGAGAGAGAGTGTAATATTTTCCCCTCCGCTCGCTCTCCATAGAAACCCCCTTCCTCTTCTAGATTAAAGTAAAAGGAAAAGTAAAAAAAATTTCCCCTTTGCCATCGTTAAACAGGTGGCGAGGAGGGAGGAAGAAAAGATGGCGTGAAGATGACGTGGGGGAAGGAGGGAGATGCCGACGTGGAGGAGAAAGGTGATATCGACCAAGGAGCGGATGATGTTGATGGCAATGGAGCTGAAGTATGGGATGACGGCGGGACGATCAAAGATGACGATGACCATCAAAGTTGATGAAATCTATGGGGAGAGGGGCACACGTGCCCCCCCCCCAAATAATATCCACCTCTCTCGCTATAAAACCCCCCTTCCCTTATCCCGCTATGCTATAGGAAGAGGCCTTGAACGGCACGACTTGGATGCCTTGGCACACTGTAGAAAAAGAAAGAGAGAGAAAAAGGGTGTGAGAGAGAGGGAGAAAGAGAAAGAGGGTGAGAGAGAGAGAGGGTGAGGGAGAGAAGGAATATTTCAATGGGTCTTTTTACCTTCCCCTTCTTAGAGGGTGACCACACGCTTATCCTTTTACTTCTTTCGCATGAAACTACTCATTATCCTGCGAGTTTGTTCCCCTCTCGGGCAAGGCGCTGCAGAAAACCCCGTGGAGGTTGCGCTTAGGAACAAGGAAGATCGAGAATGGCCTCAAAGCGAAGAATGTCGAGTGCGGAAGAAGATTCCACAATCCGCAACAAAGCCTTAGGTGGGGTATCTTTGCCAATCCAACTGCGATATCGATCGTAAGTAATGAATTTCCAAATTAATAAGATGCTTGCTTTGATTCTCGCATGAGATATGTTAGGCTTCGTACTATACCATGCTAGAATAGGTCATTGAAAAGGATAAATCTCAACTCAAATTATTCGAAGAGGAAGTTTGCGAAGTGCTTATATCAAGGGAAGTTAATTGCACCTAATTGTTATGTAATGAATCCATGCATAGCATAAGTAGCATATAAGACTCTAAAGTATTAAGCATCGATAAGCCTTTGATTAGTCTTTTCCTAGGACAATATTGTTTAGGGTTCGCAAGGTTACCCTAAGGGTTATGCACATAGACAGTACATGTATGGGAAAGAGTATATGAAACTTACATCGATGGTACACCTTGCATTAAAGTCTTGCATCCATCCTATGAAGGTTTCGCATAAAATAACGGTCAAGGAGTTATCTTGTGCTGTCAAACCATGAGTTGATTACATCTCACACAATAACTCAGGGATTATTTTACATTGGAAGATAGTCTTGCATCGTTACAAATTTGTCTTGTATTCTTTGCCTTAGGAGAAAGGAAGATAAAGTCAAGTTAAATATTTTGCATACTATTGCTCTTTGATCCCGAGGGGGAGAGCAAATATACGATGGCAAGGTTATCACGACTATTCTTGCAATGTTGGAAAAGAATACCATTGTTTTCGTTGGATTGATCAAACAATGTCCTAAATGCTTTTACATTTAATTGATTGTTGGAATGTTGTTTGGATGATTATTCCAAGTGCTTGTGATTGATGGTAAATTCATGGCAGGGATTTGTGATGACAAGTTGCATGGAAATAAAGAAATATTTTCTTGGAAGATGATATTAGGTTGATTGCCTTGATTATGCTTGATTCTTAACTGGATCAATTAAGGAAAAGATATTTTGCACAGGTGGATCATCTCCAAGGTTACACGGCGCTTCAACCCGAGAGGGCATTGCTTGATTCACGGACCGAAGATTAAGTGGTGAAAAGTTTAACCATAGAAATTGTGTCTCACTCTTAGGCCGCTTGTGGGTTAGGTGGAGCTTTGGACATTCCTTGCCTAGTCCAGACGGAGTTGAAGATTGCCGTGAGTCCAATGTCTGTGGCATTGGAAAATCCTATTCTACATAATGGATGGAAATTATGGTGCCATGTGATTTGAACCAGGTACTTCTGCAGGGCAGAAGAGATATATAATTTCTCCTATATGGGCAGGAGACAAAGATTAACTTGAAGATAAGTTAAGGAAATTGTTCGTCAAAAGGATTGCTTGCTCTGTATTCATGATTGTGTCTTAAATCATGCGAATGAGCCATGTTCCCTAAAAGGCTTAACTAAGGAAGTTGGTTTTAAATGTCACACATAATTGTGATAGGACCTAATTAGATAACTAAAGAATGCCCATTGAGGAAAGCGGGTGGGGGGAACTTCCGATGGGTTTATCCTACGGTAAGGTGGTCTTAGAGAGCTGGGAGGCTTCTCACAAGGTTTACCGATATTTGACCTTTAGGTATTGTTAGGTTAGAACCCGATTCATGCCATTTTAGGGAACCGGAATGGGACTATGCCTTGCGGGTAGGGAGGTTGAGTGGCGCATCCCTCTCGTTTCCTATTCTCTTTGAACCAAGTGTGACATGGATTTACTTCAGCTTGGGTATCTCTATGTAAAGTAGGATGTCCAAGACCCAACGCTAGACTGTTGTCAAGAGACCTTGACCACTAGGAACCCAGGTTTCAGGTCGATCTTAGTAGGTTCGGTTGCGAACGTTTCATTGCAAGGCAGACTCGAGACCCCCTTTCTTTCAGTAGATCAAAGTCATTATTCTTCCCTTCCCCCCCCCCCCCCCCCCCCCCCCCCCCTCCCTCTCGTTTCCTATTCTCTTTGAACCAAGTGTGACATGGATTTACTTCAGCTTGGGTATCTCTATGTAAAGTAGGATGTCCAAGACCCAACACTAGACTGTTGTCAAGAGACCTTGACCACTAGGAACCTAGGTTTCAGGTCGATCTTAGTAGGTTCGGTTGCGAACGTTTCATTGCAAGGCAGACTCGAGACCCCCTTTCTTTCAGTAGATCAAAGTCATTATTCTTCCCTCCCCCCTCCCCCCCCCCCGCCCCCCTCCCCCCTTGCTGCCAATTTGAGAAGGAGAGAGAGAGAGAGAGAGAGAGAGAGAGAGAGAGAGAGAGAGAGAGAGAGAGAGAGAGAGAGAGAGAGAGAGAGAGAGAGAGAGAGAGAGAGAGAGAGAGAGAGAGAGAGAGAGAGAGAGAGAGAGAGAGAGAGAGAGAGAGATAGAAGAGGCCCAAGGACAAATTCCATGCTTGGACAAAGCCTCGAGCACCCTCTCTCCCATCGTATTCTTGTAACCTCTCCATCGACTGCCTCTAGGATGGAAACTTAGAGGAAATAAGATGCATCCTCACGGATTGTGGAATCCGTCCTTTTTGGACGACTTGTATTTCAATTAAGATGCTAATATAAAGTTTACTTCCAAGGAACTTGTCTGAATTGTTTTCGTGTCAATACCATAAGTTACACAAACAAACCATGTTTCCTAAAATGATTAATTAAGGAATCTGATTTTAAATGTCACACATAAATGCGATAAGACCTAATTAGATAACTAAAGAACGCCCATTGAGGGAAGCAGGTGGGCGGAACCCCTAACGAGTCCGTCCTACGGAAAGGTGGTCCCAGAGAGCTGGGAGGCTTCTCACAAGGTTCTATAGTCGTACGAATTTTAGGTAATATTAGGTTAGAACCCGATTCATGGCATTTTAGGAGACCGGAATGAAACTATGCCCTATGGGTAGAGAGGTTGAGCGGTGCATCCCTCTTGTTTCCCATTCTCTTTCAACCAAGTGTGGCATGGGTCTGCTTCAACTTGGGTATCTCTATATAAAGCAGGATGTCCAAGATCCAACGCTAGATTACTGTTAGGAGACCTTGTTCACTAGGAACCCCGATTTCAGGTCGATCCTAGTGGGTTTGGTCGCGAACGTTCCATTGAGAGGTGGACTCGAGAGACCCTAGGCAACAAACCTCCGAACATTCCATGGGAGTGCCGCGGACAACGACGCTTTACATTTGTTTCTCGATGGACCGCTAAAAACATGTGTGAATAGCCATTAGGCGAACACGTTGTCAAGTGTTTTTCTGAAAATTGAAAACCCATAGTTAAACTGTAGTTAGATTTCTGCTACCTTAGTTGTTTGCGTGATAGTTTGTTTTGTTATTTCGTAATTGGATTTCTTGTGTTTGTCTAGCTTAGGATTTATTTTTGTCATTTTGTTTGATTTGTTGAGTGTGAAACTTAATAGCCTTGGTCGAGCTTGGTATTTTTTTGGACAGGTTGATACTGGAGTTTGCTATTAGCTATCGAACATTGTGGAGCAAGGTTTGTTTTCTTGTTGAGACTCTTACACATCACGGGAATAATGGATTCACGACCACTTCATGTTGCAATTGTTGATGCACTGCACTCAGGGGTCGTCTCATGTTCTTATCAAATACTTCTATGCCATGGGTTGGGATTATGCATATTTTGCACCATCGCTGAGCACTTGCACAGCATGAGGTCCGCTGCAGCTATATGCAGTACCTTTTAGATGCACGCAGACATATCATTGAGCACACATATTTCTTGCACGCATGATATTTGGGATATTCATCACAAAATTAGGAACCTCTGGTTGAGTATGTAAGGTGGTTGGGTGAGTTTGAGGGTTGTGAAGGACGCCGTCAACTGTAAGATGGGTTGTTCATATCTGGTCAACATCTTGAGGACAATCATTTCCAGAGATTGTGAGATTATGAGTGGAAGGAGTGGAGTACGTTATATTTTTTTGAAGAGCATTGAGAGGTGAGAATAAGGATGTAAATAAACAAGGAATTTTGTTTGCATTTTGTATGACTCACAATCACATGTAGATAGACTAGGTACAATTTTTTCAATGCATACATTATTTTTGTGTGTAACATCGATTGATTGGTTGCATATCATGGATCCAACATTTCATATTTTTCCAAATCATGAATGATTGGGCACGGAGTTCATTTAAAAAACCATATTCTTGCTAGGGCACACTGCATTAAAAAAAAAAACAGGTTCATATCCAGAGAATATTTATTTTGAAGACCCAAGGATCAAAGGAAAAGGTCGTAAGTTTTACATCGTCAGTGAGTATTTCTTGAAAAATGATATGATTAACAAAAATCAGTATTTTTACCCATTTTTTATGGATTTTCGTAATTCTGTCCGCGCTGACTTGTCAACCAAATGTGATCCAATTATTTTGAGTACTCGAACGACTATATTCGGAGTTCAAATGACAAAGTTATAATCCAAACAAGTTGCAAACCGGCATAGGGCAGAAAAAACGAAAATAGTGAAAAGCAGTAGAAAAGCAAAAGCCAAAAAGCAGAAAGCAAAAAGTCTAATGTATGTGAGTGTGGATAGAAAACTATATAAGGAGAGAAGATTGAAGAGTTAAGGGCCTTCCCCCTTGCTTACAATTGTATTTTGTGAGAGAGGAGAGTCATATGCTAGAGTGAGCTCTTGTCATGCCAATTTGAAAGTTGGAGCTTTTGGGTGTCAAAGTGCCGAGCGTGGACTCAAGGTTGTTAAGGTACGAAAATATATTTCACTTGGTTTGTTTTCGAATTGTTGGTATTTTCTTTGTGTTGTGGTTGTGTGATACTCTATCCACATTCGGGTTTTTAGTTATTTTGAGCTACAAGAGACATTGTGTGTTGTCTTGTTTTCGTGTGTAGTTCGTGGTGTATTGTCGAATATTTGAATTTTTCAAGTTGTGTTGTGCATCTGAAAAATTCAATTATCCCAACCGGCACTCCTTAACGTCTCGGTTTGCTCTCGATCACCGCTTGCGTAACATCTCTTTTTTTGTGCCCCCTCTAAGGAGTGCCAAAAATGACTTTGTTTTGATGTTTTACTTGTAGGTGTTCTAGTTTTGATTTCTTGTTATTGTTAAAAATGACCGATGATTGTCCTAAGTTCCATGGTAATCATACTCAAGATCTCAAAAGATTTTTAGAAAAAATAGAGCTGTGTTGTTTGATAGGGAGAGTGACCAATCCTGAGGCTACACTCCAGATTCTTAGGTATCAAATGCAAGGAGAAGCACGAAATTGGTTGCTTGACTTTGAGATAAACTTGAATTTTAAGAGACAAAATTTGGACTATAAGACCATTAAAAATGTTTTTTTATCTAGGTTTAAAAGAAAAGAAAGTTAAAGTGAGATTTGGGCAAAAATAGAAACTTGTGTTAAAAAAGATGATCAGTGTGTTGAGGACTTTGCTAGGGAGTTTGAAAGATTATGGAATTGATGGATTTTAACATTATTAGAATGTGAGATAGCCCCAGTTATGTTGAAGATAATGTATTTTGTAAATGGGTTGAAATTAGAAGATTGGAGAGTGAAATTAGAGGTAAAAAACCCTAAGACTTTTGAGGAAGCGGTAAAGATAGCTCAATATCAAGAGAGGAAGACCGAAAAAAAGAAGAAGGTAGGGTTTGATGAACAAAGGGAAAGGTTAAGTTTAAGGTGAGTTGAGAGAAAAGTTTTTGAGGAGAAAAGAGTTAGTTATGCCTATCCTGAGAGAGGTATACTATATTCTCTATTTAGGAGAGATGAGTTGACTTGTGAGAAATCAATTGAAGTCAGTGAGGAGAAACTCCTTAGGGTCGTTGAGGAGAAAAATACTTGTTTGATTGATTGAAGTGAAGAGTCTAGGAGTGTGAATTCATACCCATTGACCACAGATACTTCTAGTTCAGTGATTAGTGATTTAACTAAAAAAGAGGGATCGACTGATGATACTTTGGAGCTTGAGGACTATAGAGATGGATCTGAATTGTAAAGAAGAAAATGAGAGACCATATTGTTTTAAGGAACAAGAGTTTTCATGTTCTTTGGGAGAGGATGAGAGTCAAGAAAGTTTTGATATTTCTGATGAGAGAAGGTGTGATGAAAATTTTGATAGTCATGGCAGTGTTGAAGAGAGTAAAGACAATTTAGAGAGTGAGCTTGTTTGCCTTGGTGATAGTATAGATGGATCTGATTGCTTGAAAGATAAAGAGAGAATAGAGGATGAATTTGTGAGTTTGCTAGAAGACCATAAGGGGGAGGGCTTAGAAACTGTAAGTTTTCAAGATGAAGGGTTCGAATTTGTTGCCTGATGAGTTTGTCGAGTTTGGTTATGAGTTTGTTAATCAAGAGAGTATTGAGGTTTTGGGTTCTAACTCTTGTTGTGATTCTGGTATTGGTGGTGTTGACTTTGATGAGTCTTGTGAGTTGGTTGTTGATGGTTTAAGTAGCCCTAGAGAGGCTTTTGCTTGTGATGTTGATGATGTTGCGTTGAGTAGACCTAATCTCATGCTTCTTGATAGTTGTGTAGATAAATTTTTGGTTGATTTAGGCAACAATGACGAAGAGAAAACTTCATATGATAGTCTTTTAGTTTCTTTGAGTTCTCCTGAAGTTTGTGATGATGATTGTGAAGATTCTGATTGGGGTTTTGATGACCCTGAAAGTGACATTGAAGAGGATGAAAGAGAAAATTTGAATAAGGCTTTGGAAAGGATTGAAAAGTTGAGGGAAGAGAAATCTAACACTAGGGGTAAAAAGTGTGAAGAAAGTTGTGAGGTTGAAGAAAATTGGACAATTGGGTGTTTGGATGAGGATAATGATCTTAATGTGTTGCCTAAAGTACCTATTTGTGAAAAGTCTTTTGAGAATGTTTATGATAAAGAAATAGAAAAATTTGACTCTTTGAAGTCTTGTTGTTTGGAAGGATTTTTTGAAGAGATTTATTTTTTTGAGATTTTACAATGTTTGTGGATGAGTTTGATATTGACAATATAGAAAGAGTTCAAACCTTGTTTCAAAACCTTAGCTTTGTCATGTTTTTCTTTTGGGAGGATGGGATGGGTATGTGGATTGTCATTGTGGGTGATGAGATGTTTTGCTTTGACAATGTGAGTTGTTTTGAGAAATTTGAATTTGAAAATTTTGAGGATTTCAAAGAGAAATTTGTTGATGATTTTCGTGTGTCCGTTCAGAAGTGGTTTGAGAATGGTGTGTCATGGATTTCTTTGATTTATGAGTTTGAAGAACTCAGAGATGGAGAGTTGGATTAGATTTTTGATTGGCTCATAAATGTTGCATCGTTTTATGAAAGCAACTACTGCACATGAATGTTTACAGACTAGGGGAAGGGCTAAATATGTCAAGCATTTTTTTGAAAATTAAAAACCCCTAGTCAAACTGTAGTTAGGTTTGATTTCTGCTAGCTTAGTTGTTTGTGTGACAATTTGTTTTGTTATTTTGTAGTTGGATTTCTTGTGTTTGTCTAGCTTAGGATTTGTTTTTGTCATTTTGTTTGATTTGTTGAGTGTGAAACTTGATAGCTTTGGTCGAGCTTGGTATTCTTTTGGACAGGTTGATGTTGGAGTTTGCTATTAGCTACCGAACATTGTGGACCAAGGTTTATTTTCTTGTTGAGACTCTTGCACATCACGGGGATAATGGGTTCACGAGCACTTCACGTTGCACTTGTTGACGCATTGCACTCGAGGATCATCTCATATTCTTATCAAATACTTCCGAGCCATGGGTTGGGGTTATACACATTTTGCACCATCGTTGAGCACTTGCACGGCATGAGGTCCGCTGTAGCTATATGCAGTAACTTTTAGATGCACGCGCACATGAGAGAGCACTTGTCATTGAGCACGCACATTTCTTGCATGCATGATATTTGGGATATTCATCACAAAATTAGGAACCTCTGGTTGAGTGTGTAAGGTGGTTGGGTGAGTTCGAGGATCGTAAAGGACACTGCCAATTGTGAGATGGGTTGTTCATATCTGGTCAACATCTTGAGGACCATCATTTCCAGAGATTGTGAGATTATGGGTGGAAGGAGTGGAGTACGTTATATTTTTTTAAAAAGCGTTGAGAGTGAGAATAATGATTTAAATAAACGAGATATTTTGTTTGCATTTTGCATGACGCACAATCACATGTATATAGACTAGGCACAATTTCTTCAATGCATACATTATTTTTGTGTGTAACATCGATTGATTGATTGCGTATCATGGATTCAACATTGCATATTTTTCCAAATCATGAATGATTGGGCATGGAGTTCATTTAAAAAACCATATTCTTACTAGGGCACACTACATTTAAAAAAAAAGGTTCATATCCAAATAATATTTATTTTGAAGACCCAAGGATCAAAGAAAAATGTCGTAAGTTTTACATCATCAACGAGTATTTCTTGAAGAAAAAGAGGACATGTGTGCTAAAAGTGTGTGCAATTACAAGAATAATAGACCAAGGAAGGGAATAAGTCGTCCAAGTTAAAAAGATGAAGAAAAATGATGCGATTAATAAAAATCAATATTTTTATCTATTTTTTAATGGATTTCCGTAATTCTGTATGTGCTAACTTGTCGACCAGATGCGTTCCGATCGTTTTGAGTACCCAAACGACTATATTCGGAGTTCAAATGACGAAGCTATAATTCAAACAAGAAAGCAAAAAGCCTAATGTATGTGAGTGTGGATAGAAAACTATATAAGGAGAGGAGACTGAAGAGTTAAGGACCTTCCCCCTTGCTTACAATTGTATTTTGTGAGAGAGGATAGTGGAGGGTCGCATGCTAGAGTGAGCTCTTATCATGCCAATTTGAAAGTTGGAGCTTTTGGGTATCAAAGCGCCGAGCGTCGGCTCAAGGTTGTTAAGGTACGAAAATATATTTCACTTGGTTTGTTTTCAAATTGTTGGTATTTTCGTTGTGTTGTGGTTGTGTGATACTCTACCCACATTCGGGTTTTTAGTTGTTTTGAGCTACAATAGGCATTGTGTGTTGTCTTGTTTTCATGTGTGGTTCGTGGTTTATTGTCGAATATTTGAATTTTTTAAGTTGTATTGTGCATCCGACAAAGTTAATTATCCCAACTGGCACTTCTTAATGCCTCGTTATCGGGTTGTAAGTGAGGCTTGCTCTCGATCACCACTCGTGCAACAACGTTACAGGCAGGGCATCCAAGCCATGTCGTTCAAGGCCTCTTCCTATGACATAAGGAGGAAACCTTCCCCTCCTTAAAGGGTGACCACATGCTTATCCTTTGACTTTTTTCCCACGAAACTACTCATTACCCCGCGAGTTTGTCCCTCTTCGGGCAAGAGACTGTTGATAACCCGCGAATATTGTGGGTAGGAACGAGGAAGATCGGGAATGGCCCTGAAGTGAAGAATGTCGAGTGCGGGAGAAGATTCCACAATCCGCAACGAAGCCTCGGGTGAGGGCATCACTACCCATCCAATTGTGATACCGGTTGTAAGTAATGAATTTCCAAATTAATAAGATGCTTGCTTTGATTCCCACATGAGATATGTTAGGCTCCATACTATGCCGTGCTAGAATAGGTAATTGAAAATGATAAATCTCATCTCAAATTATTCGAAGAGGAAGTTTGCGAAGTGCTTTTATCAAGGGAAGTTAATTGTACCTAGTTGCTATGCGATGAATCTATGCATAGCATAAGCAGCATATAAGACTCTAAAGCATTAAGCATTGATAAGTCTTTGATTAATCTTCACCTAGGACAATATTGTTTAGGGTTGGCAAAGTTGCCCTAAGGGTTATGCACATAGATGATATGTGCATGGGAAAGATTATATGAAACTTACATAATTGGTACACCTTGTATTAAAGTCTTGCATCCATTCTATGAAGATTTCACACATGCATGGGAAAAATTATATGAAAGTTACATCGATGGTACACCTTGCATTAAAGTCTTGCATCCATCCTATGAAGGTTTCACATAAAATAACGGTCAAGGAGTTATCTTGTGCTGCCAACAAACCATGATTTGATTACAACTCACACAACAACTCAGGAATTATTTTACATTGGAAGATAGTCTTGCATAGTTACAAATTTATCTTGCATTCTTTGTCTTAGGAGAAAGAAAGATAAAGTCAAGTTAAAAATTCTGCATAGTATCACTCTTTGACCCCAAGGGGGAGAGCAAATATGCGATGGAAAAGTTGTCGCGACTATTCTTGCAATGTTGGAAAAGAATACCATTGTTTTGGTTGGATTGATCAAACAATGTCCTAAATGCTTTAACTTTCAGCTGATTGTTGGATGATTATTCCAAAGTGCTTATGATTTATGGTAAATTCATGGCAGGGGTTTGTGATGAGAAGTTGCCATGGGAATAAAGGAATGTTTTCTTGGAACATGATATTAGGGTAACTGCCTTGATTGTGCTTGATTCTTAACTAGATTAATTAAGGAAAGGATATTTTGTGAGGGTGGATCATCTCCAAGGTCACACCATGCTTCAACTTGAGAGTGCACCGTGCTTAAACTCGAGAGGGCACTGCTCGATTCATGGACCAAAGGTTGAGTGGTGAAAAGTCCAACCCCGAAAATTGTGTCTTACTCCTAGGCCGCTTGTGGGTCATGTGGAGCTCTGGACATCCATTGCCTAGTTCAGAACGGAGTTGAAAACTTCCGTTATCATGTCGTTATGCATACATCGTGTAAAAAAATATAGAATGTGGCTTCCTTTTAGATTTAGAGAGCCAATGCCACTTTAGGCATTAGTGTTAGTGTCCATGGTTCAAAATATTAGATTTTTTTGGACAAGTTTTTAGTCAATTTTGGATATTCTAGATATTATCTCTTGTAAAAATCCATAAAAACTATAGACAACTTCTAGATTAGGATGACATGTAAAATAAAGCATATAGCTTTCAGCCAATTTGAGAGGATTTTATGTAAAGAGAGAGATTGACAAAATCACCGACGTGCGATCGTTGTTTTCAGGCAGTGAACAACACTTTGAAGTGGGAGATGAAGAAGGAGTGATCTGGCTGAAATTTGGTCAAGTGTCTTGGTATTTAACCCCCCTTTCGGAGCTAATGGAAGCATCAGATTGGCAATCTGAGCAACATAGAGGAAGGTATTATGTTGTATACGTTTTTGTCTATTATGGTTATATTTTCTCATAATGCTGAAAGAAAATGACATGCTTCATCTCTGTTAGTATTCTTCTATATTTTCTAATTCTTTTTGGGAGTATTCTTCTATATCTTCAATCTCTTCGAACCCCTTCTCTTTCATCTACTCCTCTCCCTAAATCTACCTCTCTTATCTTCAAGAACTTGGCTTGAAACCTTCAATCCTTCTCTTATCTCTACCATCTCCGGAGTAAAAGCTATTGAACCCCTATACATTCTTCTCTTGCCAAACCCCTGTGGTGATCTTTAACCCTACATGCTGCGACATTGGTGAACCCGACGTGAAGGTCGGTGTAAGAGAACTCCAAGATGGGGGATTCTTCAGGAGATACTCTACAACAATTGGTGCGCATACTACAACATACTCAACAACAACAAATCCAAATGTTACAACAACAACAACAAAGGCAAGACGAAGAGAAGATTGATTCCATAGCTATCAAGGCCCTAGAGAAAGTTGGGCAGGAATTAAAACAATTTAATGGTCAAAATGTCTCTGTTTTTATTTGCTTGTATGTTGAAAAAATACTCTTCTTTGGTGTACCACAACATGCATGGAGCCGTTATTTTACCAGACTAGCCAAGCATGGTCTTCAAGAAAGAATCCATGGTCTTTTTCAGCAAGATGCGGATTCGGCTGCATTCAAAAAAGCCCTATGCAAAGAATTCTTCTTAGAAGATTGGCCTTATGACGAAGAAAAGTTTCACTGAATGGGTTGAAAAACCCAACAAAGGTTTAGCTGCATCAACTCTATACCATGAGTTTGAAAGTAAATTTGGACAACTTGATGCTGAAGATTAATAAAGTATGGAAGGTCAGAAGATTGAATTATTTCTTAAGGCTGCAGATCCCATTCTGCAAGAAAAGCTTGCTGATCGCTTGGAAGATGCTACCTCCAAATCAGGAGTCCACACTGCATGGATAGATGTTACTCATGCAGTTAACATGATTGCTTGAAGATATCCATATGAGGATCCACCGTGACCAACATATGCTATAGGACATTCAAATCATCCTCCAAATCATTACAACTTGCACTAGGCCAAGTCACAACTCTGAAAAAGTCAATCAAGGTGCTTTGTCGTGAATCGCTTACATACCTTTATTGGGACTAAAAGAGGTATGTTTAAGTAAGTGGAGGCACAAAATGAAGACCCTGAATAATGGTTTGAATCTCTCTAGAAATAGACAATGGAAGCACCCTCTAATCTCATAGCACACTGCGACTAAGATTGGGCTCTACTTCAACTTCAACAACTCCATTGATGGAGCTTGTTCCACCTTCGAAATCCCCTATTCCTTTGACTAATCAACCAACTCTTTCTTCTTCTATTCCTTCTAAAAATGATGTCATGGATGAACTCATTAAAAGCATGCATGACCTTCATCTGAATCTTACAGAAATTAGTTCCAAGGTGGAGAAGCTGGATGTCAAAGTTGAAGAACGAGGGCGTTCATCAATTCAAAGACCCATAAGAGAAGGCTTTAAGAGGCATTGTATTTGGTGCGATAGCCAACAACATGACAAAAGGGAGTGTTCTGCCTTCCGTGAGGCCGAAGCCCAAAACCTCGTCTTTTGGAAAGACGAAAAAATTCATGCAGCTGAAACTGGTCTTCCACTGGAGCCAAATTTTGGCAATGGTGGAATGAAGAAAAGATTAGAAGTTTTAGCTGTAAAGAATGCCTATTGGAGCAATTGATGCAGCTGCCTATGGGCTACAAATTGAGCCAATTAAATCAAGTTTGAAAGCATGTAAAGCTAATGTGCAATCTAAAGTATGGATGCAGGTATTAGATCAAATGGAACGTGGTAAGTCAGCCAAAGAAGATTTTGCTAACGCTAGTCAGTGCATTCGAGAAATAACTGGTTGGAAAGAACCAGTAGATTCTTTTTTCGCCTTTGCGCATGTGGCTAATGTCAATCATAAAGAAGTCTTGATTGAAGAAAAGAGAAGATGAACCATGGCCTTTCTCTTCTGGCCCTACAAAATGGGTAACAAGAAGAACGCTTGAACAACCAAAGCTTGTTGAAAATATAACCCCAGATCAAGAGATGGAAGATCCGCCACAAACAAAGAAGATCAAAGGAAAGAAAAAAGGCAAGCAGATAAGCTACAAATTGCAATCTGACATAGAATTTGCAACCGATCTCAAACGAGTCCTAGAAGAACGAATTCTAGGAAGAAAAATTGAATTCACCTCAGGAAAAATTCTTGGAATTGCTAAATGTGAATTCCATGATGTAATTATTAATGTAATTAAAAGGAAAAGACAATATGTTGGTCATGAAGCTGAAGAAACAGTGCATGCTATTTTGCAAGTTCTTTGAGTTTTTGTGCAAGATGAAGAGAAGCTGACTTCACAAGGGATTCATCTTGAAGTAGTTAAAGAATTAATTGTAGCAATTGAAGCTGAAGATAAAGAAAGCACGAATGCAAAAATTAAAGAAGTGAAAGCTGAAAATGTAATGGCTGACTAGTCCAAACCAGTTGGACAGTCGACCTCTAAAAAAGAAGGCCGTCTACAGCACATGCATGAGGAGGAAGATGCTCGGTTCATTCCAAGTAGTCACTACTCCTGTACGCATTGGGCAAGAGCAACAATGGAGACAGTCGTCAAAATTGGAGAAAAAGAAACACCATGTATCGCACTCTTAGACCATGGCTCGGAGACAAACGTCATGGCAAGGAGTCTCTATGAAAGTGGCGGATGGCCCATAGATGTTAATCTAGGATGACGAATGAGAGCTACAAACAACTCTTTTGGAGAGTTATATGCTGTATGTCCTAATGTGCAGGTAACTATTGGAGACATAAAAGACAATTTTCACTTTTTTGTTCAGGATTCTTGTAGTTACCCTATCATTCTTGGGCAACCTTACATTTCTGAAGCCCGCTTGGAAACAAAAGCTCTCGATGATGGTCCTTCCTGTGCTCGAATATGAAGTAAGGATAATGAACGAGCTATCCAATTTCTTACTGTGTGTGTTAACCATCATCGAAACAGAGATCGACTTTGTGATTATCCAGTGTCTTCTAATGATCGAGAATTCAAGGGTTTTTGGGCTGTATTACTATAAAAGGAGGCTATGGTAGTGCGTCATGTAAAAAGATTGAACCTCCTTATGTTACAGAAACTATGTCTCTAGCAATTTTGTATATATGTACAACCAATAGTATGGGCTATTATAAGTCTCTTTCGGCCATGACTAAAGCTGAAAGAAAATATTTATGTCATATAAAAAGGGAGCTGAAAACTTATGACATGATGGTTGAAAATGAAGATATTTCGGGCATTTTTTTTGGACTGATTACTACTAACACATTGGCCGAAATATATGCAACTGCTCATGCAGAAAATCACGTTGAAAATCAGTCCATAGAAGTATGTACATTGGATTTTTATCAAACAATTCAAGAATTTGTTGAGCAGGAAGACATTGGTTTACTCAACAAGGTTGAAGCGCAAGTGGAGACAAAATACAAGACTATGGATAAGAAAGTCAAATGTATGGCAGTTCCACTGCCTCCTGAAAGTAAAGGGCTCGCTGATAGGGCATCAAATCAGCCAAGTCTTCGTGATCCTTTCAACATTGGTCACAAGTTCATATATGAAAGTATAAAAGAGCTCAAAATAGGTGAAAATTCTTTCCTTTCGTCGGTTGAAAAACACTCTTTTATGCAAATGCTAATGAAACATGGAAAAGCTTTTGCATTTCAGCCAAGTGAAACAGGTTGTGTGGATCCAAATATTGTGGCTCCTATGGTCATTTTTACAGTTCCACATGTACCTTGGAACCTCAAACCTATTCCTGTTCCAAGGACGCATTTGCCCAAATTACAGGAACTTCTAAATGAGAAGATCAGAATGAAGATTTTAGAACCTTCTTTAGCACCTTACTCAAATCGATGGTTTACCGTGCCCAAGAAAAATGGATCTTTATGATTCATTCCAGATCTATAGCCTGTTAATCGTGTCGTAATCCGAAATGTTGGTTCGGGTCCAATTGTTGATGAGTTTGTTGAAGCTTTTGCAGGTAGAGCAATTTATTCTATGGGTGACCTATATTCAGGATATGACCAATTTCAGCTTTCATTAGAAAGCCGAGACATTACCACAGTGAAAACACCTCTTGGATTGGTCCGCATGTGCACTCTACCACAAGGTGCAGTAAACTCCGTAGCCCATATGATGAATGCCATGCAAAAAGTCTTAAGGGACTTTATTCCACAACTTACTCTTCCATTTCTTGATGATGTACCTATCAAGGGATATGAAGTCAATGAAAAGAATGAGGAGCTTGACGAAAATGGCTACAGGACATTTGTAATTAACCATATTCATGATTGTGATAGGATTTACACAAGGCTAGAAGAGGCACATCTTACTCTTTCTGGAGCTAAGTCAATTTTTGGAGAAGAAGAAGTCCTAGTGGTCAGTCATCTATGTGGCCCCTATGGACGCAAACCTTCTCCAATCAAGATAGATGCCATTAGCAGAATGCAATAAAAATGCACAAATGTTTTAGAGGTGAGAAGATTTCTTGGTGCATGTGTATTCTATCTCATATGGATACCACATTTTTCTCATGTAGCTAAAAATATTTATCAATTATTAAGAAAAGGCCAAAGATTCTCTTGGAATAAAGAGCATACTCTCACTATGCGTAAATTAAAGGAGTTGTTAATTTCGGCCCTCACTCTCAAAAGGGCTGATTATTCAAATGGTCAACCCATCATCTTTACTGTGGATACAAGTCCTATTGGGATAGGATGGGTTGTTGGCCAAGAGGTTCTTGAAGGTAATAGGTATGCAATTCGTTTTGGAGCAAAAGTTCTCAATGAACGTCAAAGAAGGTATGCACAAGTAAAAAGGGAATTGTGGGGAGTTGTAATAGCATTAAAGTGTGATTGTGAATACTTTATAGGTGATTTCGTAGTGGTCAAAATTGATTGTCTCCCACTCTTGGGCAGGATTGCTAACTGATCTACACCCGACATTGCTATGCTAAGATGGATTGCATATATTAAATCTCTTAACCCCAAATTAAAGCATATTGCAGGAAAGGAGAATCTAGTTGCTGACATGCTATCACGTGCAAGATATGACAATGAAGAAGAGCTAATGGAAGAAGATGAAATTGAAGAATCTATACTTGCTAAATTTCATTCCATGGCTGCTGAAAATACATTTTCAGTTACAACATATACTGGTCCAAAGCTGAAAACAACAGGGTGCTCAACTAGGAGCCATCATGCTCATTGCATTGCTCAAGTTCTAGTTCATTTCCTTGAAGAAGATTATGAAGAAGATTGGATGAAGATTGGCCAATATTTAAGCACAATGAAGAAGAAGGAGACTTGGATTGATGAGGAGTTCAAGCATATCAAGAGGAAAGATTATGGTTTTTTTCTTAAAGAAGGATATCTATGGAAGCATGCAAAGAAGAAGAAAGGAGAACCTGTCCGAGTTGTAGGTAACAAAAGGTTGCAATAATAGATAATGAGGGAATTTCATGAAAACTTGTGGGCAGGACATAGAGGCATATGGGGAACCTTTAGTAAGGTCAAAGAAAAATATCGGTGGCAAAACATGTATCGGGACATAGCACATTTTGTTGAAACTTGTTATGTGTGTCAGATATATTCTATGGTCAAGCATTGAGATGGGTTACAACTGACTTATCCCTTGTCTATACATTATAGATGGATTATTGATCTCGTAACCATGCCTACAGGAATATGGAATATGCAGTATTTAGTAACCAATCAAGTTGAAGGCAAAGCCTTAACAACCAAATCCACTCAAACTGTTTATTATTTTTTGCTTGAAGAAGTGTTTTGTAGATATGGTTGTGTGGATAAAGTAACTGCAGATAGAGGAGAGTTGGATGCTGATGAGGCACACAACTTCTTTGCTCAATTGGGTATTAAGTTGGCATTAACATCAGTCTACAACCTTGAAGGCAATGGAAAGAGTGAGAGAGGTCATCAACCTATTCTCAAAGCTCTAGCAAAGTCTTGTAGAGGAAAGATCAAAGAATGGCCTAAAATGCTACCTTTTGCATTATGGGCTGACCGGACTACTCACAGTTCAGTACTGACTATATGCTAGCTGAACTTATGCATGGACAACAACCAATTATACCAATTGAAGAATCTATTCTCACATGGAGTCTTCTACCTTGGGAGGAAGGCATTAGTAGAGAAGAGTTACTGACTTTATGCATATGGCAGCTAGAAAGAAGGTCTGAAGATGCTGAAGATGTTCAAGCAGCTATTGAGAAGCTAAAGATAGTAAGAGTAAAGAAATAAAAGAAGATTTGACAAGCGACATCAACTTCGACCAAGAGTAATTCAAGAAAATGATTGGGTGCTTGTCTATGACAGCAGCCTAGACAATCAATACAGTGCTTCTAGGAAGATGGTAAAGCATTGGTTTGGCCCATATGTGGTAAAGGTCGTTCATGACAATGCCACATATTCATTGGCTGAATTGGATGGAACATGCATGAAGATACCCATAGTTGGAAAAACAATCAAGCTCTTCAAACGAAGAGAAAGTTCAACATATGAACTAGAGGACTTGAATATAATTCAAGAGCATGGAGACTTAGAGGGAGATGAAGAGGCATAAGATGAAGACATTGACATGGCAGAAGATACTTCTTCTGACACTGCAAATCCGTAAGACTTTGACACATGCCATAGGATGTGCAGGTTAGGAGGGGGTGGATGTCATGCCATTACACGCACACCGTGTAAAAAAATCTAGAGTGTGGCTTTCTTTTAGATTTAGAGAGCCAATGCCACTTTAGGCATTAGTGTTAGTGTCCATGGTTCAAAATATTAGATTTTTTTGGACAAGTTTTTAGTCAATTTTTGATATTCTAGATTTTACCTCTTGTAAAAATCCATAAAAACTATAGACAACTTCTAGATTATGATGAAATGTAAAAGAAAGCATGTAGCTTTCAGCCAATTTGAGAGGATTTTATATAAAAAGAGAGATTGACGAAATCGCGTGATGCGCGATTGTTATTTTCAGGCAGTGAACAACACTTTGAAGTGGGAGATGAAGGAGTGATTTGGCTGAAATTTGGTCAAAAGTCTTGGTATTTAACCCCCCTTTCGAAGCTAATGAAAGCATCAGATTGGCGATCTAAGCAACATAGAGGAATGCATTATTTTATACACATTTTTGTCTATTATGGTTATATTTTCTCATAATGCTAAAAGAAACTAACAGGCTTCATCTCTGTTAGTATTCTTCTATATTTTCTAATTCTTTTTGGGAGTATTCTTCTACATCTTCAATCTCTTCGAACCCTTTCTCTTCCGTCTACTCCTCTCCCTAAATCTACTTGATATCTCTTATCTTCAAGATCTTGGCTTGAAACCTTCGACCCTTCTCTTATCTCTACCATCTCCGGAGTAAAAGCTCTTAAACCCCCATACATTCTTCTCTTTCCAAACCCCTGTGGTGACCTTCAACCCTATACGCTGCGACACCATGAGCCCAACATCTGTGGCATTGGAAGATCCTATTCTACATAATGGATGGAAATTATGGTTCCATGTGATTTGGACCAGGTACTTCTGCAGGGCAGAAGAGATATATAATTTCTCCTGTATGGGCAGGAGAGAAAGATTACCTTGAAGATAAGTTAAGGAACTTGTTTGTCAAAAGGATTGCTTGCTTTGTATTGGTGTCTGTGCCATAAATTACACAAATGAGCCCTGTTCCCTTAAAGGCTTAATTAGGGATGCTGGTTTTAAATGTCACACATAATTGTGATAGGACTTAATTAGATAACTAAAGAACACCCATTGAGAGAAGCGGGTGGGCGGAATCCCTGACAGGTCTATCCTACGACAAGGTGGCCCAGAGAACTGGGAGGTTTCTCACAAGGTTTTACCGATATTTGACCTTTAGGTATTGTTAGGTTAGAACCCGATTCATGCCATTTTAGGGGACCAAAATAGGACTTTTCCCTACGGGTAGGGAGGTTGAGCGGCGCATCCCTCTCGTTTCCCATTCTCTTTGAACCAAGTGCGACATGGATATGCTTCGACTTGGGTATCTCTGTGTAAAGTAGGATGTCCAAGACTCGATGCTAGAATGCTGTCAAGAGAGCTTGACCACTAGGAACCCAGATTTTAGGTCGATCCTAGTGGGTTCCGGCCGTGAATGTTCCATTGGACTCGAGAAACCCTAGGTGACAAACCCCATAACATTCCATGGGAGTGCCGGGCGACATCGCTTAGATTCGTCTCTCGATGGATTGCTAAAAATGTGTCTAGACGGGCATGTTACAGAGAGAGACAATTAGACATAGGGAATTGGGGGGGGAGAGAGAGAGAGAGAGAGAGAGAGAGAGAGAGAGAGAGAGAGAGAGAGAGAGAGAGAGAGAGAGAGAGAGAGAGAGAGATAAAGAAAATTTTTTTAAATAGAGAGGGAAAAGAGGAGAGAGAAAGATGAGAAATGGATTGTTGAGCGAAGTTGCTGTGTGATAGCATGGCAACTTTGCTTGCCACTTCAGGGCAGCAAAGTTGTTACGAAGCAAGTTATCATTAGCAAACGTTTGGGGGGAAATATGTTCATTGAACTTGAAGTAACCTTGTTTTCTACAACTTGGAGTAGATGCTCTCTCATGAATAATCATTGATTGCCACTTGGGTTGATACAATTGAAAACAAAGTAATCATCTTGTAGAACATTTTTTTGAGGCCAAGGGTTTTTAGGATTAAAAGCCAAGAAACTCTGTTGTTGTAGGCCTTATCAAAGTCCATACTTATGATGCCATATTCTTTTCCATGGATTGATGCTCAGGTACATATTCAAAGCATGAGATCTTGAACAAAATCTATAATATTGAGGATTGAGGTGCTTGGGAAACTAGAACTTGTGTGTCTTTCTCTGCACACAAGCATCAAACCATTATTTATTGAAGAGTCAAGGTAGCCCTTTTCCTTGAAATTGATCAAGCTAAAAAAGTTAGCACTAGATGTGCCCTAAAGGGTTTGGTAGAATTCCATAGGAAGGCCATTAGGCCTCAATGATTTTCCCTTTTTCATATTCTTGACTACATGTTTAGTTCCCTCATGATAAAGGGCCAATCGAGTAGGATCATTGTCTTGAAGGGTATTACAACTTTCAAATTTTTACTTGAGTCTTGATTGGAAATCTAGGGGCAGCCAACTCCCTAGAACCAATTTAACTTGCCACCGCTCCACATATTGTGTCTATGTAATCTTGGCTATGCCATGTGGCCAGGGAGATCACATCTAGTAGTTGGTCCTTCAAAACTAGACTCTCCCATTAATCCTTCTCCTTTACCATTCACGATGATCCATGTGATCTATCCCATGCTTGGTTTGTCATTGAAAAATTCTCATGAATGATGGATTGATAAGTTCCTAATTTACATGTTCACATATCCTTGGCAGTAAGCTTGGCATAAGTGAGTATAAGGGTGCCAACTTTCCCCCTCATCTTGGATTAATCAAACATATCATAACCTAGATAGAAAATGCTTTAAGCCTCACCACAATCCAACTTGGTCTCTTGTAGAGTGTTACATCATGCTTATATCTCTTGAGGAGACTAAAGTACATACCAAATTCCTTTGTCATCACATATACCCCATCCATTCCATGACATCAAGGTGATTTTTTTTGTGGTCTTCTTGGCATTAAATGTAATAGAAGTTAAGGTCCTCATCCAATTGAATCTTGGAGTATAGCATAAATGTTTTTTTAACAAGTGGTCACCTTGCAAGCTTTTTAGGGATGGTACCTCCTACTAGCTTGCCAACCCTAACATTTAGCCCCAACTAGCTTGGAATTCTTGTTAGTCTCAATAAGAGCTCAACATAGGGCATTGGATGGAGAATTTTATTCCTTCAAGAGTTCGATACTCTTATTGACTCAATTGTCTCTCACCTAGTTTGCTTGTACTTTAGCTTTGAACCATCTACTTTCCTCTCATACTCCTCTTGCAAGAAACCAAAAGACTCAAGACATGTATAGACTCATCTACTTACCTTTACTATGTTCTATTTCGAATATATTGAAGGTTTATGGATAGCCTCACAATCCATGTGTTGTGCTCCAAGCCACCTCCTCTACTCCTTTGAATCCACCCTGTATAGCTCTAATGTTGAGGGAAGAAGATAGAGAAGAAGGGGGAGTAAGTATGGAGAAGAGCTTTTTGCGAAGGTCCCTCACTCTCTTTATTTCTCTCCCTTATACATTACCTCTTGATCTAATCCTTACCCTTTAAGCTATAGCAACAAGAGTGAAGAAGAGGTGGGAAGCAAGAGGCGAAGATGAGCTATACTCTCACTAGTCTCTCACTCAAGCTCACACTCTTACGTTGTTGGGCCCCACTCTTGAGCAATGGTGCATAAAAAGAAGATACATAAGAAGGAAAAATAATAGAAACTTAAAGTTGGCATATACAAAAAGGATCTCTCTATTCAATTTTACACATTGTATACATCAAGGTTATGATTTAGGTTCTCAACTTAAGTTGGGCACCCTCTACACTTTTGCACTAGGCTTGTGATTGATACTTTTCCCTTTTGCATGCAGTTAGGGCATGGTTTAGGTGAAAGGGAATAGAGATTTTCCACAATCTTCTCATTAATTTATGGGTCTTTTACATGTAAATGTGGGAATAATTTACAATTTGCATGAGAGTGAGTCTAACTCACTAAACATTTACACTATAAAAGATATCCTTCAACCATAAGTAATAAACTGGAAATACTGTAAGAGGACTTGATGGATGAGAGGTGCCTAAATTAACATATTAAGATTTCTAGGACTTGATCACGATTCGGTAAAAATTTAGATTTCAAGAGCCTTTAATCTTCCAACTTGTCTTCATAAGCCTTTTCCTTTGTGAGGGTTAACATTACTCCCCTTGCTAGCCAATTGCCAATCCCAAGCACACTTCTTTGGTTTGGTGTGGCAGCCTTTAGGAGATCTAGGGCAGCAAAGATTGTTTGGAACTTGATGGATGGAAGGAAAATGCATGGGTGATTTCCATTGATGAGAGGATTTGGTGGTTATTATCATTAATGATTACCATGCTTCGTCTTCATTTTACTTGTACAACATTATGCTCTTCATGGGGGTGTACTTACCTGATAGTGAAGTGGTTGGTAGTCATGCAAGTGAAACTAGGAGATGGGTCTAACACCAAATTACAAGAGCTCTATGGCATGTGTCCTCGACTTGAGGACTTGATTGGTAGAAGGGTAAGTGGTGTAATGGAATTTAGGGTGACAAGTCTATCGAGAAAGCTTGGGGTATCTTGGCCTTTCTGTAACCTAAATTTGTGAGGTGGAAGAGGAAAGGAAGGACTAGGAGGTTAGAAATGGAGCTAGTCGATCAAGGCATCGGGTGCCTCTAATCTTGAGGCTCTCTAAGTGTAGTGAGTGTGAGCACCCCTAACCTAGTTGTAGCATTTGCTCTTTTTTTTTTCCACTTGCAGTTAATGATCACTTTTTATTTATAGTTTTTCTTGTTTTTTGAAAAACAAATATTTTTAAAATAAAATTTAATTAAAAAATCCTACTCAACGTTAAAGATGAGCAAAACTTTTTTGTCTTACTTTTCTAGTTTTGGCTTTTGCTTGATAAGCTCAACATGTTATGATGTGCAGGCTTGGGCCTAATACATGCTCCATGCTTAGTTTCAACACTAGGGTGACCTACTCTATTGTGGCAAGTAGAGAAAGGTCTAGTTTGAAAGGGAAAGCCATATCATTATACTTTGAATGGCTCAAGTGCTCAAGCATGGCTGGAGTAATGGTAGGTGAGAACAAGTTTCTAATTAGTAGGGGGCCATGGAAGCTACAGTTGGAAAAAGCATTGATGGTAACTGAGTATAGTTGAAAACCCTAGAACACCTTTTTGCATAGCTTTATAGTGTGGGAAGGGACTAGGATTATATAGCAAAAGACGTGTGTGTGTGTGTTAAAAAGATGTGTTGAGAGTCAAATTCATCTACCATCATACTTATCCCAACATGATAGCTATAGACCTTAGCTCTTACTAGCTATGTGTGTGTCACTAATAAGTCAGGTAGACTAGACTTAACCATAGTGAACTATGGTTAGTAAGTTATACCTATCTTCATTACACTATCATAGATTTTTAGTCTATATTATTGATGATGAAGAATAATGAAAGAAGATGAGAGCACACTGCTCTTTGTGTCTGCTCCATTCCTTTGTCTACACTCTCTCTCTTGCATTTAAACATGGTGTTAGAGCTTGGCATTAGAGAGCTAGTATCGCTGAGAGCTTGGCTTTGTGGAACTTGACCTAGCATTTAATCTATGAAGAAACCCTAAAGAGAACAATGGCAACCATAGCCCGGTTCAAGATATGTAGTTGAAGTCTCTCTTCTTTAGAGCTATTAGAGCCTATTAAGGCTTCTAGAGTGGGTCCATTGGCAAACAATGGAGGTGTGGTTCAGACCAAAGTGCCCATTGAGGCCAAGATAGTTAGAGTATCGGTGTTAGCTTGCACCTATTTTTGGTTGAAAATGTGGGAAATATCATGGCTAAGTGAAGCAACTCTATTGTTTCCCTATACTTGGTGCCTAGTTTGGCTACCTTGTTGGAGCCTTATATGGGATACCTCCACCCTCATCATCATCAAAATCATCAAAATGTGAGCAAAAAATTAGCATGGATATAATAGGAAAAAATGTTCCTATTTCTTCAGTCCTTTGGCATGATGGATAGCCAACATACACTTGATGATAGCATACTTAGACATTGAGCAAGTGATTGGCATTGATCATGGCATCAACTTTGTGGATCTGGGCATTGGGAGCTTCCCTAGTTGTTCATTCACAACATATTGTTATTTACAGATTTGGGAAAGGTTTTTTTGTCAATACTTAGAGCTTGCATTAGGCTTGTGTTGACACCATTTGCTACTTGGACGATTGGAGGATGTCTAGCAAAAGTATCAAGGTGTGTTTTGGGATGTTTTGAGCATTGATTGCTTAGGTTTGGACTAATCTATAGTTGGTTTAATAGGTTGGTTATAGCTTGTTTGAAGTCTTTTTCTTGTTGATACTTGAAGAATGTACAAGCATTGATACTCATATGTCCATGCATTGAACCTCAGTGGTTATGGCACTTGCCTAAGATGTCATTGAGCTATTTTTTAGTTGAGAATGCTTCAGTTCTGACAAACAATTAACTACTATTATCTCATAGACTACTTGTCTACATAAGGGCTATGCAATAAATGATGTCTACATGAGTATGCTATCACTCTTGGATGTTGTGTCAAATGTTTGGAGATGTATAATAGGCTACTAAGCTAAAGTACTACTGGTTATTGTAGAGGCACTAGTGCAATCACTCTAAAATTGATGCTATCATAGTTGGGAAGAAGTATATCTATGTTATGCCACTGAGATCTTTGGATACTTTTTTGATGTATTGATGTTTGCTCTATGACTGAAAGATTGGACTGAATACAAAGTGTATGAGAGTTGCTTGAATGTTATGCAAGCACTGTGTCATTGAAAAGACTACTTTTGGTTTGCAGGGAGTCAAGCATTGATAGTTTGAATGCTGCAGTAAATACATAGAGTTACAACCATGGAAATTGTTGGATAGGATTGATAATATCACTCAGATAGTGGGTGAAAAATGGATAACAATAACTATGTTTTATGGAAATTCCATATGGGGAATTTCCTGATCAGAAAAGGCTATTGGGATCTGGTGACAAGTGTTGTAGCTAAATCCAAGCTTCCTGAAAAGAATCCCACAGTTGAACAATAAAGAGCACATTGTGCTTGGCTTGTGAGAGCTTGTAGAGTACTGCATTGGCTTTCATTATATATCTTAGATGTGATGGTCATATAGATAATGAACTACAAGTCACTGGAAGATGTATGGAATATCTTGATGAGATATAATGGCACTACACTAGTGCACAAAAAATTAAGTTAAAGCAGAAGTTTAATATCATGGATAGGAAACGACAGTCCATGCACGATTATATAATATAGATAAAGACTATTGTAGATTAGCCAGCTTTAATTGGAGCTGAAGTAGATGAGGATTTGGTTGCAGTGACCTTGAATGGTCTTGGACCTAAATACAAATCATTTGATACATCTATCTTAGTGCGATCTAAGATGCTTGACTTTAACGAGCTAGTCTCATTGCTTATTCATGAAGAGGTTAAACTCAGTTTAGCTACTAACTCAAGTAGCCCAAAAGGTAGAGATGTAGTAATTTATTCGAATAAAAGAAGCCATGGTAGTTGTGGCAAAGGGTTCTTTTGTAGATGAGGAACTCAATAGAATACATCTCAGAATGCAATTAATTAGCAGGGACAAAATGCTAGAGGTGGTGGATACTTCTGAGTGAGGGAGAGATGCAACTCTAGAGGCAGAGGATCATGATAGTCATAGACTATGTATGAAAATGCAAACAAGGATAAGGATTGTCACTATTGTGGGAAATATGGCCACATTGCTAAGGAATGTTCGAAGAAGCAAGCAAATCAGAAAGGCCCAGTAGTAGGGTCATTATGTTTCATCTAGTCATGTTGAGGATGCTTCTATTGATAGGTTTTTTGCTATGATGTACGTTCAAAACCATGCTGCTAAAGAAAATAAGTTAGATGATGTACAATATATTGACTTTGTGGTATCCAATCATATGACACCGCATGGGGAATGGTTTATTGACATGGTTTTAGATAAGCATGGGTATGTTTATACAGGAGATGACACTCAACATAGTATTGAGCATAAGGGTGTTGTTCCCTTGGTAATTCATGATGGTTAGAAGATAAGTCTGCATGGTGTATTACATTGCCCTCTATTACAAAGAATCTATTGTTAGTTGGCTAGATGATCGAGTAGAACTTGTAGATTACCTTTAATAAGCATGGTTGCTTTATAGAGGATTTTGGCAATGATGGCAAGCTAATTTCTTGAGGCAAAAGACATGGTCGGATGTTTACACTAGATGCTACATTGGCTTAGTTGAAATCAACCATGTTTGCACATGAACAAGGCATTGTTAGAGACCTTGAAATTTGGCACAAGAGGATTGGTCATGTGGATCTTCAAAGGCTGCAAACTATGCAAAGAAAGCAGTTGGTTACAGGCTTGCCAAAGTTTTCATACATCGAGTTAGATCATGTCTATGATGCATGTCAGTTTAGTATAAAAAATCTCATTTTCCATTTGTGAAACATGTACGGAATAGCTCTACGCCACTGCAGTCGATACACTCTGATGTATGAGGACTAGCCCATAATGCATCTCTTGGAGGATCCAAGTATTATGTGACATTTATAAATGATTTCAGTAGGTATACATGGGTGTATATCCTATAGCATAAAGATGAAGTGTTTGCTATTTTTAAAAACTTTAAGCCACAAGTTGAAAAGGAATTTGATTACTCTATCTCATGTTTGAGATCTGATAGTGGTGGTGAATATGTATCTAATGAGTTTGATATACTTAGCAAATAATGGCATTCGTAGGTAGCTCACATGTAGTTATACTCCATAGCAGAATGGAGTAGCTAAAATAAAGAATAGGGTTCTTATCAAGATTGTTCATGCAATGCTTAATGAGAAGAACATGCCACTGTACTATTGGGCTAAAGCTGCTATGACAATAATGTATGTGCTGAATCAAACTCCAATCGCAGGCATTCATGACATGACATTGTACTAGAAGCTATAATATGGGCATAAGCTAGACATCAACTACTTGAAAGTTTTTGGTTGCATTGCCTATATACATATCCCAGATGAAAAGAGGAGAAAGTTGGATCCTAAGGCATAAAAGCGTGTGCTCATTGGTTATGCTTAGGAGCGCAAGGCCTACAAATGCTTTGATCCATCCACACATGAAACAGTTATGAGCATAGATGTTATCTTTGATGAAATGACATCGTGGTATGCATCATCTATTCTTGTTCCTATTGATATGCCTTCAGATTATGTATCTATTGCTGTTCCGCAACAAAGTACTACTATGTCTAGGCTTACAGATGATGTATCTCCAAGTGTATCTCCTTGGACTTGCAAGTTACACAATTATGCATCACTTTCCATTGACAACACTATGTCAATGAGGGGGAGAAACGATGTAGAAAACAAAGGCAAAGAAAAAGTTTTTGATGATGCTCCTAGTATTTTGACATTTGGATATCATTCGGTTGATAGCCTGGGCTTTAAGCTTGGAATTCTGTCTGTGTATACTCCTGATGGTGTCAGGCAGAGTAGATATGTACCACTGTTAAGATAATTTGTGCGTATGCTAGATCGATGTATATGATGTTAGAGAGATTCTTAAGTGAGGATTAGCTATAATAAGAGATCAGGCAGATTCTTGTATGAGAGCTAAGATGATGATAGAGATTACATAGAGTAGAGACCAATGAGAGATGAAACAACATACATGCAAGAGGTCACATGCTCAAAGTATCCCAAAACCAATCTTTGATTATGAAAACTTGTTTACAACGAGTCTCCTCTTCACGGTGTCCTGTTTTACCTTGTTATACCTAAAAACTCACACCAAACACTAGCTTTTACTTTGTTGCCTCAGAGGGAAAATCTAATATTTTTGTTGGCTTTGAAAGGGGGTAAAACCCTAGGACACTTGGTCAGAACTCTCCTTGATTGCTCCTTCTCCATTTCTTTTGTTTGGAGTGCTATTTGCTATCTTCAAACTATGATTGCACGCGACGTGAACTTGGGAGCCGTTCTTTTTGCATGAGATCTCCAAAACTGACTGAAAAGAAACTTACTTTATGTACGACATTTGATTCTAGAATTTTATTGCACATTTTGAATATATTTACAAGAAATAATATCAAAAATATCAAAAATAAGCTAAAATTATCCAAAAATCTTGTAATTTTGAACCATCCATACTATGGACACGCCAACACTAATGATTAATATGACATTCACTCTCTAGATTAATAAGAAAGTCAAATGATGATGCACTCGAAGGTCTTTCACACTGTGTCCATGTAGCAGCATGATATCCACCCCCTTTGAACCTGCACATCCTCCTGTATGTGCCACATGGTTAATCTTCGTTTTGAGCAATGTAATGACCACTTTCCATAATTCCCTCTTAACCAGTGGGTAATTGCAAGATTTGTAATCTTTGAAAAATCTGTGTTTTGACCTTCTGCGTGTACTGAAACTGGTTCAGCAAGTCTGCGTATGCGAACAATACCTTCCAGAGAACAACTTTGCAGTTCGGTGCTTCTGCGCAGGAACAGTCCTTCTAGGAGTTTTGAACAGAATTCAGTTCTGACTTCAGGTGACTTGACAGACTTGCAGACTTACGAAACTTGATCAACTTGATAGATTTACGTGACTGTTGACTAACATAACTTGCAGGATAAGTAACTTTGAACTTGAGTAGTTGGAAAGCCTTAGTAGACTTAGAGTATTAAGAAGATTTAGGCTTCTCAGTAAATCGTCGAATTTTAGGACATGAATATGTCCTCGGCAGAATTTTCGGCGCCCTGAAGATCCTGCCGTCCCCATTGATCAATGATTTGAAGCTTTTTTTAAAGCTTCAAGTTAAGCTAAGCTTTAAAAATTAAAAACTTAAGCTTGAAGCTTAAGAGAAGATATGGCTTATCTCTGTATCTCCATGACTTGTATAAGAGGATGTAGGAGTGGTCCTCCGCTATTGCAGGCCGGTCCTTCGTGATCAGAGGATGGAAATAGAGGTTCTTGACCGCCAGGAATCCACCCGTATCGACCGTTCGCGATGAGATTGACCATAGAGCTCGATCGTTCCAGGAGCTCCACCTTCGCACAAGATGGGTAGCGATTGGAAGCTCTCGATCTCAGCTTCGCTCTGATACAATTGGTACGTAGATCGGATGCCGCATGCTTGCGTAGTGAATGCCGGAAGGTCCCCAAGAACAAAAGAACTCTACTTTTTGCACAAAACTCAAGGTAAAAAGCATGCATGACATGAACAAGAGACCAATTGGGTGCAATCTCCCCCCATGCCTTGTGTGAGCGCTCCACAAAGCATGCATTTTATGTATTAATCATCTGCAAGCTCAAATAATAGCCCAAATTACAAAATAGCATGCTTTTGGCTTTTGAGTTTGCTTTAGCACAAAATAGAAATAAAGCTAATGGGCGGCGCCCAAAGAGTCAGGCGTACCCAATATAATGTCCAAATACAAATATCATAATCGTGCGCCCATGCGCATACAAAATAATAAATAAATATCAAACGCCTCAATAAATAGGCGCGACAAAATATAGGCACCATGCCTAAGGTGTGCGCCCATCAAAATATAAGTGATAACTCGAATACTCGCTATCCTCCAATGCTTTCCTCCGCCACTGCTGCTATCTCTACACATCAACTGAAGCATTCACAATTGTTAGTAAAATAATACAATTAAACCGACAAAAGTGAATACCTAGCAGTCTTCAACTACATAAATAAATCAACTGGTTAGAAATCAATCCTAACCTTTATTTATTACGAGTGCGCACTCTAAACTCATAAACGTTTATTAATTTAATATGTAATTTATGGAATCACCCGCTATGGAATCACCCATGTACACATTAAATTAATGAAACGCCCGAAAAGGATAGGCGTCCCCATCAACTTCTCGCACAAAGAATCCACTTTGTGTATGAGCCGCGATCATCAAAGTTTACGGAATCCACCGTAAAACCTCATGGAATCCACCATGAGATATGCCTCCTAGCATCAAAAATAGGCGAAATGTTGATATGCAAGATGAGGCCAATAATCATGCATTGATGCATATTCAAAAACTTTTAGATCAACATGGACACAATTTGGCAGAGTATCATGGATTGCCTGAGGTGACAATGCAAGAGTATACAAATCCTTTGATCCTTGATGAACAACTATATGATAAGGTAGAACAAGAGAATATCTTCTTAACAATGCAAGCTATGTTGACTGATGGACAAATAAATTGTTTTATGGCAATAATGAATGCTATTGATAGTGGTTTGGGTAAACCATTTTTCTTAGATGGCCCAGGCGGTTCTGGAAAAACATTCCTATACAAATGTTTGCTTGCAAAGCGTCGCAATCAAGGTTGCATTGCCATAGCTACAGCATCCTCTGGTATTGCTGCATTGTTTTTGTCACATGGTCGTACTGCCCATTCAAAGTTCAAAATTCCATTGCAAGCAAATAATAATTATGCATGCAATATACCTGTTCAAAGTCACCTTGCAGCACTGTTAAAAGAGGCAAGTCTTATTTTGTGGGATGAAGCTCCTATGTTGCATCGTAATACCTTTGAGGCATTGGACAGAACTTTAAAGGATATAATGCAGTGTGATATGCCATTTGGTGGTAAAGTTATTCTACTAGGTGGAGATTTTAGGCAAATATTACCTGTTGTACCAAAGGGTATCCGTGAGGATATTGTCGGTGCTGCTATACGTTGTTCCAATTTGTGGCAATATTTTAATGTTTTGAAACTTACACAGAATATGTGGTTGCATCAAATCAGGATCAATTTGTTGCATGGTTGCAAGACATTGGAGATGGAAAAGATTTGACACATACTAATCATATATTGCAAATTCCACATGCATTATTGTTAAAGGGAGGATATATGCAAGACTTTATCAATTTTGTCTATTGTAAAATGAATTGTGGAATTGATTACAAAACGTTCTTTAGTGGACGTGCCATTCTTGTACCTCGAAACAATGATGTGGAAATGATAAACAATCATGCATTGCAGCTGATGCCGGGAGAGGTTAAACAATACTACAGTACTGATTCTGTGGATAGAACTGAGGAGAACTCATTCCTCTATTCTGTGGAATATCTAAATTCCCTTGACCTCGGTGGAGGTATTCCTCCTCATATCTTGCTGCTCAAAGTAAATGCTCCAATAATATTCCTCAGGAACTTGAATCCTTCTAAAGGTTTATGCAATGGTACTAGGCTGGTATGCAAGGCTTTCAATAACAAGAGATAATTACAGGGACCAATATTGGTGACAGAGTTTTTATCCCGAGGATAACTTTCATCCCAACTACACTGGAACTTCCTTTCTCAATGAAATGCTTGCAATTCTTAGTCCGTTTGGCGTTTGCAATGACAATCAACAAATTTCAAGGCCAAACGTTATCATGTTTGGGGATATATCTAAAAACCCCAGTCTTTACTCATGGTCAACTCTATGTTACTTTCTCAAGAGTAAAGTCTCCGGACAAATTGAAAGTCTTGATTGATGAGAAAGAGGACATGGTAAATCGTACCATCAATATTGTATATAAAGAAGTTTTACAAAAAGTATTGTAATCTCTATTTTTTCAAAAGTGTAATATTTGTTCTCTCATATTATATTTCAATACAATCAAATCCTTTTTTTCTTCTTTGTTCATATATCTATAAAATGTAGTGTTGTACTTTCTTATGCTCTTTTTCAGTAGTGAGTTCTTCGTCGATGAAAAGCAAGTTTGACTTATTTTCTCTGATTTAATACTTTAATGTTTTAATCATATCTCTCATGTATGGATAGATATTCGTGATCTTATGTAGAGTTAAACATATGTTTGTTTTACTATATGAGAACATAATGTTTAAATTATTTCTACCATAAAAAGTTATTTGAACTTTCTATCATAACTGTAATGTTTTTTTTCTCATATTATATTTGCATAATATTTTTGGTGCAATATCATCAAAGTTATTTATTCTTTTTTAATTATATATTTTCAAAAAATGAACTATTTTACTGTCTCCTATTCTTTTTAAGTATTAAGGTCTTCAAAGAAAAGTAAGTTTAACTTTTTTCCTTTAACAAAAAATGAAATGTTTTAATCTCTCATGCTCTTTTGAAATATTATATTCCTTGAATAAAACCATGTTTGACTTATTTTCTATGAAATTTTGTTTGCATTTATACAAAAGTAAGTTTTGAGAAATTATCAGGTATAAAGTTCTTTTATACAATATGCATTACAAACTCTTTTTCTCTTCTAAATTGGTCTTCTAATTTCAATATTGTAAAGTTTTTTTTTCCTTTTTAAAAAATTTGATCAATATTACTAATTTTTATGTTTTCTAAATTTTATTAATAGATGGCCCAAATAGTATTCGAATATTATCGTGCCTCTCCTTATCAAATGAGACTTCAAGAAGCATTGCGAACTATTGCTACGGATGATATTATCCATAGAACTTTGGCTAGGGTAATGGAAAGATTACCCAATGATGGATTTTCTAATGGAAACACTCCTTTATATGTAGAAATTTTATATTTTGGATGGATCCAATGCTACTATGTTGGACAAAATAGATGTTGAGTACTTCATATCTCGGTCCCACACTAGACACATACCAAATGACTGGAGTAAATGGGAGTTTCTAGATTTATCATGTTTTGTAACTTTGCATCAATTTCGTCCAAATTTCGCTGATTGCTCTACTAATGTTAGAGCCAATCATATCACGTCCCTAGGTAATACTTACTCACCATTTTCATTAATGTTTTGCTTTATAAATTTAACATTGTTATTTCTAAAGTCCTTTTTTTTTCATTTTTAGATGTTGCAGCACAATCTAGGGCAGGGCGTGCCACAGCTTCGCCCACACATGTTCCCTGTGCTAGATCTACTGTTGATAATTCATCTAAGAAGAGAAAGCTTTCTTTTCGATAGTTGATTTTCGACAGTACAACTATCTTTTTGAAAACATTATATACTTTCTTTTCCATTTACTTGTTGTTATAGTTGGAATTCTTTCAATGATATTTAAAAATCACATTTGCTTCAGTTATCTTTTCCAATTATTATGGTTGAGATAATCAATGTTATTGTATTGAATTGTTAGATTTTATAATGAAGTTTAAAAATTGCAAGACTATTCAATTCATTACTAAGTGGAAGAATGTGTGAATAGATTAAAACATTTGTGCTTCACATCCTGGCACGAAGCGCTGGGAGAAAGCTGGTGCGTAGCGCCAGGCTGAGTCTAGGCGCGGAGCGCCTAGTTTCTCTTATCATCGTAATCTTTTGGACACGAATAGACATCTTATTGTGCCTTTTCTTAACGTAGTGTCGAAGGGCAATCGCATCGTGTCGGAGAGGACATGAAAAGAGGCAAGATGGAAGCAAACTCACAATCAGCTGCCCACAAGAGAAAATCCTTGTGACAGGTAGAGTTCCAAGTGAACCTTTGAAGAAAGAAGCTTCTAGGCACAATATTCAAGGTATAAGACTTCAAGTCCACCACAAAGCACCGAAAGGCCCATAGCAAAAAGTCTTTTGCTCAATATGTTCATTCCATGTACAATGTAAAGGCCCTAAGCATTAAAAAACTCATGTACCATGATCTCCTTACATCTCAATAGGTAATTATAACTTGCAGTTTTTTTAGCTTTGAAAACATGCCCTTGCTCTTTTCCTTGGTAGAGTCGTTGCTCTTAGTATTAGCTTGAAGGAGGATGAAATATAGGGCCTTCCAAGTGATGAGTCCTCTTTTACAATTTTAGCTCTACTTTACAGATTTCATGCCATGTTCAAAATAGAAGTCTTATTCTTCATCGTAGAATATATATTCGCACAACAAATAAGGAGATAGGTAACCTCATGGTGAGATAGAAGCTTCTCCAACTAGGTACCTATTATATAGTTTGGGAATGCTTTAGGTGGAAGCTAAGCCATGCAAATCTACCACCCTACTCCAATGTGAAGCTCATTGTGCTTTCCATGGGGTTGATGTGTCAATTGCACTTGTTGCCGACAAAGAAGAATCGATTTGCTAACCTGAACAATCATCTCCTTCCCCTCTTCAATTCCAACAATGATGACCATGCACTAGATAATAATTCCAAGTCTCTTTAATAAACTTTTTTGATGGCTTTGTGAAATTATTAGAAAAACATTTGTATGTCGGGTGCCATCTCTACTGTAATGATCAGAGCAAGCTATAGGGGCCATTGACAACTCCCTCCAAGCCAACTAAATTATTGCTTTGTAAGTAAGTTACTTGAGAGCAAGCAATGGTGTCATTGTCGCTCTCTTTTTTATTCCATTTGTGAGAGGGCTAAAGGAATCTCGATTACATTGAAGAGAAGCAGGAAGCAATCTACCAATTACAAACAAGAATAATGGTGCAACAATAGTGGAAGACCCTCTATCATGTGATTAGTCATGGATGGGTTTACAATCTGATGATGAAGGAGGGAGGATGATAATGTTGATCATGGTTGGCCCCTGCTCCAGTTACCTATACAATACATGTATCATTCTCTTTCTAATCCTCTCCTCCATGCAAGTCATGCACCTCCCTCTTTGTATGCTTCGAGCCCTCTCCTAACTTCCCATCCTTCCACATGCTTTTTGGTCTCTCCACACATTTTCTTCACTGTCACTTTATGTAGCAAAAGGCCACCCAAAAAACCAAGCCTCAAGCACTCAAAAACATGCTTTTTCTCTACACACTCAACTAGATCTCCAAAGTAGTGTTACCTCTTCCTTTTGAACATTATCCTTAAGGTCCATCATAAAGCACCATATTACCACACTCATCAAGTACCATTTTGCATAGCTCGGATACCATATAGGCTTCTAAAGAGACCGTTTAATTACATGAAACCCTTGGCCTCTTGTAACCTCTTCCCATGATGGATCCATCCCATTCATCACCACTCTTCATTCAAAGAATTAGTCTTTAGGGAGTGAAAAACCACCCAATGTCTCCAATGGACGTGAGTCCCGAAGTGACCTTAGATGAATGTGTAATCCTCTCCTCCACTATACCCCAACTCTTCCTTCGGCTTCTCCTCAAACATGTACATTCATAAAACATTGAGAGATCACCATCACCTAACAAAGCAGCAAGTTAACTTCTAGTCTTTGTGCAAGCTATCATGCTAAACCATCCTAACATGCGAAAGTGACACACTTTATTCTAGCTAATCAATTGATAAGTGTGAAAAATCAAAGTGGAAGCAAGGATTGAAGTGTGCACAAGAGAGAGAGAGGAGCTCACAAGTACAAGAACAAGTCTTGCTTATTCAGTTGCTCATGAAAGTACAACTTGGGTCACTCTCACTCAAAATTTGATGTAGACCTCTAGACTGTTTATATAACCCCAACTGGCTAGGGTTAGGGTTTCCCCTTCCCCTTAGGACCATTCACACCTACCTACCCTTATCCACTCCTCCATGAGGAGGGTTCATATGCCTATACTCTCAACACCCCCCTCAATGCCAAGTGGCATTGGAATACAAAGCATAAGAGAATGCCTTCCCTTAACCCAAATTGGATG
Source organism: Lygodium microphyllum (assembly GCF_053477565.2). Lineage (NCBI taxonomy): Eukaryota > Viridiplantae > Streptophyta > Polypodiopsida > Schizaeales > Lygodiaceae > Lygodium > Lygodium microphyllum. Next base: position 96,954,178 of record NC_141142.1, read on the forward strand.
CCTTTATAGAACACGCTTACAAGGATGGTTATAGGCAGAAAGGATACAGGACTCAGAAGAGTCGATCATCGGTGGATTGGGAGGCAAAATTGGCCTCCAATTCCTTAAGTACTTTTGGAACACTGGGATACTTATTGGTGATATGCCCAGTCTTTTTGCATTTATTGCACTTCATTTTTTCGGGATATTTCTTCCAGCAATTACTTACAATATGCCCTTTTTTATGACTGAAGGAGCACTTTGTAGAAGATGTATGGACTAACACTTGCTCACGGGAAGTAAACGATGAAGAGCCTTCATTATGGTTCATCTTCTCTTCATCTAAGCATGACTGAATGGTACTTGCCAAAGTTGGGTTCAGGATATTAGTAAGGGTAGTAACAAGGGTTGGAAAGACCTTTACTGACTTCAAAAGGATGGAAATGGAATCTTCATCATGAATTGGTGCTTGAACAGAGGCCAGCTATGCCACGAGCCCCTCCATATGTGAAATAAACTTACTTAGATCTTCTCCTTGTTTATACTCCAAGCTAAAAAATTCAATCTTTAGAAAAATCTTGGAGTTATTCCCTATAGCGCCATAGAGCCTTTCAAGCTCATCCCACTCCTCCTTGGTAGTGGAGAGTTGGTCAATATGATGAATTAAGGATTCATCTAAATGAAGCATGATGATGGCCTGAGCTCTTTCATTGTCTTCTACATCAAGGGGATTTGATGGGTCAATAACTTTGGTTCCTTTTATGAAGGGCCAATAGCCCCATTCCATCATTTTATATTTTACCAAGACCTACCAAGGATGGAAATCTTTTCCGTTAAACTTGCAGATTTGAGGCCTTACATCTGCACAGGCCATGGCCATTATAGGAAGGTCTCACCTATTGCTTTAGGCAATGACAATGTCTAGTCCTTTACAGGTGGCCAAGTATGAACCAAGTAACAGAATTAATAGCCCTACAAATGATAACCAACTTTAAAGCTGTAAGGATGAAAAAGGTTGAAAATCATACATATGTAATATTTCAAGGTAAGATTTCGGTGATCCTGTCCTTCCAACAACCCTTGATTTAAGTTTTATTGTTTTCCTAGGTTTCAATGAGGTGAGCATTGACTAGACTTCTGGCTCCTCCCCACCTTATGGTTTAGTGTATGAGCATTTGGTTGAGCAAGGTCGATTAATGACTTCGACACTTGGTGAAGAATCCGAGGAGATTTCAACCACATCAATATTCATGTTCCACAACATAAGGCAATAGTACTAATATCACTAAATGCCTTTTTAGTGATTAAAAGCACTTGTCTCAAGATTGAGATGTT